>NW_027362918.1:0-1200000 GCF_046119375.1 Phyllobates terribilis | reverse complement strand
GGAACCTCTGAGCTACTATACAAGGGGGCGGTCCTTGTAAGGGAGCGGGTGGCGACCAGGGAAGACGGGCAGGAAGTCACAGCAGGTGACCGGGACAGTCTCTGAGTGAACGGGCTGGAGGTCACGGCAAGAGACCGGGGCAGTCTCTGGATGAACGGGCAGATGGTCACGGCAAGTGACCGGGGCAGTCTCTGAATGAACGGGCAGATGGTCACGGCAAGTGACCGGGGCAGTCTCTGAATGAACGGGCAGATGGTCACGGCAAGTGACCGGGGCAGTCTCTGGATGAACGGGCAGATGGTCACGGCAAGTGACCGGGGCAGTCTCTGGGTAAAGGGTTAGTACGACCTGTGGCGGCTGATGATAGACGTGAGCTCCCAGGTGAGCAGGCGAGAGTCTCTGGATGAACGGGTGGTCACAGCATGTGACGGCGGAGCCTCCAGGAAGACCAACAGACAGGCGGCAGATGAGCGCTCCCAGGTGAGCGGGCAGAAGTCTCTGGACAGGCGGGTGGTCACAGCACGTGACGGCAGAGCCTCCAGGTAGGCTAGCAGACAGGCAGCAGATGAGCGCTCCCAGGTGAGCGGGCAGGAGTCACTGGACAGGCAGGTGGTCACAGCACGTGACGGCGGAGCCTCCAGGTAGGCTAGCAGGCAGGTAGCAGATGTGTGCTCCCAGGTGAGCAGGCAAGCTGGTCCATAGACAGACTGACAGGAGTTGGAAGGCAGACCGTCGGACCTCAGGCAAGCAGGCAGGTGGCTGAAGTGCGCTCCCAGGTGAGCGGACAGGCTGGTCCTTAGACAGACTGACAGGAGTAGTAAGGCAGACCGTCGGACCTCAGACTAGCAGGCAGGTAGCAGATAATCAGGCAGGAATAAGACAGCAAGCTGGCAGGTATCTGGCAGGTAACTGGCAACGGGACCTGAGGGCTGAAGCAGAGTAGTGAACAGTGCAACAACATTGCTCGGGCACCTCCATTTTGGAGGAGGTGCCTTATATATGGTGAAGTCCTCCGGCCATTGGCCGGGGACTCCTTAGGACGGCGCGCGCGGCCCCTTTAAGAGGGAGGGAGAGCGCGCGCGCCCTAAGCACAGTGGCCGGGAAGGAGCGCGCGCTGCCAGCAGAGCGGGAGGAGGACGCCGTGCACGGAGCAGAGAGGTGAGGGGAACAGCGTCCCTGCCTAGCAGAGGGCAGGGACGCCGGCGCTACAGTACCCCCCCCTTTAGGCCCCCCCTTTTTTAGGCCAGACAGAAATTTAGCTAGGATAAGAGGGGCATGGATGTTCTCCCGGGGCTCCCACGTTCTCTCCTCAGGACCAAACCCCTTCCAATCTACTAGAAAAAAGGTCTTTCCTCTTACCCTTTTGGTGGCAAGAATGTTCTCTACCTCAAACTTGTCCTCAGCAGAAACCGGAGCAGGAGGCGTACCTGTAGACTTGGAAAAAGAGTTAAGTACCACAGGTTTGAGGAGAGATACATGGAAGGAGTTAGGGATCCGTAAGTTGGCTGGGAGTTTCAATTTATAGGCCACCGGGTTGATCTGACTGATGACCTCCAGAGGACCGATGAACCGAGGCCCTAACTTGTAAGAAGGTATCTTGAGTCGGACATATTTAGATGAGAGCCAGACTTTATCTCCAGGACGAAATTGTGGAGGATCCAGGCGTTTTTTGTCAGCGTGTCTTTTCATCCGTTCGGACGACTGAAGGAGTGCGGATCGGGTACTCTCCCAAATGGAGGAAAATTTGCTAACGAGAGATTCCGCAGCCGGGTTGTCCACAGAGGTGGAGACAGGAAAAGGAATCCGAGGATGCTGACCGAAGACTACAAAAAACGGGGATTTGGAGGAGGATTCGCTCTCGTGATTGTTATAAGAGAACTCGGCCCATGGTAGGAGATCCACCCAGTCTGAATGATGGGCATTAACAAAGTGCCGGAGGTAACTGGTCAGGTTCTGATTGATCCGCTCCACTTGACCATTGGACTGTGGGTGGTAAGCGGAAGAGAAGTCCAGGGTGACGTCTAGCAGTTTACAAGTGGCTCTCCAGAAGCGTGAGGTGAACTGTACCCCACGATCCGACACGATGTGGAGGGGCAGGCCATGAAGACGAAAGATGTGACGAATAAAGTCTTTAGCCAGCTCGGGTGCAGACGGGAGGGCTGGCAGGGGAATAAAGTGAGCCATCTTGGAAAAGCGATCAGCGACCACCCAAATGACCGTACAACCGGCGGAGACGGGGAGATCAGTTATGAAGTCCATAGCAATATGCTGCCAGGGGGCAGCAGGCACAGGAAGCGGAAGGAGGCGACCGGCTGGCAGGTGTCTCGGGACTTTGTTGCGGGCGCAGGACACACAGGCAGAAACAAAGTCTATTACGTCCTTGTGCAGGGTAGGCCACCAGTAGTGCCGGGCAATAAGCTGGAGGGTCTTTTTCTGACCGGCGTGGCCAGCTAGTTTAGACGAATGGCCCCAGTGTAGGATCTTCTTCCGATCAGGTACTGAAACAAACGTCTTACCGGGAGGGAGACGATTTAGACTCACGGGAGCCACCTGCATTACTCTGGCGGGATCGATGATATGTTTAGGTTCTTCCTCGAGATCGGACACCAGAAAGGATCGGGACAAGGCGTCTGCTTTGACGTTTTTGTCAGCCGGGCGAAAATGAAGAACAAAATCAAAGCGAGCAAAAAACAAGGACCACCGGGCTTGGCGCGGGTTAAGTCTCTGGGCATGCTGGAGGTAAGCCAAGTTCTTGTGGTCAGTGTAAATTATTACCGGGTGAAGAGCCCCCTCGAGTAGGTAACGCCACTCCTCCAACGCCAGCTTGATGGCCAATAACTCTCGGTCTCCTATGGAATAGTTGCGCTCAGAAGAGGAGAAGAGTTTGGAGAAGAAGCCACAAGTTACCATTCTCCCGGAAGATGATTTTTGAGTAAGTACCGCTCCGGCTCCAGAGGAGGAGGCGTCAACTTCCAGGAAGAACTGCTTGTTGCCTTCCGGGCGATGCAGCACCGGGGCGGAAGAGAAGGCCTGTTTTAGGGAAATAAAGGCCTCCTCAGCTTCGGGCGGCCACTCTTTGGGATTAGTACCCTTACGGGTGAGCGCGGAAATTGGGGCAGTCCGGGAAGAGAAGTGTGGTATGAAGAGGCGGTAGTAGTTAGCGAAGCCCAGGAATCGCTGAATGGCCTTCAACCCCTCCGGTCGAGGCCATTTCGCGATGGCAGACAGCTTCTCTGGATCCATTCGTAGGCCGGTCTGAGAAATAATGTAGCCCAAAAACGGAAGCGAGGTCTGCTCAAAGAGGCACTTCTCGTATTTAGCGAAGAGGTGATTCTGCCTGAGCCTGAGCAGGACCTGACGAACGTCCCTCCGGTGAGTCTGGAGATCCGGAGAGAAGACCAAGATGTCGTCCAGGTACACCACTACGCAGGAGTAGAGAAGGTCCCGGAAGATGTCATTGACCAACTCTTGAAAGACAGCAGGAGCGTTACAGAGACCAAAGGGCATTACCAGATATTCATAGTGGCCGTCCCGGGTGTTGAATGCCGTCTTCCATTCATCCCCCTGACGGATACGAACCAGGTTGTACGCCCCACGGAGGTCCAGTTTGGTGAAGATTCTAGCCCCCCTCAGACGATCAAATAACTCCGGAATGAGCGGAAGGGGGTACTTATTCTTCACCGTGATCTGGTTAAGGCCTCTATAGTCTATACAGGGACGGAGAGAGCCGTCCTTCTTTTTGACGAAAAAGAAGCCTGCTCCCGCCGGGGAGGTAGATTTCCGGATGAATCCCCTGGCCAGATTCTCCTCAATATATTCGGACATCGACCGGGTCTCAGCAGCGGATAATGGATAAATACGCCCACGGGGAGGAGTAGTACCAGGTAACAGGTCGATAGGGCAGTCGTATGGTCTATGAGGGGGTAGTGTCTCTGCTTCCTTTTTATTAAAGACATCAGCATAAGACCAATAAGGAATCGGAAGTCCAGGTAGATTAGCTGGGGTAGGAGAAGGACGGACGGGATGGACGGGAACCAGACAGGTCTTATGGCAGTCCTGTCCCCAGCGAAGGACTTCTCCGGTCTGCCAGTCAAGCACGGGTGCATGTCTCTGGAGCCAAGGTAGGCCTAGCAAGAGGGCGTGGGAGAGTCCAGGCAGAACATGAAAGGAGATACTCTCAGAATGCAGCATTCCCACCTGCAGAGTAATGGATTCGGTGATGAGTTGGATGGGGCGTGGTAAGAGACCCCCATCCACGGCAGCAACAGACAAGGGTACAGCCAGAGGTTTGGTGGGGATGCGGTATTTCTCTACCAGGGACTGTGTAATAAGATTCCCGGCTGCTCCAGAGTCAAGTTGGGCTAGTTCGAAATAACGGTTCTCCCCGCAGACAATTGAGACTGACAACAGCAGAGATGGAGAGGATTTATTCTTGTCTAGGTCGACCTCTCTGAGCGAACCTAGACACAGGCGTTTCCCGACCTCTCCGGGCAGGTACGGATCCGGTGCTCCTTACTGCCACAGTAGAAGCAGCTCCCCTCGGCACGGCGTAAGTCCTGACGGGTTTTGACCATCTTGGTCTGGTCGACCTGCATAGGCTCAGGAGAGTGTACCTGGGTAGAGACGGAGGGAGTGACGGGTTTCTGAAAAGTAGGAGCTAGACGTGGTAACCTCCTCTCACGGGTGACCTCTTTGGCACGCTCCTGGAACCGTAGGTCAATCCGGGTGGCAAGAGTTATTAGGTCATCGAGAGTGGTAGGGATGTCCCGACCGGCAAGTTCATCTTTAATACGGCCGGACAGACCCTCCCAGAAGACTGATACCAGAGCGTCGTTATCCCAGGCCAGCTCCGAGGCAAGGGTACGGAACCGTATGGCATATTGGCCCACGGTGAGACTTCCCTGACGGAGGCGTAGCAGTGATGATGCGGATGAGGTCTTCCGTCCGGGTTCGTCGAAGACTTTCCGGAAAGCCGTGAGAAAAGCAGGCAAGTTGGACACCAGGGGGTCTCCTCTCTCCCATAGAGGATTCAGCCAGGCCAGGGCCTCCCCGGTGAGATGGGACATGATGAATGCAATTTTGGCTCGGTCGGAGTTAAACTGGTGGGACAATAGTTCAAAGTGCAGGGTGCACGGATTTATGAAGCCCCGAGCCTGGGCGGAGTCGCCTCCGAAACGAGGAGGTGCAGAAAGCCGGGGTCCGGGGTAGGATACCATGGTATTAGTGGGCAGCGGAGCTGCCGGATTGCGAGACATGGCACTGGCGGAGGTTGCTGGTGGAGCAGTCAGAGTGTCCAGGCGAGTGTTGACATTCCGCAGGTGACCTAGGATGGACTCCTGTTGGGACCTTTGACGGGACAGTTCATGACACAGGTCCGAGAGCGAGGGAGCTTGGGTGCCACCGGGTTCCATGGCCCGAGCAAACTGTAACGGGTCTGGGAGGCGGAACCTCTGAGCTACTATACAAGGGGGCAGTCCTTGTAAGGGAGCGGGTGGCGACCAGGGAAGACGGGCAGGAAGTCACAGCAGGTGACCGGGACAGTCTCTGAGTGAACGGGCTGGAGGTCACGGCAAGAGACCGGGGCAGTCTCTGGATGAACGGGCAGATGGTCACGGCAAGTGACCGGGGCAGTCTCTGAATGAACGGGCAGATGGTCACGGCAAGTGACCGGGGCAGTCTCTGAATGAACGGGCAGATGGTCACGGCAAGTGACCGGGGCAGTCTCTGGATGAACGGGCAGATGGTCACGGCAAGTGACCGGGGCAGTCTCTGGGTAAAGGGTTGGTACGACCTGTGGCGGCTGATGATAGACGTGAGCTCCCAGGTGAGCAGGCGAGAGTCTCTGGATGAACGGGTGGTCACAGCATGTGACGGCGGAGCCTCCAGGAAGACCAACAGACAGGCGGCAGATGAGCGCTCCCAGGTGAGCGGGCAGAAGTCTCTGGACAGGCGGGTGGTCACAGCACGTGACGGCAGAGCCTCCAGGTAGGCTAGCAGACAGGCAGCAGATGAGCGCTCCCAGGTGAGCGGGCAGGAGTCACTGGACAGGCAGGTGGTCACAGCACGTGACGGCGGAGCCTCCAGGTAGGCTAGCAGGTAGGTAGCAGATGTGTGCTCCCAGGTGAGCAGGCAAGCTGGTCCGTAGACAGACTGACAGGAGTTGGAAGGCAGACCGTCGGACCTCAGGCAAGCAGGCAGGTGGCTGAAGTGCGCTCCCAGGTGAGCGGACAGGCTGGTCCTTAGACAGACTGACAGGAGTAGTAAGGCAGACCGTCGGACCTCAGACTAGCAGGCAGGTAGCAGATAATCAGGCAGGAATAAGACAGCAAGCTGGCAGGTATCTGGCAGGTAACTGGCAACGGGACCTGAGGGCTGAAGCAGAGTAGTGAACAGTGCAACAACATTGCTCGGGCACCTCCATTTTGGAGGAGGTGCCTTATATATGGTGAAGTCCTCCGGCCATTGGCCGGGGACTCCTTAGGACGGCGCGCGCGGCCCCTTTAAGAGGGAGGGAGAGCGTGCGCGCGCGCCCTAAGCACAGTGGCCGGGAAGGAGCGCGCGCTGCCAGCAGAGCGGGAGGAGGACGCCGGGCACGGAGCAGAGAGGTGAGGGGAACAGCGTCCCTGCCTAGCAGAGGGCAGGGACGCCGGCGCTACACTGAGCTGGAAAAATTGCTAGAGCACCCATTTACAGTGACTAAAAAATTACAAGCAGAGGACTTAACTCCAGGTATTTTCTTAAAGGAGTGGAAGAACCTGATGTTTCGCCTGTCCCAAAGAGGAGGGTTAATTGCAAGTGGCATTGCTACTAGTGTTGAGCGAGCACTAAAATGCTCGGGTGCTCGAAGCTCGGGCCGAGCTCACTGTGATACTCGGGTGCTCGACCCGAGCAACGAGCCCAATGTTAGTCTATGGGAGACCCGAACATTTTTGCGGCGGCTCCCCCGGCAGTCTGTAGAAAGCCTAAAAAGTGCCCAAAACGATAGTGACAGTGCTCAAATGACATGGGGACTGCATGGGGATCGCCCCTGGAAGCATTTCTGACCCCCAGGTCACTGCTGTCAACAACGTGGTCAGAGGTATTAAGCCACTTTTACAGGCTCACAATAAAACATACAAAAACGAAACTGAAAGTGCTTTCCTGTTAAATATGTTAACCCCTTAACGACCTTGGGTCTCTGTTTTTGTGTTTTCCTTATTTGGTCCCCTTCTTCCCAGAGCCAGAGCTTTTTTAATTTTCGTTCAATATGGCCATGTGAGGGTTTATTTTTTGCGGGACGAGTTATACTTTTAAACACCATCACTGGTTTTACCATATCGTGTGCTGGAAAATGGGAAAAAAAGTGCAGTGAAACTGCAAAAAAAATGCAATTCCACAGTTGTTTTTTGGGTCCTTGTTTTACCACGTTCACAGATTGCTAAAACTGACCTGCCATCATTATTTTCCAGGTCGTTACGAGTTCATAGACACCAAACATGTATAGGTTCTTTTTTATTTAAGTGGTGAAAAAAAATCCAAAGCTTGCTAAAAAAAACAAAAAAAAAATGACACCATTTTCCGAGACCCTTAGCTTTTCCATTTTTCGGGATCTGGGGCTGGGTGAGGGCTTATTTTTTTGCGTGCCGAGCTGACGTTTTTATTGATACCATTTTGGGGTAGATCCGATGTTTTGATCGCCCGTTATTGCATTTTATTGCAAAGTTGTAGCGACCAAAAAAACTTAATTCTGGCGTTTAAAATTTTTTTCTCGTTACGCCGTTTACTGATTGTATTAATTCTTCTTTTATATTGATAGATCGGGCGATTCTGAACGCGGCGATACCAAATATGTCTATGTGTTTTTTTTTTTATATATATATATATTTTATTTTGAATTGGGCGACAGGGGGGTGACTTAAAGTTTTATATATTTTTTATTTTTTTAAAAACTTTTTTTTTAAACTTTCTGCTTGCTTCTATAGTCTCCAGAGAAGACTAGAAGCAGCAGTTGTCTGATTGCTTCTACTGCATACAAGCGATGAGCAGATCGCTTGTATGCAGGAGAAATGCTCACTTGCTATGAGCGCTGACCACTAGGTGGCGCTCATAGCAATTGAGACATGACAACCACAGGCGTCTGCTGCAGACCCTGAGTTGTCATGCCCACCAATTGGTGACCCGCGATCACGTGACGGGGTCACTGATGGGCGGGGCTTAGGACTCCCGGAAGCGCGAGTTAAATGCCGCTGTCAGAGATTTAACATATTAACAGCCGCGGGTGGATTGCGATTCCAATAATCAGCTGACATGTGCTCGCTTCAGTGCGGGCTCACCGCCGGAGCCCCCGCTGAACCGGCCTTCCCGACCTGGTGCGTACTATTACTGACCAGGTCGGAAAGGGGTTAAGGAACATCCTTTCCAGGGTAAAGACTTGTGTATAAGGTAAAATAAATAACCAAAAACAAAAATACTCCTCCACACCTTGGGCTATGTTCACAAGTAGCATTTTTTATGCGTTTTTGCACTTTTGTATTGCTTTCAACCGTGACAAATGCATTCACCTTGAAATGTCATTTTAACATTTTCAACCTTATCTGGCCATGTGCTGTGTGACACATGCATACAGTGCTAAAAAGACATGGGAACAGCATGGGGAAGACCCCTGGAAGCATCTCTGACACCCAGGTCACTGCCTAAAAGTGTGCCCATCAGAAGTGATCCTTGCCGCATCAGAAGATGCAGACTTGCAACTATCCCCGTGCAAGTCCTTGTCCCAGGGCAGTGTTCAATTGTACCTCCCCCATAACTTGCAATACAAGCGCAAGTATGCAGCCTGCCACCCACCCACCCCCAGGCTGCAATACCATACTGCTAGCTTGCTTGCACTTGAAATTGGGCCTTTTAGGCATGTGGAGGTGGAATCTGGCCACCACGTCATGGCTGCGTCGGTAGCCTGGTATCCATACTCAGCCGCCCGGCGGCCGGGTGTCCACACTTGGTCCCCAGCCGCCAGGGGGCGGCCGGGTGTCCATACTCGGTCCCCAGTCGCCCCGCGGCCGGGTGCCCACACACAGTCCCCAGCCGCGTGGGGGTGGCCGGGTGTCCATAAACGGTCCCCAGCCGCCCCTATTTGTCCCGGTGCGCCTTATACACAAGCGCGCATGCCAAAACATTACCTGTGCCCTCCCCAGTGCATTTAGTGGGAAGTACAGCCTAACCACAAACACGTGGACAAGTGAATGTGGCCAGGAATGGTCCATCTCACTGACGCCTTCACACTGGGTTAATATTGTGGAAGCCGGGACACAGTTGGACACTGGGATGCAACACATCCTCCAGACATAGAGGATTGCGGGTCCTGGGTCAATCAGGCTTCAACACAAAGTTCAGAAGGTAGACAGCAGCAGTGGTCGGCCTCCTACACAACGAGTAAATTATTCATGATCATGAGGCCATCTACCTCCTTAGCTTTCTGTTCCTTGGAATGCAAGCGCATGTATGTAGTAGCAGCTAGGCCTGAGGTGGTCAGCGTTTTGGCGCATATTCTACCTCCTTCGAGGATTGCTGAATGTTTTCCTGCTACTATCCCAGTTCTATGACTCCCGTTAAAACAAAGCTTCAGGTGATGAAAGATGGATGAGGTGGTGGAAAAGGAGAAAGAGCAGGAGGAACAGGGACCATTCACATCAATATCAGGCCAGCCAACCACACATGTCTTGTAGGATATGTTTCTGTACCAAAAGGAGCGGTTCAGCTACACAGTTATAAGGCATACAGTGAATGCAATGCCTACCAAAAATTTCGAGGCACTCCAATACCCCTTGGAAGTGACATGGAGGTCAGAGGGCCTTAACTAAACCGTTTTTTCCATTTATAGCAACTGGGTCTCCTGTACACTGTTGGCCTAAGCAGGGAATGGAAGGCTTTCCAAAAATTATTAGGCACTGCAATGCCCCTTGAAACAGACGTGGATTACAGCGTATTAAAAACCTTCTACCCATTATTGGGGAGTGGGTCTCCCTTAGTGTTCGCCTATGCATTGAAAAGCAAAAGCTGACAAAAATTAGGAGGAAATGCAATGCCCGTTGCAAGAGTCGTGGAGGTTAGAAGTAATTAAAAACAACATGTCAATGCCCCTTGGAAGAGCTGTGGAGTTCAGAGTGGTTAACAAGACGGTTTTAATGCCCCTTAGAAGAGACGTGGAGTTCAGAGTGGTTTAACAATACAGTTTTAATGCCCCTTGGAAGAGATGTGGAGGTCACAGTAGCTTAGCAAGATGGTTTTAATGCCCCTTGGAAGAGACGTGGAGTTCAGAGTGGTTTAACAAGACAGTTTTAATGCCCCTTGGAAGAGTGGTGGAGGTTACAGTGGAATAAAAAGACAATATCAATGCCCCGTGGAAGAGACGTGGAGGTCACAGTAGCTTAACAAGATGGTTTTAATGCCCCTTGGAAGAGTGGTGGAGGTCGCAGTGGAATAAAAAGACAATATCAATGCCCCTTGGAAGAGTGGTGGAAGTTACACTGGAATGAAAAGACAATATCAATGCCCTGTGGAAGAGACGTGGAGGTCACAGTAGCTTAACAAGATGCTTTTAATGCCCCTTGGAAGAGTGGTGGAGGTCTCAGTGGAATAAAAAGACAATATTAACGACCCTTGGAAGAGACGTGGAGGTCACAGTAGCTTAACAAGACGATTTTAATGCCCCTTACAAGAGCCATGCAGTACAGCATATTAAAAACATTATTCCCATTTTTGGGGAGTGGGTCTCCCATAGTCTTTGCCTATGCCTTCCAAGCAAAAGCTGCCAAAAATTAGGAAGGGGGAACTTGCAATGTCCCTTACAAGAGCAATGCAGTACAGCATATTAAAAACATTATTCCCATTATTGGGGAGTGGGTCTCCCATAGTCTTTGCCTATGCCTTCCAAGCAAAAGCTGCCAAAAATTAGGACAGAGGAACTTGCAATGCTGGCAACATGGACCACGGTCACCCTGGTGGTATAGTGGTCGTGGAGGCTGAGGATAAGGAGAAGAGCAAAAAACAGCCGAAATGAGGAAGCGTATACCCATGTGTGGGTGTGAAGCGATGCATGGGAATACACCTCCCGAAATAACACAGTGGATTTGACTTTATGTTACTCTGCTGTCATTTCGTGGAGATGAGAAGTCTGGCCCAATCCAGCCCTTGTTCATTTTGATGAGGGTCAGCTTGTCAGCATTGTCAGTTGACAGGCGAGTGCGCTTATCAGTTATAATTCCCCCAGCGGCACTAAAAACACGCTCCGATAACACGCTAGCGGCAGGCCAGGACCTCCAAGGCGTACAGAGTGAGTTCATTCCAAGTGTCCAGCTTGGATACCCAATAATTAAAAGGCACAGAGGAATCACGGAGGACGCTGGTACTCCCTCACCATCTTTTGAAACTTTCCACTCCTTGTGAGAGTACCCTGCGCCTCAGGGCCTGTAAGCTGGGCAGGTCTCAGAAAACTGTCCTAGAACATTGACAGTGTTCCCCTGCCTCTGCTGGATTGGAGTTGCGTCTCTCTCACCTGTATGCCTTAGTTGGGCAGCGAACTGTGACCTCTGCCGCTACCGTGTTCAGATGGGAATTTTTTTAATAGTTCTGCAGCAAGGGCCTTCTGGTGCTGCCCCATTTTTGTAGACCTCTCCAACTCAGGAATAAGAGAGTGAAAGTTCTCCTTGTAGAGGGGGTCTAAAAGTGTCATCAACCAGTAATGACTGTCACCCAACATTTTGACAATGCGAGGGTCACGGTTAAGGCAGCGTAACATAAAGTCAGCCATGGGTGCCAGACTGGTAACGGGCAAGACTTCCGTGTCCTCACCAAGATGACGACTGATAGTGTTGAGCGATCACTAAAATGCTCGGGTGCTCGAAGCTCGGGCCGAGCTTACCGTGATACTCGGGTGCTCGACCCGAGCAACGAGCCCAATGTTAGTCTATGAGAGACCCGAGCATTTTTGCGGCAGCACCCCCGGCAGTCTGTAGAAAGCCTAAAAAGTGCCCAAAACGATAGTGACAGTGCTCAAAAGACATGGGGACAGCATGGGGATCGCCCCTGGAAGCATTTCTGACCCCCAGGTCACTGCTGTCAACAACGTGGTCAGAGGTATTAAGCCACTTTTGCGGGCTCACAATAAAACGGTCAAAAACTAAACTGAAACGGTTTTCCTGTGAAATATGTTAAGGAATTTCCTTTCCAGGGTAAAAACTTGTGTATAAGGTAAAATAAATAACCAAAAACAAAAATACTCCTCCACACCTTGGGCTATGTTCACAAGTAGCATTTTTCATGCGTTTTTGCACTTTTTTATTGCTTTCAACCGTGACAAATGCGTTCACCGGGAAATGTCATTTTAACATTTTACAACCTTATCTGGCCATGTGCTGTGTGACACATGCATACAGTGCTGAAAAGACAAAGGATCAGCATGGGGAAGACCCCTGGAAGCATCTCTGACCCCCAGGTCACTGTCTAAAAGTGTGCCCATCAGAAGTGATCCTTGCCGCATCAGAAGATGCAGACTTGCAGCTATCCCCATGCAAGTCCTTGTCCCAGGGCAGTGTTCAATTGTACCTCCCCCATTCCTTGCAATGCAAGCGAAAATATGCAGCCAACCACCCACCCACCCGCAGGCTGCAATACCATACTGCTAGCTTTCACTTGAAATGGGGCCTTTTAGTTTGGAGGAGACCGAAGCTGGCCACTACCTCATGGCCGCTTCGGCAGCGAGGTATCCATACTCAGTCCCCAGCCGCCCTGCGGCCGGGTGTCCACGCTCAGTCCCCAGCCGCCCGGCGGCTGGGTGTCCACGCTCGGTCCCCAGCCGCCCTGCGGCCGGGTGTCCACACACGGTCGCCAGCCGCCTGGGGGCGGCCGGGTGTCCATAAACGGTCCCCAGCCGCCCTGATTTCTCCTGTCACCTTCCCCCACACTTTTCTTAGCCTGGCCTGCTTTAGGGCAGCATTGGACAAGCCCACCAGAGAACCAGACTCCTCCGGTGGGCCCTGGCTTCTCCATCAGGGGAGTTCAGAGTGCTAAGGTGAGGAGCATGATGATGATGATAGAAGTTAGCATCTGCTTTGTTTTCTTGGAATGCAAGCGCATGTATGTAGTAGCGGCTAGGCCTGAGGTGGTCCGCGTTTTGGCGCATATCCTACCTCCTCCGAGGATTGCTGGATGTTTTCCTGCTACTATCCCAGTTCTATGACTCCCGTTAAAACAAAGCTTCAGGTGATAAATGATGGATGAGGTGGTGGCAAAGGAGAAAGAGCAGGAGGAACAGGGACCATTCACATCAATATCAGGCCAGTCAACCAGATACAGTGCCTACAAGTGGTATTCAACCCCCTGCAGATTTAGCTGGTTTGATAAGATGCAAATAAGTTAGAGCCTTCAAACTGCAAACGAGAGTAGGATTTATGAACAGAAGCATAAATCTTATAAACCAAAAAGTTATGTTGCTCAGTTGAATTTTATTAAATTTTAAACATAAAAGTGTGGGTCAATTATTATACAACCCCTATGTTTAATATTTTGTGGAATAACCCTTGTTTGCAATTACAGCTAATAATCGTCTTTTATAAGACCTGATCAGGCCGGCACAGGTCTGTGGAGTTATCTTGGCCCACTCCTCCATGCAGATCTTCTCCAAGTTATCTAGGTTCTTTGGGTGTCTCATGTGGACTTTATTCTTGAGCTCCTTCCACAAGTTTTCAATTGGGTTAAGGTCAGGAGACTGACTAGGCCACTCCAACACCTTGACTTTTTCCCTCTTGAACCAGGCCTTGGTTTTCTTGGCTGTGTGCTTTGGGTCGTTGTCTTGTTGGAAGATGAAATTACGACCCATCTTAAGATCCTTGATGGAGGAGCGGAGGTTCTTGGCCAAAATCTCAAGGTAGGCCGTGCTATCCATCTTCCCATGGATGCGGACCAGATGGCCAGGCCCCTTGGCTGAGAAACAGCACCACAGCATGATGCTGCCACCACCATGCTTGACTGTAGGGATGGTATTCTTGGGGTCGTATGCAGTGCCATCCAGTCTCCAAACGTCACGTGTGTGGTTGGCACCAAAGATCTCGATCTTGGTCTCATCAGACCATAGAACCTTGAACCAGTCTGTCTCAGAGTCCTCCAAGTGATCATGAGCAAACTGTAGACAAGCCTTGACATGACGCTTTGAAAGTAAAGGTACCTTACGGGCTCGTCTGGAACGGAGACCATTGCGGTGGAGTACGTTACTTATGGTATTGACTGAAACAAATGTCCCCACTGCCATGAGATCTTCCCGGAGCTCCTTCCTTGTTGTCCTTGGGTTAGCCTTGACTCTTCGGACATGCCTGGCCTCGGCACGGGAGGACACTTTCAAAGGCTGTCCAGGCCGTGGAAGGCTAACAGTAGTTCCATAAGCCTTCCACTTACGGATGATGCTCCCAACAGTGGAGACAGGTAGGCCCAACTCCTTGGAAAGGGTTTTGTACCCCTTGCCAGCCTTGTGACCCTCCACGATCTTGTCTCTGATGGCCTTGGAATGCTCCTTTGTCTTTCCCATGTTGACCATGTCTGAGTGCTGTTCACAAGTTTGGGGAGGGTCTTAAATAGTCAGAAAAGGCTGGCAAAAGAGATCTTTAATCCACACATGTGAAGCTCATTATTCTTGGTGCCTGAACTACTTCTTAATACTTTAGGGGGACCAAAAAGAATTCTTGTGGTTTGAGGGGTTGAATAATAAATGACACTCTGAATTAACTTTTAACGTTTTAAAAAAAACAAAAAAAAAAAAACAAAAACAATATTTGCTGCAGTGCATTTCCTACTTCCAGGCTGATCTACAGTACAAATGTCACAATGCCAATGTGACACCCCAGGGGTCTGGTTGCCACAGTAACGTAATGTTATGTCTGAGAGCAGGTGGGAGGTCCTTTAGTCAGGGATCCTGTGCATGCCACACCTCCTGCCCAGTCTTGGGAGGGGAAGAACTTCCCCTATATAAACCTGGGGCTGAGGCAGGGTGAGTGAGTAGAAGAAGTAGAGACAGCATAGGAAGAAACAGCAGTCACAAGGAGTCAGGGGCTGGCAGCTGCAGAGTTCGCCCTGACTAAGAAGACTTTTTACCGGACCTGGAGTCCGAGGCTGTGGGGACTAATTCCTGCCCAGCAGCAGAATCCGTCAGGCAGGGGATTTCAGGTCCTCTGGCCCAGAAGCCCGAAGGCACGGTCACACGCGTGGGACCAGCACCGCCATCGTGGAGCGGAAGCCATTAGAAGGCCCCGAGTCACCGGCCATACGGGTGAGCACCACACGGTACACTCAGGGACGTGGGCTACTTACATCAGCTCCTAGCAAGGTAGCCAGAAGAGTACAGTCAGTTTGGGAGGCCTACAACTACGCCTGGCCAGGGGAGATCCCATCTGCTCAAGGACTGACCAGGCCCCATCCGCTAGCAAGTACTCCGGGAGGGTCTTTTGTTGTTACCAGTAAAGACCCTGAACTACACCGCACCGTCTCTGAGTGGTTCCTGCTACCCCCATCATCCACGTCGGCTGCCCTGAGGCCATACCCCTCCCGTTGGGGGTTATACTATCACGCTGCACAATCCCACCATCGGCCTCAGCGGTCTGCCCTGCAGCAGCAGCCCCCTGGCTGCACTCAACGGGTGGCGTAGTCATCAACCATTTACTACTAATGGACTGCCGTCTAGTTTGACTCCCTGGGCACGGACCGGGTCACCGCCACGAGACTACAACCCTCCACAGATCCGGCTCCGGGTAAGCTCCCGCATGCGCAGCGCAGCGCGACACAGGCCCAGGGGCGCGTCTACTTTGGCGTAGTCGGCAGGATTTCGTGCCCGCAACCACCGGGTACTGCGTGCCTGAAAAGCAAAGACTGTTCAAACTTACCAGTGGTGAAGATTCCCGCTATCCGTGGAGGTTTCCCGCCATCCGGCGCCATCTTCTACCTTCTTCCCGCCATCCGCGAAGTTTTCCCGCCATCCGGCGCCATCTTCGACCTTCTTCCCGCCATCCGTGGAGTTTTCCCGCCATTGGACGCCATCTTGAGGACGCCGCGCGGGAAGAAGAGGGGCGTGGACTCCGAAAGCGCGCGAGAACTGAAGCCCCGCCTCACGTCCGGACGTTGCGTAAGGTCCTGGAAGGAGCCCAGCAGACGCCGACGTCACAGGAGCGCGACGGAAGGTCCTCAACCCTGACGATCCACTGCGGAGCCGCGGCCTACGGAAGAGGATCATCGCAAGGTAGGCCACGGTCCACTAGGGGGGAGGAAGATGTCGGATACGGAGGAGAGCTTCACTGCCTCAACCCCCGCCAGCGCTACCGCTGCTGCAGTTATGCCCTTCACCATGCCCTATATCCCGGGAGCAGCTTGGCTACCCCAGTACTCAGGGGAGTCACATACCCTGCATGACTTTAGAGAAAAGCTGGATAGCCTCTTCCAGGTGTACCCCCTCACAGAAGAGCAAAAAGTGAGCATCCTGGTGGCCCAACTAACCGGGGCAGCCAAAAGAGAAGTAAAATCTTGGCCACCTGGGAGGAGGACTGTCGCAGAGATACTAACCCGGCTGAGGGACACCTTCGATACCCGCACCTCAGCCGAGATCAAGCTTAGATTCTACGGGTGCAAGCAGCGAGCGCATGAGAGTGTAAGGGACTATGCACTAAACCTACAAGAGGCCCTGAGGGCCATAAAGCAGACCGACCCTGATGGGGTGGGAAACGAGGACAGGCTGTTGACTGAACAATTTATAGAGGGTTTATATTGCAATGCCCACCGAACCCAGTTGCGGGCAATGGCCTTACAGGATCCCCATCTGGACTTTGCACAGTTCAAGGATAGAGCTATCCGGGTGCTCCGAGAACCAGCACCGGGTGGCGTTGTGACCCACAGGCGCCCAGCTATCACTTACCACCAGGAGGCGGCGCCCTTGTCGACAGGGCCTGTGGGAGCTCATGCGCAGGCTTTGGACAATGACCCGGCTCCAGACCTACACCATCAGGTCCAAGAGCTAGTTAAGAGCGTTGCTGCGCTAACCCGAACTGTGCAGTCTTTACAGGTTTCCACCCCAGGGAAGATCCAGCTGGCATCCGGACCGGAGGACATCCCGTGGCGTCGACCAAGGAGGACCCCACCGGCCAGAGGAAGACCCAGTGACCGATACAGCGAGGACGGACGACCCATCTGCCGCCGCTGCAATCAACCCGGACATATGGAAAGGTACTGTTCTTTAAACGGGCACAACCTGGGGTAGAGGGCCAACCCCCAGGAAAAAGATCACCAGGCCCATCGAACTGGCGCGACAGATATGTGGGAGGACGTCCAGTCTTGCCTGTGGTACTGGATGGCATTCCCATGAGTGCCCTACTGGATACCGGGTCACAGGTCACCACCATCCCGTACGTGCTCTTCAAGCAGTACTGGAATGACTCGGATATTACCCGCTACCCTGACGACGACTTGAGTATCATCGCCAGCAATGGCCAGCCCGTGCCACAGATCGGATTTAAAGAGGTGACCCTCAAAATCGGTAGAGTCGAACTGGCCGCACAGGGACTGATCATTGTAGATATTGATAAACATGAGAGTCACCCAAAAATAACTCTAGGAACTAACGTAATTGAAAATTGTCTTGCAGAGGTGATTTTCCTTTTACAGCAGGTTGCCAAGAACGCCAGCTCCGGCGAGCAGCGGGTGCTCCAGAAAGAGATCCGGGCACTGATGCAACGGCAACAAGTGGAACTCTCCGGCGGTGAGATTGGTAGCGTAAGAATGTGTGACCCTTTTCCTATTGCCATGCCCCCAAAAAGTGAAATGATGATTTGGTGCCGGGCAGCTATTGGTCTGAGAGGTAGAGATTACCAGGCAATGGTAGAACCAGTTTACTCAGACAGTAGGCCCACCATTTTGACAGCACGGGGGGTGGTCAGTGTACGCCATGGGAGGGTGCCCGTTCGCATAATAAATATCGGGGAGAGGGAAGTGTACCTGCCCCGGTATGCCACGCTAGCCAAATTATATACCACTAATCAAAATTCTATACAATCTGTGGAACCCTTGCCTCCATCTCACCCGGAGGAAGGTAACGGCTCTAAGAAAGACATGGAGGACTGGTGTCAGCAACTACATCTGGGTACTGACTCCACTCCCTCACATCAGAAACAAGGAGTCTATCGGGTGGTTCAAGAGTATGAGAGAGTGTTTAGTAAACACCCGTTAGACTTCGGGCGAGTTAAGGGGGTAGAACACCGCATCCCCACGGGAGATCATCCTCCCATAAAAGAGAGGTATCGACCCGTACCCCCTGCACATTACCAACACGCGAAGGGGATGCTTAGAGACATGAAGGAGGCTGGGGTAATCCGGGATAGCTGTAGCCCCTGGGCAGCCCCACTAGTTTTAGTCAAAAAGAAAGACAACACCATGAGGATGTGTGTAGATTACCGGAAAATCAACCGTATCACACACAAGGATGCGTACCCCTTACCAAGGATAGAGGAGTCATTGGCTGCTTTAAGATCTGCTAACTTCTCTACCTTGGATCTCACTAGCGGGTACTGGCAGGTTCCTGTAGCAGAGGCGGACCGGGAGAAGACCGCATTCACCACCCCGATGGGACTTAGCGAGTTCACCTGCATGCCGTTCGGACTCTGCAACGCCCCAGGAACCTTCCAACGATTAATGGAGTGCTGTCTGGGCCACAGAAACTTCGAGACGGTCCTGTTGTACCTGGACGATGTCATCGTATACTCCAAAACTTATGAGGACCACCTGAAACACCTGGCGGAGGTGTTCGAAGCTCTGGCGAGTTACGGCCTAAAGGTGAAACCCTCCAAGTGTCACCTCCTGAAACCAAAGGTGCAATACCTGGGACACGTGGTGAGCGCTGACGGAGTGGTTCCCGACCCCGATAAGATCACCGCAATTAAGGGATGGCCAAGCCCCTCCAGCGTAAAAGAAGTGCGGCAGTTCCTAGGGTTGGTAGGCTACTACCGAAGGTTTATTCCCGGTTTCACCAAAAAGGCAGCACCTATGCAGGACCTCCTGATAGGCCAGTCCCAGAAGGCCAAGAACCAGAAGCCGCCCTTCAAATGGGAAAAGCTAGAAGAAGAGTCCTTCCGCCAGCTGAAGATGGCCCTCACGGGGGATGAAATCTTGGCGTACCCGGACTATAGCCAGCCCTTCATCCTCTACACCGCCGCCAGTAACATCGGGCTAGGAGCCGTACTGTCCCAGATTCAGCAGGGGAGAGAACGAGTAATCTCCTATGCCAGCCGAAAACTGCGACCCACCGAAAGGAACCCCGAAAATTACAGCTCATTTAAGCTAGAGTTCCTGGCCGTGGTATGGGCAGTCACCGAGCGCTTTAGGCATTACCTCGCTTCTTCCCGGTTCACCGTATACACGGATAACAACCCGTTGACACACCTGGACACGGCAAGACTCGGTGCCCTGGAGCAGAGGTGGATGGCCCGTCTGTCCAACTACGAGTTCACAATCAAATACCGGGCAGGACGCTCCAATACTAACGCGGACGCCCTGTCCAGGATGCCCAACCTGCCGGACGAAGGAGAAGATCCGGAGGGACTGGAAGAAGTTGAACTCCCTGCGTTCCACCGTCATGGGACTATCCAGTATTCCCACCGGGTAAGGGGTAAGCAGGCTGCTACGTTGAACCCCTTACCCCACTACAACTGGGCGGAAACGCAAGACAGCGACCCTGCCGTCCGACTGGTGAAGGAGATGCTGACTCGGCCGGAGGCTCGCCTTGAACCAGACGCTCCGGAGGAAGCCAAACAACTATGGGCGGAGAAGAGTCGACTATTCCTTTACAAGGGGAAGTTGTGCCGCAGAATGGTCAACTCCCGGACGCATGAACTACTCTGGCAAGTAGTGGTGCCCCGAAGAGACGCAGCCATGGTGATGGAGGCATACCACGACGGAGCTGGACACTTCGGGTGGAAAAAGCTGGAGTTCCTGCTGCGCGAGCGGTTCCACTGGGTAGGCATGAGGGGAACCATCGAGAAGTGGTGCAGAGACTGTGGCCCGTGCAATCTGAGAAGGAAGGACCGGGCCAGCCAGAAGACTCCCCTGCAGTCCATCGTCACCCGGCAACCGTTGGAACTGGTAGCCTTGGATCATGTAAAACTGACCCCAAGCAGAAGTGGCTACGTCTACGCGTTAACCATCGTGGATCATTACTCCCGGTTCTTGGTTGTCGTCCCCGTCAAGGACTTAACGGCTCAAACAGCAGCTAGGGCCTTCCAGCAGCACTTCTGCCGTCCACACGGGTACCCGGACCAAGTGCTGACGGACCAGGGACCTGCCTTTGAAGCGGAGGTCTTCCAGGAATTCTGCAATCTGTATGGCTGCCGGAAGATAAGGACGACACCCTACCATCCGCAAACTAATGGACTTTGTGAAAAAATGAACCAGGTGGTAATGGATCTTCTAAAAACATTGCCCCTGGAAGAACGCAGTCTGTGGCCTGAGAAGTTGCCCGATCTGGTGGACCTATACAACCACATCCCGGTAGGTTCCACCAACTGTACCCCGGCTTACCTAATGAGGGCGAGACCTGGTAAGTTACCTGTTGACCTGGAAATGGGAGTCCTGACACCTGAGGACACTTCACCAGAAACAGACTGGGACACAGAGAGGCAGCAGCAGTACCGGAGAGTACAGGAGAGCGTGGAGCGAAGTCTCTGTCAGGCTAGGGAAAGACAAGAGAAGACTTACAACCAGTATGCTCCCGCTGTTCCCCTGGTACCCGGAGAGCAGGTCTTGAAGAGGAAAAGACGGCTCCACAAGTTAGATGACCAATGGGAGAAGGACCCGTACACCGTACTGCCCTCAAGCCACGAGAACCCGAAGGTCTGTACCATCAGTAAAGACGGAGGGGAAACCACAGCCATTGTATCCCGGGACCACCTGAAGAAGTGTCCCGAACAACTGAGGAACCCTGAAGAGGAACAAGAAGACCATCGACCCGTGGGAGAAAGGGAAGATATGGTTAGTACCGTGCTCGGGGACTTCCCTCGGTCTTGGACTCAAGTCAATGGTGCAGTTGTGGTACCCGTACTCACCTTCCTCCAACCATCATCCCAAGAACCTACGGAGCAACGGGTAGAGCTGGAAGAACAGCCGGTCCAGGAGGCAGAAGACTCCACACAAGTAGAACAAGAGAATCAACCCTCTGCTTATAGTGAGCCTGCCGTACCCCTAGTGAGACAAAGAGCCGGTAGACAGCTGCCCAGTTTACCCTTGACAGCTCCTACACCCTGTAGTTCAGGGCCAGACAGTCAGCTCCGTAGGTCCACTAGGGCCACTAGAGGCCAGTTACCCGCACGTTGGAGGATCTAAATGTTTAAGCTATTTTATAATGTTTACCTGTCTATAGTTACTTGTGTGTAATTTTGTATTTCTAGTTGTTTTTAGGAATCCTTGGTGGATTTACCGGGAATCCTTGTATATAGTTGGAGCGTAACCCAGGATGGACTAAAGACTGTCAAGGACTCGGGGTAGAACAGACCCCTACCTGGTTACGTCTCCCTGTGTTGGTGAAATGGACACCTTGCTTTCTTCAGAGACTGCACCCGGTTGCGGACACGCCGTAACCATCTTTATGTGTTTTCTTATTGTATTAATGTTTTGCCTTGTTATGTTTTCTAAATGTGTTTAGTCCCGGAGTACTAAATTTTACTAGGGGGGAATGTGACACCCCAGGGGTCTGGTTGCCAGAGTAACGTAATATTATGTCTGAGAGCAGGTGGGAGGTCCTTTAGTCAGGGATCCTGTGCATGCCACACCTCCTGCCCAGTCTTGGGAGGGGAAGAACTTCCCCTATATAAACCTGGGGCTGAGGCAGGGTGAGTGAGTAGAAGAAGAGAAGAAGTAGAGACAGCATAGGAAGAAACAGCAGTCACAAGGAGTCAGGGGCTGGCAGCTGCAGAGTTCGCCCTGACTAAGAAGACTTTTTACCGGACCCGGAGTCCGAGGCTGTGGGGACTAATTCCTGCCCAGCAGCAGAATCCGTCAGGCAGGGGATTTCAGGTCCTCTGGCCCAGAAGCCCGAAGGCACGGTCACACGCGTGGGACCAGCACCGCCATCGTGGAGCGGAAGCCATTAGAAGGCCCCGAGTCACCGGCCATACGGGTGAGCACCACACGGTACACTCAGGGACGTGGGCTACTTACATCAGCTCCTAGCAAGGTAGCCAGAAGAGTACAGTCAGTTTGGGAGGCCTACAACTACGCCTGGCCAGGGGAGATCCCATCTGCTCAAGGACTGACCAGGCCCCATCCGCTAGCAAGTACTCCGGGAGGGTCTTTTGTTGTTACCAGTAAAGACCCTGAACTACACCGCACCGTCTCTGAGTGGTTCCTGCTACCCCCATCATCCACGTCGGCTGCCCTGAGGCCATACCCCTCCCGTTGGGGGTTATACTATCACGCTGCACAATCCCACCATCGGCCTCAGCGGTCTGCCCTGCAGCAGCAGCCCCCTGGCTGCACTCAACGGGTGGCGTAGTCATCAACCATTTACTACTAATGGACTGCCGTCTAGTTTGACTCCCTGGGCACGGACCGGGTCACCGCCACGAGACTACAACCCTCCACAGATCCGGCTCCGGGTAAGCTCCCGCATGCGCAGCGCAGCGCGACACAGGCCCAGGGGCGCGTCACCAAGTTAATTCCGCATGTGTCAACCAGCTAAATCTGCAGGGGGTTGAATACTACTTGTAGGCACTGTATGTCTTGTAGGATATGTTTCTGTAACAAAAGGAGTGGTTCGGCTACACAGTTATAGGGCATACAGTGAGTGCAATGCCTACCAAAAATTTCGAGCCACTCCAATGCCCCTTGGAAATGACATGGAGGTCAGAGGGCGTTAACTAAACCTTTTTTTCCATTTATAGCAACTGGGTCTCCCGTGCACTGTTGGCCTAAGCAGTGAATGGAAGGCTTTCCAAAAATTATGAGGAACTGCAATGCCCCTTACAAGAGCCATGTGTGGCACCCCAGGGGTCTGGTCACCACAGTAATAGAGATATTACGTCGGAGAGCAAGTGGGAGGTTTCCTGGTCAGGATCCCTTAAACATGCAACATCCTCCTGCACCAGTCCTGGGAGGGGAGAATTCTGCCCTTATAAACTGGATCTGGGGTGGGGTTGAGTGAGTCAGAGAACAGTCAGAGTCAGAGTGAGAGCAAGGGAAAGTAACAGCAAGGAGCTCTGTAGGAGCTAAAGACCAGGGGCTGGAAGCTGAGCAGAGCTCGCCCTGGCAGAAGACAATAGGAACCGGAAACAGGAGTCCGAAGCTGTGAGGACTTATATATCCAGCAGCAGAAACCAGCCGGCAGGGGATTTCAGGTCCTCTGGCCATAGAAGCCCGGAGGCTCAGTCACAAGCAAGGGACCAGCACCGCCGTCGTGGAGCGGAGGCTAACAGAAGGCCCCAAGTCACCAGCCATACGGGTGAGCACTACACGGTACACTCAGGGACGTGGGCTACTTCTACCCGCTTACAGCAAGGTAGCCAGGAAGAGTGCAGACAGACGGGGAGGCCTACAACTCCACCTGGCCAGGGGAACTCCTGCTTGCTCACAGACTGACCAGGCCTCTTATGCTAGCCAGTACTCCTGGGAGGGTCTACCTTATAATCATCAGTAAAGACCCTGAACTGCACTGCAAAGACTCTGAGTCGTTCCTGCTGCGCTCGTGCACCATCACCCCCATCATCCACACTCACTGCCCTGAGGCTATACTCCTCCCGAGGGGAGTTATCCCATTCTATGCTGCGCACACAACACCAGCCTCAGCGGTCTGCCTCGCAGCGGTGGCACTCCCTGACCGCAATCCACGGGTGGCGCAGTCGGACAATTAACCTCAAAACCTAAGAAAGACTGCCACTGGTTTGACCAGCCTGAGCCACGGGACCGGGTCACCGCCACGGAGACTACAGACCCCAGAGACCCCGCACCGGGTATCCCACACACGTGTACACACGGCCCAGGGGGCGCGTCACATGCAGTACAGCATATTACAAACATAAGTCCCATTATTGGGGAGTGGGTGTCCCATGGTACTTGCTTATGCTTTCCAAGCAAAAGCTGCCAAAAATTAGGACGGAGCAATTTGCAATGCCCCTTACAAGAGCCATGCAGTACATCATATTACAAACATAAGTCCCATTATTGGGGAGTGGGTGTCTCATAGTATTTGCTTATGCCTTGCAAGCAAAAGCTGCCAAAAATAAGGACGGAGGAACTTGCAATGCTGGCACCCTGGTGGTATAGTGGTGGTGGAGGCTGAGGATAAGGAGAAGAAGATAAAACAGCCGAAACGAGGAAGCGTATACCCATGTGTGGGTGTGAAGCGGTGCATGTGAATACACCTCCCGAAATAACACAGTGGATTTGACTTTATGTTACTCTGCTGTCATTTGGTGGTGATGAAAAGTCTGGCCCAATCCAGCCCTTGTTCATTTTGATAAGGGTCAGCTTGTCAGCATTGTCAGTTGACAGGCGAGTGCGCTTATCAGTTATAATTCCCCCAGCGGCACTAAAAACACGCTCCGATAACACGCTAGCGGCAGGGCAGGCCAGGACCTCCAAGGCGTACAGAGCGAGTTCATTCCAAGTGTCCAATAATTAAAAGGCACAGAGGAATCACGGAGGACGCTGGTACGATCGGCAAGGTACTCCCTCACCATCTTTTGAAACTTTCCACTCCTTGTGAGATTACCCCGCGCCTCAGGGCCTGTAAGCTCGGCGGGTGTCAGAAAACTGTCCCAGAACGTTGACAGTGTTCCCCTGCCTCTGCTGGATTGGAGTTGCATCTCTCTCGCCTGTACGCCTTGGTTGGGCAACGAACTGTGACTTCTGCCGCTAGCGTGTTCAGATGGGAATTTTTTTAAGAGTTCTGCAGCAAGGGCCTTCTGGTACTGCCCCATTTTTGTAGACCTCTCCACCCCAGGAATAAGAGAGTGAAAGTTCTCCTTGTAGCGGGGGTCTAAAAGTGTCACCAACCAGTAATGACTGTCACCCAACATTTTGACAACGCGAGGGTCACGGTTAAGGCAGCGTAACATAAAGTCAGCCATGCGTGCCAGACTGGTAACGGGCAAGATTTCCGTGTCCTCACCAAGATGACGACTGACCATGCTCTCCTCCTCTTCCTCCTCCCCCCCTGTCCTCAGGCCACCCACGCTGAACCGACGGTATGACACTTGTACAGGTACTACCGTCTACAACGCCTGATAGCATCTCCTGTTCTTCCTCCTCCTCCTCTCCCTCATTGTCCCCCAATGCACGTTGGGATGAGATGAGGCTGGGCTGTGTGTAATCGCCCGCTACGGCTTCTTGATCCATCTCATCATACTCTGGCTGCAATGCCTCCTCTTTAATTCTCTGCAGAGAGCGTTGCAAAAGACAGACAAGTGGGATGCTGACACTAATGATGGCGTCATCGCCACTCACCATCTTGGTGGCCTCCTCAAAGTTTGTCAGGATGGTACATATGTCAGACATCCAGGTCCACTCCTGAGGTCTTATGTGTGGAGTCTGACCTGAATATCGACAGCCTTGTTGCAGCTGGTACTCCACAACTGCTCTCTTCTCACAAATCCTTTGCAACATGTGGAGGGTAGAGTTCCAACGTGTGGGGACATCACACACCAGTCGGTGTGCCGGAAGCTGCAAACGCTGCTGCAACACAGCAAGGGCGGCGGAAGCTGTAGCCGACTTGCAAAAATGAGATGACAGGTGGTGTACTTTCACGAGCAGATCTGGCAACTCGGGGTACGATTTAAGAAACCGCTGAACCACGAGGTTAAGCACATGAGCCAGGCATGGTACGTGTGTGATCTCACCTTGCCTCAGAGCCGCCACCAGGTTACGGCCATTGTCACACACGACCATGCCGGGATGTAGGTTCAGCGGTCTCAGCCACAGATCTGCCTGCTCTTTCACAGCTGTCCACAACTCACAAGCAGTGTGAGGTTTATCACCTAAGCTTATGAGTTTCAGCACAGCCTTTTGCCGCTTGGCGGAGGCAGTACTGCAATGCTTCCAGCTTGTAACTGATGTAGTGATATCTAAGATGGAGGCTGAACATGAGGAGGAGGATGCGCAGGAGCTGTACACTGTGGGGGCAACTCTGTCTGACATAGGGCCCGCAATCCTCGGTGTGGGGAGGATGTGTTCCGTCCCAAGGTCCGACTGGGTCCCGGCTTCCACTATGTTTACCCAGTGTGCCGTCAGAGATGTACCGTCCCTGGCCACAAGCACTTGTCCACGTGTCCGTTGTCAGGTGGACTCTCCCAGTAACTGCGCTGTTGAGGGCACGGCAGATGCTTCGGGACACGTGCTTGTGTAGTGCGGGGATGGCACACCGGGCAAAATAGTGTCGGCTGGGGACCGAGTACCGAGGGACGGCCACCGCCATAAGATTGCGGAAGGATTCCGTCTCCACCAGCCTAAAAGGCAGCATTTCCAATGCAAGCAGTTGTGAAATGTGCGAATTTAGGACTGTGGCCTGTGGGGCGTTAGCTGCGAATTTCCGCTTTCGTTCAAAGGTCTGGGATATGGACAATTGAACGCTGCGGTGGGACGTGGACGTTGATGCTGTTTCTTGAGAAACTGCCATAACAAGTGAAGACTGAGAGGAGGGGGCATCTTTACATGCAGTATGGACAGGGGATTGCCTTGCACACACAACAGGGGGTTCTATTGCACGCACAACAGTGGAAGAAGCAGTGGTGACACCCGCTGACACTGGTCGTGGACCCTGGGTTTCGCCCCACAAAGTTGGGTGCTTTGCTGCCATGTGCCTGATCATGCTGGTGGTGGTCAGGCTGGTAGTTTTGTCACCCCTGCTGATGCTGGCATGGCAGGTGGAACATATGGCCTTTTTGGGGTTATCAGCAGAGTCTTTAAAAAAATTCCAGACTCTGGAAGACCTACCGCTTGTACTGGCAACGTCCCTCGTGTTGGTGTTACGGGGAACGGTTGCCTGCCTTCTGTCTGCGGCCACCACGCTGCTTCTTCCTGCCTGTTGGGGTACTCTGCCTCCCTCCCCCTGTGTGCTGCTGGCCTCACTCTGCATGTCCTCCTTCCACGTTGGGTCAGTTACTAGATCATCCACCACCTCCTCCTCTTCCACTTGCGCACCACAATCCTCCTCCTCACTTCCTGGCAATTGTGTCTCGTCATCGTCCACCTCTTGTGACAAATTGCCAACGTCGACTTCCTGTGGCCATGGCTGTTCAAATATTTGGGCATCGCAACATGGGATCTCCTCTTCCACCACTTCAAGCTTATCAGGCGAGGGGCCCAAATATGGAAATGGACCAGTGAACAGCTCTTCAGAGTGTCCAAGTGTGGGATCACTTGCTGTCTGACGACACTCTGCATGGTGGGAGGAAGGAGCATCAGGGTGAGGAGGAGTATGCGGTCGAGACTCACGGCTACTAAGAGTTGACCGTGTGGAAGACAGACCGGAGGTGGTGGTGCCCAGGTAACTGGAAGTATTATCTGCTATCCAATTAATAACCTGTTCACACTGATCAGTTCTCAATACTGGTTTTGTTCTGTGCTTCCCTAGTAATTCGGTCAAGAAGTGGGAGCGAGAAGATGTGGCTGTTGGTTGTGGCACATTTTCACCTTGGCCACGGCCCCGTCCTCTGCACGAACCATCACCAGAACGTCCACTTCCACGTCCCTTGCCATGCGCCTTGCCCATTGTAAATGAAGTAAAATAGCTTACACTTGCACTATCAATGGAAAAAGGGTAATATAGAGTAGATTAGAACCGTGGAAGAGGAAAACCACAGTTATTGTTTACTGGGGTATACCACACTTTTTTAAATAGAGATATTTGCGGCTGAACAGTGAGCGACACACTCAAACTGCTTTTTTTTTAGATACCAAAGGCCCAAAACTGGATAGTACAGCGATTTGACCTGTAGAACTGCGAAACCACACTGGGATGTCGGGCCTACACAAGACTATTTTCAACAGATATATTTTTGTGTCACAACAGTCAGGAGACACTACTGTTTTTCTTTACGGAAAAAACTACCAAAAGCTGAATAATAGAGATTTTTTACCGTGGGATGGCAAAACCACAGTTATTGTTTACTGGGGTATACCACACTTTTTTAAATAGAGATATTTGCGGTTGAACAGTGAGCGACACACTCAAACTGCTTTTTTTTTTAGATACCAAAGGCCCAAAACTGGATAGTACAGCGATTTGACCCGTGGAACTGCGAAACCACACTGGGATGTCGGGCCTACACAAGACTATTTTCAACAGATATATTTTTGTGTCACAACAGTCAGGAGACACTACTGTTTTTCTTTACAGAAAAAACTACCAAAAGCTGAATAATAGAGATTTTTTACCGTGGGATGGCAAAACCACAGTTATTGTTTATTGGGATATACCACACTTTTTTAAATAGAGATATTTGCGGCTGAACAGTGAGCGACACACTCAAACTGCTTTTTTTTTAGATACCAAAGGCCCAAAACTGGATAGTACAGCGATTTGACCCGTGGAACTGCGAAACCACACTGGGATGTCGGGCCTACACAAGACTATTTTCAACAGATATATTTTTGTGTCACAACAGTCAGGAGACACTACTGTTTTTCTTTACGGAAAAAACTACCAAAAGCTGAATAATAGAGATTTTTTACCGTGGGATGGCAAAACCACAGTTATTGTTTACTGGGGTATACCACACTTTTTTAAATAGAGATATTTGCGGCTGAACAGTGAGCGACACACTCAAACTGCTTTTTTTTTAGATAGCAAAGGCCCAAAACTGGATAGTACAGCGATTTGACCCGTGGAACTGCGAAACCACACTGGGATGTCGGGCCTACACAAGACTATTTTCAACAGATATATTTTTGTGTCACAACAGTCAGGAGACACTACTGTTTTTCTTTACGGAAAAAACAACACTTCTGTTTCTCTAGCCTACACCAGACTATTTTCAACAGTTATATTTGTGTCTGAAAAATCAGAGACACGCTTTTTTTTGGGGGGGTGGGGGGGACACACCAAAAGGTTAATAAGACGGGTATTTGTACAGTGTGAAGGAGGAAAAAAAAAGGAGGATTTTTCCTGGCCCCCGACATCTGGTGCTAAGTCCAGCAATTTCACCAACAGGAGCACACAGGACTGTAATGCAGCGTTTGCTGGTATAACCACTGTGTCTCCTATACAGCCTGCCTGCCTGGTATCTGGGATGGATATTAGTCCTGAGAAGGACTGTTTGTTCTGGCAGCCTTTACAGACCCTACACTAACTATTTCGCAGTTTATATCTCTCCCTAAATCAGCAGCGCTGTCCCTACACTGTCTAATCCAGAGCGACTGTGTCCAAGATGGCGGCGCCCCGTTTTAAAAACTCGAGGTGACGCTGTGCGGCCAGCCAATCACTGTAATGCCCACAACCAACATGGCTGCAGCATTACAGTGACTGGCTGGCAATCCCTGCATGTTCATTGGCTCTGAGAGCGCCAAACATGCAGGGCGGAGACCCGAGCTCCCGCCCGAGTAACCCGAAAATGCTCGGTGCTCGCCGAACATCCCGAGTAGCATGATGCTTGGGCGAGTACCGAGCAGTGTCGAGCATGTTCGCTCAACACTAATTGCTACATCAATGAAACGGAGAGAGGAGCTACTATTACAAAATAACATTCTTTTGGCTGCTGTTTATGTAGACCCAATGCATCAGATTCTTCTAGATGATCAACAGCTAACTAAAGGAAAAGAAGCTCTGTTTGAAATAGCAGTAAGGATGAAAGGGTTGCAGAACAGTCAGGAGGAACAAGAAGAGCTTGGTCGTCCTGCCACATCTTCACCCTCATCATCAACTGATGAAGAATTTAATTTCGAAAAATATTTGGATCACAAGGACCGTGCAAAGCGTTCCCGCATAGAAGAAGAGTCATCCCCATCAAAGAACACAGCCAGTACATTTCAGCAGAATTTTTCATGTGCACTAAAAGAAATTGAGAAATTTGACCGTTCATCAAAAATAACAGTGCAACAAGCGATTCCTCTGTATCCTGACATTGTCAGAGATGTTGCCCGAGTGGTTACTGCTTTGCCACCAACCCAAGTTAGTGTAGAGAGGTTGTTCTCTGCTCTCAAAATAATTAGATCAGATTTGAGGGCATCCATGAAGGAGGATCTGACAGAGGCAATACTTTTTCTGAGGACAAATTTATAGATTTCTTCTTATTAACTGCATAACAGTGTTTATTGCATATTTACTTACAAGAGTTTAGAAAAGTTTATAAAAGTTATTTGCTATATTCTAATTGTATTCTAATAAATATAGTTTTTGCTCTAAGTGGTCTGATTACTTATATGATGGTGAGAAACTGAATAAGCACGATGTTAATATTTTACAACAGTAAATTTATTGTTACGAATTGGCCATTTATGAAGGAGCCGGAGCCGGAGTAGGAGTCGGAACCTGATAAAATCCAGGAGTCGGAGTCGCAACTGTGGCTTACCGACTCCACAGCCCTGGTGAGCACGCAGCCTAAGTCTTCAAAGGTGTTGTCCATGATTAGAAACTTGTGTTTTTTTGTCTAAAAACAGCACCACAACCTGTCTACAGGTTCTGTGTGGTATTGCAGCTCAGCTCCATTTATTTCAGTAGAGCTGAAGTCCAATGCCAGTCACAATCTATGGACAGATGTGATATTGCTTTTGAAAGAAAACAATAATGTTTTTCTAATCCTGTATGTGAAGATCTGAGGTTGTGGGTTGCAATAATCACCTAGACAAGTTAATGATGCAACAATAGTTTATCTCTTACATCCAAGGTTTTACTACAACTCTAGGTAAATGGCCAAAATACATTGCCCCCAGTGCACAAGATACCCTTCCTGGGGAGGTAGTTCAACTGCCTTTGTACCAGGCGATACTCACTGTTTCCCAACTTTTGGTTGGCTCACAGATTTCGTATCGCCAACCAGTATAGTTTGTATTCACATTCCTCGCTCCTCCAAACGACAAGATAAAACAATAGAGACACAGGTATCCAGTAGCAACAGTCCTTAAGAAAGTTCATCAAATCCAGACGACAGATTCCACAACTGTAGCATATTTATCCAGCCCAGTGATCAACCGATCTTCAAACTCCATAGGCCATTCATCCATGGGTCCAGGACCTCAGCCTAGATCCTTTCCCTTCAACGTCATTTCACCAACTTCCTAAACATGGGGCTTTTTTTCCTCCCTTCATGGCAGCATTTGAGGGTCATCAGAGAGGTTCACATACAGCAATTTGAATTGGTTTTAAAAATAATATTTTTCTTTCATATATTTTCACGTTTTGGGTGCAGTTTTTGTTTATGTCCTAGATCATATTTATGTCTTTTTAGCATTGTATAAATAAAGGTTACATTTTATTATTAGATCCCTTTATGATTTCTGACTTTTTGAGACCTCTATATACATTTGACCATTAACCTGCAGATTAACTGCATATCTGCAGGTTAATAGCCTTTCTTTCACGTGACAGGTTCCCTTGTAGGGTTGTCGTATGAATGCAATCCTTAATAAACCCAATCCTGTCTATGCTATATATACCCCTGTCCAGATCTATATTATAAAAGTATACAGTTGACATCTATCTGATGGATACATTTTTTTGCCAAACCTGTTTTCTAGTTCGCCCGTTATATTCATGCTGCAGCGTGGACTTACTTTACAGAGTGTTTTTATAGCAGCGTGCTTTAGTAGAGGCATTTCCATGGGGATTTTTCACTTGATGTGATATGCATGTAACATTTTACTGTATATGCCGTGCTGCCAATGTGGTTTTCTGTAAAAAGATGTAGTAAATTAATTATTAAAAGACTGCGCTACGACAGCCATCAATTAGATCCCATAATGATACAATAACCAGTACAGTTCTATTATCCTCATTAGACAGCGGTGTACACAGTTTATTGTATAGACCTTTGCTGCACAATGGGACAGTGTTCATTTATGTAAAATAATCCATAGATGTGGGACAGGTCCATAGGGATATGTACAAACACCCTCCATATAAATGTGCACATATAAGCTAACACTGCCCCCTACAGCTTCAGTGGCTGATCTCAGGTGCCCACAGGGAATCAGTGCCCATGTATTGTTAGTAGACTTCCATTGTAGTCTTTATTAACACATCTACAACCCTTTGTATTATTCTGAACCTCCATAGAAGTGAATGGAGAAAGCCTATCATGCACAGCCTCTTCTATGTTCATATTAACTAGAGATACAGCCTTATCTCGATAGCTGCGGGGGGCTACAGAGGTGGAGCCAACATCTATTAGCCATTTATGGCTTCTTCGGTGGATATATCTGAGAGGGAAATAACCCTTTAATTGGGTTATCCACTACTAGACACCAACTATTGATGGGCCAAGGGAGGTGAGAAAACTAAAAGAAATTGATATCTCCAGACCAGCGCTGCATACCCCACTGGTTACATGAGGTTAACAACCGGTGGGGGCAACGCATGAGTGTTGCAGCTTCTGATTGGTTGCAGCATTCATATTTCATCTAAGCCAGAAGAAGTAGTGCTCACATGACACCCCTGCCTGATGGTGATGTCAGAATAATGGCGGGATACACAACAATGAGTATAAGAGGGCACTGGTTTGGGAGGTGATTTGGGGATTTTTTTATATTTTCCCCTTCCTAGGTCCACAAATAAGACCCTACAAGTTCCAGGGAACATAGGTACACAGAACACCCTTTTTGGGCTGTGCATCTTCTCTATATACAGTGGGGAAAAAAAGTAAACTGCTCAAAAAAATAAAGGGAGCACTTAAACAACTGAATATAACTCCAAGTAAATCAAACTTCTGTGAAATCAAACTGTCCACTTAGGAAGCAACACTGATTGACAATCAATTTCACATGCTGTTGTGCAAATGGAATACACAATAGATGGAAATTATTGGCAATTATTAAGACACCCTCAATAAAGGAGTGGTTCTGCAGGTGGGGACCACAGATCACATCTCAGTACCAATGCTTTCTGGCTGATGTTTTGGTCACTTTTGAATGTTGGTTGTGCTTTCACACTCGTGGTAGCATGAGACGGACTCTACAACCCACAGAAGTTGTTCAGGTAGTGCAGCTCATCCAACATGGCACATCAATGCAAGCTGTGGCAAGAAGGTTTGCTGCATCTGTCAGCGTAGTGTCCAGAGCCTGGAGGCGCTGCCAGGAGACAGGCCAGTACACCAGGAGACGTGGAGGGGGTCGTAGGAGGGCAACAACCCAGCAGCAGGACCGCTACCTCCGCCTTTGTGCAAGGAGGAACAGGAGGAGCACTGCCAGAGTCCTTCAAAATGACCTCCAGCAGGCTACAAATGTGCATGTGTCTGCACCAACGGTTTGAAACAGACTCCATGAGGGTGGTATGAGGGCCCAACGTCCACAGATAGGGGTGGTGCTCACAGCCCAACACCGTGAAGGACACTTGGCATTTTCCACAGAACACCAGGATTGGCAAAGTCGCCACTGGCGCCCTGTGCTCTTCATAGATGAAAGCAGGTTCACACTGAGCTCATGCGACAGACGAGACAGAGTCTGGAGACGCCGTGGAGAGCGCATAGTGGGTAAACAACCTTACGCGGTGAAATGAGCTGCATCTGGATCTCGTCCACCTAAAGGGACTGTCAGCACAGAATGACTGTTCAAACTAAGTCCCAACTCTCGGTGCTTCGGGGCCAATCATTTATATACACCTTCCCACCTGCTTGTTTTCCCTCTATCCACACCCTCCTCTTCTTTGATTGACAGCTCTGGCTTCATAGAACCAGAGAAGGAAGGAGACAGAGGTAAAACAAGCAGGTGGGAAGGTGTATATAAATGATTGGCCCACGCCGTGATCCATGGAGCGCTTGTACTTGGTTTCAACAGTCATTCTGTGCTGACAGTCCCTTTAAAATCAGTGTTTCCCAAACTCCAGTCCCCACGGCCCCCCACAGGTCATGTCTTCAGGATTTCTATAGTATTGCACAGGTGAGAGAATTCCTGATTCCTTGATGATACTTTCATCACGTGTAATACTGAGGAAATCCTGAAAACCTGACCTGTTGGGGGCCATGAGGACTGGAGTTTGGGAAACACTGCCTTAAATGGAGCTGTGCTGCAGTTTTATTATTCAGCAATTAGCAGGATCCCCCAACAATTTCTTAAGCAATGAGAAAATGCAGTCCCTAATGATGTCCTCTGACAATAAGCGGATCACGGACAGCAGATGCATTGGGTTCTGCATTTCTTGGAGAATGGGATGGGGCAGCTTCTGTCTTCTCAGTGATACAATCAGGAAGGAGATGCAGCGTGAGACAATCCCTGTCTAGATCTTTGATCTGATCATCAATACAGAGGGCTGATTGGTGAAGACAGAGGGAAAGGCTAATAAGATTATTAAAAAAAACTTAGTTTTTCAGCTGGTACTTCCTCTGGGGTCAGTATGCCAACCTCATTGACTTCATAGCACTTGCCAGAGTGGGCAGACATGATTTATTGCCTTTACACACGTCACCTCCACACAGGGCGATGCTGGCTACCACGCCTCTGTAGTGATCAAACGTTGAGTCAAACAGCAGGGCTTTAAGAGGGCTGCCCTTTTCAATCTTGGGACTAAAACACAAAAATAAGACATCCTGTTAAGGGGTATAAAGGTAAGTAAACCGCGTTCAGTCCGGGGTGATGAATTCCAAAAGACAAAGTTTATTCTGCCATCACATAACGTTTCGACCTGTTATAGGTCTTTATCAAGTATATACAAAGACATACAGGGATACTGATCCCCCTGGTCAGTGGCCAGAACCCTGTAAATTCCCCTTAAATGGTCCAAAACTGAAACTGTGGGAACAATCGAATCCACTTAGGGTTCAGCAAACTTACAGTCAAGGGTTTGATAAAGTTATCTACACCCTTGTGTCTCCGGAAAGCATGGCGTACGTTCACGTGCTGAAAATGCCGACCAGTGCTGGAGTGAGCGGAGGTCCGCAGCTTGTGAAACTACAGATCCCAGCAGGCTGACGGTCTCTCATCAAGTTATGCTGGGAGTCGCAGTTTCACAAATAGTGCTAGAGGATCCATGTCAGAAATATGAGGCTGCCACTAGGGTTTCTCCCACAAATATGTAATCGGACGTGGAACAGATCCGCACGTGAATGAGCCATATTCTCTATCTGTGAACATACTACTCTCCTTCACTCAGATTGTAAGTGGTTCTGCAGCGCATCTGTGCAGAGCAAGCTGTCAATCAAAATCCGGGCCAGGTTTACAGCCGTCACCTCCGATATAGTGAGCGGTGCTGTGATCCTAGACTGTAGCCGCTCCGTGCACAACGATGAGTGAAGGCCGGCGGCTGCAGGGAGGAAAGAAGTTAATTTTCTCCCGGTACCTGCATTATCAATAAGGCGGCCGGGCAACATTGTAACAATATTTATCTGCAGATTAACCCTATACCTGCAGGTACATAGCATTTTTCAAGGTGACAGGTTCCCTTTAATAAAGAGAAGATGGATAGAGCCGCATTAGTCCATACTCACGGTGGAAGCCTCCTGACAACTTCTTGAAGAATACTTTCCACATTTGTTCCAAGCTTCGCCGAGATCTAATAGAAATAAACAGAGAAATTAATTTCTTAATACAGTTTAGACCTCGGCTCCAATGAATCACAAGAAATGAAACCTGTTTGAAGCTGACAAGCAATCAAGCCCCTCCGTAAGCCACACAGAACATGGCTACTTATGTCATCTGCAGGTGATTAAAGGAACCTGTCATGTTGAAATGGTATAAGATCTGTAGGGGGATGTTGTAGAGCAGAGAAGTTGATCAGACTGATAGACATATCTGTGGGAAGAGAGTCAGTAAGACTTGCATTTTATGCAGAGAAAGTCCTGCAGTATGTACACTAGTCCAGTGGGCGGTCCTAAGTGATTGACAGTTCCCTGTATGACCATGCAGGCAAAGATAGCTGTCAATCACTAGCATGACCGCCCACTGGACTCATCTATACAAACAGCAGGATTCCACTGAATAAATTGATACAGGAAAAATATCTATCTTTGTACTGTGTTAGCCAGTAGATAGAAGAGTATTTAGATTTGAGAGTCCTCAGTGGTTGATACCTTTTAATGGCTAACGGAAAAGATGGTAACAAATTGCAAGCTTTCCAGACTACTCAGGTCTCAGGTCTGCCTGATGAAGAGGCCTGAGCAGTTTGGAAAGCTTGCAATTTGTTACCATCTTTTCAGTTAGCCATTAAAGGTATCAACCACTGAGGACTCTCAAATCTAATGAATGAATTACAATTTATACTGAATCTTCTCCCACAAACCTATATATTGTTCTGCTCAGTTTCTCATGGGTAAAACCTGTAAGTCTGAATGGGGCTGTAATGTTATTACAATCATGTTGTAATGGGGTTTGGGAGGTGGAACTTCTGAGCAACTATACAAGGGGGCGGTCCTTGTAAGGAAGCGGGTGGCTCCCAGGGAAGACGGGCAGGTAGTCACAGCAAGTGACAGGGACAGTTTCTGGGTAGAAGGGCAGGTAGTCACGGCAAGTGACAGGGACAGTCTCTGGGTAGAAGGGCAGGTAGTCACGGCAAGTGACAGGGACAGTCTCTGGGTAGAAGGACAGCAGGCAGGTGGCTGGTGAGCGCTCCCAGGTGAGCAGGCGAGAGTCTCTGGACAGGCAGGTGGTCACGGCAAGTGACGGCAGAACCTCCAGGTAGACTAGCAGACAGGTAGCAGGTGGATGCTCCCAGGTGAGCGGGCAAGAGTCTCTGGACAGACAGGTGGTCACGGCAAGTGACGGCAGAGCCTCCAGGTAGACTAGCAGACAGGTAGCAGGTGGACGCTCCCAGTTGAGAGGGCAAGAGTCTCTGGACAGGCATGTGGTCACGGCAAGTGACGACAGAACCTCCAGGTAGACTAGCAGACAGGTAGCAGGTGGACGCTCCCAGTTGAGCGGGCAAGAGTCTCTGGACAGACAGGTGGTCACGGCAAGTGACGGCAGAGCCTCCAGGTAGACTAGCAGACAGGTAGCAGGTGGACGCTCCCAGTTGAGCGGGCAAGAGTCTCTGGACGGGCAGGTGGTCACGGCAACTGACGGCAGAGCCTCCAGGTAGGCTAGCAGGCAGGTAGCAGGTGAGCGCTCCCAGGTGAGCGGGCAGGCTGGTCCATAGACAGACTGACAGGTGTCGGAAGGCAGACCGTCGGACCGCAGGCTTGCAAGCAGGTAAGCGGATATCAGGCAGGTATCCAGCAGGAATCTGGCAGGTGACTGGCATTTAACAAGCAGGAATCTGGCAGGTGACTGGCAGGTAACAAGCAGGAATCTGGCAGGTGACTGGCAGGTAACTGGTAACGGGACCTGAGGGCTGAAGCAGAGTGAAGGCTTTGCAACAACATTGCTCGGGCACCTCCATTTTGGAGGAGGTGCCTTATATATGGTGAAGTCCTCCGGCCATTGACCGGGGACTCCTTAGGACGACGCGCGCGGCCCCTTTAAGAGAGGGGGAGCGCGCCCGCGCGCGCACTAAGCACCGTGGCCGGGAAGCAGCGCGCGCTGCCAGCAGAGCGGGAGGAAGACGCCGGGCACGGAGCGGAGAGGTGAGGGGAACAGCATCCCTGCCTAGCAGGAGGCAGGGACGCCGACGCTACAGTACCCCCCCCCTTTAGGCCCCCCCTTTTTTAAGCCAGAGAGAAATTTATCAAGGATGAGAGGGGCATGGATGTTCTCCCGGGGCTCCCACGTTCTCTCCTCAGGACCAAACCCCTTCCAATCTACCAGAAAAAAGGTTTTTCCTCTTACCCATTTGGTGGCCAGAATGTTCTCTACCTCAAACTCGTTCTCAGCGGAAACCGGAGCAGGGGGCGTACCTGTAGACTTGGAAAAAGAGTTAAGTACCACGGGTTTGAGGAGAGATACATGGAAGGAGTTAGGGATCCGTAAGTTGGCCGGGAGTTTCAATTTATAGGCCACCGGATTGATTTGTTTGATAACTTCCAGTGGGCCGATGAACCGAGGCCCTAACTTGTAGGAGGGAATCTTGAGCCGGACATACTTGGACGAGAGCCAGACTTTATCTCCAGGACGGAATTGTGGAGGATCCAGTCGTTTTTTGTCAGCGTGTTTTTTCATCCGCTCGGACGACTGAAGGAGTGCGGATCGGGTACTCTCCCAAATGGAGGAGAATTTGCTAATGAGAGATTCCGCAGCCGGATTGTCCACCGAGGTGGAGACGGGAAATGGGATCCGAGGATGCTGACCGAAGACTACAAAAAACGGGGATTTGGAGGAAGATTCGCTCTCGTGATTATTGTAAGAGAATTCAGCCCATGGTAGGAGATCCACCCAGTCCGAATGGTGGGCATTAACGAAGTGCCGGAGGTAACTGGTCAGGATCTGATTGATCCGCTCCACTTGGCCATTGGACTGTGGGTGGTAAGTGGAGAAGTCCAGGGTAACGTCAAGCAGCTTACATGTGGCTCTCCAGAAGCGTGAGGTGAACTGAACCCCACGATCCGACACGATGTGGAGGGGCAGGCCATGGAGACGGAAGATGTGACGGATAAAGTCTTTAGCCAGTTCGGGTGCAGACGGGAGACCCGGCAGGGGAATGAAGTGCGCCATCTTGGAAAAGCGGTCAGCGACCACCCAAATGACCGTACAACCGGCAGAGACAGGGAGATCCGTTATAAAGTCCATAGCTATATGCTGCCACCAGGCAGCAGGTACTGGAAGAGGAAGGAGGCGACCGGCTGGCAGGTGTCTCGAAACTTTGTTGCGGGCGCAGGACACACAGGCTGAAACAAAGTCTATTACATCCTTGTGCAGGGTAGGCCACCAGTAATGCCGGGTAATAAGCTGGAGGGTCTTTTTCTGACCGGCGTGGCCAGCTAGCTTAGATGAGTGACCCCAGAGTAGGACCTTCTTCCGATCAGGTACTGTTACGAACGTCTTACCGGGACGGAGACGATTTAGATTCACGGGAGCCACCTGCATTACTCTGGCGGGATCAATGATGTGCTTCGGTTCCTCCTCTAGGTCAGACACCAGGAAGGATCGGGACAAGGCGTCAGCTTTGATGTTTTTGTCTGCCGGGCGAAAATGAAGAACGAAATCAAAGCGGGCAAAAAACAAGGACCACCGGGCTTAGCGCGGGTTAAGTCTCTGGGCGCTCTGGAGGTAAGCCAAGTTCTTGTGGTCCGTGTAAATAATTACCGGGTGAAGAGCCCCCTCGAGCAGGTAATGCCACTCCTCCAGTGCCAGCTTAATGGCCAATAACTCTCGATCTCCTATAGAATAATTGCGCTCAGAAGAGGAGAAGAGTTTGGAGAAGAAGCCGCAAGTTACCATTCTTCCGGAAGGCGACTTTTGGGTAAGTACCGCTCCGGCTCCAGAGGAGGAGGCGTCAACTTCCAGGAAGAATTGTTTGTTGCCGTCCGGACGATGCAGCACCGGGGCGGAAGAGAAAGCCTGTTTTAAGGAAAGAAAGGCTTCCTCTGCTTCGGGCGGCCATTTTCTGTAATTAGTGCCCTTACTGGTGAGCGCAGAGATTGGGGCAGTCCGGGAAGAGAAGTGCGGTATGAAGAGGCGGTAGTAGTTGGCGAAACCCAGGAACCGCTGAATAGCTTTCAACCCCTCTGGTCGGGCCACTTCTGGATGGCAGACAGTTTCTCAGGATCCATTTGTAGGCCGGTCTGAGAGATTATGTAGCCCAGAAACGGAAGCGAGGTCTGCTCAAAGAGGCACTTCTCATATTTAGCGTAGAGGTGGTTCTGCCTGAGCCTGAGCAGAACCTGACGAACATCCCCCCGGTGTGTGGGGAGATCCGGAGAGAAGACCAAGATGTCGTCCAGGTACACCACTACGCAGGAGTAGAGAAGGTCCCAGAAGATGTCATTGACCAACTCTTGAAAGACGGCGGGAGCGTTACAGAGACCGAAGGGCATTACCAGGTATTCATAGTGGCCGTCCCGGGTGTTGAATGCCGTCTTCCATTCATCCCCCTGACGGATACGGACCAGGTTATACGCCCCACGGAGGTCCAGCTTGGTGAAGATTCTAGCCCCCCTCAGACGGTCAAATAATTCCGGAATGAGCGGAAGGGGGTATTTATTCTTCACCGTGATCTGGTTAAGGCCTCTATAGTCTATACAGGGACGGAGTGAGCTGTCCTTTTTGATGAAGAAGAAGCCTGCTCCCGCCGGGGAATTAGATTTCCGGATGAATCCCCGGGCCAGATTCTCCTCAATATATTCTGACATGGATCGGGTCTCAGCAGCGGACAAAGGGTAAATGCGCCCACGGGGAGGAGTAGCGCCGGGCATCAGGTCGATTCGGCAGTCGTATGGTCTATGAGGGGGTAATGTCTCTGCCTCCTTTTTATTAAAGACGTCCGCATACGACCAATAAGGAGCCGGAAGACCAGGTAGATTGGCTGGAGTAGGAGAAGGACGGACAGGATGGACGGGAACTAAGCAAGTCTTATGGCAATCCTGTCCCCAGCGAAGGACTTCTCCGGTCTGCCAATCAAGCACGGGTGCATGTCTCTGAAGCCAAGGTAGGCCTAATAAGAGGGCGTGAGAGAGTCCAGGCAGAACATGAAAGAAGATGCTCTCAGAGTGCAGCATTCCCACCTGCAGGGTTATGGATTCGGTGATGAGTTGGATGGGATGTGGTAAGAGGCCCCCATCCACGGCAGCGACAGATAAGGGTACAGCTAGAGGTGTGGTGGGAATGCGGTATTTCTCTACCAGAGACTGAGAAATGAGATTTCCGGCAGCTCCAGAGTCAAGTTGGGCTAGTTCAAAATAACGGTTCTCCCCGCAGATGATAGAGACCGACAGCAACAGAGATGGAGAGGGTTTACTCTTGTCTAGGACGACCTCTCTGAGCGATCCTAGACACAGGCGTTTCCCGACCTCTCCGGGCAGGAACGGATCCGGTGCAACTTACTGCCACAGTAGAAGCAGCTCCCCTCGGCTCGGCGTAACTCTTGACGGGTTTTGACCATCTTGGTCTGGTCGACCTGCATAGGCTCAGGTGAGTGCGCCTGGGTAGTAACGGGAGAAGTGACAGGTTTCTGGAAGGTAGGGGCTAGACGTGGAAACCTCCTCTCACGGGTGACCTCTTTGGCGCGCTCCTGGAACCGGATGTCAATCCGGGTGGCAAGTGTTATTAAGTCGTCGAGAGTGGTAGGAATGTCCCAACCGGCGAGTTCATCTTTAATACGGCCGGACAGACCCTCCCAAAAGACAGACACCAGGGCGTCGTTATCCCAGGCCAGCTCCGAAGCAAGGGTACGGAACCGTATGGCGTATTGGCCCACGGAGAGATTTCCTTGACGGAGGCGTAGCAGAGATGATGCGGATGAGGTCTTCCGTTCTGGTTCGTCGAAGACTTTCCGGAAGGCCATGAGAAAGGCTGGCAGGTTGGACACCAGGGGGTCTCCTCTCTCCCATAGAGGATTTAGCCAAGCCAGTGCCTCTCCCGTGAGATGGGACATGATGAAGGCTACTCTGGCTCGGTCGCTGGAAAACTGGTGTGTCAACAGTTCGAAGTACAGAGTGCACTGGTTAATGAAGCCCTGTGCCTGGCTGGGATCTCTGCCAAAACGAGGAGGGGCGGAGAGGCGGGGACCGGGAAGAGATGCCATGGTGTTGATGGGCTGCGGCTGTGCCGGGGTAGTAAGTGTGCGAGTGGAGGCAGCTCCCGAAGAGGTAGTCAATGTGTCCAGGCGGGAGTTAACACCACGCAGGTGACTCAGGATGGACTCCTGTTGGGACCTCTGACGGGAAAGTTCATGACATAGGTCCGAGAGCGAGGGAGCTTGGGTGCCACCGGGTTCCATGGCCCGAGCAAACTGTAACGGGTCTGGGAGGTGGAACCTCTGAGCAACTATACAAGGGGGCGGTCCTTGTAAGGAAGCGGGTGGCTCCCAGGGAAGACGGGCAGGTAGTCACAGCAAGTGACAGGGACAGTCTCTGGGTAGAAGGGCAGGTAGTCACGGCAAGTGACAGGGACAGTCTCTGGGTAGAAGGGCAGGTAGTCACGGCAAGTGACAGGGACAGTCTCTGGGTAGAAGGGCAGGTAGTCACGGCAAGTGACAGGGACAGTCTCTGGGTAGAAGGACAGCAGGCAGGTGGCTGGTGAGCGCTCCCAGGTGAGCAGGCGAGAGTCTCTGGACAGGCAGGTGGTCACGGCAAGTGACGGCAGAACCTCCAGGTAGACTAGCAGACAGGTAGCAGGTGGATGCTCCCAGGTGAGCGGGCAAGAGTATCTGGACGGGCAGGTGGTCACGGCAAGTGACGGCAGAGCCTCCAGGTAGACTAGCAGACAGGTAGCAGGTGGACGCTCCCAGTTGAGCGGGCAAGAGTCTCTGGACAGGCAGGTGGTCACGGCAAGTGACGGCAGAGCCTCCAGGTAGACTAGCAGACAGGTAGCAGGTGGACGCTCCCAGTTGAGCGGGCAAGAGTCTCTGGACCGGCAGGTGGTCACGGCAAGTGACGGCAGAGCCTCCAGGTAGGCTAGCAGGCAGGTAGCAGGTGAGCGCTCCCAGGTGAGCGGGCAAGAGTCTCTGGACAGGCAGGTGGTCACGGCAAGTGACGGCAGAGCCTCCAGGTAGGCTAGCAGGCAGGTAGCAGGTGAGCGCTCCCAGGTGAGCGGGCAGGCTGGTCCATAGACAGACTGACAGGTGTCGGAAGGCAGACCGTCGGACCGCAGTCTTGCAAGCAGGTAAGCGGATATCAGGCAGGTATCAAGCAGGAATCTGGCAGGTGACTGGCAGGTAACAAGCAGGAATCTGGCAGGTAACTGGTAACGGGACCTGAGGGCTGAAGCAGAGTGAAGGCTTTGCAACAACATTGCTCGGGCACCTCCATTTTGGAGGAGGTACCTTATATATGGTGAAGTCCTCCGGCCATTGGCCGGGGACTCCTTAGGACGACGCACGCGGCCCCTTTAAGAGAGGGGGAGCGCGCCCGCGCGCGCCCTAAGCACCGTGGCCGGGAAGCAGCGTGCGCTGCCAGCAGAGCGGGAGGAAGACGCCGGGCACGGAGCGGAGAGGTGAGGGGAACAGCGTCCCTGCCTAGCAGGAGGCAGGGACGCCGACGCTACACATGTAAACGCAGATCACAAAATCTTTCAGATGATCTTTTTTTTTTAACACTCAAATCCCCTATGGATATTTATGTTTACTAAAGGATTCCTTACCCATTCTTCTGACAGCTCTTCTTTAGGTATGGACACATACCGGCATCCGGCATAAAAACATCTGGAGACTTTTCCTTTTTCTGTGATATTGGATAATCTTGTTCATTTCTAACGCTTTAAATCTTTCAAATTCTTTCCGAAAAATGTATCATAAAGGGACTTCCTCAGGTCAGTTTTGCTTGTGGTTGTGTTACCATTATTTGTGCCAAATGTATCAAAGAGTTGCACGATGTTTGATAAATGTTTATGCAGCACTTCCATCTTTATTTATTCATTTTACTCACTTATATAGCATCAACCTATTCCGATGCGCTTTACAGACATTATCATTGCTGTCCCCATTGGGGCTCACAGTCTACATTCCCTATCAGTATGTCTTTGGAGTGTGGGAGGAAACCGACGAAAACATGGGGAGAACATACAAACTTCTTGCAGATGTTATCCTTTGTGGGATTTGAAACCAGGATCCCAGTGCTTCAAAGCACCAATGCTAACCACTGAGCCACCGTGTATCTTTATCCACTTTTAACGTCACCAGTCGTTCTTAGACCTGTGTAGCTTTCCAAGCCCAATTTCTAAAAGTTGCAAGAGTGCTGTAAAATAGGAAGCTGCACATTTTTGCGCAAAAATGATGCGTCACAAAATAGTTTCGTGTTTTTTTTAACACCAAAAATTGATGTGAATTCCTCGCTACATTGCCCCTTTTCCAGCCAAATTTTGTAGAAAAAAAAAAAAAGACAAGGTACAGACAGCGAAGTTAAATTTACCTACAGGAATGATTTTGATCTGGAGCGCATTGTACCCGGATACAGTCACTAGCGGGAATGTCAAACATCTTCTCAATTTGTTTCTCCACCCTCTCCGGATCTGCATTCTTCAAGTCTATCTAAAAGCAAAAGTATAAATACTAATTATTTATCAAAGCTGGACAAAATCTAGAAACCATATAATAAAACTGGCATAAAATATAGTGCTGAACTGGCACTGGCCTTTAGAAGGGATTGTGTAACCGCACAAAACTAGCAAAAATGTAAAGTGCCTGTAAAACAAGGAACGTGCAATTTACCTCTTAGTAAAAATCCTATTCTTTCTCAAGAACGGGAGGAATTTTAATTTCATAATTTTTTTTAATCAAATTATTTTTATTGAAAAACTCCAAATACAAATTTTCCATCTTTCAAATAACATACATGACATAGTAATTCCATAGTATAAAACATGAACAAAGTATCTGAACTTCAATTCCCTAACCCACCCTAAACCCAAATCCCAACACTCCAGAGAGAACCATTTTCAGAGCAGTTCTAGAATAACGGACTACAGCATTCGTAGAAGGGGGAAGAAGATAAAAAAGTGACTAACAAAGGGATAGCAGCGTTTTAATTTTATCATTTACTGCTTGATGCCTGAGCCGGGAAGTGCACGCTTGAAAACTGTTGCAGGCTGCTGTAATCACAGGACACAAGCAAACAGCATGGCATTTCCTATCAGCAGGGAGGAAGTAAAGGGAACAGTAATGAAAGTCTCCTCCTACTCCGCTCCATATTGAAATGAACAGTGTGCATCCTATAAATGCGATGCCTACAGCAAACAATTCATTTTCCATACACAGGTTGTGAGTTGACCACTGGATATATACATGTGTATAACTAATTACCAGAACTGGAAATCGAAAAAAAAGACAAGCAAGTTTGGGGTGAATCCTGCCTTCATTACTGCACAGCCGCTCATAGAGGGATCGGTGCTAGGAACAGCAGGAGTGCCGGCGATGTTCACAGATTTACCTGCTGCGGGACTGAAGGAGTCTGATAGTGTTCGGCTCTAAGCTTTTTACCTTGTTTACGACAGGAATAATTGAAAGCTGTGCTTCAAAGGCGAGGAAGAAGTTGGTCACCGTCTGCGCTTGAATACCCTTAAGGGGGGAAAAAAATATATATATACATATATACAAATACTGAAACATCTAAATGCATTAGAACATCAAACCTGGTGAAGCGGTAAATGACTTGTCCTCCAGGGATACAGGCTACTGTCATTCAGTAATTGTTTCATAGGAATTTTACATTTTATGTGATCACCACGCTAGAATATAAATGATGAAAACACAACACAACTCCTCACCATATGAAGATATTTTGTGTTTTATAGAACAGCATTTCTGTGGAATAACACGACTGATTTACTGTGTATGCACCATAGCCTTCATTTGATGTCACTTACTGTCACCTGTCACCTTGCCCCAACTCTGCAATCCCCAATATCAGTCCATGACCTCAATGGGGTCACTATAAAATTCTAAAGAGGACTGGTCATGTCTTTATTAGAAAATAGATAAACTTAGGATAGAAACAATATGAGCATATACCCTGCTATAAGTAAGTAAAAAGCAATAGTGAATATATATAATATAGGGTACTTAGTAAACATGGTTTTTGATTTAAAAAAAGCCATCCCACCCGCACCAAGGTGTACCCAGTCAGTTATGTGAAATATATAATAAAATACACTTTAGTACAATATTAGTGTTTTGTCCCTTTAAATCTGCTGCTACTTCTGTCACCATGGCAACTGCATTCATGCTCAGCCAATAGGATTGCTCGGTTTGAATTTGGGAAAAAAAAAAAGTCCTATATCGTCAGTTTGTTCCTTCTCATCTGAGTGTGAAGACAGACACCTGCGATCAGCGAGAGATTATAGGTATAAGACGTGATATAATATAACGGACGGAGCCACATCCCATCACACGCAATCAGCGACCACAACTGACAGGAATCAGCACATTTACCAGACAATAAGTTATTATTCCCCAACACATAATACGCTGAGACACCAGTGGGGGGCGCCGCACTCGTTACATCTCCCATCTGGATGGATCCAGCGACGAGATCCTGATATTTCCCCCAAGCTCCGCTCCTCCATAGGGAATGGCCCAGATGCACGCAGAACGGACCGAAGTGTAATACTGCTAGAACTCTGCATGATATCACATCCTCCATATATACCACATAATAAAGGGGTGCTCCCACTGGGACAGGTCATCACCTATCCAGAGATCAGTGATAACTTGTTCCAACTAGACATCCCCTTTAATGGAAGAGATCACATCTCTAACAGTCAATACGCTATTCATTCCCAATCTTCCCTGGCCCCAGTAATGCCCCTGAGTATATCGCCAATATGAGCCAATCATCAAACCCTCTGCTGACTGTTCCCGATGTTTTATAGAGTTTGGAGACGTTTCTACAAGAGAAGATATCAGCGGACACCATGGGGGTGGAGTATTCTGCCAGCGATGGAGCAGGTAGTATCCACCAGTCTGTGATATCTGACCTTCCTCCATATTCTGCTCTTACATGCGTTTCTTCAGCTTTACCCCTTCCCGACATAACCAATTTATGTTTTTTTTCTGTTTTTTCCTCCGCTTTTTCCAAGGGCTATAACTTTTTGATATCTGTCCACATAGTGTGAGGTCTTGTTATTTTGTAGGATGAGCTGTCCTTATAAATGACACCATTCATTTACCACATAGTCCTAGAAAACGGGAAAAACATTTCAAGTGCAGTAAAAGTGCGAAAAAAAAAGCCAGACATTGTTTTTCTGGGAACGGTTTTAACGGCGCACATTGTGTGATAAAAATGACCTGGTAATAGGATCCTACTCCTCAGTGTGATTACAGCAAGACCAAACTTTCTGGCTGATGTTTTGGTCACTTTTGAATGTTGGTTGTGCTTTCACACTCGTGGTAGCATGAAACGGACTCTACAACCCACAGAAGTTGCTCAGGTAGTGCAGCTCATCCAGGATGGCACATCAATGCGAGCTGTGGCAAGAAGGTTTGCTGCGTCTGTCAGCGTAGTTCCAGAGGCTGGAGGCGCTACCAGTAGACATGCCAGTACACCAGGAGACGTGGAGGGAGCCATAGAAGGGCAACAACCCAGCAGCAGGACCCCTACCTCCGCCTTTGTGCAAGGAGGAACAGGAGGAGCACTTCCAGAGCCATGCAAAATGACCTACAGCAGGCCACAAATGTGCATGTGTCTGCATAAACTGTTAGAAACCGACTCCATGAGAGTGGGATGAGGGCCAGACGTCCACAGATGGGGGTTGTGCCCAATGCCAGACCTCATGTGGCTGGAGAGTGTCAGCAGTTCCTGCAAGATGAAGGCATTGAAGCTATGGACTGGCCCGCCCGTTCCCCAGACCTGAATCCCATTGAGCACATCTGGGACATCATGTCTCACTCCATCCACCAACGTCACGTTGCACCACAGACTGTCCAGGAGTTGGTGGATGCTTTAGTCCAGGTCTGGGAGGAGATCCCACAGGAGACCATCCGCAACCTCATCAGAAGCATGTCCAGGCGTTGTAGGGAGGTTATACAGGCACGTGGAGGCCACACACAATACTGAGCCTCATTTTGACTTGTTTTAAGGACATTACATCAAAATTGGATCAGCCTGTAGTGTGTTTTTCCACTTTAATTTTGGGGGTGACTCCAAATCCAGGCCTCCATTGGTTAATACATTTGATTTCTATTGATGATTTTTGTGTGATTTTGTTGTCAGCACATTCAACTTTGTACAGAACAAAGTATTCAATGAGAATATTTCATTCATTCAGATCTAGGATGTGTTATTTGAGTGTTCCCTTTATTTTTTTGAGCAGTGTGTATATATAATATAAACAATTACTGCAGCTTTAATGCTATTTATTACGTCTCAGGAGGAGGACGGAAGAGGAAGAGGACGGAAGAGGCGGAGGACGGAAGAGATGGAGGACGGAAGAGGCGGAGGATGGAAGAGGAGGAGGACAGAAGAGGAGGAGGACGGAAAAGGAGGAGGACGGAAGAGGAGGAGGATGGAAGAGAAGGAGGACGGAAGAGGCGGAGGATGGAAGAGGCGGAGGATGGAAGAGGCGGAGGACAAAAGAGGCGGAGGACGGAAGAGGGGGAGGACGGAAGAGAAGGAGGACCGAAGAGGAGGAGGACGGAAGATGAGGAGGACGTAAGAGGAGGAGGACGTAAGAGGAAGAGGACGGAAGAGGACGAGGACGGAAGAGGCGGAGGACAGAAAAGGCGGAGGAAGGAAGAGGCGGAGGACAGAAGAGGCGGAGGACGGAAGAGGCGGAGGACAGAAGAGGAGGAGGATGGAAGAGAAGGAGGACGGAAGAGGAGGAGGATGGAAGAGGAGGAGGACGGAAGAGGAGGAGGACGTAAGAGGAAGAGGACAGAAGAGGAGGAGGACGGAAGTGGAGGAGGATGGAAGAGGAGGAGGACAGAATAGGAGGAGGAGGACAGAACTGCACCTTAAGATCCCTAGGGGGAAAGGGATGGTAGTAATATAGTGGTAGTATATCCATATTAATGTAATATGAGTAATAATACTAGTGATAATAGTAAGAAAGTAATAAAATAACAGTAGTAATAGTAGTAGGTAGAATAGCAGTGTGATCCAGGGTCCTAGAACTGATCGCCTTTTCTCTGGGTCAAGAAGGAATTTTTCCCCTGTGACACAAATTGGCTGAAGGTGTCCTGGGGTTTTTGCCTTCTTCTGGATCAACACTGTAGGTATAGGGCAGTATTAGTAGTGATAGGAAAGAAGAATAATACTGTAATAAGATAGCACAATATAATAATAACCATATCAAATAGATTTATAAAAACAAATTAAAATAACTCCAGTAGTACAATAATTAGTGTAATATTATATAACTTCTAATAACATTATTAGGTTTGATCCAGGGTCCTAGGACTGATCGCCTTTTGCCGGGGTCAAGAAGGAATTTTTCCCCTGTGACACAAATTGGCTGAAGGTGTCCTGGGGTTTTTGCCTTCTTCTGGATCAACACTGTAGGTTTAGGGCAGTATTAGTAGTGAAAGGAAAGAAGAATAATACTGTAATAAGATAGCACAATGTAATAATAACCATATCAAATAGATTTATAAAAACAAATTAAAATAACTCCAGTAGTACAATAATTAGTGTAATATTATATAACTTGTAATAACATTATTAGGTTTGATCCAGGGTCCTAGGACTGATCGCCTTTTGCCGGGGTCAAGAAGGAATTTTTCCCCTATGACACAAATTGGCTGAAGGTGTCCTGGGGTTTTTGCCTTCTTCTGGATCAACAGCTTTAGGCATAGGGATTTTAGTAATACCATTATTAGAATCACAAGATTAATAAAAAAAAATTAGAATTACATTTTTTTAATTAGTTTTATAACAGTTACAATTAATTGCATTAATGCAATAATAATAAATAGTAAAAATGGTGGTAATAATAATAATACAAAAAACTAGTCCCAGTTAGTAAGTTAGTGTAATGTTAGTGTAGGGACCCATCTGAAGAGGTCGCCTTGACGTTGGCAGATGGGCTCGCACAATTTGCTCAAAATGTGCGCTAAGAACCTCATATTTCTATGTACAGGAGATCTAGCAGTAATACCATTCAGGAGATAGATATCTGTGTACACACATTTTGTTATATACTTTTGTGCAGCACACAGGGCAGGCATACAGGTACAGGGCGAGAGTGTTACAGTGATATTATAACTCGGCCTTAAGGATAAAATGCTGATAACTACAGATCTTGGAAACACATCCGAAACTAGACCTTGTAAGTAACTGGTTCCCAGCTAGTGGTAAATATGTACAGGGCAGTCCGGTACCAAGACCTGCTCTATAGGACACATTATCATCAGGCAGGTCCTTACAAGATCTGCGGCAGAAGTGTGGCTGTGTAACACAGTCCTGCTCCTGCCTCAGCTGCCCACAGTGGAGCCAACCTTGATCCTGGCAGCTTAATCCATTGTATGACACAGTAGGGGGCTTCCACAGCATTTAGGCACTTTAGACAGGAGAGGGAGGCATGATCATGGTGCCAATGAGTTTCTATGGCAGCTGAGATCTAACAATGGACCCCATGACGGCCATCTTACTGCTCCTATTAGACCCCGGCTGAGGAAAGGTCTATGAGGACACCGGTCAGACTTATGTCGCCTGCTCTGCACATATTAGAAATACCTAGGGCTGATTAGTTTGCCATTTGTAAATCTGATCCAGCAGCGCTGGGCTACCACTGACGTGATCAGGGCTGTTGAGCTCCTAGATTGGGCAGAGGAGCTCAGTATTCAGCAGGAGCTGGCCGAGGAGAGCAGAGCAACTTGCATGGGGCTGCTGCACAAGAAGCAACTCACAAGGTGGAGATTTACCCGGAGACGCTGTGCTCGGGCTGTGATCTGCTGTGCAGGCTGCATAGTAGATGCCTCGAAGGACCCTAACTTCACCCCTAACAGGCACAGCAGAGCTCGGACGGCTGCAAGTGAACGGAGAGCGGCTGATTAGTAACTGCTGCATCTCCTGCAGCTCAGATAAGAGCCGCACAGAGCGGGGGTTCAGTAATGATGAATATGGGAAGTGTCCGCCCCTCACATGCCCTATATGCGGCCTCCAGAGGTAAAGTCTCCCCTGTAACCAGCGCCTCCTCCCACCTTCTCTGCTGGCATGCTCCATTACTTAAAGGGGATGTCTGAAGAAAACAAGTTATCACTTATCCACAGGCTCGGTGATCACTTACTGATCGTGGGGTCTGACCGCTGCGAGCCATCGTCTGATCGGGAAGGAGTGGAAAGTCAGGGATCAACTGCAGCTCCATTCATTCTCTATGGGGCTCCGGAAAAGCCGAGCTCAGCGCTTGAATGCCACATAGGGAATGAATGGAGCGGATCCTGGAGTAATAACATGTCCTCCTCTCCTCAGCTTTCTGTCTGTGTAAGTGGCTCAGCCCTTGTCTCCCCTTCTGCTCCGGCTTCTGTGCTGGTCCTTGTGAGGAAGAGGAAACCCTCTGCCCTTCTGCTCCGGCTTCTGTGCTGGTCCCTGTGAGGAAGAGGAAACCCTCTGCCCTTCTGCTCCGGCTTCTGTGCTGGTCCCTGTGAGGAAGAGGAAACCCTCTGCCCTTCTGCTCTCAGTCCTCTGCGACTTTTCACAATCGCTCAGTGCACCCATTATATGTAATAAGGATCATTCTTCATCCCTTGTCCAGCTTTCATCCCCCCCAGTCTGACCAGCGGACAAGATAATAAACATGTGAGTGGAAGGTTCACAATTATTAGATGTGTTGTGAATAGTCTCCACAGCATTATCCGGAGAAAACTGCAGGGTGACCGCTTGTGAAACCAGCACAAAATCCAGCGGACAGCGCTTCCCTGCCCCCCGCCGGTCTCTGTATCCTGGCATTCAGCTATTCCATTTGGTGCTTATTCTGGAAGGAAAACAAAAATGTGATGTTCTTACACAGACGATTGAAGACGCAGCTTTTCATCATCCATGTTGGGCTGTTGTATGACGTGTGGATTACTCTGCTTGTTGGATTCTTGCATTACCACAAACACTGCCTTTATTTTGTGATTTCTGTGCCGCTTCCCACTTCTATTGGCAGTGTGATATATCAGCACGTGAGGGCTGCCACAATCATGTGTCAATAGGTTATTGCTGGAGGCCGTGATATAGAGACCATCCTGGACCAGGGAGGAGTTGGTACAGAAGCACCTAGAGAGGGGGGTATAGGGGCTTCATTTCAATTTTAAACTTAGCTGGATTGTGTTTAGCTACAAGAATGGAAAGTAAAATAATAAAATCTTTATTTTTTTTTTCTATTTGGCAAAATCGTCCATCAGAGGTTTGGCCACTACCGAAAAGTTTTTGATGAACTTACAGTAGTAGCTGGCGAAACCCAAAAAACTTTGTAACGCCTTTAAGTCTTGAATATAATACCAATCCAGTACCGTCCGGACTTTGGCCAGATCCATGCAAAAACGGTGAATGATAAGAACTAACCCTGAATGGAGAACATACATTTCTCTGGTTTGACAAATAATTTATTATCTTTGAGTATCTGTAAGACCTGCCTGACATGTACCTGATGTGACTGGAGGTAAATAAATTAATATGTAATCAAGATTGGTTTGTTGTGATCTACCTGCCAGATGACTAAAAATGTCACTAACAGTGTTGAAAGAAAGCGGGAGCATTAGTCAACCCAAATGCCATCACAAGTTTTTCATAGTGCCCCTCAGGAGTATTGAAGGCCATCTTCCACTCATCTCCTCAATGTGAATGAGATTATAAGCCCCCCTGAGGTCTAGTTTAATCAAATCGTAGGAGCCAAATTTTTTTCTAAAGAGGTCGGGGATGAGAGGGAGAGGATATGCATCCCAGACCGTGATCCGATTAAACTCGCGAAAATCAAGGCGGGGGCGCAACCCCCAGTCTTTTTTTTTGACAAATAAAAACCCCACTGCAACGGGAGATGAAGAATGTCTTATATGGCCCAATGGTAGACTGACTGACCATGCTGTTCTGAACTGCCACCCTAAGATGGCTTCCCATTATATACCTACTGTATAAGTGCTCCCTCTAACGGCTTCCTCCACCCACACCCACTACTGGTTCCCCCTACCTTTGGGTTCCCCCCACTCCAGCCAGGGACAGGGCTCAGCAGCTGCACTCTGCATGTTGGATGCAGGTGTTTTGGGGGGTTCCGTGCAGCACTCCCATCTTACCTGAGTGAAGGGAGACACCACACCTCTGGGAGAGGTGCAGTACCGCTGTGGCGACTGAACACTCAGGGGCGCCACATTCCCCCCCCCCGGTAAAACACAGCACGTCCGCGGGCTGGAACAGAGCAAAACCAGGCATAACTGACATGCAAAATTTTTAAGATGCATCCGCATATAAGACCATAAAACAACATTTCTTCCCTTTATGGGAGGCACATTTCTTTTAATGTTACTGGTTACATTATAAAACATCATAAGAGCATTGTCATATAAAACAATTTTCAAGACAGTTCCAGCACCAGGGTGCAACAGTAGCAGCATGAGGGACCCGTCCACAAACCCTCAACGTAGGCCCTGGGCATGGCTGCAGGGCATAGACGATCCAATCCTGGACCTCGTCTTCCACCACGCCAAACGGGTTTTTGTTCTGAGGTATATTTGTAATTATAAAACCAATAGGATGCACTTTAAGAAGTGCTAAACTATGTACAATGTCAACGTCCGGCTTCTCACAGTCCTCAGCCTGTCAGTCTCTGTACCCTGACGGGTAACTGGGTAGCAAACATGAAGTCAACTGCACCCTTCCGGGCAACTTATGTACAGTCCAGTTAACTAAAACAGTTTAACAGTGGGGCCCCCTCCGGGGGAACCCCTGGTTTCTGCAGGCTGACCCAGCCTGGTCATCAGCCTCAGGCTGCAGGGGGATCAGGGATGGAGCAGCGCCAGCCGCATTTGGGAAAGGGACATCACTCCTACCTGCTCCCGCGACTGCGTCAGCTCGGCCTGACACCTCCCGGTTTTTACGCAGCTTCTCTCCACCTCCTCTCCTCTTTCGGGGGCGGTCCCATGGCACTTTGCTGTCGGTCACTCCCTGTGTCGGCCTCCCCGCTTTGACGGACACATCTATGCGGACAGTCACTGTTGCAAGGGGCAGGGCCTGCTTTTGGCGCCATTCTGGGACTCGGCCCACGACGGGAGGTTCCATTCTGTTGTTCTTTAGCACGCACATAATGGTACCCGTTCTTCTGGGGCGGGCGCCACATTCAAGGCAGAAAACACTTCTTTAGGCGCACATTACCCGCAGATGGCGGGCTGGTCACATATCCTGTTCGTGACGCCAAGTGGTGACTCGCTGCCCCCTGGGCCGCGGGGCACACGGCAGCCGGGCCTTATGGCTGCTTTGGGGAATATCACGGTGGCTGGCCCGGGGCGGTCAGCTCAAAAGGGATTATTTATAGGATTTGTCGTGAAGCCACCTGTGGTGTCTGGTGAGGATCACCAGTGCTGCAACAGTCCTCTGAGGCAGATGTTAGGGCAGCTAGAGATGGAACGGCTCCCCACAGGTGGAGCGGGCCTCAGGGCAGTGTAAATTGATGGAGGGTGCGCTGGGCGTTATAGTGCAGGGAGGGAAATGGCACCAGTGAAGGAATAGACGGAGGCAACTCAGTGCAGTCGTCCAAGATTTTTATTCACAGTTCTTCAGGAAACACACAAGTGCACGTTACAGGTGAAGACCTCCCACGTTGCGCCGTGGTCACCCTGGCAGGGGTTCAATCCTTCCTCAGGAAGTTTAGGAATGCTTGGCAGAACCCCACTTTCTCGTGTTCCTACTTTGACCGTCTTCACACTAGGTCCTTCTCCCTGCTGCCCTGCGCTGCCCACTCTCAATCCCGCTCGGGTATGCTGAAGTCCTTCCTATACGTCGGATCCGGGACCAACCTCACCCCCTGGAGATTAGAATGCAGCAACCGATCCCTCTGTCTTCCGACAGATGCGGGGTGTACGGGTGCTGTCCTCCACGCGCCGTACCCCTGGGATCCCTTCTTAGAATGGAGTCTACTCCCTGCTCCCCTCCGGGGCCTCTATCCCGGGCCCTTCTTGTGGAGCAGAGCTCCTGCTGAGCCTCTGCTCCCAGACAGTCCTCACTGACTGTCTGTACTGTACTGACTGACCATTCTGTTCTGAACTGCCACCCTAAGATTGCTTCCCATTATATACCTACTGTGTGCTCCTTCTAACTGCTTCCTCCACCCACACCCACTACTGGTTCCCCCTACCTTTGGGTTTCCCCCACTCCAGCCAGGGACAGGGCTCAGCAGCTGCGCTCTGCATGTTGCCCTTCCAGCCGGTCTGAAGCAGTGTAATGTTGGATGCAGGTGTTTTGGGGGGTTCTCTGCAGCACTCCCATCTTACCTGAGTGAAGGGAGACACCACACCTCTGGGTGAGGTGCAATACCTCTGTGGCGACTGAACCCTCAGGGGCGCCACATGCCCACGATGCAGAAATGCTCCGGATTTTTCCTGAGTGTTTCTGCATCTCCCTGGCAGAAAAAACGCATGCAGATTTTACATGCGTTTTTCCTGCCAGGGACAAACGTAAGTGAAGCGTTTTTCACATGCATGTCCGCATGCGGGTTGTCAACTGCTTTCCAAGCGATTTTAGCATCACTTGGAAAGTGCTTGACAACTTGGTCACGCTATATAAATCCTTGCAACCGGCATGTATTTATATAGTGTGACCAAGTTAATAGTTGAAAAAAAGAATAAAAATGGTAAAAAAAGAAAAATAGAATTAGACTTACCGGTAATTCTGTTTCTAAGACCCTCCACGACAGCACACCTGGAGGTAGCCTCCCCATCCTAATTAGGGACAGGAAAACAAGATGTTAAATAGCCCCTCCCTGCTACAATCCCCAGTGTTTTCAAAGGACCACACAGTATGAATGCTCTAAATATTTATTAACACTAAGGATTTTTCCAATCAATAAAGAGATGGAGGGAACTACCCATGCTGTTGTGGAGGGTCTTAGAAACCGAATTACTGGTAAGTCTAATTCTATTTTCTCCAATCCCCTCCATGACAGCACACCTGGAGTAATACCAAAGAATGAATTTTAGGGAGCGACAACAGCCTGAAGGACTTTCCTTCCAAATGCTAAGTCTCTATTAGATATTACATCTAGTCTATAATGTTTAGCAAAGGTATGGACAGACGACCATGTAGCTGCCCGGCAAATCTGCTCAATGGATGCACTAGCTTTTTCTGCCCAGGAGACCGACATAGCACTAGTAGAAAGAGCTTTCAAGGATTCCAGAGGAGGCAAATCTTGAACTATGTATGTTTCACAAATTGCTTTCTTAATCCAATTTGCTAGCGTATTTTTGCAATTTGCTTTCCTTTATTGGGGCTTCCATATTGGACAAATAGGTTCTGATCCTTCCTCCAGGTTTCAGTCTGCCTCAAATAGCGGATTATAGTCCTTCTTACATCCAACGCGTGGAATTCTTCTTCCTTGCTATTTGATGGATTTTGACAGAATGACGGAAGAATTATGGGCTGAGACATATGAAAATTAGACGACACTTTAGGTAGAAAAGAAGGATCCAACTGGAGGATGATCCTGTCCTCCAAAATACGACAATAACTCTCTCTGATAGACAGGGCTTGGATTTCACTCACTCTTCTGGCTGTAGTCAGAGCTACAAGCAATGCCGCTTTCCAAGACAATTTGTCTATGTGTGCCTCGGCTATTGGCTCGAAAGGATGCATAGTTAGACCTCTAAGAACTACGTTGAGATCCCAAGGTGGAACTATTTTAGCTCTTGTTGGATTAATCCGAGAAGCAGCTATCATGAACCTCTTAATCCATCTGTTTTGGGCCAAATCAGCATCAAAATAGGAACATAAAGGCGAGACTTGGACCTTCAGCGTGCTTGGTCTTAATCCTTTAGACAGACCGTTCTGTAGGAAATCCAAGATTCTGGCCACGTCAGGCCGAAAGGGATCTAATGGACGAGGCTCATACCATAGCTTGAAAGCTTTCTAGATTTTTCCATAGATGGAATTTGTGACTGGTTTTCTGCTTTTCTGCAGTGTATGTGACTCGCCCCCAGGGGTGTCGCGGGGCACCCGGCAGCCGGGCCTAAGACTGCCTGCGGGGATTATCGCGGTGGCTGGCCCAGGGCGGTCAGTGCCAAAAGGAATTATTTGTAGGGAATTTGTCGTGAAGCCACCTGTGGTGTCTGGTGAGGATCACCAGCGCTGCAACAGTCCTCCGAGGCAGATGTCAGGACAGCTTGAGATGGAACGGCTCCCCACAGGTGCAGCAGGCCTCAGGGCAGTATAAATGATGCAGGTTGCGCTGAGCGTTGTGGTGCAGGGAAAGCGATGGCACAGCAGGAGTAACGGACAGAGACAGGGGATTTGCTTCATTACCTTTACTGGTACAGCTGTTAGGTACGGTCCAGGGTACTCCAGATGAAGGGCGCACTTTTGGACTTCTCCCCAGGGAGCGGGTATAGGGCCTCTTGATCCGTGTCTGTCCCTATGTATGCTCCTGGCCAGCCTGCAACTGGGCATAGCTTATGTGTCCTGCTTTTACTTCACCAGATGCTCAGAAACAGGACCTCTGGTTGGTAACCACTTTCCCTGGACGTCGGGCCTTCGTGGTTCCTGATCCTGTGTGTGTCTAGCCTTCAGGTTTGCCAGGGACTTGTAGTCCTCCTGGGATTCCGGTTATCCCCACTGGGTGTAAAGGGTCCCTGTAGGTGCGGACCCGGTGTCCGGTAGATATAACGGGGTGAGCTTATTGTGCTCCTCTGCCCCCTTGGTTTCACTCCCCTTTTTCTCCTTGCCGTCGGCCACACTCGGGGCCCTCACTACTAGGCAGCTGACGTGCTGCGTCTTCACCGCTATCTGAGCGTCGGCACGTTCTCAGGCTCTCTCTCTATCTGGGCTCCCTCTGCTGGTATGAGTTGGAAGGTAGAGGTGTTTGTATGTAGTGAGGGCCTCTTGTGGAGAAATCCATCCATGCACCCTTCTAGGTTCTGTGGCACCAATGCACAGCAGGGCGCCACATTTGGATCACCTGTACTGAGAAGCCTCTGGCTTTTCAGAGGGCGGTCTCAGAAGCCAAGCAGCTAGAGCCAAATTCTGAGGGGCCGGATGGAAAATCTGGCCCTAATGCAGCAGATCGTGGATTCGAGGAAGCATCAATGGATCATCCATTCTTAGACTGCTCAATGTTCCGAACCATGCTCTTTTTGGCCACATTGGAGCTATTAGGATAGTCTTGACCCCTTCCGACCTGATTTTTTGTAAAGTCCTTGGTATTAACAGAATCAGGGGAAAAGCATTAGCGAGCCCAACTTTCCAAGGGTGAGCGAATGCATCTATCCCTGTTGCTGAATCCTCGGGTTTCAAAGAGAAAAAGGCTCTTACTTTTGCGTTTTCCTGGTTCGCAAACAGGTCCACATCTGGGTATTCCCACTTTTGAACAATCATCTGAAATATCTTCGAGTTCATGCTCCACTCCCCTGGATGAATGTCTTTTCTGCTCAGAAGATCTGCATGATAGTTGTCGGAGCCCCTCAGATGCAGAGCCGATAAGGATAGTAGATTATGCTCCGCCCAGTGGAAGATCCTTTCGGAGATCATCTGTAACCTCCTGTTTCTTGTACTTTCCTGATGTCTCAAGTGGGCTACAGTTGTCATATTGTCCGAGTAGACTCTGACATGCGACCCCTGAAGCACAGTAGTGGCTGCCCATAGGGGTTCTTCCACCACTTTCATTTCTCTTAAGTTTGAGTACTGCTCTGCTATTTCTTGCGACCAGACCCCTTGGAAGGCCACGTGGGAGACTACTGCTCCCATCCCCTTTTGCTTGCGTCTGTTTTGACGGATAACAAGGGAAGTTGAATCCATGCTGAACTTTTCTCCAGATTTCCTGGACAGAGCCACCAATTTAAAGATGCTTTCACCTTCTCTGGCAGATGAATTCTGTTGGAGAGGGAACTTGGAGATCTGTCCCAACAGGAAAGGATGTAGTTTTGAAGGACCCTTGAATGCGCTTGAGCCCAAGGTACCGCCTGAATAGATGAGGTCATGGACCCGAGGACGGACATGGCGAATCTTAATGACACTCCGCTCTGGTTCTTTAGTGCATAAACTTTCGACCTCAACTGAATCTGCTTCTCTTTTGGCAGAAAAGAGGATTGTTGCTGAGAATCCAGGAGAATTCCCAAGGAGGTCTTCCTGGTGGAGGGAATCAGATCTGACTTTTGGTAGTTTATCAACCATCCCAAGGATTCCAGGATCTGGAGGGTCATCTGGAGGTCTCTTTCCAAACTTGAAACCGAGGGAACCATCACCAAAAAATTGTCTAAATATGGGACGATGCAGATATTCAGTTTCCTTAGATAAACCTACTACCTCTGCCATGATCTTTGTAAACAGGCGGGGTGCTGACGAAATGCCGAAGGGGAGTACATTGAATTGAAAATGAAGTACCTCTCGGTTCTGAGTTACAGCAAATCTGAGAAATTTTCTGTAATCCGGATGAATTGGCACGTGGTAGTAAGCCTCTGGCTGGTCTACTGTTGCCACGACAAATCCTTTTCCAATCAATAAGCTGCCATTGAGGAAGGAAGCTCGCAATTCTGCCTCCTACCTTCTTGGCGTCATTGTCTGTCCTGCCTAGAACCTTGAAAGATATTCCTACCTCTTCCCCCTTTTGTGTAACTCCAGCGACCAGTTTTACCCTTGCCTCTGTACTGAAATGCTTGCTGCTGTTGTTGTTGAGGGAGAAGAAATGGTCTCTTTCTGAAACTTTTTGGATTCTTTGGCTCTGGCAGAGACTTCTTCTTGTCGGATGTTTTCTCCAACATCTCGTCTAGGACCGCCCCAAACATATACTCTCCTTTAAATGGAATGGAACAAAGCTTAGATTTTGATGCGTTGTCCCCACTCCACATCTTCAACCACAAAGCTCTTCTCGTAGAATTTGATAATGCTGCCAATCTTGCCGCAATCTTGACCGACTCCGCCAAGGCATCCGCTAGGAATCCAGTGGCCTTCTGCAGAAAAGGAAGAGATGCTAGGAGGTCCTCTTGAGTGGTACCTTTCCAGAGATGTTCCTCTAGTTGTTGGAGCCAGAGGAACATGGAACGAGCTACACAAGTTGAAGCGATATTAGTCTTCAGTGAAGCCGCCGATGTTTCCCATGCCTTCCTTAGAAGGCTTTCCATCTTCCTTTCCATAGGATCTTTGAGCTGTGACGAGTCTTCAAAGGGAAGGGTTGTTTTCTTCGCAACCCTTGCCACCTGTACATCAACCTTCGGGACTTCCATCCATAGCTTAGCCGCCTTTTCATCTAGAGGGAATCTATCCTTCATTTCTCCTGCCATACTAAGCCTTTTCTCAGGTGACTCCCATTCATCCAAAATAAGACTCCAAATGTTGTCATGCACAGGGAACACTACCTTCTTCTTGGATTTCAGACCGCCAAACATTTCATCCTGAACTGTACTGGTTTCCTTCTCCTCTTCCACCTGCATCGTGTCTCTCACCTGCGACAACAATTCCTCCATATTCTCAGACGAAAAGTAATATTTCCTATCTTCCTCATGATCTTCACTTAGGACCCCTTCTTCCGGTTCCTCCATAGACCCTAATTCTGAATCAGAGGTCTCCCTAACCGTATATTTTCTCCTTTTGGGGGGAGATGGACCTTCAGCTCTGGCTTGTGAGAAGGAGGCTAGGGAAGATTGTATTTCCTGCCGAACCATTCCCCTGACTTCTTCCATAAGGGAAGGCTGTTCTTCCTTCACAATGTTGTCAGTGCATTTCCAGCAGAGGGGTTTCTTATGCCCTGAAGCTAGCTATTTTATACAGATGGCACATTTGCGAACTGTAGTGCTTTCTCCCACTGTCGGTGCAGGATCCTTGTCTCCCTAAATTAAAAATAAAAAAAGGGGAGATTTAAAATATATTTAGGATCCTGCTCAAAAGAGAGTGGGGAATAACCTAGGACCTAGTACTTACTGGGGCCGGGTTAGCGCTGGGCTCTGCAGACGCAGGCTTTGGAACAGCACCCTCCATAGTAGCAGAATATTCTGTCCTACCTTAATGGAGTCTTCTCATCTGGGTCTTTTATAGGGGAGACCGAGATCCAGTGCCAAATTTTCACCTATCTAGTGAAGGATCCTCATTTTCAGGGCAAACCGCGGCTTCTCCTTTTGAATTTCCCGCCGCAGCCCCATGCGTTCCACGGTGGAACGCACCAGAAGTGACGTCCCGCTGGCCAAAAGCCTGACTTCCGGCACGCCGCCATGGAGGACAGAGGAGACTCCGGCCGGGGAGCAACAGGAGGCCCCCAGCCCCCAAAACCCTACTCGGCTTTACACGCAGGCGAGTGTGTGTGGGGGGGGTCCCGCTCTCAAGGAGACACGGGAGCTGCAAAGGAAGGAAGGTCGGAGGCGATCGCTCCCTGCAGCCCGGCAGGTAAATTTAATAGGGCCCTGCTTGCCGGCCGCAGGCACCCCAGGTAACCTCTTCATCCCATAGGGACAGGAAAACACTGGGGATTGTTGGGGGAAGGGGCTATTTAACCTCTTGTTTTCCTGTCCCTAATTAGGATGGGGATGCTACCTCCAGGTGTGCTGTCATGGAGGGGATTGGAGAAAATAACATTATACTTACCTTCTGATGGCCCCCGGTCTTTTCTCCACTGCGTCTGGTCTCTTGTATGGCTCGCGGTGGAGTGAAAGGATCTTCCATGACGTCATTTAGTCATTGGACAGGTCACGAGACTGCCGTGACCTGTTGAACATCCGCAACAAGAGCACAGAGAAACAAATCAAGAAGAAACGTCACACTCACCGCAGTGTTGATCAGGTTCAGGAGATATTTCTTTCCCTCGTAAGTGTAAAACAGAGACGCAGTCAGGGCCTTCACCGTAATCCCGCGCTCCCTCTCCACCTGCAGCTTGTCCAGAACTTGCTTATTGGAGGAGGCTTTTGGAATACAACCTGAGGGAAGGAGCGAGACACCAGAATCCACACTGTTAGCTCGTAGTGGCAGTGTCTCCCTCCATACTAGTCTGTCAATGGTAGCTTGTTTCTGTGTTTTATATATGTATTTTAGGTGTGTAAACCCTCTTCATGTGTACAGCAGCCTGGAATGAACGCTGCTTAAAAAATAAATAATAGAGTAAGGCCTCATTCAGACTTTCATCAGCTTTGTTTTGCATCCGAGAAACTCTAAACTTTGATTTGGATCAAAATTCGACAGGTCAACGTGTTTCAGTGAAAAATACGCGGTCCGCAGAAATATGTGAACAGCCCTAGACTATAATAGATATGAGCTCTGTGAAAAACAAGGATCGAGCTCATGCGAAATCCAACATTTCATTCTATAAATCTACATAAATTAAGTAACGTGCCAAATTGCTTTTTTTTTGGTTTATGTTTTGCGTGTATGGAGGGAAAGTTCCCAGTGCTAGTGTCTAGCTCACTGATTTTCCTTGCTTGGTGCCTGACGTCCCAAAAAACTGACAGTGAGCTATCAATCAAGATACAGAGGCTGGTGCTGGGCAGGGAAGCAACCTTGGAAGGCTGAGGCTTGGTTAGTGCTCCGTTACACCCAGAGCACTCAGAAATGCAGCAACAGATAAAAGATATAGAGGTGTCTATGGATTTAGCTTTCCAAATCCTGCATGGTCATGAATGGGAATTGGAGGGAGGGGTATATCTGATGGATTCCCTTAAATTGTTAATTGGCAATTGCAGTTCACATAGTTGCATATTACTTAATCATTAGAGCTACAAAAAATTGCACTTCAAGCACCAGTAAAACAGAGGCCAAAAAAGATTCCTTAGAGGCATCTGGTCACTATTAGTGATGATCGAGCGTGTTCTATCAACCCCTTCGGCAAGCACGCTCGGGTGCTCGCCGAGTATTTTGGCATGCTCGGCATTTCTTTTAAGGTCGCCGTGCCTGCAAGTGTCACGGCTGTTAGCGTGCTCGCTGAATGGGTTCATAGAACACGCTCGATCATCACTAGTCACTATACATTAGTATACAATAAAAAATCACATATCACATAGTGAATAACACAGACACTATTCAATACAGCAGGGTTGAGGTGTACTTTGTGGGACAAAATTACAGCATTTTTGAAAGACGCCATTCACTTTACTGTGCAACATATAGAAAAAAAAGGGCAATGAATTCCAAATAAAGTGAAATGGTGCAGAAGAAAACAAAAACATTTTACTGCTTTTAAAAAATTCTAAACTTTGCAAACAAATTGTTTGGCTTGTGTTCCAATTTTCTAAGACCGTTTTTAATACCATTTTGGGGTACAACTTTTTGATTGCTCCATCAAATGAATAGTCGTAAGTTACTTACCGGTAACGGGATTTTTCAGAGACCATGACAGCACCACGAGAGAGGGGATCTGCCCACCAAGGAGAGGAAACATACAGGCTTAAAAGGGCGCCACCTCTCTCCCCCCTCAGTTTGGATTACAGAGCATTGAGAGGACCGCCAGGTTAATAAACACAGCAAACAATCACAAAATTGCCATACCAGACGAAACCTACTGAGTGTGAGATTATAATTAATAAAATGGGAGTGTTCCCACAAACGTGAAAGGAGGGAATATAAGGGTGCTGTCATGGTCTCCGAAAAATCCCATTACCGGTATGTAATTTAATATTTTATCGGTCGACCATGACAGCACCACGAGAGAATTACAGAGATGAAGTAATCTATTGAAGGACCACAGCCTGGAACACTCTTCTCCCAAAGGTGAGGTCAGCCGATACACCTATATCTAACCTATCGTGTCTATGGAATGTAGAGGGACAGGACCAGGTAGCAGCCTTAAATATGTCTTCTATCGAGACACCTGTCTTCTCAGCCCAGGAGGTCGCCACAGCCCGGGTGGAATGAGCCTTCAGCCCTTCTGGCCCTTCCTCGCCGCTAGATGTACAGACCAAAAGTTTGGACACACCTTCTCATTTAAAGATTTTTCTGTATTTTCATGACTATGAAAATTGTACATTCACACTGAAGGCATCAAAACTATGAATTAACACATGTGGAATTATATACTTAACAAAAAAGTGTGAAACAGCTGAAAATATGTCTTATATTCTAGGTTCTTCAAAGTAGCCACCTTTTGCTTTGATGACTGCTTTGCACACTCTTGGCATTCTCTTGATGAGCTTCAAGAGATAGTCACTGGAAATGGTTTTCACTTCACAGGTATGTCTTGTCAGGTTTAATAAGTGGGATTTCTTGCCTTATAAATGGGGTTGGGACCATCAGTTGTGTTGTGCAGAAGTCTGGTGGATACACAGCTGATAGTCCTACTGAACAGACTGTTAGAATGTGTATTATGGCAAGAAAAAAGCAGCTAAGTAAAGAAAAACGAGTGTCCATCATTACTTTAAGAAATGAAGGTCAGTCAGTCCGAAAAATTGGGAAAACTTTGAAAGTGTCCCCAAGTGCAGTTGCAAAAACCATCAAGCGCTACAAAGAAACTGGCTCACATCAGGACCGCCCCAGGAAAGGAAGACCAAGAGTCACCTCTGCTTCTGAGGATAAGTTTATCCGCGTCACCAGCCTCAGAAATCGCAGTTTAACAGCAGCTCAGATTAGAGACCAGGTCAATGCCACACAGAGTTCTAGCAGCAGACACATCTCTTCAACAACTGTTAAGAGGAGACTTTGTACAGCAGGCCTTCATGGTAAAATAGCTGCTAGGAAACCACTGCTAAGGACAGGCAACAAGCAGAAGAGACTTGTTTGGGGTAAAGAACACAAGGAATGGACATTAGACCAGTGGAAATCTGTGCTTTGGTCTGATGAGTCCAAATTTGAGATCTTTGGTTCCAACCACCGTGTCTTTGTGCGACGCAGAAAAGGTGAACGGATGGACTCTACATGCCTGGTTCCCACCGTGAAGCATGGAGGAGGAGGTGTGATGGTGTGGGGGTGCTTTGCTGGTGACACTGTTGGGGATTTATTCAAAATTGAAGGCATACTGAACCAGCATGGCTACCACAGCATCTTGCAGCAGCATGCTATTCCATCCGCTTTGCGTTTAGTTGGACCATCATTTATTTTTCAACAGGACAATGACCCCAAACACACCTCCAGGCTGTGTAAGGGCTATTTGACCAAGAAGGAGAGTGATGGGGGACTACGCCAGATAACCTGGCCTCCACAGTCACCAGACCTGAACCCAATCGAGATGGTTTGGGGTGAGCTGGACCGCAGAGTGAAGGCAAAAGGGCCAACAAGTGCTAAGCATCTCTGGGAACTCCTTCAAGATTGTTGGAAGACCATTTCCGGTGACTACCTCTTGAAGCTCATCAAGAGAATGCCAAGAGTGTGCAAAGCAATCATTAAAGCAAAAGGTGGCTACTTTGAAGAACCTAGAATATAAGACATATTTTCAGTTGTTTCACACGTTTTTGTTAAGTATATAATTCCACATGTGTTAATTCATAGTTTTGATGCCTTCAGTGTGAATGTACAATTTCCATAGTCAAGAAAATACAGAAAAATCTTTAAATGCGAAGGTGTGTCCAAACTTTTGGTCTATACTGTATATGATAGAGAAATGGCCTCCCAATTCCATCTAGCTATGGTGGACTTCGTGACCTTAGACCGTTCCTAGTCCCTTGGTAGGATATAAACAACGAGTTATCTTTCCTAAAGCTTTTGGTAACTGAATGTTACCTAACCAGACATCTCCTCACTTCTAACGTATGTAACTCCACCTCTTTCTGGTTACTAGGATGTGGACAAAAGGAGGGTAGGAGGACTTCCTGAAGTCTGTTGAAACGAGTAGCTACCTTAGGGAGAGAGAGTGATTTTTAGACCAGATCCTGCCTATCATCCAGAATTTGAGTAAACGGCGAGGCCATAGACAGGGCCTGGATGTCACTAATGCTCCTGGCCGAGGTTAAAGATATTAAAGCGGTCTTAAGAGAGAGGGATTTAAGGGTTGCTGACTATTAGCTCAAACAGCGAGATAGTCAAGGCCTTTAGAACCAAATTTAAATACCAGGGAACCAAGCTGCTTTTAATAATGAGTCTAGATCTAAAAGCTGCCTTAATGAACCGAGAAACCCAGTAGCTACAAGCTACATCACAGCTATATAGGGCACCCAAGGCAGAAATCTGTACTATAAGGGTGCTGGTGGATAACCCTAGTTCAAGACTTTTTTGTAAAAACTCCAAAGATTTGTCCTATTGGCACCCCCTCCCCATGAACCCCAGAACCAGAGAAAGACAAAAACTTTCTCCAACTTGTGGCATAAATCTGGGTTGTAACAGGTTTTCTCCTGTGCAGGATGGTTACTAGACCTTTGGAAAAAACTTTCTGATTTGGCAGTGTCCTTTCAAGTTCCACACCGTCAAGTGGAGGCCAGTTGCTTGAGGATGGAATATCGGACCCCGGAGAAGGAGATATGGAATCTCTGGAAGAACCCAAGGATCGTAGATGGACACCCTCCTGGGCCAAAAGGGTGCGATCAGCAGAACCCTGGCCTTGTCCTCCCTGATCTTTCTTATTACCATGAGAAGAACAGCCAACCAGGGGGGGAGGTGTCATACGCCAGGCTGAAATACCAACGAATCAGGAAAGCGTCCACAGCTAGGGGATTTAGGGAACACAAGATCTTTGTCTTCCGATTTAGTTTTGTGGCAAACGGATCTACCTGACCGGAGGCCCCCCCCCATCTTCGGCTATTTGGGTAAAAATTCCTTGATTTAGTTCCCATTCCCCTTGCATCAGAGGATAGCAGCTTGGGAAATCTGCTCTCATGTTTTCTTTTTCCCTTATATAGAGGGCCATCAGGGAAAGGAGGTGACTTTCTGTAATCTGGAAGAGATGATCTGTCACTCTCATCAGCGATCTTGACCATGTATCCCCCTGGTGGTTCACATATGCTACCGCAACTAGATTATCCAAGAGGATCTTTACATTCTGGCCCTGAAGGAAAGGTAAGAAATTATTCACCGCCTTGTCTACCGCCAGAAGTTCTTTTGCATTGGAGGAGAGACCCTTTTCGATATCTGACCAGGTCCCCTGGGCTACCATATCTCCCAGATGGGCTCCCCACCCTCTCGGACTCGCATCTGTGGTAATTGTTCTAGTGACCCTAAGTACCCAGGGAACCCCTCGAGATAGGTTAGGCTCATCCTGCCACCACTATAAAGATTTTACTGACCGGGGTGATAAGGACATCTTCCCTTCCAAGTGCCCCTTAAGAGAAACTTCATTATGTAGCACATCCCACTGTAGAACTGTGGCGCCCCTGAAGATTCGACCGCCACAGGGATGCTGCACTTCTGTAATGGAGTGTAGTGTTCCTCCTCCGAGGTAAGAACAGCGTGATGGTCGGGACCCAACCTTTGCATCCAACACCACATTTCTCCACCAGAGGGGGCTAGTATGCACCAGGTGCTGCCCTCCTGGTTACAGGGAGACTGGGGAACCAAGAGTGAGGGGAACCAGTTAGTGGGTGAGGGTGGAGGACTTACAATTTAGTGACACTTTAAATTTCATATTTAATAAAAAGCCATCTTTGGTTTTGGTCTTTGTGCTGTTAATTACTGTGAGGTATTGTGATCTCCCACCCTGAACGTGGATCCTGTGTGAACCTACAGTGGATGGAGACACAGCCCTCATACCCCAGCCTTGGAACGAGGGGCAGGTTGCAGACGAGGAATGTCTCAACCCGGTCAAGGACCACGACCAAGAAGGCCCGGAGCTAAAGAGTGTAGCTCCACAGTAATTGGATCCCGGGGAGGATGCAGACGGAGCAGTGTACGCCACCTGTCCTCACCACCTGATATATTCAGAGGGAGTCCCGACCTTGCTACTCCATGTCCTGGTTGGTAAAGCCCGGTAGGCCCAGAGGATCCCATCGGGTATCGGAAGGAGCAGAGCTGCCACCCGTGCCCTTGTTCTGAGAGGAGTTCAGAGGGAGATCCGGCCTATCTACACACACACAGACAGGAGAGGATACGGTCTGTAGTTCAGGAACACTCAGGTGCGGGGTCCCGATTGAATGCTGGACTTGCTCGGAGGTTGTCGGACCCCGGTCCCTGGTGACCGCAGGACTCCATGGGGAGCAGGGAGTCGCCTTCCTTCTGCCATCTCTAATGTGAGTAAAGCCTTGGAAATTCATCCCTATGGCCTCCGGACTGTTCATTACGCGCCATTCTGTGCGACGCCGCGTCCCTACTGCTGCACTACTACCCCCCCTTTATCCTGCTTTACCGGCCCTGAGGCCGCGCTCCGCCTGTAGGGAGCGGCGAGAACTTTAGCCGCCATGACTCCAGGCCTCAGCGGACTGTAGTTGCGCTGGTGGCGCATCACCAGACACCACAGGTGGCGTAGTCGACAATTACCACTCAACCCGGAAAGCCCTAGCATCATTTTCAATGTGACGGCCCTGGGCAAGGAACGGGTCCACGCCACGACTGCACCCCCATTCTCAACATCTGACCCGACTCCGAGTACCCCCATCTTCCCAGGGCAGGGCTGAGAGCGTCACATCACCATGTGTAGGGGTGGATTCAGTGAGGAGAAGTGAGAGGAGCAGGGGCTCTGCAGGAGCTCTGCTCGGCAGGCAGGCTCGGCCTGTCATGCCCAAGAAGGAGAGAGGAGTGGGAGCTAGGGAGGAAGGCTCCAGTAACTTAAGGGATCCCAGGGGGTACGGTGAGTGCAGGACGGCACCCGTACGCCAGAATCTGCCAGGTGTCAGAGGGATCAGGCTGCAAGAAGGGAACCGGTCCCTGGACTAGCCGAGTTACTTCAGGTCTCGGCTGGAAAACTTTCATTGTGCAGTTGCCACAACCTCACCTAAGCCGCCGTGAAGGGCACCAAGCAAGGTCCGGGAACTTCAAGTTGCCCAGAGGGATCTCAAGGTAACAGATCGGCACTTTGTGTGGCGGGGCGCATGGCAGGAGGGAGAAGACCCACCGCGGGAAGTCAGCTAAGAAAGGAACATACAGAAAGGGGGTCCCGTTAAGTGCTCTTGAAGTACGTGGGAGAGTGCTGAGCCCCTGCCTGGTAAACGCAGCGCGACATGGGAGGCTGACACCTGTACAGTGCACCTGAGGAAGCTAAAGAACTGTGAGTAAACTCGGATGACTGCACCCCACTGTTTCTGTCAGTTATTTCTACAACGCTATCGCTCCTGCACTACAACGCCCAGCATCACCATCTGCATCTACACTGCCCTGGAGCTGTGCTCTGCCTGTGGAGAGCCATGCCAACCCAGCTGCCCTAACATCTGCTTCAGAGGTCTGCAGCAGCGCCGGTACTCATTACCGGGAACCACAGGTGGCGTCACGAGACAAAACTGTTAACAAACCCTTTTTTTTTAAAGAGTGACCCCAGGGTACGGGCCCGTGACATCCGAAGAAGGTAAAGGCCCGGGTACCGAGTCACCCATATTCCCCCTGGGCGAGTCATATTACACCACACAGGAGAGCCGACAGATCCTCTATATACTACACCACACAGGAGAGCTGACACATCCTCTATATACTACACAATACAGGAGAGCTGACAGATCCTCTATATACTACACCACACAGTAGAGCTGACAGATCCTCAATATACTACACCACACAGGACAGATCCTCTATATACTACACCACACAGGAGAGCTGACAGATCCTCTATATACTACACAATACAGGAGAGCTGACAGATCCACTATATACTACACCACACAGGAGAGCTGACAGATCCTCTATATATTACACCACACAGGAGAGCTGACAGATCCTCTATATACTACACAATACAGGAGAGCTGACAGATCCTCTATATACTACACCACACAGGAGAGCTGACAGATCCTCTATATACTACACCACACAGGACAGATCCTCTATATACTACACCATACAGGAGAGCTGACAGATCCACTATATACTACACCACACAGGAGAGCTGACAGATCCTCTATATACTACACAATACAGGAGAGCTGACACATCCTCTATATACTACACAATACAGGAGAGCTGACAGATCCTCTATATACTACACCACACAGGAGAGCTGACACATCCTCTATATACTACACCACACAGGAGAGCCGACACATCCTCTATATACTACACCACACAGGAGAGCCGACAGATCCTCTATATACTACACCACACAGGAGAGCTGACACATCCTCTATATACTACACCACACAGGAGAGCCGACAGATCCTCTATATACTACACCACACAGGAGAGCTGACAGATCCACTATATACTACACCACACAGGAGAGCTAACAGATCCTCTATATACTACACCACATAAGAGAGCCGACAGATCCTCTATATACTACACCACACAGGAGAGCTGACAGATCCTCTATATACTACACCACACAGGAGAGCTGACAGATCCTCTATATACTACACCACACAGGAGAGCTGACAGATCCTCCATATACTACACAATACAGGAGAGCTGACAGATCCACTATATACTACACCACACAGGAGAGCTGACACATCCTCTATATACTACACAATACAGGAGAGCTGACAGATCCACTATATACTACACCACACAGGAGAGCTGACACATCCTCTATATACTACACCACACAGGAGAGCCGACAGATCCTCTATATACTACACCACACAGGAGAGCTGACAGATCCACTATATACTACACCACACAGGAGAGCTGACAGATCCTCTATATACTACACCACACAGGAGAGCTGACAGATCCTCCATATACTACACAATACAGGAGAGCTGACAGATCCACTATATACTACACCACACAGGAGAGCTGACACATCCTCTATATACTACACAATACAGGAGAGCTGACAGATCCACTATATACTACACCACACAGGAGAGCTGACACATCCTCTATATACTACACCACACAGGAGAGCCGACAGATCCTCTATATACTACACCACACAGGAGAGCTGACACATCCTCTATATACTACACAATACAGGAGAGCTGACAGATCCACTATATACTACACCACACAGGAGAGCTGACAGATCCTCTATATACTACACCACACAGGAGAGCTGACAGATCCTCTATATACTACACCACACAGGAGAGCTGACAGATCCTCTATATACTACACCACACAGGAGAGCCGACAGATCCTCTATATACTACACCACACAGGAGAGCTGACAGATCCTCTATATACTACACCACCCAGGAGAGCTGACAGATCCTCTATACACTACACCACACAGGAGAGCTGACACATCCTCTATATACTACACAATACAGGAGAGCTGACAGATCCTCTATATACTACACCACACAGGAGAGCTGACAGATCCTCTATATACTACACCACACAGGAGAGCCGACAGATCCACTATATACTACACCACACAGGAGAGCCGACAGATCCTCTATATACTACACCACACAGGAGAGCTGACACATCCTCTATATACTACACAATACAGGAGAGCTGACAGATCCACTATATACTACACCACACAGGAGAGCTGACAGATCCTCTATATACTACACCACACAGGAGAGCCGACAGATCCTCTATATACTACACCACACAGGAGAGCTGACATATCCTCTATATACTACACCACACAGGAGAGCTGACATATCCTCTATATACTACACCATACAGGAGTGCTGACACATCCTCTATATACTACACAATACAGGAGAGCTGACAGATCCTCTATATACTACACCACACAGGAGAGCTGACACATCCTCTATATACTACACCACACAGGAGAGCCGACAGATCCTCTATATACTACACCACACAGGAGAGCTGACAGATCCTCTATATACTACACCACACAGGAGAGCCGACAGATCCTCTATATACTACACCACACAGGAGAGCTGACAGATCCACTATATACTACACCACACAGGAGAGCTGACAGATCCTCTATATACTACACCACATAGGAGAGCTGACAGATCATCTATATACTACACCACACAGGAGAGCTGACAGATCCTCTATATACTACACCACACAGGAGAGCTGACAGATCCTCTATATACTACACCACACAGGAGAGCTGACAGATCCTCTATATACTACACCACACAGGAGAGCTGACAGATCCTCCATATACTACACAATACAGGAGAGCTGACAGATCCACTATATACTACACCACACAGGAGAGCTGACACATCCTCTATATACTACACAATACAGGAGAGCTGACAGATCCACTATATACTACACCACACAGGAGAGCTGACACATCCTCTATATACTACACCACACAGGAGAGCCGACAGATCCTCTATATACTACACCACACAGGAGAGCTGACACATTCTCTATATACTACACAATACAGGAGAGCTGACAGATCCACTATATACTACACCACACAGGAGAGCTGACAGATCCTCTATATACTACACCACACAGGAGAGCTGACAGATCCTCTATATACTACACCACACAGGACAGATCCTCTATATACTACACCACACAGGAGAGCCGACAGATCCTCTATATACTACACCACACAGGAGAGCTGACAGATCCTCTATATACTACACCACACAGGAGAGCCGACAGATCCTCTATATACTACACCACACAGGAGAGCTGACAGATCCACTATATACTACACCACACAGGAGAGCTGACAGATCCTCTATATACTACACCACATAGGAGAGCTGACAGATCATCTATATACTACACCACACAGGAGAGCTGACAGATCCTCTATATACTACACCACACAGGAGAGCTGACAGATCCTCTATATACTACACCACACAGGAGAGCTGACAGATCCTCTATATACTACACCACACAGGAGAGCTGACAGATCCTCCATATACTACACAATACAGGAGAGCTGACAGATCCACTATATACTACACCACACAGGAGAGCTGACACATCCTCTATATACTACACAATACAGGAGAGCTGACAGATCCACTATATACTACACCACACAGGAGAGCTGACACATCCTCTATATACTACACCACACAGGAGAGCCGACAGATCCTCTATATACTACACCACACAGGAGAGCTGACAGATCCACTATATACTACACAATACAGGAGAGCTGACAGATCCACTATATACTACACCACACAGGAGAGCTGACAGATCCTCTATATACTACACCACACAGGAGAGCTGACAGATCCTCTATATACTACACCACACAGGACAGATCCTCTATATACTACACCACACAGGAGAGCTGACAGATCCTCTATATACTACACCACACAGGAGAGCTGACAGATCCTCTATACACTACACCACACAGGAAAGCTGACAGATCCTCTATATGCTACATCACATAGGAGAGTTGACAGATCCTCAATATACTACATCACACAGGAGAGCTGACAGATCCTCTATATACTACACAATACAGGAGAGCTGACAGATCCACTATATACTACACCACACAGGAGAGCCGACAGATCCTCTATATACTACACCACACAGGAGAGCTGACACATCCTCTATATACTACACAATACAGGAGAGCTGACAGATCCACTATATACTACACCACACAGGAGAGCTGACAGATCCTCTATATACTACACCACACAGGAGAGCTGACAGATCCTCTATATACTACACCACCCAGGAGAGCTGACAGATCCTCTATACACTACACCACACAGGAGAGCTGACAGATCCTCTATATACTACACCACACAGGAGAGCTGACACATCCTCTATATACTACACAATACAGGAGAGCTGACAGATCCACTATATACTACACCACACAGGAGAGCTGACACATCCTCTATATACTACACCACACAGGAGAGCTGACACATCCTCTATATACTACACAATACAGGAGGGCTGACAGATCCACTATATACTACACCACACAGGAGAGCTGACAGATCCTCGATATACTACACCACACAGGAGAGCCGACAGATCCTCTATATACTACACCACACAGGAGAGCTGACATATCCTCTATATACTACACCACACAGGAGAGCTGACATATCCTCTATATACTACACCATACAGGAGAGCTGACACATCCTCTATATACTACACAATACAGGAGAGCTGACAGATCCTCTATATACTACACCACACAGGAGGGCTGACACATCCTCTATATACTACACCACACAGGAGAGCCGACACATCCTCTATATACTACACCACACAGGAGAGCCGACAGATCCTCTATATACTACACCACACAGGAGAGCTGACACATCCTCTATATACTACACCACACAGGAGAGCCGACAGATCCTCTATATACTACACCACACAGGAGAGCTGACAGATCCACTATATACTACACCACACAGGAGAGCTGACAGATCCTCTATATACTACACCACATAGGAGAGCCGACAGATCCTCTATATACTACACCACACAGGAGAGCCGACAGATCCTCTATATACTACACCACACAGGAGAGCTGAGACATCCTCTATATACTACACCACACAGGAGAGCTGACAGATCCTCTATATACTACACCACACAGGAGAGCTGACAGATCCTCTATATACTACACCACACAGGAGAGCTGACAGATCCTCCATATACTACACAATACAGGAGAGCTGACAGATCCACTATATACTACACCACACAGGAGAGCTGACAGATCCTCTATATACTACACCACACAGGAGAGCTGACAGATCCTCTATATACTACACCACACAGGAGAGCTGACAGATCCTCTATATACTACACCACACAGGAGAGCTGACAGATCCTCTATATACTACACCACACAGGAGAGCTGACAGATCCTCCATATACTACACAATACAGGAGAGCTGACAGATCCTCTATACACTACACCACACAGGAGAGCTGACAGATCCTCTATATACTACACCACACAGGAGAGCTGACAGATCCTCTATATACTACACCACACAGGAGAGCTGACAGATCCTCTATATACTACACCACACAGGAGAGCTGACAGATCCTCTATATACTACACCACACAGGAGAGCTGACAGATCCTCTATATACTACACCACACAGGAGAGCTGACAGATCCTCTATATACTACACCACACAGGAGAGCTGACAGATCCTCTATATACTACACCACACAGGAGAGCTGACAGATCCACTATATACTACACCACACAGGAGAGCTGACAGATCCTCTATATACTACACCACACAGGAGAGCTGACAGATCCTCTATATACTACACCACACAGGAGAGCTGACAGATCCTCTATATACTACACCACACAGGAGAGCTGACAGATCCTCTATATACTACACCACACAGGAGAGCTGACAGATCCTCCATATACTACACAATACAGGAGAGCTGACAGATCCTCTATACACTACACCACACAGGAGAGCTGACACATCCTCTATATACTACACCACACAGGAGAGCTGACAGATCCACTATATACTACACCACACAGGAGAGCTGACACATCCTCTATATACTACACCACACAGGAGAGCCGACAGATCCTCTATATACTACACCACACAGGAGAGCTGACACATCCTCTATATACTACACAATACAGGAGAGCTGACAGATCCACTATATACTACACCACACAGGAGAGCTGACAGATCCTCTATATACTACACCACACAGGAGAGCTGACAGATCCTCTATATACTACACCACACAGGACAGATCCTCTATATACTACACCACACAGGAGAGCTGACAGATCCTCTATATACTACACCACACAAGAGAACTGACAGATCCTTTATACACTACACCACACAGGAAAGCTGACAGATCCTCTATATGCTACATCACATAGGAGAGTTGACAGATCCTCAATATACTACATCACACAGGAGAGCTGACAGATCCTCTATATACTACACAATACAGGAGAGCTGACAGATCCACTATATACTACACCACACAGGAGAGCCGACAGATCCTCTATATACTACACCACACAGGAGAGCTGACACATCCTCTATATACTACACAATACAGGAGAGCTGACAGATCCACTATATACTACACCACACAGGAGAGCTGACAGATCCTCTATATACTACACCACACAGGAGAGCTGACAGATCCTCTATATACTACACCACACAGGAGAGCTGACACATCCTCTATATACTACACCACACAGGAGAGCTGACAGATCCTCTATATACTACACCACACAGGAGAGCTGACACATCCTCTATATACTACACCACACAGGAGAGCTGACAGATCCTCTATATACTACACCACACAGGAGAGCTCACACATCCTCTATATACTACACAATACAGGAGAGCTGACAGATCCACTATATACTACACCACACAGGAGAGCTGACACATCCTCTATATACTACACCACACAGGAGAGCCGACAGATCCTCTATATACTACACCACACAGGAGAGCTGACACATCCTCTATATACTACACAATACAGGAGAGCTGACAGATCCACTATATACTACACCACACAGGAGAGCTGACAGATCCACTATATACTACACCACACAGGAGAGCTGACACATCCTCTATATACTACACAATACAGGAGAGCTGACAGATCCTCTATATACTACACCACACAGGAGAGCTGACAGATCCTCTATATACTACACCACACAGGAGAGCTGACAGATCCTCTATATACTACACCACACAGGAGAGCTGACAGATCCTCTATATACTACACCACACAGGAGAGCCGACAGATCCTCTATATACTACACCACACAGGAGAGCTGACATATCCTCTATATACTACACCACACAGGAGAGCTGACAGATCCTCTATATACTACACAATACAGGAGAGCTGACAGATCCACTATATACTACACCACACAGGAGAGCCGACAGATCCTCTATATACTACACCACACAGGAGAGCTGACACATCCTCTATATACTACACAATACAGGAGAGCTGACAGATCCACTATATACTACACCACACAGGAGAGCTGACAGATCCTCTATATACTACACCACACAGGAGAGCTGACAGATCCACTATATACTACACCACACAGGAGAGCTGACAGATCCTCTATATACTACACCACACAGGAGAGCTGACAGATCCTCTATATACTACACCACACAGGAGAGCTGACACATCCTCTATATACTACACAATACAGGAGAGCTGACACATCCTCTATATACTACACAATACAGGAGAGCTGACACATCCTCTATATACTACACCACACAGGAGAGCTGACAGATCCTCTATATACTACACCACACAGGAGAGCTGACAGATCCTCTATATACTACACCACACAGGAGAGCTGACACATCCTCTATATACTACACCACACAGGAGAGCTGACAGATCCTCTATATACTACACCACACAGGAGAGCTGACAGATCCTCTATATACTACACCACACAGGAGAGCTGACAGATCGTCTATATACTACACCACACAGGAGAGCTGACACATCTGTAGCACCCTGAGGACTCGGCTGCTACAGGGGTATTGCACCTCAAGCCAGAGGTGTGGTATTCCACTCCCGGGTAAGGATGGAGTGTCGGACTGAGCTCAGATAGCTGCATACACTACACACATCCCATTTCCGGGGGACAGACCGACGGTACTCCCACCAGTATATGTGCAGGTACGACAGTGTCTGTCCCTGGCTGGAGTGGGAGGGGGTGGAACATCCCAGTAGTGTAGGGGCAGATAGGGGGAGCAGTCTGGGTAAGGCTAGGAGCTCATTGGGTGCTGGTCACCTGAGCTCACACATAGAGGGAGTATATAAGGTGGGCACCATCTTAGATCAGGGTCAGTCTTCTGTAGAGGGTCAGTCAGTCCTGAGAGAGGTCCAGGAGCGCCTGCAGAGAGAAGAGAGAGAGGAGAATAGAAGGACCCAGAGGGGGAGAAGAAGGAACCCCAAGAACCCAGTATACAACCAGAAGGGTGAAGGGTTGGCACGCAAGGGAACCGGATCCCAAATTAGTGGAGGAGAGAAACAACCCTCAACTAAGAACCGGAGGCTGCGACATTACATGTGGAGCAGCCCCTCACCAAGTCCACTAAGAAGGCACACCGAGCATAGGGTCAGGGAAGCCAAAGAAGGTTCACCCAATAGGAGACCCGAGGGAGCCGGACATAAGTGGACCCCTGGTGGGAACGGCCAGTAGAGAGGACAGTCAGAAAGGGAGCTCAGGACCACGCTCCAGAATTGCTTGGGGGTTGGCCGAGTCCAGGACCTGGTGGACGCAGCACGGCTCGGGCGGTCACTCAAGGCCAGAGTGACCAACAGAACAGCAGTAAGTAAAAACCCTGAACTGCACAGCCCGACTCTGAGTCTTCTTACCATCCACACTGCACCACCACTACCACCATCCTCTACACCTGACCCCCTGAGGCTATACCCCTCCCGTTGGGGGTTATACTACCACAGCTGCACGTATACCACCAGCCTCAGCGGACCCTGCTGCAGCGGCGGCCTTTTGACCGCAAATCAACGGGTGGCGTAGTCGACACTAAGAACAACTAATAACATCTGTAAAGACTGCCACACACTGAGTTTGACACCCTGGGCACGGACCGGGTCGCCGCCACTCGGAGACTACAACCCCCATCAGATCCGGCTCCGGGTAATCCCCAAACAGCACTGGCCCAGGGGGCGCGTCAACTTTGGCGTAGTCGGCAGGATTTCGTGCCCGCAACCACCGGGTACTGCGTGCCTGAAGAAAAGTTCAAATTTACCTCAAGAAGAAGTCTCCCGCCGGTTCCAGAGGGTCCCCGCCATGGGACGCCATCACGGATCGTTTCCCGCCGGTTGCCCGCCATCTGCAGCTTTTTCCCGCCATCCACGGAGTTTCCCGCCACTGGGAGACGATTCCCGCCATTTCCAGAAGATTTCCCGCCTTGGAAGAGCAGACGCCATTATGGGCGTGCCAGAGGGTGGCAAGAGGTCACCTCCCATCGTGGGCCAGGCCAAGGAATGGCGCCAAAAGCGGAAACCGCCCCCACCAACGGAGACTGTGATGCTAGAGATGTCCATCAGCGTGAGAGAACTGCCCCTGGAACTGACAATCACAAAGTTGCCCCGGGACCACCTTCAATGTGGGCGGAGACAGAACAAGAGAGCGAAGATGGGTGCAGCCTGGAGGAGTCTGGAGGAGCCGTACCCGGAGATGGAGGGAGAGGCAGGCAGCACCGACCCAGTGGTCAGGAGCCTGTTGCAAGCGACAACCCCAGAAGGCCTGGTGGAGATCCTGGCACAGCTCCCCCGAGACCGGGAGCGTGCACAGACCGCACTGGAGGGCTTGGCTCAGAGGATGGCCCGAGTGCAGCGGGACGTACTGGCCGCATGGAGCAGAGAGATGGCCCAGCAGGCTGGAACCCGCCAGCGAAGCACGCCACCCGAGACGAGGAGACAGACCGCCTCTGAGGATGGTGCAGGAGGAGTGAAGGCCGGAGACGGCGCCGAAGAGGGAGCTGAACAGATGGAGGCAGGTAAAGGGGACGTCACTACCCCGAGCCGAGAAACCGCGTGCCTGCCCCAGCTCCCCGTCGCAGAGCCCGAAATTCCCCCTGCCGTGCCCGTCGCTGCATCGTCACCGCTCCAGACAAGGCCTCAAGCAGAAGCCGCGGCCGCGACCCCTGTGACGTCACGCGCCTCAACCCTGAGCGCGGCAAAGCAGGAAACACCACCGGCCTGGTCGCAAGGTCTAGTACCCCCGGGCGCCGCAGTACCAACAGCGCCCTCTACCTCCACTGAGCCACCGGCCTGGTAGCTGGGCCAAGTAACCCCGGGCGCCGCCATCTTCACGGTGCCCTTTACGTTCAGGGTACCCCAGGCCTGGTCGCAAGGCCTGGCGAACCCGGGCGCCGCTTCCACCACCGCGCCCTCAACATCTGGAGTGCCGCACCTGGGTGAAGACTTGTTTGCCCAGCACACTTGCCCGGATGGGCAGCCCTTTATATGGCCACCGGAGTACTACCAACTGGAACTCCAAAAAGCAAGGCCCCTGTGCGAGCCCCTGATTCCGGCTCCGAAGCCCGTTAAGAGGACCCCGCTCCCGCTGGAAGAAGCGCAGTTCGAGTGGGACCCCACCGGAGGAGACCTCATGGGGTTCACTCAGGAAACTCGGGCAGCCGCAGCGGAGCGTGTGGAGTGCTGCCGCCAGCAGTTGGCAGTCTTCGAGCAAGAACGGAGAGAGAGGCGGGTCCGTGAGCAGCGGCTGCAGGAACAGAGCGCACGGCAGAAGAGCAGGACCAGGAGGAACCCCCGTGCAGCTCATGGTCCCCGTGCCACCGGGACTGTGATTAAATTCCAAATGCAGCACGGGTGGGGCTTCATAAGAGATCACCACACCCCCGGCGACGTCTTTGTGACCAGAAGAGACGTGGAGTCCCATCTGCCGGAGGGACACAGAGGTCGTGACCTATATGTAGGGGACGAGGTCACGTTCACCCGGCACAAGTGTGCCAAAGGACCCTACGCCCTCCATGTACACCGGCTGACGGAGGAGGAGCTACGGTGTGAAGAGGAGCAAGAGGACGCGGACGGGTCTGAAGGAGGAGCAGGAGTACGCCGTCATTAAAGTACGGTAAAGAGACTGTACATAGTTACCCGTCAGTGTATAAGAACTGTTACTGCTGCTAGTTAAAATATAGTCCCCGTTGGGACCAGCAAATTGAACTGAAACCCGTGTGTCCCTATTCCCACTGACCGAGGACTGAGAGCGGTCATTCCTTTCCTAATACCTGGCCGAGGACTGAGAGCAGACATATTTCCCCTTGTATATAGTTGCGCTTTTTAAGGCGCCCCCTACTGGTTTTATAGGAAAGCTGTGTTATTCTACAAGAGACTGTCGCACTTTACCCGGTCACAAGTTGCACTGTGGCCGGAGGAACAAGAAAGTTTACAAGAATGTTTATTATGAAAAAGTTTTATGCTGCAGAAATATATATATAATGTTTTATATGTTTATGTTGTTATGAAAAAAAATTGTATGTTTATGGATGTTTTATTCTCTTACAGCCCGAGGACGTGCTGTGATTTACCAGGGGGGAATGTAGCACCCTAAGGACTCGGCTGCTACAGGGGTATTGCACCTCAAGCCAGAGGTGTGGTATTCCACTCCCGGGTAAGGATGGAGTGTGGGACTGTGCTCAGATAGCTGCATACACTACACACATCCCATTTCCGGGGGACAGACCGACGGTACTCCCACCAGTATATGTGCAGGTACGACAGTGTCTGTCCCTGGCTGGAGTGGGAGGGGGGTGGAACATCCCAGTAGTGTAGGGGCAGATAGGGGGAGCAGTCTGGGTAAGGCTAGGAGCTCATTGGGTGCTGGTCACCTGAGCTCACACATAGAGGGAGTATATAAGGTGGGCACCATCTTAGATCAGGGTCAGTCTTCTGTAGAGGGTCAGTCAGTCCTGAGAGAGGTCCAGGAGCGCCTGCAGAGAGAAGAGAGAGAGGAGAAGAGAAGGACCCAGAGGGGGAGAAGAAGGAACCCCAAGAACCCAGTATACAACCAGAAGGGTGAAGGGTTGGCACGCAAGGGAACCGGATCCCAAATTAGTGGAGGAGAGAAACAACCCTCAACTAAGAACCGGAGGCTGCGACATTACATGTGGAGCAGCCCCTCACCAAGTCCACTAAGAAGGCACACCGAGCATAGGGTCAGGGAAGCCAAAGAAGGTTCACCCAATAGGAGACCCGAGGGAGCCGGACATAAGTGGACCCCTGGTGGGAACGGCCAGTAGAGAGGACAGTCAGAAAGGGAGCTCAGGACCACGCTCCAGAATTGCTTGGGGGTTGGCCGAGTCCAGGACCTGGTGGACGCAGCACGGCTCGGGCGGTCACTCAAGGCCAGAGTGACCAACAGAACAGCAGTAAGTAAAAACCCTGAACTGCACAGCCCGACTCTGAGTCTTCTTACCATCCACACTGCACCACCACTACCACCATCCTCTACACCTGACCCCCTGAGGCTATACCCCTCCCGTTGGGGGTTATACTACCACAGCTGCACGTATACCACCAGCCTCAGCGGACCCTGCTGCAGCGGCGGCCTTTTGACCGCAAATCAACGGGTGGCGTAGTCGACACTAAGAACAACTAATAACATCTGTAAAGACTGCCACACACTGAGTTTGACACCCTGGGCACGGACCGGGTCGCCGCCACTCGGAGACTACAACCCCCATCAGATCCGGCTCCGGGTAATCCCCAAACAGCACTGGCCCAGGGGGCGCGTCACATCCTCTATATACTACACCACACAAGAGAGCTGACACATCCTCTATATACTACACCACACAGGAGAGCTAACAGATCCTCTATATACTACACCACACAGGAGAGCTGACACATCCTCTATATACTACACAATACAGGAGAGCTGACACATCCTCTATATACTACACCACACAGGAGAGCTGACAGATCCTCTATATACTACACCACACAGGAGAGCCGACAGATCCTCTATATACTACACCACACAGGAGAGCTGACAGATCCTCTATATACTACACCACACAGGAGAGCTGACACATCCTCTATATACTACACCACACAGGAGAGCCGACAGATCCTCTATATACTACACCACACAGGAGAGCTGACAGATCCACTATATACTACACCACACAGGAGAGCTGACAGATCATCCATATACTACACCACACAGGAGAGCTGACAGATCCTCTATATACTACACCACACAGGAGAGCCGACAGATCCTCTATATACTACACCACACAGGAGAGCTGACAGATCCACTATATACTACACCACACAGGAGAGCTGACAGATCCTCTATATACTACACCACACAGGAGAGCCGTCAGATCCTCTATATACTACACCACACAGGAGAGCCGACAGATCCTCTATATACTACACCACACAGGAGAGCTGACAGATTCTCTATATACTACACCACACAGGAGAGCTGACAGATCCTCTATATACTACACCAGACAGGAGAGCTGACAGATCCTCTATATACTACACCACACAGGAGAGCTGACAGATCCTCTATATACTACACCACACAGGAGAGCTGACAGATACTCTATATACTACACCACACAGGAGAGCTGACAGATCCTCTATATACTACACCACACAGGAGAGCTGACAGATCCTCTATATACTACACCACACAGGAGAGCTGACAGATCCTCTATATACTACACCACACAGGAGAGCTGACAGATCCACTATATACTTCACCACACAGGAGAGCTGACAGATCCTCTATATACTACACCACACAGGAGAGCTGACAGATCCTCTATATACTACAACACACAGGAGAGCTGACAGATCCACTATATACTACACCACACAGGAGAACCGACAGATCCTCTATATACTACACCACACAGGAGAGCTGACAGATCCTCTATATACTACACCACACAGGAGAGCTGACACATCCTCTATATACTACACCACACAGGAGAGCTGACAGATCCTCTATATACTACACCACACAGGAGAGCTGACACATCCTCTATATACTACACCACACAGGAGAGCTGACAACTCTCTGGTATCTTCCAGTCACCTCCAGAGCTGCAGTCACTATTCTGGTGTTACATCAGGTCTTATCCTCCAGAGCTGCAGTCACTATTCTGCTGTTACATCGTGTCTTATCCTCCAGTCACCTCCAGAGCTGCAGTCACTATTCTGATGTTACATCAGCTCTTATCCTCCACTCACCTCCAGAGCTACACTCACTATTCTACTGTTACATCGTGTCTTATCCTCCAGTCACCTACAGAGCTGCACTCACCATTCTGCTGTGATATTATGTCTTATCCTCCAGTCACCTCCAGAGCTGCAGTTACTATTCTGATGTTACATCAGCTCTTATCCTCCAGTCACCTCCAGAGCTGCACTCACCATTCTGCTGTTACATCATGTCTTATCCTCCAGTCACCCACAGAGCTGCAGTCACTATTCTGCTGTTACATCATGTCTTGTCCTCCATTCACCTCCAGAACTGCAGTCACTATTCTGCTGTTACATCATGTCTTGTCCTCCAGTTACCTCCAGAGCTGCACTCACTATTATGCTGTTACTTCATGTCTTATCCTCCAGTCACCTCCAGAGCTGCACTCACTATTCTGCTGTTACATCGTGTCTTATCCTCCAGTCACCTCCAGAGCTGCAGTCACTATTCTGCTGTTACATCGTGTCTTCTCCTCCAGTCACCTACAGAGCTGCACTCACCATTCTGCTGTGATATTATGTCTTATCCTCCAGTCACCTCCAGAGCTGCAGTTACTATTCTGATGTTACATCAGCTCTTATCCTCCAGTCACCTCCAGAGCTGCACTCACCATTCTGCTGTTACATCGTGTCTTATCCTCCAGTCACCCACAGAGCTGCAGTCACTATTCTGCTGTTACATCATGTCTTGTCCTCCATTCACCTCCAGAACTGCAGTCACTATTCTGCTGTTACATCATGTCTTATCCTCCAGTCATCTCCAGAGCTGCGATAACTATTCCGCTGTTATATCAGGTCTTATCCTCCAGTCACCTGCAGATCTGCACTCTCTATTCTGCTGTTACATCATGTCTTACCCTCCAGTCACCTCCAGAGCTGCAGTCTCTATTCTGCTGTTACATCATATCTTATCCTCCAGTCACCTCCAGAGCTGCAGTCACTATTCTGCTATTACATCGTGTCTTATCCTCCAGTCACCTCAAGAGCTGCAGTCAATATTCTGCTGTTACATCATGTCTTGTCCTCCAGTTACCTCCAGAGCTGCACTCACTATTATGCTGTTACTTCATGTCTTATCCTCCAGTCACCTCCAGAGCTGCACTCACTATTCTGCTGTTACATCGTGTCTTATCCTCCAGTCACCTCCAGAGCTGCAGTCACTATTCTGCTGTTACATCGTGTCTTCTCCTCCAGTCACCTCCAGAGCTGCAGTCACTATTCTGCTGTTAGTTCGTGTCTTATCCTCCAGTCACTTCAAGAGCTGTAGTCACTGTTCTGCTGTTACATAGTGTCTTATCCTTCAGACACCTCCAGAGCTGCACTCACTATTCTGCTGTTACATCGTGTCTTATCCTTCAGACACCTCCAGAGCTGCAGTCACTATTCTGCTGTTACATCGTGTCTTATCCTCCAGTCACCTCCAGAGCTGCAGTCACTATTCTGCTGTTACATCATATCTTATCCTCCAGTCACCTCCGGAGCTGTAGTCTCTATTCTGCTGTTACATCAGGCCTTATCCTCCAGTCACCTCCAGAGCTGCAGTCACTATACTGCTGTTACATCATGTCTTATCCTCCAGTTTCCTCCAGAGCTGCAGTCACTATTCTGCTGTTACATCGTGTCTTATCCGCCAGTCACCTCCAGAGCTGTAGTCACTATTCTGCTATTACATCGTGTCTTATCCTCCAGTCACCTCCAGAGCTGCAGTCTCTTTTCTGCTGTTACATCATGTCTTATCCTCCAGTCACCTCCAGAGCTGCAGTCTCTATTCTACTGTTACATCGTGTCTTATCCTCCAGTCACCTCCAGAGCTGCACTCACTATTCTGCTGTTACATCATGTCTTATCCTCCAGTCACCTCAAGGGCTGCACTCACTATTCTGCTGTTACATCGTGTCTTATCCTCCTGTCACTTCCAGAGCTGCACTCACTATTCTGCTGTTACATTATGTCTTATCCTCCTGTCACCTCCAGAGCTGCTGTTACACCATGTCTTATCCTCCATTCATCTCCAGAGCTGCAGTCACTATTCTGCTGTTACATCGTGTCTTATCCTCCAGCCACCTCCAAAGCTGCACTCAATTTTCTGCTGTTACATCGTGTCTTATCCTCCAGTCACATCCAGAGCTGCACTCACTATTCTGCTGTTATTTCATGTTTTATCCTCCAGTTACCTCCAGAGCTGCACTCACTATTCTGCTGTTACATCGTGTCTTATCCTACAGACACCTCCAGAGCTGCAGTCACTATTCTGCTGTTACATTATGTATTATCATCCAGTCACCTCCAGAGCTGTAGTCACTATTCTGCTGTTACACCATGTATTATCCTCCAGTCACATCCAGAGCTGCAGTCACTATTCTGTTCTTACAACATGTCTTATGCTCCAGTCACCTCCACAGCTGCACTCACTATTCTGCTGTTATATCATGTTTTATCCGCCAGTCACCTCCAGAGCTGCACTCACTATTCTGCTGTTACATCATATCTTATTCTCCAGTCACCTTCAGAGCTGCAGTCACTTTTCTGCTGTTACATCGTGTCTTATCCTCCAGTCACCTCCAGTTCTGCACTCACTATTCTGCTGTTACATCGTGTCTTATCCTCCATTCACCTCCAGAGTTGCAGTCACTATTCTGCTGTTACATTGTGTCTTATCCTCCAGTCACCTCCAGAGCTGCAGTGACTATTCTCCTGTTAGTTCGTGTCTTATCCTCCAGTCACCTCAAGAGCTGCAGTCACTATTCTACTATTATTTCATGTCTTATCCTCCAGTTACCTCCAGAGCTGCAGTCACTATTCTAGTGTTACATCGTATCTTATCCTCCAGTCACCTCCAGAGCTGCAGTCACTATTCTGTTGTTACAACACGTCTTATGCTCCAGTCACCTCCAGAGCTGCACTCACTATTCTGCTGTTACATCATATCTTATCCTCCAGTCACCTCCAGAGCTGTAGTCACTATTCTGCTGTTACACCATGTATTATCCTCCAGTCACCTCCACAGCTGCACTCACTATTCTGCTGTTATATCATGTTTTATCCGCCAGTCACCTCCAGAGCTGCACTCAATATTCTGCTGTTTCATCGTGTCTTATCCTCCTGTCACCTCCAGAGCTGCAATCACTATTCTGCTGTTACATCAGGTTTTATCCTCCAGTCACCTCCAGAGCTGTAGTTTCTATTCTGCTATTACATCAAGTCTTATTCTCCAGTCACCTCCAGAGCTGCACTCATTGTTCTGCTGTTACATCATGTCTTATCCTCCAGTCACCTCCAGAGCTGCAGTCGCTTTTCAGCTGTTATATCGTGTCTTATCCTCCAGTCACCTCAAGAGCTGCAGTCACTTTTCAGCTGTTACATCGTGTCTTATCCTCCAGTTACCTCCAGAGCTGCAGTCACTATTCTGCTGTTACATCGTGTCTTATCCTCCAGTCACCTCCAGAGCTACACTCACTATTCTGCTGTTACATCATGTCTTATCCTCCAGTCACCTCAAGTGCTGCACTCACTATTCTGCTGTTACATCGTGTCTTATCCTCCTGTCACCTCCAGAGCTGCTGTTACACCATGTCTTATCCTCCAGTCATCTCCAGAGCTGCAGTCACTATTCTGCTGTTACATCGTGTGTTATCCTCCAGTCACCTCCAAAGCTGCACTCAATATTCTTCTTTTACATCATGTCTTATCCTCCAGTCACCTCCAGAGCTGCAGTCACTCTTCTGCTGTTGCAACCTGTCTTATCCTCCAGCCACCTCCAGAGCTGCAGTCACTATTCTGCTGTTACATCAAGTCTTATCCTCCAGTCACCTCCAGAGCTGCAGTCACTATTCTGCTGTTACATCGTGTCTTATCCTCCAGTCACATCCAGAGCTGCACTCACTATTCTGCTATTATTTCATGTCTTATCCTCCAGTCACCTCCAGAGCTGCAGTCACTATTCTGCTGTTACAACACGTCTTATCCTCCAGTTTCCTCCAGAGCTGCACTCACTATTCTGCTGTTACATCCTGTCTTATCCTCCAGTCACCTCCAGAGCTGCAGTCACTATTCTGCTGTTACATCGTGCCTTATCCTCCAGTCACCTCCAGAGCTGCAGTCACTATTCTGCTGTTGCATCATGTCTTATCCTCCAGTCACCTCCAGAGCTGTAGTCTCTATTCTGCTGTTACATCAGGTCTTATCCTCCAGAGCTGCAGTCTCTATTCTGCTCTTACATCGTGTATTATTCTCCAGTCACCTCCAGAGCTGCACTCACTTTTCTGCTGTTACATCGTGTCTTATCCTCCAGTCACCTCAAGGGCTGCACTCACTATTCTGCTGTTACATCGTGTCTTATCCTCCTGTCACCTCCAGAGCTGCTGTTACACCATGTCTTATCCTCCAGTCATCTCCAGAGCTGCAGTCACTATTCTGCTGTTAAATCGTGTCTTTTCCTCCAGCCACCTCCAAAGCTGCACTCAGTATTCTGCTGTTACATCATGTCTTATCCTCCAGCCACCTCCACAGCTGCAGTCACTATTCTGCTGTTACATCAAGTCTTATCCTCCAGTCACCTCCAGAGCTGCAGTCACTAATCTGCTGTTAGTTTCTGTCTTATCCTCCAGTCACCTCAAGAGCTGCAGTCACTATTCTGCTGTTACATCGTGTCTTATCCTCTAGTCTCATCCAGAGCTGCACTCACTATTCTGCTATTATTTCATGTCTTATCCTCCAGTCACCTCAAGAGCTGCACTCACTATTCTGCTGTTACATCGTGTCTTATCCTCCAGTCACCTCCAGATCTGTAGTCACTGTTCTGCTGTTACATCTTATCTTTTCCTCCAGTCACGTCCAGAGCTGCACTCACTATTCTGCTGTTACATCATGTTTTATCCGCCTGTCTCCTCCAGAGCTGCACTCACTATTCTGCTGTTACATCCTGTCTTATACTCCACTCACCTCCAGAGCTGCAGTCACTATTCTGCTGTTACATCGTGTCTTATCCTCCTGTCACCTCCAGAGCTGCCCTCACTGTTCTGCTGTTACATCAGGTCTTATCCTCCAGCCACCTCCAGAGCTGCAGTCACTATTCTGCTGTTACATCAGGTCTTATCCTCCAGTCACCTCCGGAGCTTCAGTCACTATTCTGATGTTACATCAGCTGTTATCCTCCACTCACCTCCAGAGCTGCACTCACTATTCTGTTACATCGTGTGTTATCCTCCAGTCACCTCCAGAGCTGCACTCAACATTCTGCTGTTACAACGTGTCTTATCCTCCAGTCACCTACAGAGCTGCTGTCACCATTCTGCTGTGATATTATGTCTTATCATCCATTCACCTCCAGAGCTGCACTCACTATTCTGCTGTTACATCGTGTCTTATCCTCCTGTCACCTCCAGAGCTGCACTCACTATTCTGCTTTTACATCCTGTCTTATCCTCCTGTCACTTCCAGAGCTGCAGTCACTATTCTGCTGTTACATCCTGTCTTAACCTCCAGTCACCTCCAGAGCTGCACTTACCATAATGCTGTTACATCGTGTCTTATCCTCCAGTCACCTCCAGAGCTGTAGTCACTATTCTGCTGTTACATCATGTCTTAGCCTCCAGACACCTCCAGAGCTGCACTCACTATTCTGCTGTTGCATCGTGTCTTATCCTTCTGTCATCTCCAGAGCTGCAGTCACTATTCTGCTGTTACATCGTGTCTTATCCTCCAGTCACCTCCAGAGGTTACAGTCACTATTCTGCTGTTACATCGTGTCTTATCCTCCAGTCACCTCCAGAGCTGCAGTCACTATTCTGCTGTTACATCAAGTCTTATCCTCCAGTCACCTCCAGAGCTGCACTCACTATTCTGCTGTAACATCGTGTCTTATCCTCCAGTCACCTCCAGAGCTGCAGTCACTACTCTGCTGTTATGTCATATCTTATCCTCCAGTCACCTCCAGAGCTGCAGACACTATTCTGCTGTTACAATGTGTCTTATCCGCCAGCCACCTCCAGAGCCGCACTCCCTAATCTTCTGTTACATCGTGTCTTATCCGCCAGTCACCTCCAAAGCTGCAGTCACTATTCTGCTGTTACATCGTGTTTTATCCTCCAGTCACCTCCAGAGCTGCAGTCACTATTCTGCTGTTACATTATGTCTTATCCTCCAGTCACCTCCAGAGCTGCACTCACTATTCTGCTGTTACAATGTGTCTTATCCGCCAGCCACCTCCAGAGCCGCACTCCCTAATCTTCTGTTACATCGTGTCTTATCCGCCAGTCACCTCCAAAGCTGCAGTCACTATTCTGCTGTTACATCGTGTTTTATCCTCCAGTCACCTCCAGAGCTGCAGTCACTATTCTGCTGTTACATTATGTCTTATCCTCCAGTCACCTCCAGAGCTGCACTCACTATTCTGCTGTTACAATGTGTCTTATCCGACAGCCACCTCCAGAGCCGCACTCCCTAATCTTCTGTTACATCGTGTCTTATCCGCCAGTCACCTCCAAAGCTGCAGTCACTATTCTGCTGTTACATCGTGTCTTATCCTTCAGTCACCTCCAGAGCTGCAGTCACTATTCTGCTGTTTCATGACATCTTATCCTCCAGTCACCTCCAGACCTGAACGCACTATTCTGCTTTTACATCGTGTCTTATCCTCCAGTCACCTCCAGAGCTGCACTCACTATTCTGCTGTTACACCGTGTCTTATCCTCCAGTCACCTTCAGCGCTGCACTCACTATTCTGCTGTTACATCGTTTCTTATCGTCCAGTCACCTCCATTGCTGCAGTCACTATTCTGCTGTTACATCGTGTCTTATCCTCCAGTCACCTCCCGAGCTGCAGTCACTATTCTGCTGTTACATCGTGTCTTATCTTCCAGTCACCTCCAGAGCTGCACTCACTATTCTGCTGTAACATCGTGTCTTAACCTCCAGTCACCTCCAGAGCTGCACTTACCATACTGCTGTTACATCATGTCTTATCCCCCAGTCATCTCCAGAGCTGTAGTTACTATTCTGCTGTTACGTCATGTCTTATCCTCCAGTCACCTCAATAACTGCGGTCAATATTCTGCTGTTACATTATGTCTTATCTTCCAGTCACCTCCAGAGCTGCACTCACTATTCTGCTGTTACAATGTGTCTTATCCGCCAGCCACCTCCAGAGCTGCACTCCCTATTCTGCTGTTACAATGTGTCTTATCCGCCAGCCACCTCCAGAGCTGCACTTCCTATTCTTCTGTTACATCGTGTCTTATCCGCCAGCCACCTCTAGAGCTGCACTCAATATTCTGCTGTTACATCATGTCTTATCCTCCAGACACCTCCAGAGCTGCACTCACTATTCTGCCGTTACATCGTGTCTTATCTTCCAGTCACCTCCAGAGCTGCAGTCACTATTCTGCTGTTACATCGTTTCTTCTCCTCCAACCACCTCCAGAGCTGCAGTCTCTACTCTGCAGTTACATCGTGTCTTATCCTCCAGTCACCTCCTGAGCTGCAGTCACTATTCTGCTGTTACATCGTGTCTTATCCTCCAGTCATCTCCAGAGCTGTAGTCACTATTCTGCTGTTACATCGTGTCTTATCCTCCAGTCACCTCCAGAGCTGCAGTCACTATTCTGATGTTACATCATGTTTTATCCTCCACTCACCTCCAGAGCTGCACTCACTATTCTGCTGTTACAACGTGTCTTATCCTCCAGTCACCTCCAGAGTTGCAGTCACTATTCTGCTGTTACATTGTGTCTTATCCTCCAGTCACCTCCAGAGCTGCAGTGACTATTCTGCTGTTAGTTCGTGTCTTATCCTCCAGTCACCTCAAGTGCTGCAGTCACTATTCTACTATTATTTCATGTCTTATCCTCCAGTTACCTCCAGAGCTGTAGTCACTATTCTACTGTTACATCGTATCTTATCCTCCAGTCACCTCCAGAGCTGCAGTCACTATTCTGTTGTTACAACACGTCTTATGCTCCAGTCACCTCCAGAGCTGCACTCACTATTCTGCTGTTACATCATATCTTATCCTCCAGTCACCTCCAGAGCTGTAGTCACTATTCTGCTGTTACACCATGTATTATCCTCCAGTCACCTCCACAGCTGCACTCACTATTCTGCTGTTATATCATGTTTTATCCGCCAGTCACCTCCAGAGCTGCACTCAATATTCTGCTGTTTCATCGTGTCTTATCCTCCTGTCACCTCCAGAGCTGCAATCACTATTCTGCTGTTACATCAGGTCTTATCCTCCAGTCACCTCCAGAGCTGTAGTTTCTATTCTGCTATTACATCAAGTCTTATTCTCCAGTCACCTCCAGAGCTGCACTCATTGCTCTGCTGTTACATCATGTCTTATCCTCCAGTCACCTCCAGAGCTGCAGTCGCTTTTCAGCTGTTATATCGTGTCTTATCCTCCAGTCACCTCAAGAGCTGCAGTCACTTTTCAGCTGTTACATCGTGTCTTATCCTCCAGTTACCTCCAGAGCTGCAGTCACTATTCTGCTGTTACATCGTGTCTTATCCTCCAGTCACCTCCAGAGCTACACTCACTATTCTGCTGTTACATCATGTCTTATCCTCCAGTCACCTCAAGTGCTGCACTCACTATTCTGCTGTTACATCGTGTCTTATCCTCCTGTCACCTCCAGAGCTGCTGTTACACCATGTCTTATCCTCCAGTCATCTCCAGAGCTGCAGTCACTATTCTGCTGTTACATCGTGTGTTATCCTCCAGTCACCTCCAAAGCTGCACTCAATATTCTTCTTTTACATCATGTCTTATCCTCCAGTCACCTCCAGAGCTGCAGTCACTCTTCTGCTGTTGCAACCTGTCTTATCCTCCAGCCACCTCCAGAGCTGCAGTCACTATTCTGCTGATACATCAAGTCTTATCCTCCAGTCACCTCCAAAGCTGCAGTCACTATTCTGCTGTTACATCGTGTCTTATCCTCCAGTCACATCCAGAGCTGCACTCTCTATTCTGCTATTATTTCATGTCTTATCCTCCAGTCACCTCCAGAGCTGCAGTCACTATTCTGCTGTTACAACACGTCTTATCCTCCAGCTTCCTCCAGAGCTGCACTCACTATTCTGCTGTTACATCGTGTCTTATCCTCCAGTCACCTCCAGAGCTGCAGTCACTATTCTGCTGTTACATCGTGCCTTATCCTCCAGTCACCTCCAGATCTGCAGTCACTATTCTGCTGTGGCATCATGTCTTATCCTCCAGTCACCTCCAGAGCTGTAGTCTCTATTCTGCTGTTACATCAGGTCTTATCCTCCAGAGCTGCAGTCTCTATTCTGCTCTTACATCGTGTATTATTCTCCAGTCACCTCCAGAGCTGCACTCACTTTTCTGCTGTTACATCGTGTCTTATCCTCCAGTCACCTCAAGAGCTGCACTCACTATTCTGCTGTTACATCGTGTCTTATCCTCCTGTCACCTCCAGAGCTGCTGTTACACCATGTCTTATCCTCCAGTCATCTCCAGAGCTGCAGTCACTATTCTGCTGTTAAATCGTGTCTTTTCCTCCAGCCACCTCCAAAGCTGCACTCAGTATTCTGCTGTTACATCATGTCTTATCCTCCAGCCACCTCCACAGCTGCAGTCACTATTCTGCTGTTACATCAAGTCTTATCCTGCAGTCACCTCCAGAGCTGCAGTCACTAATCTGCTGTTAGTTCGTGTCTTATCCTCCAGTCACCTCAAGAGCTGCAGTCACTATTCTGCTGTTACATCGTGTCTTATCCTCTAGTCTCATCCAGAGCTGCACTCATTATTCTGCTATTATTTCATGTCTTATCCTCCAGTCACCTCAAGAGCTGCACTCACTATTCTGCTGTTACATCGTGTCTTATCCTCCAGTCACCTCCAGATCTGTAGTCACTGTTCTGCTGTTACATTTTATCTTTTCCTCCAGTCACGTCCAGAGCTGCACTCACTATTCTGCTGTTACATCATGTTTTATCCGCCTGTCTCCTCCAGAGCTGCACTCACTATTCTGCTGTTACATCCTGTCTTATACTCCACTCACCTCCAGAGCTGCAGTCACTATTCTGCTGTTACATCGTGTCTTATCCTCCTGTCACCTCCAGAGCTGCCCTCACTGTTCTGCTGTTACATCAGGTCTTATCCTCCAGTCACCTCCAGAGCTGCAGTCACTATTCTGCTGTTACATCGTGTTTTATCCTCCAGCCACCTCCAGAGCTGCAGTCACTATTCTGCTGTTACATCAGGTCTTATCCTCCAGTCACCTCCGGAGCTTCAGTCACTATTCTGATGTTACATCAGCTGTTATCCTCCACTCACCTCCAGAGCTGCACTCACTATTCTGTTACATCGTGTGTTATCCTCCAGTCACCTCCAGAGCTGCACTCAACATTCTGCTGTTACAACGTGTCTTATCCTCCAGTCACCTACAGAGCTGCTCTCACCATTCTGCTGTGATATTTATCTTATCATCCATTCACCTCCAGAGCTGCACTCACTATTCTGCTGTTACATCGTGTCTTATCCTCCTGTCACCTCCAGAGCTGCACTCACTATTCTGCTTTTACATCCTGTCTTATCCTCCTGTCACTTCCAGAGCTGCAGTCACTATTCTGCTGTTACATCCTGTCTTAACCTCCAGTCACCTCCAGAGCTGCACTTACCATAATGCTGTTACATCGTGTCTTATCCTCCAGTCACCTCCAGAGCTGTAGTCACTATTCTGCTGTTACATCATGTCTTAGCCTCCAGACACCTCCAGAGATGCAGTCACTATTCTGCTGTTACATCGTGTCTTATCCTCCAGTCACCTCCAGAGCTGCAGTCACTATTCTGCTGTTACATCAAGTCTTATCCTCCAGTCACCTCCAGAGCTGCAGTCACTATTCTGCTGTAACATCGTGTCTTATCCTCCAGTCACCTCCAGAGCTGCAGTCACTACTCTGCTGTTATGTCATATCTTATCCTCCAGTCAACTCAATAGCTGCTGTCACTATTCTGCTGTTACATTATGTCTTATCCTCCAGTCACCTCCAGAGCTGCACTCACTATTCTGCTGTTACAATGTGTCTTATCCGCCAGCCACCTCCAGAGCCGCACTCCCTAATCTTCTGTTACATCGTGTCTTATCCGCCAGTCACCTCCAAAGCTGCAGTCACTATTCTGCTGTTACATCGTGTCTTATCCTCCAGTCACCTCCAGAGCTGCAGTCACTATTCTGCTGTTTCATGACATCTTATCCTCCAGTCACCTCCAGACCTGAACGCACTATTCTGCTTTTACATCGTGTCTTATCCTCCAGTCACCTCCAGAGCTGCACTCACTATTCTGCTGTTACATCGTTTCTTATCGTCCAGTCACCTCCATTGCTGCAGTCACTATTCTGCTGTTACATCGTGTCTTATCCTCCAGTCACCTCCAGAGCTGCAGTCAGTATTCTGCTGTTACATCGTGTCTTATCCTCCAGTCACCTCCCGAGCTGCAGTCACTATTCTGCTGTTACATCGTGTCTTATCTTCCAGTCACCTCCAGAGCTGCACTCACTATTCTGCTGTAACATCGTGTCTTAACCTCCAGTCACCTCCAGAGCTGCACTTACCATACTGCTGTTACATCGTGTCTTATCCTCCAGTCACCTCAAGAGCTGCACTCACTATTCTGCTATTACATCGTGTCTTATCCTCCAGCCACCTCCAGAGCTGCAGTTACTACTCTGCTGTTACATTAGGTCTTATCCCCCAGTCATCTCCAGAGCTGTAGTCACTATTCTGCTGTTACATCAAGTCTTATCCTCCAGTCACCTCCAGAGCTGCACTCACTATTCTGCTGTAACATCGTGTCTTATCCTCCAGTCACCTCCAGAGCTGCAGTCACTACTCTGCTGTTATGTCATATCTTATCCTCCAGTCAACTCAATAGCTGCTGTCACTATTCTGTTGTTACATTATGTCTTATCCTCCAGTCACCTCCAGAGCTGCACTCACTATTCTGCTGTTACAATGTGTCTTATCCGCCAGCCACCTCCAGAGCCGCACTCCCTAATCTTCTGTTACATCGTGTCTTATCCGCCAGTCACCTCCAAAGCTGCAGTCACTATTCTGCTGTTACATCGTGTCTTATCCTCCAGTCACCTCCAGAGCTGCAGTCACTATTCTGCTGTTTCATGACATCTTATCCTCCAGTCACCTCCAGACCTGAACGCACTATTCTGCTTTTACATCGTGTCTTATCCTCCAGTCACCTCCAGAGCTGCACTCACTATTCTGCTGTTACATCGTTTCTTATCGTCCAGTCACCTGCATTGCTGCAGTCACTATTCTGCTGTTACATCGTGTCTTATCCTACAGTCACCTCCAGAGCTGCAGTCACTATTCTGCTGTTACATCGTGTCTTATCTTCCAGTCACCTCCAGAGCTGCACTCACTATTCTGCTGTAACATCGTGTCTTAACCTCCAGTCACCTCCAGAGCTGCACTTACCATACTGCTGTTACATCGTGTCTTATCCTCCAGTCACCTCAAGAGTTGCAGTCACTACTCTGCTGTTACATCAGGTCTTATCCCCCAGTCATCTCCAGAGCTGTAGTCACTATTCTGCTGTTACATCAAGTCTTATCCTCCAGTCACCTCCAGAGCTGCACTCACTATTCTGCTGTAACATCGTGTCTTATCCTCCAGTCACCTCCAGAGCTGCAGTCACTACTCTGCTGTTATGTCATATCTTATCCTCCAGTCAACTCAATAGCTGCTGTCACTATTCTGCTGTTACATTATGTCTTTCCTCCAGTCACCTCCAGAGCTGCACTCACTATTCTGCTGTTACAATGTGTCTTATCCGCCAGCCACCTCCAGAGCCGCACTCCCTAATCTTCTGTTACATCGTGTCTTATCCGCCAGTCACCTCCAAAGCTGCAGTCACTATTCTGCTGTTACATCGTGTCTTATCCTCCAGTCACCTCCAGAGCTGCAGTCACTATTCTGCTGTTTCATGACATCTTATCCTCCAGTCACCTCCAGACCTGAACGCACTATTCTGCTTTTACATCGTGTCTTATCCACCAGTCACCTCCAGAGCTGCACTCACTATTCTGCTGTTACATCGTTTCTTATCGTCCAGTCACCTCCATTGCTGCAGTCACTATTCTGCTGTTACATCGTGTCTTATCCTCCAGTCACCTCCAGAGCTGCAGTCACTATTCTGCTGTTACATCGTGTCTTATCCTCCAGTCACCTCCCGAGCTGCAGTCACTATTCTGCTGTTACATCGTGTCTTATCTTCCAGTCACCTCCAGAGCTGCACTCACTATTCTGCTGTAACATCGTGTCTTAACCTCCAGTCACCTCCAGAGCTGCACTTACCATACTGCTGTTACATCGTGTCTTATCCTCCAGCCACCTCCAGAGCTGCAGTCACTACTCTGCTGGTACATCATGTCTTATCCCCCAGTCATCTCCAGAGCTGTAGTCACTATTCTGCTGTTACGTCATGTCTTATCCTCCAGTCACCTCAATAGCTGCGGTCAATATTCTGCTGTTACATTATGTCTTATCTTCCAGTCACCTCCAGAGCTGCACTCACTATTCTGCTGTTACAATGTGTCTTATCCGCCAGCCACCTCCAGAGCTGCACTCCCTATTCTGCTGTTACAATGTGTCTTATCCGCCAGCCACCTCCAGAGCTGCACTCCCTATTCTGCTGTTACATCATGTCTTATCCGCCAGCCACCTCTAGAGCTGCACTCAATATTCTGCTGTTACATCATGTCTTATCCTCCAGACACCTCCAGAGCTGCACTCACTATTCTGCCGTTACATCGTGTCTTATCTTCCAGTCACCTCCAGAGCTGCAGTCACTATTCTGCTGTTACATCGTTTCTTCTCCTCCAACCACCTCCAGAGCTGCAGTCTCTACTCTGCAGTTACATCATGTCTTATCCTCCAGTCATCTCCAGAGCTGTAGTCACTATTCTGCTGTTACATCGTGTCTTATCCTCCAGTCACCTCCAGAGCTGCAGTCACTATTCTGATGTTACATCCTGTCTTATCCTCCAGTCACCTCCAGAGCTGCAGTCCCTATTCTGATGCTACATCCTGTCTTATCCTCCAGTCACCTCCAGAGCTGCAGTCACTATTCTGCTGTTACATCATGTCTTATCCTCCAGACACCTACAGACCTGCGGTCACTATTCTGCTTTTACGTCATGTCTTATCCTTCAGTCACTATTCTGCTGTTACATCGTGTGTTATCCTCCAGTCACCTCCAGAGCTGCAGTCACTCTTCTGCTGTTACATCGTGTCTTATCCTCCAGTCACCTCCAGAGCTGCAGTCACTCTTCTGCTGTTACATCGTGTCTTATCCTCCAGTCATCTCCAGAGCTGCTGTCAATATTCTGCTGTTACATCGTGTCTTTTCCTCCAGCCACTTCCAGAGCTGCTATCAAAATTCTGCTGTTACATCATGTCTTATCCTCCAGTCACCTCCAGAGCTGCAGTCACTCTTCTGCTGTTACATCGTGTCTTATCCTCCAGTCACCTCCAGAGCTGCTGTCACTATTCTGCTGTTACATCGAGTCTTATCCTCCAGTCACCTCCAGAGCTGCAGTCACCATTCTGCTGTTACTTCCTGTCTTATCCTCCAGTCACCTCCAGAGCTGCAGTCACTATTCTGCTGTTACATCCTGTCTTATCCTCCAGTCATCTCCAGAGCTGTAGTCACTATTCTGCTGTTACGTCATGTCTTATCCTCCAGTCACCTCCAGAGCTGCACTCACTATTCTGCTGTTACATCGTGTCTTATCCTCCAGCCACCTCCGGAGCTGCACTCACTATTCTGCTCTTACATCATGTCTTATCCTCCAGTCACCTCAATAGCTGCGCTCACTATTCTGCTGTTACATTCTGTATTATCCGCCAGCCACCTCCAGAGCTGCACTCACTATTCTGCTGTTACATCTTGTCTTATCCGCCAGTCACCTCTAGAGCTGCACTCACTATTCTGCTGTTACATCATGTCTTATCTTCCAGGCACCTCCAGAGCTGCAGTCACTATTCTGCAGTTACATCGTGTCTTATTGTCCGGCCACCTCCAGAGCTGCAGTCACTATTCTGCTGTTACATCAGGTTTATCCTCCAGTCACCTCCAGAGCTGCAGTCACTATTATGCTATTACATCAGGTCTTATCCTCCAGTTACCTCCAGAGCTGCAGTCACGATTCTGCTGTTACATTCTGTATTATCCTCCAGTCACTTCCAGAGCTGCACTCACTATTCTGCTGTTATATTGTGTCTTATCCTCCAGTCACCTCCAGAGCTGTAATCACTATTCTGCTGTTACATCGTGTTTTATCCTCCAGTCACCTCCAGAGCTGCAGACACTATACTGCTGTTACATCATGTCTTAACCTCCAGTCACCTCCAGAGCTGCACTCACCATTCTGCTGTTACATTGTGTCTTATCCTCCAGTCACCTCCAGAGCTGCAGTCACTATTCTGGTGTAACATCATGTCTTATCCTCGAGCCACCTTCCAGAGCTGCAGTCACTATTCTGCTGTTACATTATGTCTTATCCTCCAGTTACCTCCAGAGCTGTAGTCACTATTCTGCTGTTACATCATGTCTTATCCTCCAGTCACCTCCAGAGCTTCAGTCTCTATTCTGCTGTTACATCATGTCTTATCCTCCAGTCACCTCCAGAGCTGCAGTCACTTTTCTGCTGTTACATCGTATCTTATCCTCCAGTCACCTCCAGAGCTGCAGTTACTATTCTGCTGTTACATCATGTCTTATCCTCCAGTCACCTCCAGAGCTGCACTCACTATTCTGCTGCTACATCAGGTCTTATCCTCCAGTCACCTCCAGAGCTGCGGTCACTATTCTGCTGTTACATCTTGTCTTATCCTCCAGTCACCTCCAGAGCTGCAATCACTATTCTGCTTTTACATCATGTCTAATCCTCCAGTCACCTCCAGAGCTGCATTCACTCTTCTGCTGTTACATCGTGTCTTATCCTCCAGTCACCTCCAGAGCTGCAGTCACTATTCTGCTGTTACATCGAGTCTTATCCTCCAGTCACCACAAGAGCTGCACTCACTATTCTGCTGTAACATCGTGTCTTAACCTCCAATCACCTCCAGATCTGCACTTACCATACTGCTGTTACCTTGTGTCTTATCCTCCAGAGCTGTAGTCACTATTCTGCTGTTACAATGTATCTTATCCGCCAGCCAACTCCAGAGCTGCACACACTATTCTGCTGTTACATCGTGTCTTATCCGCCAGCCACCTCTAGAGCTGCACTCACTATTCTGCTGTTACAAACGTGTCTTATCCTCCAGTCACCTCCAGAGCTGCAGTCACTATTCTGCTGTTACTTCATGTCTTATCCTCCAGTCACCTCCTGAGCTGCACCCACTATTCTGCTGTTACATCGTTTCTTATCGTCCAGTCACCTCCATTGCTGCAGTCACTATTCTGCTGTTACATCGTGTCTTATCCTCCAGTCACCTCCAGAGCTGCAGTCAGTATTCTGCTGTTACATCGTGTCTTATCCTCCAGTCACCTCCCGAGCTGCAGTCACTATTCTGCTGTTACATCGTGTCTTATCTTCCAGTCACCTCCAGAGCTGCACTCACTATTCTGCTGTAACATCGTGTCTTAACCTCCAGTCACCTCCAGAGCTGCACTTACCATACTGCTGTTACATCGTGTCTTATCCTCCAGTCACCTCAAGAGTTGCAGTCACTACTCTGCTGTTACATCAGGTCTTATCCCCCAGTCATCTCCAGAGCTGTAGTCACTATTCTGCTGTTACATCAAGTCTTATCCTCCAGTCACCTCCAGAGCTGCACTCACTATTCTGCTGTAACATCGTGTCTTATCCTCCAGTCACCTCCAGAGCTGCAGTCACTACTCTGCTGTTATGTCATATCTTATCCTCCAGTCAACTCAATAGCTGCTGTCACTATTCTGCTGTTACATTATGTCTTTCCTCCAGTCACCTCCAGAGCTGCACTCACTATTCTGCTGTTACAATGTGTCTTATCCGCCAGCCACCTCCAGAGCCGCACTCCCTAATCTTCTGTTACATCGTGTCTTATCCGCCAGTCACCTCCAAAGCTGCAGTCACTATTCTGCTGTTACATCGTGTCTTATCCTCCAGTCACCTCCAGAGCTGCAGTCACTATTCTGCTGTTTCATGACATCTTATCCTCCAGTCACCTCCAGACCTGAACGCACTATTCTGCTTTTACATCGTGTCTTATCCTCCAGTCACCTCCAGAGCTGCACTCACTATTCTGCTGTTACATCGTTTCTTATCGTCCAGTCACCTCCATTGCTGCAGTCACTATTCTGCTGTTACATCGTGTCTTATCCTCCAGTCACCTCCAGAGCTGCAGTCACTATTCTGCTGTTACATCGTGTCTTATCCTCCAGTCACCTCCCGAGCTGCAGTCACTATTCTGCTGTTACATCGTGTCTTATCTTCCAGTCACCTCCAGAGCTGCACTCACTATTCTGCTGTAACATCGTGTCTTAACCTCCAGTCACCTCCAGAGCTGCACTTACCATACTGCTGTTACATCGTGTCTTATCCTCTAGCCACCTCCAGAGCTGCAGTCACTACTCTGCTGGTACATCATGTCTTATCCCCCAGTCATCTCCAGAGCTGTAGTCACTATTCTGCTGTTACGTCATGTCTTATCCTCCAGTCACCTACAGAGCTGCAGTCACTATTCTGCTGTTACAATGTGTCTTATCCGCCAGCCACCTCCAGAGCTGCACTCCCTATTCTGCTGTTACAATGTGTCTTATCCGCCAGCCACCTCCAGAGCTGCACTCCCTATTCTGCTGTTACATCATGTCTTATCCGCCAGCCACCTCTAGAGCTGCACTCAATATTCTGCTGTTACATCATGTCTTATCCTCCAGACACCTCCAGAGCTGCACTCACTATTCTGCCGTTACATCGTGTCTTATCTTCCAGTCACCTCCAGAGCTGCAGTCACTATTCTGCTGTTACATCGTTTCTTCTCCTCCAACCACCTCCAGAGCTGCAGTCTCTACTCTGCAGTTACATCATGTCTTATCCTCCAGTCATCTCCAGAGCTGTAGTCACTATTCTGCTGTTACATCGTGTCTTATCCTCCAGTCACCTCCAGAGCTGCAGTCACTATTCTGATGTTACATCCTGTCTTATCCTCCAGTCACCTCCAGAGCTGCAGTCCCTATTCTGATGCTACATCCTGTCTTATCCTCCAGTCACCTCCAGAGCTGCAGTCACTATTCTGCTGTTACATCATGTCTTATCCTCCAGATACCTACAGACCTGCGGTCACTATTCTGGTTTTACGTCATGTCTTATCCTTCAGTCACTATTCTGCTGTTACATCGTGTGTTATCCTCCAGTCACCTCCACAGCTGCAGTCACTCTTCTGCTGTTACATCGTGTCTTATCCTCCAGTCACCTCCAGAGCTGCAGTCACTCTTCTGCTGTTACATCGTGTCTTATCCTCCAGTCATCTCCAGAGCTGCTGTCAATATTCTGCTGTTACATCGTGTCTTTTCCTCCAGCCACTTCCAGAGCTGCTATCAAAATTCTGCTGTTACATCATGTCTTATCCTCCAGTCACCTCCAGAGCTGCAGTCACTCTTCTGCTGTTACATCGTGTCTTATCCTCCAGTCACCTCCAGAGCTGCTGTCACTATTCTGCTGTTACATCGAGTCTTATCCTCCAGTCACCTCCAGAGCTGCAGTCACCATTCTGCTGTTACTTCCTGTCTTATCCTCCAGTCACCTCCAGAGCTGCAGTCACTATTCTGCTGTTACATCCTGTCTTATCCTCCAGTCATCTCCAGAGCTGTAGTCACTATTCTGCTGTTACGTCATGTCTTATCCTCCAGTCACCTCCAGAGCTGCACTCACTATTCTGCTGTTACATCGTGTCTTATCCTCCAGCCACCTCCGGAGCTGCACTCACTATTCTGCTCTTACATCATGTCTTATCCTCCAGTCACCTCAATAGCTGCGCTCACTATTCTGCTGTTACATTCTGTATTATCCGCCAGCCACCTCCAGAGCTGCACTCACTATTCTGCTGTTACATCTTGTCTTATCCGCCAGTCACCTCTAGAGCTGCACTCACTATTCTGCTGTTACATCATGTCTTATCTTCCAGGCACCTCCAGAGCTGCAGTCACTATTCTGCAGTTACATCGTGTCTTATTCTCCGGCCACCTCCAGAGCTGCAGTCACTATTCTGCTGTTACATCAGGTTTATCCTCCAGTCACCTCCAGAGCTGCAGTCACTATTATGCTATTACATCAGGTCTTATCCTCCAGTTACCTCCAGAGCTGCAGTCACGATTCTGCTGTTACATTCTGTATTATCCTCCAGTCACTTCCAGAGCTGCACTCACTATTCTGCTGTTACATTGTGTCTTATCCTCCAGTCACCTCCAGAGCTGTAATCACTATTCTGCTGTTACATCGTGTTTTATCCTCCAGTCACCTCCAGAGCTGCAGACACTATACTGCTGTTACATCATGTCTTAACCTCCAGTCACCTCCAGAGCTGCACTCACCATTCTGCTGTTACATTGTGTCTTATCCTCCAGTCACCTCCAGAGCTGCAGTCACTATTCTGGTGTAACATCATGTCTTATCCTCGAGCCACCTTCCAGAGCTGCAGTCACTATTCTGCTGTTACATTATGTCTTATCCTCCAGTTACCTCCAGAGCTGTAGTCACTATTCTGCTGTTACATCATGTCTTATCCTCCAGTCACCTCCAGAGCTTCAGTCTCTATTCTGCTGTTACATCATGTCTTATCCTCCAGTCACCTCCAGAGCTGCAGTCACTTTTCTGCTGTTACATCGTATCTTATCCTCCAGTCACCTCCAGAGCTGCAGTTACTATTCTGCTGTTACATCATGTCTTATCCTCCAGTCACCTCCAGAGCTGCACTCACTATTCTGCTGCTACATCAGGTCTTATCCTCCAGTCACCTCCAGAGCTGCGGTCACTATTCTGCTGTTACATCTTGTCTTATCCTCCAGTCACCTCCAGAGCTGCAATCACTATTCTGCTTTTACATCATGTCTAATCCTCCAGTCACCTCCAGAGATGCATTCACTCTTCTGCTGTTACATCGTGTCTTATCCTCCAGTCACCTCCAGAGCTGCAGTCACTATTCTGCTGTTACATCGAGTCTTATCCTCCAGTCACCACAAGAGCTGCACTCACTATTCTGCTGTAACATCGTGTCTTAACCTCCAATCACCTCCAGATCTGCACTTACCATACTGCTGTTACCTTGTGTCTTATCCTCCAGAGCTGTAGTCACTATTCTGCTGTTACAATGTATCTTATCCGCCAGCCAACTCCAGAGCTGCACACACTATTCTGCTGTTACATCGTGTCTTATCCTCCAGCCACCTCCAGAGCTGCAGTCACTATTCTGCTGTTACTTCATGTCTTATCCTCCAGTCACCTCCAGAGCTGCAGTCACTATTCTGCTGTTACAAACGTGTCTTATCCTCCAGTCACCTCCAGAGCTGCAGTCACTATTCTGCTGTTACTTCATGTCTTATCCTCCAGTCACCTCCTGAGCTGCACCCACTATTCTGCTGTTACATCGTGTCTTATCCTCCAGTCACCTCCAGAGCTGCAGTCACTACTCTGCTGTTACATCATGTCTTATCCTCCAGTCATCTCCAGAGCTGTAGTCACTATCCTGCTGTTACATCATATCTTATCCTCCAGTCACCTCCAGAGCTGCACTCACTATTTTGCTGTTAAAATGTGTCTTAAACGTCAGTCACCTCCAGAGCTGCACTCACTATTCTGCTGTTACATTGTGTCTTATCCTCTTGCCACCTCCGGAGCTGCAGTCACTATTCTGCTGTTACATCAGGCCTTATCCTCCAGTCACCTCCAGAGCTGCACTCACTATTCTGCTCTTACATTATGTCTTATCCTCCAGTTACCTCCAGAGCTGCAGTCACTATTCTGCTATTACATCAGGTCTTATCCTCCAGCCACCTCCAGAGCTGCACTCACTATTCTGCTCTTACATCATGTCTTATCCTCCAGTTAACTCCAGAGCTGCAGTCACTATTCTGCTGTTACGTCATGTCTTATCCTCCAGTCACCTCAATAGCTGATCTCACTATTCTGCTGTTACATTATGTCTTATCCTCCAGTCACCTCCAGAGCTGCATTCACTATTCTGCTGTTACATCGTGTGTTATCCGCCAGTCACCTCCAGAGCTGCAGTCACTACTCTGCTGTTACATCATGTCTTATCCTCCAGTCATCTCCAGAGCTGTAGTCACTATTCTGCTGTTACGTCATGTCTTATCCTCCAGTCACCTCCAGAGCTACACTCTCTATTCTGCTGTTAAAATGTGTCTTAAACGTCAGTCACCTCCAGAGCTGCACTCACTATTCTGCTGTTACATTGTGTCTTATCCTCTTGCCACCTCCGGAGCTGCAGTCACTATTCTGCTGTTACATCAGGCCTTATCCTCCAGTCACCTCCAGAGCTGCAGTCACTATTCTGCTATTACATCAGGTCTTATCCTCAAGCCACCTCCAGAGCTGCACTCACTATTCTGCTCTTACATCATGTCTTATCCTCCAGTTACCTCCAGAGCTGCAGTCACTATTCTGCGATTACATCAGGTCTTATCCTCCAGCCACCTCCAGAGCTGCACTCACTATTCTGCTCTTACATCATGTCTTATCCTCCAGTTACCTCCAGAGCTGCAGTCACTATTCTGCTGTTACGTCATGTCTTATCCTCCAGTCACCTCAATAGCTGCTCTCACTATTCTGCTGTTACATTATGTCTTATCCTCCAGTCACCTCCAGAGCTGCATTCACTATTCTGCTGTTACATCGTGTCTTATCCGCCAGTCACCTCTAGAGCTGCACTCACTATTCTGCTGTTACATCACGTCTTATCTTCCAGTCACCTCCAGAGCTGCAGTCACTATTCTGCTGTTACATCAGGTCTTATCCTCCAGTCACCTCCAGAGCTGCAGTCACTAATATGCTATTACATCAGGTCTTATCCTCCAGCCACCTCCAGTGCTGCACTCAATATTCTGATCTTACATCATGTCTTATCCTCCAGTTACCTCCAGAGCTGCAGTCACTATTCTGATCTTACATCATGTCTTATCCTCCAGTTACCTCCAGAGCTGCAGTCACTATTCTGCTGTTACATCCTGTCTTATCCTCCAGTCACTTCCGGAGCTGCACTCACTATTCTGCTGTTACATTGTGTCTTATCCTCCAGTCACCTCCAGAGCTGTAATCACTATTCTGCTGTTACATCGTGTTTTATCCTCCAGTCACCTACAGAGCTGCGGTCACTATTCTGCTGTTACATTATGTCTTATCCTCCAGTTACCTCCAGAGCTGCAGTCTCTATTCTGCTTTTATATCATGTCTAATCCTCCAGTCACCTCCAGAGCTGCATTCACTATTCTACTGTTACATGACATCTTATCCTCCAGTCACCTCCAGAGCTGCATCACTGTTCTGCTGTTACATGACATCTTATCCTCCAGCCACCTCCAGAGCTGCGGTCACTGTTCTGCTGTTACATGACATCTTATCCTCCAGCCACCTCCAGAGCTGCTGTCACTATTCTGCTGTTACATTATGTCTTATCCTCCAATTACCTCCAGAGCTGCAGTTACTATTCTGCTGTTACATCATGTCTTATCCTCCAGTCACTTCCAGAGCTGCAGTCACTATTCTGCTGTTACATCGTATCTTATCCTCCAGTCACCTCCAGAGCTGCATTCACTATTCTACTGTTACATGACATCTTATCCTCCAGTCACCTCCAGAGCTGCACTAAGTATTCTGCTGTTACTTCGTGTCTTATCCTCCTGTCACCTCCAGATCTGCACTCACTATTCTGCTGTTACATCTTGTCCTATCCTCCAGTCACCTCCATAGCTGCACTCACTATTCTGCTGTTACATCGTGTCTTATCCTCCAGTCACCTCCAGAGTTGCACTCACTGTTCTGCTGTTACATCGTGTCTTATCCTCCATTCACCTCCAGAGCTGCACTTACCATTCTGCTATTATATTGTGTCTTATCCTCCAGTCACCTCCAGAGCTGTAGTCACTATTTTGCTGTTAAATCATGTCTTATCCTCCAGACACCTCCAGAGCTGCAGTCACATTTCTGCTGTTACATCGTGTCTTATCCTCCAGTCACCTCCAGAGCTGCAGTCACTATTCTGCTGTTACATCATGTCTTATCCTCCAGTTACTTCCAGAGCTGCTCTCGCTATTCTGCTGTTACATCGTGTCTTATCCTCCAGTCACCTCAAGAGCTGCAGTTACTATTCTGTTGTTAAATCATGTCTTATCCTCCAGTCAACTCCAGAGCTGTAGCCACTATTCTGCTGTTACATCGTGTCTTATCCTCCAGTCACCCCAAGAGCTGCACTCACTATTCTGCTGTTACATCTTGTCTTCTCCTCCAGTCACCTACAGAGCTGAAGTCTCTATTCTGCTGTTACATCATGTCTTATCCTGCAGTCACCTCCAGAGCTGTAGTCTCTATTCTGCTGTTACATCAGTACTTATCCTCCATTCACCTCCAGAGCTGCACTCACTATTCTGCTGTAACATCATGTTTTATCTGCCAGTCACCTCCAGAGCTGCACTCACTATTCTGCTGTTACACCGTGTCTCATCCTCCAGTCACCTCCAGAGCTGCAATAACTATTCTGTTGTTACATCATGTCTTATCCTCCAGTCACCTCCAGAGGTGCAGTCACTATTCTGCTGTTACATCATGTCTTATCCTCCAGTCACCTCCAGAGCTGCACTCACTATTCTGTTGTTACATCATGTCTTATCCTCCTGTCACCTCCAGAGCTGCAGTCACTATTCTGCTGTTACTTCATGTCTTATCCTTCAGTCAACTCCAGAGCTGTAGTCTCTATTCTGCTGTTACATCAGGTCTTATCCTCCATTCACCTCCAGAGCTGCAGTCACTATTCTGCTGTAACATCACGCCTTATCTTCCAGTCACCTCCAGATCTGCACTCACTATTCTGCAGTAAAATCAGGTCTTATCCTCCAGCCACCTTCAGAGCTGTTGTCACTATTCTGCTGTTACATTATGTCTTATCCTCCAGTTACCTCCTGAGCTTCAGTCACTATTCTGCTTTTACATCGTGTCTTATCCTCCATTTACCTCCAGAGCTGCCATTACTATTCTGCTGTTACATCATGTCTTATCCTGCAGTCACCTCCAGAGCTGTAGTCTCTATTCTGCTGTTACATCAGTACTTATCCTCCATTCACCTCCAGAGCTGCACTCACTATTCTGCTGTAACATCATGTTTTATCTGCCAGTCACCTCCAGAGCTGCACTCACTATTCTGCTGTTACATCGTGTCTCATCCTCCAGTCACCTCCAGAGCTGCAATAACTATTCTGTTGTTACATCATGTCTTATCCTCCAGTCACCTCCAGAGGTGCAGTCACTATTCTGCTGTTACATCATGTCTTATCCTCCAGTCACCTCCAGAGCTGCACTCACTATTCTGTTGTTACATCATGTATTATCCTCCTGTCACCTCCAGAGCTGCAGTCACTATTCTGCTGTTACTTCATGTCTTATCCTTCAGTCAACTCCAGAGCTGTAGTCTCTATTCTGCTGTTACATCAGGTCTTATCCTCCATTCACCTCCAGAGCTGCAGTCACTATTCTGCTGTAACATCACGCCTTATCTTCCAGTCACCTCCAGATCTGCACTCACTATTCTGCAGTAAAATCAGGTCTTATCCTCCAGCCACCTTCAGAGCTGTTGTCACTATTCTGCTGTTACATTATGTCTTATCCTCCAGTTACCTCCTGAGCTTCAGTCACTATTCTGCTTTTACATCGTGTCTTATCCTCCATTTACCTCCAGAGCTGCCATTACTATTCTGCTGTTACATCATGTCTTATCCTCCAGTCACCTCCAGAGCTGCACTTAATATTCTGCTGTTACATCATCTCTTATACGCCAGTCACCTCCAGAGCTGCATTCTCTATTCTGCTCTTACATCATGTCTTATCCTCCAGTCACCTCCAGAGGTGCAGTAACTATTCTGCTGTTACATCGTGTCTTATCCTCCTGTTACCTTCAGAGCTGCAGTCACTATTCTGCTGTTACATCATGGCTTATCCTCCACTCACCTCCAGAGCTGTGGTCACTATTCTGCTGTTACATCAGGTCTTATCCTCCAGTCACCTCCAGAGCTGTAGTCACTATTCTGCTGTTACATCAGGTCTTATCCTCCAGTCGCCTCTAGAGCTGCAGTCTCTATTCTGCTGTTACATCATGTCTTATCCTGTAGTCACCTCCAGAGCTGCAGTCACTTTTCTGCTGTTACATCGTGTCTTATCCTCCAGCCACCTCCAGAGCTGCACTCACTATTCTGCTGTTACATCGTGTCTAATACTCCAGTCACCTCCAGAGCTGCAATAACTATTCGGTTGTTACATCATGTCTTATCCTCCAGTCACCTCCAGACGTGCAGTCACTATTCTGCTGTTACATCATGTCTTATCCTCCAGTCACCTCCAGAGCTGCACTCACTATGCTGTTGTTACTTCATGTCTTATCCTCCAGTCAACTCCAGACGTGCAGTCACTATTCTGCTGTAACATCACGCCTTATCCTCCAGTCACCTCCAGAGCTGCACTCACTATTCTGCTTTTACATTGTCTTATCCTCCAGTCACCTCCAGAGCTGCAGTTACTATTCTGCTGTTACATCGTGTCTTATCCTCCAGTCACCTCCAGAGCTGCATTCACTATTCTACTGTTACATGACATCTTATCCTCCAGTCACCTCCAGACCTGCACTCACTATTCTGCTGTTACATCGTGTCTTATCCTCCAGTCACCTCCAGAGCTGCACTCACTATTCTGCTGTTCCATCGTGTCTTATACTCCAGTGCTGCAGTCACTGTTCTGCTGTTACATCGTGTCTTATCCTCCAGTCACCTCCAGAGCTGCACTTACTGTTCTGCTGTTACATGACATCTTATCCTCCAGCCACCTCCAGAGCTGCTGTCACTATTCTGCTGTTACATTATGTCTTATCCTCCAATTACCTCCAGAGCTGCAGTTACTATTCTGCTGTTACATCATGTCTTATCCTCCAGTCACCTCCAGAGCTGCATTCACTATTCTACTGTTACATGACATCTTATCCTCCAGTCAGCTCCAGAGCTGCACTAAGTATTCTGCTGTTACTTCGTATCCTATCCTCCAGTCACCTCCAGGGCTGCAGTCACTTTTCTGCTGTTACATCGTGTCTTATCCTCCAGTCACCTCCAGAGCTGCATTCACTATTCTACCGTTACATGACATCTTATCCTCCAGTCAGCTCCAGAGCTGCACTAAGTATTCTGCTGTTACTTCGTATCCTATCCTCCAGTCACCTCCAGAGCTGCAGTCACTTTTCTGCTGTTACATCGTGTCTTATCCTCCAGCCTCCTACAGAGCTGCACTCACTATTCTGCTGTTACATCGTGTCTTATCCTCCAGTGCTGCAGTCACTGTTCTCCTGTTACATCGTGTCTTATCCTCCAGTCACCTCCAGAGCTGCACTCACTGTTCTGCTGTTACATCATGTCTTATCCTCCAGTCATCTGCAGAGCTGCAGTCACTATTCTGCTGTTACATTGTGTCTTATCCTCCAGTCACCTCCAGAGCTGTAGTCACTATTTTGCTGTTACATCGTGTCTTATCCTCCAGTCACCTCCAGAGCTGCAGTCACTTTTCTGCTGTTACATCGTGTCTTATCCTCCAGTCACCTCCAGAGCTGCAGTCACTATTCTGCTGTTACATCATGTCTTATCCTCCAGTTACTTCCAGAGCTGCACTTGCTATTCTGCTGTTATATCGTGTCTTATCCTCCAGTCACCTCCAGAGCTGCAGGTACTATTCTGCTGTAACATCATGTTTTATCTGCCAGTCACCTCCAGAGCTGCACTCACTATTCTGCTGTTACATCGTGTCTCATCCTCCAGTCACCTCCAGAGCTGCAATAACTATTCTGTTGTTACATCATGTCTTATCCTCCAGTCACCTCCAGAGGTGCAGTCACTGTTCTGCTGTTACATCATGTCTTATCCTACAGTCACCTCCAGAGCTGCACTCACTATTCTGTTGTTACATCATGTCTTATCCTCCTGTCACCTCCAGAGCTGCAGTCACTATTCTGCTGTTACTTCATGTCTTATCCTTCAGTCAACTCCAGAGCTGTAGTCTCTATTCTGCTGTTACATCAGGTCTTATACTCCAGTCACCTCCAGAGCTGCACTCACCATTCTGCTGTTACATTTTGTCTTATCCTCCAGTCACCTCCAGAGCTGCTCTCACTATTCTGCAGTAAAATCAGGTCTTATCCTCCAGCCACCTCCAGAGCTGTTGTCACTATTCTGCTGTTACATTATGTCTTATCCTCCAGTTACCTCCTGAGCTTCAGTCACTATTCTGCTTTTACGTCGTGTCTTATCCTCCAGTTACCTCCAGAGCTGCCGTTACTATTCTGATGTTACATCATGTCTTATCCTCCAGTCACCTCCAGAGCTGCACTTAATATTCTGCTGTTACATCATCTCTTATCCTCCAGTCACCTCCAGAGCTGCATTCTCTATTCTGCTCTTACATCATGTCTTATCCTTTAGTCACCTCCAGAGCTGCAGTAACTATTCTGCTGTTACATCGTGTCTTATCCTCCTGTTACCTCCAGAGCTGCAGTCACTATTCTGCTGTTACATCGTGTCTTATCCTCCACTCACCTCCAGAGCTGTGGTCACTATTCTGCTGTTACATCAGGTCTTATCCTCCAGTCACCTCCAGAGCTGTAGTCACTATTCTGCTGTTACATCAGGTCTTATCCTCCAGTCGCCTCCAGAGCTGCAGTCTCTATTCTGCTGTTACATCATGTCTTATCCTGTAGTCACCTCCAGAGCTGCAGTCACTTTTCTGCTGTTACATCGTGTCTTATCCTCCAGCCACCTCCAGAGCTGCACTCACTATTCTGCTGTTACATCGTGTCTCATCCTCCAGTCACCTCCAGAGCTGCAGTTACTATTCTGCTGTTACATCGTGTCTTATCCTCCAGTCACCTCCAGAGCTGCATTCACTATTCTACTGTTACATGACATCTTATCCTCCAGTCACCTCCAGACCTGCACTCACTATTCTGCTGTTACATCGTGTCTTATCCTCCAGTCACCTCCAGAGCTGCACTCACTATTCTGCTGTTACATCGTGTCTTATACTCCAGTGCTGCAGTCACTGTTCTGCTGTTACATCGTGTCTTATCCTCCAGTCACATCCAGAGCTGCACTCACTGTTCTGCTGTTACATGACATCTTATCCTCCAGCCACCTCCAGAGCTGCTGTCACTATTCTACTGTTACATTATGTCTTATCCTCCAATTACCTCCAGAGCTGCAGTTACTATTCTGCTGTTACATCGTGTCTTATCCTCCAGTCACCTCCAGAGCTGCATTCACTATTCTACTGTTACATGACATCTTATCCTCCAGTCACCTCCAGAGCTGCACTAAGTATTCTGCTGTTACTTCGTATCCTATCCTCCAGTCACCTCCAGAGCTGCAGTCACTTTTCTGCTGTTACATCGTGTCTTATCCTCCAGCCTCCTACAGAGCTGCACTCACTATTCTGCTGTTACATCGTGTCTTATCCTCCAGTCACCTCCAGAGCTGCACTCACTGTTCTGCTGTTACATCATGTCTTATCCTCCAGTCATCTGCAGAGCTGCAATCACTATTCTGCTGTCACATTGTGTCTTATCTTCCAGTCACCTCCAGAGCTGCAGTCACTTTTCTGCTGTTACATCGTGTCTTATCCTCCAGTCACCTCCAGAGCTGCAGTCACTATTCTGCTGTTACATCATGTCTTATCCTCCAGTTACTTCCAGAGCTGCACTTGCTATTCTGCTGTTATATCGTGTCTTATCCTCCAGTCACCTCCAGAGCTGCAATAACTATTCTGTTGTTACATCATGTCTTATCCTCCAGTCACCTCCAGAGCTGCACTCACTATTCTGCTGTTACATCATGTCTTATCCTGCAGTCACCTCCAGACCTGCGGTCACTATTCTGTTGTTACATCATGTCTTATCCTCCAGTCACCTCTAGAGCTGCTCTCACTATTCTGCAGTAAAATCAGGTCTTATCCTCCAGCCACCTCCAGAGCTGTTGTCATTATTCTGCTGTTACATTATGTCTTATCCTCCAGTTACCTCCTGAGCTTCAGTCACTATTCTGCTTTTACATCGTGTCTTATCCTCCAGTTACCTCCAGAGCTGCCGTTACTATTCTGCTGTTACATCATGTCTTATCCTCCAGTCACCTCCAGAGCTGCACTTAATATTCTGCTGTTACATCATCTTTTATCCTCCAGTCACCTCCCGAGCTGCATTCTCTATTCTGCTCTTACATCATGTCTTATCCTTCAGTCACCTCCAGAGCTGCAGTAACTATTCTGCTGTTACATCGTGTCTTATCCTCCTGTTACCTCCAGAGCTGCAGTCACTATTCTGCTGTTACATCATGGCTTATCCTCCACTCACCTCCAGAGCTGTGGTCACTATTCTGCTGTTACATCAGGTCTTATCCTCCACTCACCTCCAGAGCTGTGGTCACTATTCTGCTGTTACATCAGGTCTTATCCTCCAGTCGCCTCCAGAGCTGCAGTCTCTATTCTGCTGTTACATCATGTCTTATCCTGTAGTCACCTCCAGAGCTGCAGTCACTTTTCTGCTGTTACATCGTGTCTTATCCTAAAGCCACCTCCAGATCTGCACTCACTATTCTGCTGTTACATCGTGTCTCATCCTCCAGTCACCTCCAGAGCTGCAATAACTATTCTGTTGTTACATCATGTCTTATCCTCCAGTCACCTTCAGACGTGCAGTCACTATTCTGCTGTTACATCATGTCTTATCCTGCAGTCACCTCCAGACCTGCGGTCACTTTTCTGCTGTTACATTATGTCTTATCCTCCAGTCACCTCCAGAGCTGTAGTCACTATTCTGCTGTTACATCATGTCTTATCCTCCAGTCAACTCCAGAGCTGTAGTCACTATTCTGCTGTTACATCAGGTCTTATCCTCCAGTCACCTCCAGAGCTGCAGTCTCTATTCTGCTGTTATATCAGGTCTTATCCTCCAGTCGCCTCCAGAGCTGCAGTCTCTATTCTCCTGTTACATCCTGTCTTATCCTCCATTCACCTCCAGAGATGCAATCACTGTTCTGCTATTACATCAGGTCTTATCCTCCAGTCACCTCCAGAGCTGCACTCAGTATCTGCTGTTACTTCGTGTCTTATCTTCCAGTCACCTCCAGATCTGCACTCACTATTCTGCTGTTACATCGTGTCTTATCCTCCAGTCTCCTCCAGAGCTGCAGTCGCTGTTCTGCTGTTACATCGTGTCTTATCCTCCAGTCATCTCCAGAGCTGCACTCATTGTTCTGCTGTTACATCGTGTCTTATCCTCCAGTCACCTCCAGAGCTGCAGTCACTATTCTGTTACATCAGGTCTTATCCTCCAGTCACCTCCAGAGCTGCACTCACTATTCTGCTGTAACATCGTGTCTTATGAGCCAGTCACCTCCAGATCTGCAATTACCATTCTGCTGTTACATTGTGTCTTATCCTCCAGTCACCTCCAGAGCTGTAGTCACTATTCTGATGTTACATCGTGTCTTATCCTCCAGTCACCCCAAGAGCTGCACTCACTATTCTGCTGTTACATCAAGTCTTATCCTGCAGTCACCTCCAGAGCTGCAGTCTCTTATTCTCCTGTAACATCATGCCTTATCCTCCAGCCACCTCCAGAGCTGCAGTCAGTATTCTGCTTTTACATCGTGTCTTATCCTCCAGTCACCTCCAGAGCTGCACTCACTATTCTGCTGTTACATCAGGTCTTATCCTCCACTCACCTCCATAGCTGCAGTCACTATTCTGCTGTTACATCGTGTCTTATCCTCCAGTCACCTTATGAGCTGCACTCACTATTCTGCTGTTACGTCACGTCCTATCCTCCATTCACCTCCAGAGCTGCAGTCACAATTCTGCTGTAACATCATGTTTTATCTGCCAGTCACCTCCAGAGCTGCACTCACTATTCTGCTGTTACATCGTGTCTCATCCTCCAGTCACCTCCAGAGCTGCAGTCACTATTCTGCTCTAACATCATGTGTTCTCCTCCAGTTACCTCCATAGCTGCAGTCACTATTCTGCTGTTGCATCCTGTCTTATCCTCCACTTACCTCCAGAGCTGTGGTCACTATTCTGCTGTTACATCAGGTCTTATCATCCAGTCTTCTCCAGAGCTGTAGTCACTATTCTGCTGTTACGTCATGTCTTATTTTCCACTCACCTCCAGAGCTGCAGTCACTATTCTGCTGTTACAACGTGTCTTATCCTCCAGCCACCTTCAGAGCTGCAGTCACTATTCTGCTGTTACATCAGGTCTTATACTCCAATCACCTCCAGAGCTGCAGTCACTATTCTGCTGTTACATCCTGTCTTATCCTCCATTCACCTCCAGAGATGCAATCACTGTTCTGCTATTACATCAGGTCTTATCCTCCAGTCACCTCAAAAGCTGCAGTCACTATTCTGTTGTTACATCGTGTCTCATCCTCCAGTCACCTCCAGAGCTGCACTCACTATTCTGCTGTTAATTCATTTCTTATCCTCCAGTCACCTCCAGTGCTGCAGTCACTATTCTGCTGTTACATCGTGTCTTATCCTCCAGCCACCTCCAGAGCTGCACTCACTATTCTGCTGTTACATCGAGTCTTATCCTCCAGTCACCTTCAGAGCTGTCGTCACTATTCTGCTATTACATCTTGTCTTATCCTCCAGTCACCTTCAGAGCTGCTCTCACTATTCTGCTGTTACATAATGTCTTATCCTCCAGTTACCTCCAGAGCTGTAGTCACTATTCGGCTGTACATCATGTCATATCCTTTATTCCCCTCCAGAGCTGTAGTCTCTTTTCTGCTGTTACATCGTGTCTTATCCTCCAGTCACCTCCAGAGCTGCAGTCACTATTCCGCTGTTACATCGTGTCTTATCCTCCAGTCACCTCCAGAGCTAAAGTCACTATTCTGCTGTTACATCGTGTCTTATCCTCCAGCCACCTCCAGAGCTGCACTCACTATTCTACTGTTACATCATGTCTTATCCTCCAGTCACCTCCAGAGCTGCACTCACTATTCTGCTGTTACATTATGTCTTATCCTCCAGTTACCTCCAGAGCTGCAGTCACTATTCTGATGTTACATCATGTCTTATCCTCCAGTTACCTCCAGAGCTGCAGTCACTATTCTGATGTTACATCATGTCTTATCCTCCAGTTACTTCCAGAGCTGCACTCACTATTCTGCTGTTACATCGTGTCTTATCCTCCCGTCACCTCCAGAGCTGCAGTCTCTATTCTGCTGTTACATCCTGTCTTATCCTCCATTCACCTCCAGAGATGCAATCACTGTTCTGCTGTTACATCAGGACTTATCCTCCAGTCACCTCCCGAGCTGCAGTCACTATTCTGCTGTTACATCGCGTCTTATTCTCCAGTCACCTCAAGAGCTGCGGTCACTATTCTGCTGTTACATCAAGTCTTATCGTCCAGTCACCTTCAGAGCTACACTCACTATTCTGCTGTTACATCAGGTCTTATCTTCCAGTCACCTCCAGAGCTGCAGTCACTCTTCTGCTGTTACATCGTGTCTTATCCTCCAGCCACCTCCAGATCTGCGCTCACTATTCTGCTGTTACATCAGGTCTTATCCTCCAGTCACCTCCAGAGCTGTAATCACTATTCTGCTGTTACATCAGGTCTTATCCTCCAGCCACCTCCAGATCTGCACTCACTATTCTGCTGTTACATCGTGTCTTATCCTCCAGTCACCTCCAGAGCTTCAGTCACTATTCTGCTGTTACATCGTGTCTTATCCTCCAGTCACCTCCAGAGCTGCTGTTACTATTCTGCTGTTACATCATGTCTTATCCTCCAGTCACCTCCAGAGCTGCACTCACTATTCTGCTGTTACATCATCTCTTATCCTCCAGTCACCTGCAGAGCTGCAGTCACTTTTCTGCTGTTACATCGTGTCTTATCCTCCAGTCACCTCCAGAGCTGCAGTCACTATTCTGCTGTTACATCGTGTCTTATCCTGCAGTCACCTCCAGAGCTGCAGTCTCTATTCTCCTGTAACATCATGTCTTATCCTCCAGTCACCTCCAGAGCTGCAGTCACTTTTCTGCTTTTACATCGTGTCTTATCCTCCAGCCACCTCCAGAGCTGCACTCACTATTCTGCTGTTACATCGTGTCTTATCCTCCAGTCACCTCCAGAGCTGCATTCACTATTCTGCTGTTACATGACATCTTATCCTCCAGTCACCTCCAGAGCTGCACTCAGTATTCTGCTGTTACTTCGTGTCTTATCCTCCAGTCACCTCCAGAGCTGCAGTCACTGTTCTGTTGTTACATCGTGTCTTATCCTCCAGTCACCTCCAGAGCTGCAGTCACTGTTCTGTTGTTACATCGTGTTTTATCCTCCAGTCACCTACAGAGCTGCACTCACTGTTCTGCTGTTACATCGTGTCTTATCCTCCAGTCACCTCCAGAGCTGCAGTCACTATTCTGCTGTTATATCAGGTCTTATCCTCCAGTCACCTCCAGAGCTGCACTCACTATTCTGCTGTAACATCGTGTCTTATCCTCCAGTCACCTCCAGAGCTGCACTCACTATTCTGCTGTTACATCAGGTCTTATCCTCCAGTCACCTCAAGTGCTGCACTCACTATTCTGCTGTAACATCATGTCTTATCACCAGCCACCTCCAGAGCTGCACTCACTATTCTGCTGTTACATTATGTCTTATCCTCCAGTCAACTCCAGAGCTGTAGTCACTATTCTGCTATTACATCATGTTTTATCATGCAGTCACCTCCAGAGCTGCAGTCTCTATTCTCCTGTAACATCATATCTTATCCTCCAGTCACCTCCAGAGCTGCAGTCACTTTTCTGCTGTTACATCGTGTCTTTTCCTCCAGCCACCTCCAGAGCTTCACTCACTATTCTGCTGTTACATCCTGTCTTATCCTCCATTCAGCTCCAGAGATGCAATCACCGTTCTGCTGTTACATCGTGTCCTATCCTCCAGTCGCCTCCAGAGCTGTATTCACTATTCCGCTGTTACATCGTGTCTTATCCTCCAGTGCTGCAGTCACTGTTCTGCTGTTACATCGTGTCTTATCCTCCAGTCACCTCCAGAGCTGCACTCACTGTTCTGCTGTTACATCGTGTCTTATCCTCCAGTCACTTGCAGAGCTGCAGTCACTATTCTGCTGTAACATCGTGTCTTAACCTCCAGTCACCTCCAGAGCTGCACTTACCATTCTGCTGTTAAATTGTGTCTTATCCTCCAGTCACCTTCAGAGCTGCAGTTACTATTCTGTTGTTACATCATGTCTTATCCTCCAGTCAACTCCAGAGCTGTAGTCACTATTTTGCTGCTACATCATGTCTTATCCCCCAGACACCTCCAGACCTGCGGTCACTATTCTGCTGTTACATTATGTCTTATCCTCCAGTCACCTCCAGAGCTGCAGTTACTATTCTGTTGTTACATCATGTCTTATCCTCCAGTCAACTCCAGAGCTGTAGTCACTATTCTGCTGTTACATCGTGTCTTATCCTCCAGTCACTCCAAGAGCTGCACTCACTATTCTGCTGTTACATCATGTCTTCTCCAGTCACCTACAGAGCTGCAGTCTCTATTCTGCTGTTACATCATGTCTTATCCTGCAGTCACCTCGAGAGCTGCAGTCTCTATTCTCCTATAACATCATGTCCTATCCTCCAGTCACCTCCAGAGCTGCAGTCACTTTTCTGCTGTTACATCGTGTCTTATCCTCCAGCCACCTCCAGAGCTGCACTCACTATTCTGCTGTTACATCGTGTCTTATCCTCCAGGCACCTCCAGAGCTGCACTCACTTTTCTGCTGTTACATCGTGTCTTATCCTCCAGTCACCTCAAGAGCTGCCCTCACTTTTCTGCTGTTACATCGTGTCTTATCCTCCAGTCACCTCAAGAGCTGTAATCTCTATTCTGCAGTTACATCATGTTTTATCTGCCAGTCACCTCCAGAGCTGCACTCACTATTCTGCTGTTACATCGTATCTCATCCTCCAGTCACCTCCAGAGCTGCAATAACTATTCTGTTGTTACATCATGTCTTATCCTCCAGTCACCTCCAGAGGTGCACTCACTATTCTATTCTTACATCATGTCTTATCCTCCTGTCACCTCCAGAGCTGCAGTCACTATTCTGCTGTTACTTCGTGTCTTATCCTCCAGTCAACTCCAGAGCTGTAGTCTCTATTCTGCTGTTACATCAGGTCTTATCCTCCATTCACCTCCAGAGCTGCAGTCACTATTCTGCTGTTACATCACGCCTTATCCTCCAGTCACCTCCAGAGCTGCACTCACTATTCTGCTGTTACATTATGTCTTATCCTCCAGTCACCTCCAGAGCTGCACTCACTATTCCGCAGTTACATCAGGTCTTATCCTCCAGTCACCTCCAGATCTGCACTCACTATTCTGCTGTTACATCGTGTCTTATCCTCCAGTCTCCTCCAGAGCTGCACTCACCATTCTGCTGTTTCACTGTGTCTTATTCTCCAGTCACCTCCAGAGCTGAACTCACTATTCTGCAGTTAAATCGGGACTTATCCTCCAGCCACCTCCAGAGCTGCTGTCACTATTCTGCTGTTACATAATGTCTTATCCTCCAGTCACCTCCAGAGCTGCCGTTACTATTCTGCTGTTACATCATGTCTTTTCCTCCAGTCACCTCCAGAGCTGCAGTCTCTATTCTGCTGTAACATCATGTCTTATCCTCAAGTCACCTCCAGAGCTGCAGTCACTATTCTGCTGTTACATCGTGTCTTATCCTCCAGCCACCTCCAGAACTGCACTCACTTTTCTGCTGTTACATAGTGTCTTATCCTCCAGTCACCTCCAGAGCTGCCTTCACTATTCTGCTGTTACATGACATCTTATCCTCCAGTCACCTCCAGAGCTGCACTCAGTATTCTGCTTTTACTTCGTGTCTTATCCTCCAGTCACCTCCAGAGCTGCACTCACTATTCTGCTGTTACATCGTGTCTTATCCTCCAGTCACCTCCAGAGCTGCAGTCACTATTCTGCTGTTACATCAGGTCTTATCCTCCAGTCATCTCCAGAGCTGCAGTCACTATTCTGCTGTTACATCAGGTCTTATCCTCCAGTCACCTCCAGAGCTGCAGTCACTATTCTGCTGTTACATCATGTCTTATCCTCCAGTCACCTCCAGAGCTGCAGTCACTATTCTGCTATTACATCATGTCTTATCCTCCAGTCACCTCCAGAGCTGCAGTCACTATTCTGCTGTTACATCGTGTCTTATCCTCCAGCAACCTCCAGAGCTGCACTCACTGTTCTGCTATTACATCGTGTTTTATCCTCCAGTTACCTCCAGAGCTGTCGTCACTATTCTGCTGTTACATCATGTCTTATCCTCCAGTCACCTTCAGAACTGCACTCACTATTCTGCTGTTACATTATGTCTTATCCTCCAGTCACCTCCAGAGCTGCAGTCACTATTCCGCTGTTACATCGTGTCCTATCCTCCAGCCACCTCCTGAGCTGCAGTCACTATTCTGCTGTTACATCGTGTCTTATCCTCCAGCCACCTCCAGAACTGCACTCACTATTCTGCTGTTACATCATGTCTGATCCTCCAGTCACCTCCAGAGCTGCACTCACTAGTCTGTTACATTATGTCTTATCCTCCAGTCACCTCCAGAGCTGCAGTCACTATTCTGCTGTTACATCGTGTCTTATCCTCCAGTCACCTCCAGAGCTGCCGTTACTATTCTGCTGTTACATCATGTCTTTTCCTCCAGTCACCTCCAGAGCTGCACTCACTATTCTGCTGTTACATCATGTCTTATCCTGCAGTCACCTCCAGAGCTGCAGTCTCTATTCTGCTGTAACATCATGTCTTATCCTCAAGTCACCTCCAGAGCTGCAGTCACTTTTCTGCTGTTACATCGTGTCTTGTCCTCCAGTCACCTCCAGAGCTGCACTCAGTATTCTGCTGTTACATTGTGTCCTATCCTCCAGTCTCCTCCAGAGCTGCACTCACTATTCTGCTGTTATAATGTCTTATCCTCCAGTCACCTCCAGAGCTGCACTCACTATTCTGCTGTAACATCGTGTCTTATCCTCCAGTTACTTCCAGAGCTGCACTCGCTATTCTGCTGTTACATCGTGTCTTATCCTCCAGTCACCTCCAGAGCTGCAGTTACTATTCTGCTGTTACATCATGTCTTATCCTCCAGTTACTTCCAGAGCTGCACTCGCTATTCTGCTGTTACATCGTGTCTTATCCTCCAGTCACCTCCAGAGCTGCAGTTACTATTCTGCTGTTACATCATGTCTTATCCTCCAGTCAACTCCAGAGCTGTAGTCACTATTCTGCTGTTACATCGTGTCTTATCCTCCAGTCACCCCAAGAGCTGCACTCACTATTCTGCTGTTACATCATGTCTTATCCTCCAGTCACCTCCAGAGCTGCAGTCTCTATTCTGCTGTTACATCATGTCTTATCCTGCAGTCACCTCCAGAGCTACAGTCTCTATTCTCCTGTAACATCGTGTCTTATCCTCCAGTCACCTCCAGAGCTGCACTCACTATTCTGCTGTTACATCGTGTCTTATCCTCCAGACACCTCCAGAGCTGCAGTCACTATTCTGCTGTTACATCGTGTGTTATCCTCCAGCCACCTCCAGAGCTGCACTCACTATTCTGCTGTTACATCGTGTCTTATCCTCCAGACACCTCCAGAGCTGCAGTCACTATTCTGCTGTTACATCGTGTGTTATCCTCCAGCCACCTCCAGAGCTGCACTCACTATTCTGCTGTTACATCGTGTCTTATCCTCCAGACACCTCCAGAGCTGCAGTCACTATTCTGCTGTTACATCGTGTCTTATCCTCCAGTAACCTCAAGAGCTGCACTCACTATTCTTCTGTTACATTACGTCTTATCCTCCAGTCACCTCCAGAGCTGTAGTCTCTATTCTGCTGTTACATCAGGTTTTATCCTCCATTCACCTCCAGAGCTACAGTCACTATTCTGCTGTAACATCATGTTTTATCTGCCAGTCACCTCCAGAGCTGCACTCACTATTCTGCTGTTACATCGTGTCTCATCCTCCAGTCACCTCCAGAGCTGCAATCTCTATTCTGTTGTTACTTCATGTCTTATCCTCCAGTCACCTCCAGAGGTGCAGTCACTATTCTCCTGTTACTTCGTGTCTTATCCTCCAGTCACCTCCAGAGCTGTAGTCTTTATTCTGCGGTTACATCAGGTCTTATTCTCCATTCACCTCCAGAGCTGCAGTCACTATTCTTCTGTTACATCATGTCTTATCGTCCAGTCACCTCCAGAGCTGCACTCACTATTCTGCAGTTACATCAGGTCTTATCCTCCAGTCACCTCCAGATCTGCACTCACTATTCTGCTGTTACATCGTGTCTTATCCTCCAGTAACCTCCAGAGCTGCACTCACCATTCTGCTGTTACATTGTGTCTTATCCTCCAGTCACCTCCAGAGCTGCACTCACTATTCTGCAGTTACTTCAGGTCTTATCCTCCAGCCACCTCCAGAGCTGCTGTCACTATTCTGCTGTTACATTATGTCTTATCCTCCTGTCACCTCCAGAGCTGCACTCACTATTCTGCTGTTACATCCAGGGCTGTGGAGTCGGAGTCGTGGAGTCGGAGTTAGTTTTGGTTGGAGTCTGAGTCGGTAGAAATGTACCGACTCCAGCTTTAAAAAAAATGTATTAATATTTCATAATTGAACTTTCATATGAATTTTATAAATGTTACTCAAATATATATGTTCTATCAAACTATGAACAACAGTGATAAGCAGTTCTGCTGGAGATAGAGACATTTCTTACTTCTTGTGTGTCAGTGTTCTCCACTGCCCTTATCTAATCTTATACTTGGTTAACCTCATGCTGCCACAACCCCCCTACTTACAATGTATGAAGCTGAAAGTGAAAATGTGTTGCAAATTCTTAGTAGTAAAGCTCCTCCTCTAGACTAGATGTTTACTAGGTGTGCGTCTTCCAAGCATCTCACAGCTGCTACTCAGAAGAGGAAGACTGTAAGAAGTATTATCCTTTCAACAAACTTTGCATCAGTTAACTGTGAGTACATGAGGAATAACAGTATTACTGACCACTATATCAGTTGTACGACCTGGCAATAATTTTGTACCATTGTTTTTAGGAAAAACAATTGTCATTTGGATTGTGAATGCAGAATTAAAAACCTGAGAATGTCAAAGAAGCGTCACATTAAATCAGCTGTATTTGAACATTTCACCATCACTCAAGATAGAAAACATTATGTCTGTCAGTGTATGACAAATGATCCAGACGAAAACAAAAGCTGTGAAGCCAAGATCAGTGCATATTCAGGCAAAGATTAAAATGCTCCTACCAGAGCTTCTAATCTAAAGAGACATTTACAGCGCTTTCATCCAGAAGTACTGAAAGCAGTGGATGAGAAAGACTGCATCCAAACCAATGAACCAGTGCCCAGCTCTTCCAGCCAAACAAAGGAGCAGAGAACTTTGCAGCCATCATTTGCAAGATATTTTGTCAGTGACAAAGTTACTGTGACAATGACAGTAGATACATATAAAAAACAGATCATAGAGCTTGTTGTAAAGGATAGTGTGCCTATTTCATTATTTTCACGACCAGCTTTTATGTGTCTGAATGGGGAAATGGCCCGCAAGCTTGGTGTTTCTCTGGAGAGAGAGAGTATTAGAAAATTAGTAATCGAAGAAGCTTTTAAACAAAAGGAAGAACTTAAAAAAACTCTCAAGGGACGCTTTCTGCTTCTTAAAATGGATGCCTGCACACGTCACAGAGTGAACTATTTTGCCATCAATGTCCGATTTGTTTGTGACAAAAATGAAATAGTTACCAAGACATTGGCAGTAAAAGACACCAAAGCGCATCACACCAGTGAGTTTCTCCAGGTCTTGGTGGAAAAGGTTCTGCAAGACTATGAACTTAAAAAAGAGCAAGTTCAATGCTTCAAATATGATAAGTACTATTAAGCTAATGAATGAGAGTAATGATGGTGACCAGCAGCTAGAAGAACATTCTGGGTCCACAGACACAGAAATGTTTGAAATAGAGGAACACAGTATTGTAACTGAGGAGCAAACTGAAGTTGCTTCAGATGAACAGCAACATGATAGTTTAGATGATCTTGTTGAAACTGTGTCAATCCGTTCTTTCATTCATCACATGCGCTGTGTTGTGCGTACGCTACAGCTGGCTATAAGAGACAGTCTGCAAGAAGGACATGCTGCTGCACTGATTGGCAAGGAGAGAAAATTGGCTACTGTTGCCAGAACCCCTAAAGTTGACTCAATTTTGAAGAGACGTGCTGGAAAAGGGGCAATTATTGATCAAGCCACACGATGGGGCAGTACTTACTTAATGATTCAGCGCTTGGTTGAACTGAAAACCTTTCTTGTAGACATGGCTAACCCTCAACTGACGCTAAATGAAAGTCAGTGGAATCAGGTGACTGAGCTGGAAAAATTGCTAGAGCACCCATTTACAGTGATTAAAAAATGACAAGCAGAGGACTTAACTCCAGGTATTTTCTTAAAGGAGTGGAAGAACCTGATGTTTCGCCTGTCCCAAAGAGGAGGGTTAATTGCAAGTGGCATTGCTACATCAATGAAAGGAGAGAGGAGCTACTATTACAAAATACCATTCTTTTGGCAGCTGTTTATGTAGACCCAATGCATCGGATTCTTCTAGATGATCAACAGCTAACTAAAGGAAAAGAAGCTCTGTTTGAAGTAGCAGTAAGGATGAAAGGGTTGCAGAACAGTCAGGAGGAACAAGAAGAGTTTGGTCGTCCTGCCACATCTACACCCTCATCATCAACTGATGAAGAATTTAATTTCGAAAAATATTTGGATCACAAGGACCGTGCAAAGCGTTCCCGCATAGAAGAGGAGTCATCCCCATCAAAGAACACAGCCAGTGCATTTCAGCAGAATTTTTCATGTGCACTAAAAGAAATTGAGAAATTTGACCGTTCATCAAAAATAACAGTGAAACAAGCGATTCCTCTGTATCCTGACATTGTCAGAGATGTTGCCCGAGTGGTTACTGCTTTGAAACCAACCCAAGTTAGTGTAGAGAGGTTGTTCTCTGCTCTCAAAATAATTAGATCAGATTTGAGGGCATCCATGAAGGAGGATCTGACAGAGGTAATACTTTTTCTGAGGACAAATTTATAGATTTCTTCTTATTAACTGCATAACAGTGTTTATTGCATATTTACTTACAAAAGTTTAGAAAAGTTTATAAAAGTTATTTGCTATATTCTAATTGTATTCTAATAAATATAGTTTTTGCTCTAAGTGGTCTGATTACTTATATGATGGTGAGAAACTGAAAAAGCACAATGTTAATATTTTACAACAGTAAATTTTTTGTTACGAATTGGCCATTTATGAAGGAGTCGGAGCCGGAGTAGGAGTCGGAACCTGATAAAATCCAGGAGTCGGAGTCGCAACTGTGGCTTACCGACTCCACAGCCCTGGTGAGCACGCAGCCTAAGTCTTCAAAGGTGTTGTCCATGATTAGAAACTTGTGTTTTTTTGTCTAAAAACAGCACCACAACCTGTCTACAGGTTCTGTGTGGTATTGCAGCTCAGCTCCATTTATTTCAGTAGAGCTGAAGTCCAATGCCAGTCACAATCTATGGACAGATGTGATATTGCTTTTGAAAGAAAACAATAATGTTTTTCTAATCCTGTATGTGAAGATCTGAGGTTGTGGGTTGCAATAATCACCTAGACAAGTTAACGATGCAACAATAGTTTATCTCTTACATCCAAGGTTTTACTATAACTCTAGGTAAATGGCCAAAATACATTGCCCCCAGTGCACAAGATACCCTTCCTGGGGCGGTAGTTCAACTGCCTTTGTACCAGGCGATACTCACTGTTTCCCAACTTTTGGTTGGCTCACAGATTTCGTATCGCCAACCAGTATAGTTTGTATTCACATTCCTCGCTCCTCCAGACGACAAGATAAAACAATAGAGACACAGGTATCCAGTAGCAACAGTCCTTAAGAAAGTTCATCAAATCCAGTCGACAGATTCCACAACTGTAGCACATTTATCCAGCCCAGTGATCAACCGATCTTCAAACTCCATAGGCCATTCATCCATGGGTCCAGGACCTCTGCCTAGATCCTTTCCCTTCAACGTCATTTCACCAACTTCCTAAACATGGGGCTTTTTTTCCTCCCTTCATGGGAGCATTTGAGGGTCATCAGAGAGGTTCACATACAGCTATTTGAATTGGTTTTAAAAATAATATTTTTCTTTCATATATTTTCACGCTTTGGGTGCAGTTTTTGTTTATGTCCTAGATCATATTTATGTCTTTTTAGCATTGTATAAATAAAGGTTACATTTTATTATTAGATCCCTTTATGATTTCTGACTTTTTGAGACCTCTATATACATTTGACCATTAACCTGCAGATTAACTGCATATCTGCAGGTTAATAGCCTTTCTTTCACGTGACAGGTTCCCTTGTAGGGTTGTCGTATGAATGCAATTCTTAATAAACCCAATCCTGTCTATGCTGTATATACCCCTGTCCAGATCTATATTATAAAAGTATACAGTTGACATCTATCTGATGGATACATTTTTTTGCCAAACCTGTTTTCTAGTTGGCCCGTTATATTCATGCTGCAGCGTGGACTTACTTTACAGAGTGTTTTTTATAGCAGCGTGCTTTAGTAGAGGCATTTCCATGGGGATTTTTCGCTTGATGTGATATGCATGTGACATTTTACTGTATATGCCGTGCTGCCAATGTGGTTTTCTGTAAAAAGATGTAGTAAATTAATTATTAAAACGCTGCGCTACGACAGCCATCAATTAGATCCCATAATGATACAATAACCAGTACAGTTCTATTATCCTCATTAGACAGCGGTGTACACAGTTTATTGTATAGACCTTTGCTGCACAATGGGACAGTGTTCATTTATGTAAAATAATCCATAGATGTGGGACAGGTCCATAGGGATATGTACAAACACCCTCCATATAAATGTGCATATATAAGCTAACACTGCCCCCTACAGCTTCAGTGGCTGATCTCAGGTGCCCACAGGGAATCAGTGCCCATGTATTGTTAGTAGACTTCCATTGTAGTCTTTATTAACACATCTACAACCCTTTGTATTATTCTGAACCTCCATAGAAGTGAATGGAGAAAGCCTATCATGCACAGCCACTTCTATGTTCATATTAACTAGAGATACAGCCTTATCTCGATAGCTGCGGGGGGCTACAGAGGTGGAGCCAACATCTATTAGCCATTTATGGCTTATTTGGTGGATATATCTGAGAGGGAAATAACCCTTTAATTGGGTTATCCACTACTAGACACCAACTATTGATGGGCCAAGGGAGGTGAGAAAACTAAAAGAAATTGATATCTCCAGACCAGCGCTGCATACCCCACTGGTTACATGAGGTTAACAACCGGTGGGGGCAACGCATGAGTGTTGCAGCTTCTGATTGGTTGCAGCATTCATATTTCATCTAAGCCAGAAGAAGTAGTGCTCACATGACACCCCTGCCTGATGGTGATGTCAGAATAATGGCGGGATACACAACAATGAGTATAAGAGGGCACTGGTTTGGGAGGTGATTTGGGGATTTTTTTATATTTTCCCCTTCCTAGGTCCACAAATAAGACCCTACAAGTTCCAGGGAACATAGGTACACAGAACACCCTTTTTGGGCTGTGCATCTTCTCTATATACAGTGGGGGAAAAAGTAAACTGCTCAAAAATATAAAGGGAGCACTTAAACAACTGAATATAACTCCAAGTAAATCAAACTTCTGTGAAATCAAACTGTCCACTTAGGAAGCAACACTGATTGACAATCAATTTCACATGCTGTTGTGCAAATGGAATACACAATAGATGGAAATTAATGGCAATTATTAAGACACCCTCAATAAAGGAGTGGTTCTGCAGGTGGGGACCACAGATCACATCTCAGTACCAATGCTTTCTGGCTGATGTTTTGGTCACTTTTGAATGTTGGTTGTGCTTTCACACGCGTGGTAGCATGAGACGGACTCTACAACCCACAGAAGTTGCTCAGGTAGTGCAGCTCATCCAACATGGCACATCAATGCAAGCTGTGGCAAGAAGGTTTGCTGCATCTGTCAGCATAGTGTCCAGAGGCTGGAGGCGCTGCCAGGAGACAGGCCAGTACACCAGGAGACGTGGAGGGGGCCGTAGGAGGGCAACAAACCAGCAGCAGGACCGCTACCTCCACCTTTGTGCAAGGAGGAATAGGAGGAGCACTGCCAGAGTCCTTCAAAATGACCTCCAGCAGGCCACAAATGTGCATGTCTGCACCAACGGTTTGAAACAGACTCCATGAGGGTGGTATGAGGGCCCGACGTCCACAGATGGGGGTGGTGCTCACAGCCCAACACCGTGAAGGACACTTGGCATTTTCCACAGAACACCAGGATTGGCAAAGTCGCCACTGGCGCCCTGTGCTCTTCATAGATGAAAGCAGGTTCACACTGAGCTCATGCGACAGACGAGACAGAGTCTGGAGACGCCGTGGAGAGCGCATAGTGGGTAAACAACCTTACGCGGTGAAATGAGCTGCATCTGGATCTCGTCCACCTAAAGGGACTGTCAGCACAGAATGACTGTTCAAACTAAGTCCCAACTCTCGGTGCTTCGGGGCCAATCATTTATATACACCTTCCCACCTGCTTGTTTTCCCTCTATCCACACCCTCCTCTTCTTTGATTGACAGCTCTGGCTTCATAGAACCAGAGAAGGAAGGAGACAGAGGTAAAACAAGCAGGTTGGAAGGTGTATATAAATGATTGGCCCACGCCGTGATCCATGGAGCGCTTGTACTTGGTTTCAACAGTCATTCTGTGCTGACAGTCCCTTTAAAATCAGTGTTTCCCAAACTCCAGTCCCCACGGCCCCCCACAGGTCATGTCTTCAGGATTTCTATAGTATTGCACAGGTGAGAGAATTCCTGATTCCTTGATGATACTTTCATCACATGTGTAATACTGAGGAAATCCTGAAAACCTGACCTGTTGGGGGGAAAACCTGACCTGTTGGGTGCCATGAGGACTGGAGTTTGGGAAACACTGCCTTAAATGGAGCGGTGCTGCAGTTTTATTATTCAGCGATTAGCAGGATCCCCCAACAATTTCTTAAGCAATGAGAAAATGCAGTCCCTAATGATGTCCTCTGACAATAAGCGGATCACGGACAGCAGATGCATTGGGTTCTGCATTTCTTGGAGAATGGGATGGGGCAGCTTCTGTCTTCTCAGTGATACAATCAGGAAGGAGATGCAGCGTGAGACAATCCCTGTCTAGATCTTTGATCTGATCATCAATACAGAGGGCTGATTGGTGAAGACAGAGGGAAAGGCTAATAAGATTATTAAAAAAAACTTAGTTTTTCAGCTGGTACTTCCTCTGGGGTCAGTATGCCAACCTCATTGACTTCATAGCACTTGCCAGAGTGGGCAGACACGATTTATTGCCTTTATACACGTCACCTCCACACAGGGCGATGCTGGCTACCACGCCTCTGTAGTGATCAAACGTTGAGTCAAACAGCAGGGCTTTAAGAGGGCTGCCCTTTTCAATCTTGGGACTAAAACACAAAAATAAGACATCCTGTTAAGGGGTATAAAGGTAAGTAAACCGCGTTCAGTCCGGGGTGATGAATTCCAAAAGACAAAGTTTATTCTGCCATCACATAACGTTTCGACCTGTTATAGGTCTTTATCAAGTATATACAAAGACATACAGGGATACTGATCCCCCTGGTCAGTGGCCAGAACCCTGTAAATTCCCCTTAAATGGTCCAAAACTGAAACTGTGGGAACAATCGAATCCACTTAGGGTTCAGCAAACTTACAGTCAAGGGTTTGATAAAGTTATCTACACCCTTGTGTCTCCGGAAAGCATGGCGTACGTTCACGTGCTGAAAATGCCGACCAGTGCTGGAGTGAGCGGAGGTCCGCAGCTTGTGAAACTAGAGATCCCAGCAGGCTGACGGTCTCTCATCAAGTTATGCTGGGAGCCGCAGTTTCACAAATAGTGCTAGAGGATCCATGTCAGAAATATGAGGCTGCCACTAGGGTTTCTCCCACAAATATGTAATCGGACGTGGAGCAGATCCGCACGTGGATGAGCCATATTCTCTATCTGTGAACATACTACTCTCCTTCACTCAGATTGTAAGTGGTTCTGCAGCGCATCTGTGCAGAGCAAGCTGTCAATCAAAATCCGGGCCAGGTTTACAGCCGTCACCTTCGATATAGTGAGTGGTGCTGTGATCCAAGACTGTAGCCGCTCTGTGCACAACGATGAGTGAAGGCCGGCAGCTGCAGGGAGGAAAGAAGTTAATTTTCTCCCGGTACCTGCATTATCAATAAGGCGGCCGGGCAACATTGTAACAATATTTATCTGCAGATTAACCCTATACCTGCAGGTACATAGCATTTTTCAAGGTGACAGGTTCCCTTTAATAAAGAGAAGATGGATAGAGCCGCATTAGTCCATACTCACGGTGGAAGCCTCCTGACAACTTCTTGAAGAACACTTTCCACATTTGTTCCAAGCTTCGCCGAGATCTAATAGAAATAAACAGAGAAATTAATTTCTTAATACAGTTTAGACCTCGGCTCCAATGAATCAGAAGAAATGAAACCTGTTTGAAGCTGACAAGCAATCAAGCCCCTCCGTAAGCCACACAGAACATGGCTACTTATGTCATCTGCAGGTGATTAAAGGAACCTGTCATGTTGAAATGGTATAAGATCTGTAGGGGGATGTTGTAGAGCAGAGAAGTTGATCAGACTGATAGACATATCTGTGGGAAGAGAGTCAGTAAGACTTGCATTTTATGCAGAGAAAGTCCTGCCGTATGTACACTAGTCCAGTGGGTGGTCCTAAGTGATTGACAGTTCCCTGTATGACCATGCAGGCAAAGATAGCTGTCAATCACTAGCATGACCGCCCACTGGACTCATCTATACAAACAGCAGGATTCCACTGAATAAATTGATACAGGAAAAATATCTATCTTTGTACTGTGTTAGCGAGTAGATAGAAGAGTATTTAGATTTGAGTGCCTCAGTGGTTGATACCTTTTAATGGCTAACGGAAAAGATGGTAACAAATTGCAAGCTTTCCAGACTACTCAGGTCTCAGGTCTGCCTGATGAAGAGGCCTGAGCAGTTTGGAAAGCTTGCAATTTGTTACCATCTTTTCCGTTAGCCATTAAAGGTATGAACCACTGAGGACTCTCAAATCTAATGAATGAATTACAATTTATACTGAATCTTCTCCCACAAACCTATATATCGTTCTGCTCAGTTTCTCATGGGTAAAACCTGTAAGTCTGAATGGGGCTGTAATGTTATTACAATCATGTTGTAATGGGGTTTGGGAGGTGGAACCTCTGAGCAACTATACAAGGGGGCGGTCCTTGTAAGGAAGCGGGTGGCTCCCAGGGAAGACGGGCAGGTAGTCACAGCAAGTGACAGGGACAGTTTCTGGGTAGAAGGGCAGGTAGTCACGGCAAGTGACAGGGACAGTCTCTGGGTAGAAGGGCAGGTAGTCACGGCAAGTGACAGGGACAGTCTCTGGGTAGAAGGACAGCAGGCAGGTGGCTGGTGAGCGCTCCCAGGTGAGCAGGCGAGAGTCTCTGGACAGGCAGGTGGTCACGGCAAGTGACGGCAGAGCCTCCAGGTAGACTAGCAGACAGGTAGCAGGTGGACGCTCCCAGTTGAGCGGGCAAGAGTCTCTGGACAGGCAGGTGGTCACGGCAAGTGACGGCAGAGCCTCCAGGTAGGCTAGCAGGCAGGTAGCAGGTGAGCGCTCCCAGGTGAGCGGGCAAGAATCTCTGGACAGGCAGGTGGTCACGGCAAGTGACGGCAGAGCCTCCAGGTAGGCTAGCAGGCAGGTAGCAGGTGAGCGCTCCCAGGTGAGCGGGCAGGCTGGTCCATAGACAGACTGACAGGTGTCGGAAGGCAGACCGTCGGACCGCAGTCTTGCAAGCAGGTAAGCGGATATCAGGCAGGTATCAAGCAGGAATCTGGCAGGTGACTGGCAGGCAACAAGCAGGAATCTGGCAGGTAACAAGCAGGAATCTGGCAGGTGACTGGCAGGTAACTGGTAACGGGACCTGAGGGCTGAAGCAGAGTGAAGACTTTGCAACAACATTGCTCGGGCACCTCCATTTTGGAGGAGGGACCTTATATATGGTGAAGTCCTCCGGCCATTGGCCGGGGACTCCTTAGGACGACGCACGCGGCCCCTTTAAGAGAGGGGGAGCGCGCCCGCGCGCGCCCTAAGCACCGTGGCCGGGAAGCAGCGTGCGCTGCCAGCAGAGCTGGAGGAAGACGCCGGGCACGGAGTGGAGAGGTGAGGGGAACAGCGTCCCTGCCTAGCAGGAGGCAGGGACGCCGACGCTACACATGTAAACGCAGATCACAAAATCTTTGAGATGATCTTTTTTTTTTAACACTCAAATCCCCTATGGATATTTATGTTTACTAAAGGATTCCTTACCCATTCTTCTGACAGCTCTTCTTTAGGTATGGACACATACCGGCATCCGGAATAAAAACATCTGGAGACTTTTCCTTTTTCTGTGATATTGGATAATCTTGTTCATTTCTAACGCTTTAAATCTTCCAAATTCTTTCCGAAAAATGTATCATAAAGGGACTTCCTCAGGTCAGTTTTGCTTGTGGTTGTGTTACCATTATTTGTGCCAAATGTATCAAAGAGTTGCACGATGTTTGATAAATGTTTATGCAGCACTTCCATCTTTATTTATTCATTTTACTCACTTATATAGCATCAACCTATTCCGATGCGCTTTACAGACATTATCATTGCTGTCCCCATTGGGGCTCACAATCTACATTCCCTATCAGTATGTCTTTGGAGTGTGGGAGGAAACGACACAAACATGGGGAGAACATACAAACTTCTTGCAGATGTCGTCCTTGGTGGGATTTGAAACCAGGATCCCAGTGCTGCAAAGCACCAATGTTAACCACTGAGCCACCGTGTATCTTTATCCACTGAGCCACCGTGTATCTTTATCCACTGAGCCACCGTGTATCTTTATCCACTGAGCCACCGTGTATCTTTATCCACTGAGTCACCGTGTATCTTTATCCACTTTTAACGTCACCCGTCGTTCTTAGACCTGTGTAGCTTTCCAAGCCCAATTTCTAAAAGTTGCAAGAGTGCTGTAAAATAGGAAGCTGCACATTTTTGCGCAAAAATGATGCGTCACAAAATAGTTTCGTGTTTTTTTAACACCAAAAATTGATGTGAATTCCTCGCTACATTGCCCCTTTTCCAGCCAAATTTAGTAGAAAAAAAAAAAAGACAAGGTACAGACAGCGAAGTTAAATTTGCCTACAGGAATGATTTTGATCTGGAGCGCATTGTACCCGGATACAGTCACTAGCGGGAATGTCAACCATCTTCTCAATTTGTTTCTCCACCCTCTCCGGATCTGCATTCTTCAAGTCTATCTAAAAGCAAAAGTATAAATACTAATTATTTATCAAAGCTGGACAAAATCTAGAAACCATATAATAAAACTGGCATAAAATATAGTGCTGAACAAGAGTTTAGGGAGAGATGTACAACTGGCACTGGCCTTTAAAAGGGATTGTGTAATCGCACAAAACTAGCAAAAATGTAAAGTGCCTGTAAAACAAGGAACGTGCAATTTACCTCTTAGTAAAAATCCTATTCTTTCTCAAGAACGGGAGGAATTTTAATTTCATAATTTTTTTTAATCAAATTATTTTTATTGAAAAACTCCAAATACAAATTTTCCATCTTTCAAATAACATACATGACATAGTAATTCCATAGTATAAAACATGAACAAAGTATCTGAACTTCAATTCCCTAACCCACCCTAAACCCAAATCCCAACACTCCAGAGAGAACCATTTTCAGAGCAGTTCTAGAATAATGGACTACAGCATTCGTAGAAGGGGGAAGAAGATAAAAAAGTGACTAACAAAGGGATAGCAGCGTTTTAATTTTATCATTTACTGCTTGATGCCTGAGCCGGGAAGTGCACGCTTGAAAACTGTTGCAGGCTGCTGTAATCACAGGACACAAGCAAACAGCATGGCATTTCCTATCAGCAGGGAGGAAGTAAAGGGAACAGTAATGAAAGTCTCCTCCTACTCCGCTCCATAATGAAATGAACAGTGTGCATCCTACAAATGCGATGCATACAGCAAACAATTCATTTTCCATAAACAGATTTTGAGTTGACCACTGGATATACACATGTGTATAACTAATTACCAGAACTGGAAATCGAAAAAAAAGACGAGCAAGTTTGGGGTGAATCCTGCCTTCATTACTGCACAGCCGCTCATAGAGGGATCGGTACTAGGAACAGCAGGAGTGCCGGCGATGTTCACAGATTTACCTGCTGCGGGACTGAAGGAGTCTGATAGTGTTCGGCTCTAAGCTTTTCACCTTGTTTACGACAGGAATAATTGAAAGCTGTGCTTCAAAGGCGAGGAAGAAGTTGGTCACTGTCTGCGCTTGAATACCCTTAAGGGGGGAAAAAAATATATATATACATATATACAAATACTGAAACATCTAAATGCATTAGAACATCAAACCTGGTGAAGCGGTAAATGACTTGTCCTCCAGGGATACAGGCTACTGTCATTCAGTAATTATTTCATAGGAATTTTACATTTTATGTGATCACCACGCTAGAATGTAAATGATGAAAACACAACACAACTCCTCACCATATGAAGATATTTTGTGTTTTATAGAACAGCATTTCTGTGGAATAACACGACTGATTTACTGTGTATGTGTAGCACCCTGAGGACTCGGCTGCTACAGGGGTATTGCACCTCAACCCAGAGGTGTGGTATTCCACTCTCGGGTAAGGATAGAGTATGGAACTGAGCTAGTAGGCTGCATGCACTACATACATCCCATTTCCGGGGGACAGAACAACGGTACTCCCACCAGATATATGTGCAGGTACGACAGCGTCTGTCCCTGGCTGGAGTGGGAGGGGGGGTGGAACATCCCAGTAGTGTAGGGGCAGATAGGGGGAGCAGCCTGGGTAAAGCTAGGAGCTCATTGGGTGCTGGTCACCTGAGCTCACACATAGAGGGAGTATATAAGGTGGGCACCATCTTAGATCAGGGTCAGTCGTCAGTCAGCCAGTCAGTCGTCAGTCAGACAGTCTGTCTGAGAGCCTGAGAAGCAGAGCAGAGGAGAAGGAAGAGAGACCCAGAGGCGCAGAGGGGACCCCAAGATCCCAGAATAAGGACAAAAGGGTGAAGGGTCGGCAAGAGGGTACCGGATCCCAAGCTGGCGGAGGCTACAGCACACCTTAGCCAGGAACCGGAGGTCGTGGGCAGGATCTGCCACGACCCTCACCAAATCCACTAGAAAGGCATACCAAGCATAGGGTCAGGGAGCCCAGAGGAGGCTTGACCACCAAGAGACCCGAGGGAGCCGGCCAAAAGTGGATCCCTGGTGGGAACGGCCAGAAGAAGGGAGAGTCAGAAAGGAGCTCAGGACCATACTCAAGAATTGCCCGGGAGTTGACCGAGTCCAGGACCTGGTGGACGCAGCACGGCTTGGGTGGTCACTGCTGTACACAGTGACCCGAGCAACACCAGTAAGTAAAACCCTGAACTGCATTTCATGCCTCTGAGTCTCCTTGCTGCACCTTCACAACCACCATCCTCCACGTCTGACCCCCTGAGGCTATACCCCTCCCGTTGGGGGTTATACTACCACAGCTGCACACACACCACCAGCCTCAGCGGACCATCCTGCAGCGGCGGCCTTTTGACCGCAAATCAACGGGTGGCGTAGTCGACACTAAGAACATCTGCAAGGACTGCCGCACACTGAGTTTGACACCCTGGGCACGGACTGGGTCACAGCCACTCGGAGACTACAACCCCCATCTGATCCGGCTCCGGGTATCCCCCAAACAACACTGGCCCAGGGGGCGCGTCATATGCACCATAGCCTTCATTTGATGTCACTTACTGTCACCTGTCACCTTGCCCCAACTCTGCAATTCCCAATATCAGTCCATGACCTCAATGGGGTCACTATAAAATTCTAAAGAGGACTGGTCATGTCTCTATTAGAAAATAGATAAACTTAGGATAGAAACAATATGAGCATATACCCTGCTATAAGTAAGTAAAAAGCAATAGTGAATATATATAATATAGGGTACTTAGTAAACATGGTTTTTGATTTAAAAAAAGCCATCCCACCCGCACCAAGGTGTACCCAGTCAGTTATGTGAAATATATAATAAAATACACTTTAGTACAATATTAGTGTTTTGTCCCTTTAAATCTGCTGCTACTTCTGTCACCATGGTAACTGCATTCATACTCAGCCAATAGGATTGCTCGGTTTGAATTTGGGAAAAAAAAAAAAGTCCTATATCGTCAGTTTGTTCCTTCTCATCTGAGTGTGAAGACAGACACCTGCGATCAGCGAGAGATTATAGGTATAAGACGTGATATAATATAACGGACGGAGCCACATCCCATCACACGCACTCAGTGACCACAACTGACAGGAATCAGCACATTTACCAGACAATAAGTTATTATTCCCCAACACATGATATGCTGAGACACCAGTGGGGGGCGCCGCACTCGTTACATCTCCCATCTGGATGGATCCAGCGACGAGATCCTGATATTTCCCCCCAGCTCCGCTCCTCCATAGGGAATGGCCCAGATGCACGCAGAACGGACCGAAGTGTAATACTGCTAGAACTCTGCATGATATCACATCCTCCATATATACCACATAATAAAGGGGTGCTCCCACTGGGACAGGTCATCACCTATCCAGAGATCAGTGATAACTTGTTCCAACTAGACATCCCCTTTAATGGAAGAGATCACATCTCTAACAGTCAATACGCTATTCATTCCCAATCTTCCCTGGCCCCAGTAATGCCCCTGAGTATATCGCCAATATGAGCCAATCATCAAACCCTCTGCTGACTGTTCCCGATGTTTTATAGAGTTTGGAGACGTTGCTACAAGAGAAGATATCAGCGGACACCATGGGGGTGGAGTATTCTGCCAGCGATGGAGCAGGTAGTATCCACCAGTCTGTGATATCTGACCTTCCTCCATATTCTGCTCTTACATGCGTTTCTTCAGCTTTACCCCTTCCCGACATAACCAACTTATGTTTTTTTTCTGTTTTTTCCTCCGCTTTTTCCAAGGGCTATAACTTTTTGATATCTGTCCACATAGTGTGAGGTCTTGTTATTTTGTAGGATGAGCTGTCCTTATAAATGACACCATTCATTTACCACATAGTCCTAGAAAACGGGAAAAACATTCCAAGTGCAGTAAAAGTGCGAAAAAAAAAGCCTGACATTGTTTTTCTGGGAACGGTTTTAACGGCGCACATTGTGTGGTAAAAATGACCTGGTAATAGGATCCTACTCCTCAGTGTGATTACAGCAAGACCAAACTTCTCCAATAGTTTTGGCAAAAGAAAAAAACTTTTTTTTGATGCTGTCACCATTTTTTCTGAGACCCGAAACATTTTCAGTTTCCGGGTTGATGGAGCTGAGTGGGGGCTTATTTTTTGAAGGGCAAGAGGACTTTATTGATAACATTTTGGGACACATATGTCATGGTCATCGCTTCTTACAGGATTTTCTGCAGTATTGAGGCGAACGAAAAAATGCAATTTTGTCTTTTTGAATTTTTTTCTGTGTTCACTGATCGTTTTTTTTTATATTTTGATAGATTGTATTTCTCTGAAAGAGACCAAACCACAAAATGTGTATATTTTTATTATCTTTATTTTTAGTGGGAGGTGAGTTGAACGTGTGGGGTTTTAATAAATATATATATACTTTTTTTCACTGTATTTGTATACATCATCTGATTGCTTGTGCTATATACAGCGATACCACAGTAATGCTCCATATAGCAAAACCACGGTCTTCTTTACAGCCCAAATGAAGCTTTATGATGACAGGCACGGAGGCTTCAGCAGACCCCCGGATGTCATAGCAGTCCATCGGCGCCCTATGATCGCGTCACAGGAGCATCGGTGGGCGCATGGAACGACGCGTCCCAATGCTGGCGCGCTGTTAATGCTGCTGTTAGAGATTGACAGCAGCACTGAACAGGTTAACAGTGGTGGGCAGATCTTCGCTCCACTCGCAGCTGTTAGAGGCAGGTCCTGGTTGTTTGTTACAGCCATTATCTGCCATGTACGGGGCGAGCTGACCCTGCTCCATACACCCGCTACTGACTTATACCATACATGTACGGCAGATGTTGGTAAGGAGTTAAAGCGGTTGTCCAGCTTTGGGGCCATTTTTTTTACTTTAATGCAAGTATTTGGGGCTAAAATTGATTTCTGTAATTGAGTTTCATTAAAAATGTTGCCTTCTGTAGCATCTGTGCTGCACTGTCTATTGCTGGCTGCAAAATTAGCTAACTGAGAATCTATCAGTGAGCTCCTTAGTCTTAAGGGAGAGTTTGTAGATCTTTAATCTGTTTTTTTTTCCTGAGTGCCTATTAGCTGATCTATGCCCAAAGAAAACACAAAACTTGAATGTGCAGGGAAACAATAAGTCTGTAATAGCCGGTGAAAAACACTTAATGAAACCTAAATGTAAAAAATTACTTTTAGTAGTAAATACATGACATGAGAAAATATACACTGCTCAAAAAAAGGGAACACTTAAACAACAGAATATAACTCCAAGTAAATCAAACTGCTGTGAAATCAAACTGTCCACTTAGGAAGCAACACAGATTGACAATCAATTTCACATGCTGTTGTGCAAATGGAAGACAATAGAGGGAAATTATTGGCAATTATCAAGACACACTCAATAAAGGAGTGGTTCTGCAGGTGGAGACCACAGACCATATCTCAATACCAATGCTTTTTGGCTGATGTTTTGGTCACTTTTGAATGTTGGTTGTGCTTTCACACTCGTGGTAGCATGAAACGGACTCTACAACCCACAGAAGTTGCTCAGGTAGTGCAGCTCATCCAGGATGGCACATCAATGCGAGCTGTGGCAAGAAGGTTTGCTGTGTCTGTCAGCGTAGTTCCAGAGGCTGGAGGCGCTACCAGTAGACATGCCAGTACACCAGGAGACGTGGAGGGAGCCATAGGAGGGCAACAACCCAGCAGCAGGACCCCTACCTCCGCCTTTGTGCAAGGAGGAACAGGAGGAGCACTTCCAGAGCCATGCAAAATGACCTACAGCAGGCCACAAATGTGCATGTGTCTGCATAAACTGTTAGAAACCGACTCCATGAGAGTGGGATGAGGGCCAGACGTCCACAGATGGGGGTTGTGCCCAATGCCAGACCTCATGTGGCTGGAGAGTGTCAGCAGTTCCTGCAAGATGAAGGCATTGAAGCTATGGACTGGCCCGCCCGTTCCCCAGACCTGAATCCCATTGAGCACATCTGGGACATCATGTCTCACTCCATCCACCAACGTCACGTTGCACCACAGACTGTCCAGGAGTTGGTGGATGCTTTAGTCCAGGTCTGGGAGGAGATCCCACAGGAGACCATCCGCAACCTCATCAGAAGCATGTCCAGGCGTTGTAGGGAGGTTATACAGGCACGTGGAGGCCACACACAATACTGAGCCTCATTTTGACTTGTTTTAAGGACATTACATCAAAATTGGATCAGCCTGTAGTGTGTTTTTCCACTTTAATTTTGGGGGTGACTCCAAATCCAGGCCTCCATTGGTTAATACATTTGATTTCTATTGATGATTTTTGTGTGATTTTGTTGTCAGCACATTCAACTTTGTACAGAACAAAGTATTCAATGAGAATATTTCATTCATTCAGATCTAGGATGTGTTATTTGAGTGTTCCCTTTATTTTTTTGAGCAGTGTGTATATATAATATAAACAATTACTGCAGCTTTAATGCTATTTATTACGTCTCAGGAGGAGGACGGAAGAGGAAGAGGACGGAAGAGGCGGAGGACGGAAGAGATGGAGGACGGAAGAGGCGGAGGATGGAAGAGGAGGAGGACAGAAGAGGAGGAGGACGGAAAAGGAGGAGGACGGAAGAGGAGGAGGATGGAAGAGAAGGAGGACGGAAGAGGCGAAGGATGGAAGAGGCGGAGGATGGAAGAGGCGGAGGACAAAAGAGGCGGAGGACGGAAGAGGGGGAGGACGGAAGAGAAGGAGGACCGAAGAGGAGGAGGACGGAAGATGAGGAGGACGTAAGAGGAGGAGGACGTAAGAGGAAGAGGACGGAAGAGGAGGAGGACGGAAGAGGCGGAGGACAGAAAAGGCGGAGGAAGGAAGAGGCGGAGGACAGAAGAGGCGGAGGACGGAAGAGGCGGAGGACAGAAGAGGAGGAGGACGGAAGAGAAGGAGGACGGAAGAGGAGGAGGATGGAAGAGGAGGAGGACGGAAGAGGAGGAGGACGTAAGAGGAAGAGGACAGAAGAGGAGGAGGACGGAAGTGGAGGAGGATGGAAGAGGAGGAGGACAGAATAGGAGGAGGAGGACAGAACTGCACCTTAAGATCCCTAGGGGGAAAGGGATGGTAGTAATATAGTGGTAGTATATCCATATTAGTGTAATATGAGTAATAATACTAGTGATAATAGTAAGAAAGTAATAAAATAACAGTAGTAATAGTAGTAGGTAGAATAGCAGTGTGATCCAGGGTCCTAGAACTGATCGCCTTTTCTCGGGGTCAAGAAGGAATTTTTCCCCTGTGACACAAATTGGCTGAAGGTGTCCTGGGGTTTTTGCCTTCTTCTGGATCAACACTGTAGGTATAGGGCAGTATTAGTAGTGATAGGAAAGAAGAATAATACTGTAATAAGATAGCACAATGTAATAATAACCATATCAAATAGATTTATAAAAACAAATTAAAATAACTCCAGTAGTACAATAATTAGTGTAATATTATATAACTTCTAATAACATTATTAGGTTTGATCCAGGGTCCTAGGACTGATCGCCTTTTGCCGGGGTCAAGAAGGAATTTTTCCCCTGTGACACAAATTGGCTGAAGGTGTCCTGGGGTTTTTGCCTTCTTCTGGATCAACACTGTAGGTTTAGGGCAGTATTAGTAGTGAAAGGAAAGAAGAATAATACTGTAATAAGATAGCACAATGTAATAATAACCATATCAAATAGATTTATAAAAACAAATTAAAATAACTCCAGTAGTACAATAATTAGTGTAATATATAACTTGTAATAACATTATTAGGTTTGATCCAGGGTCCTAGGACTGATCGCCTTTTGCCGGGGTCAAGAAGGAATTTTTCCCCTATGACACAAATTGGCTGAAGGTGTCCTGGGGTTTTTGCCTTCTTCTGGATCAACAGCTTTAGGCATAGGGATTTTAGTAATACCATTATTAGAATCACAAGATTAATAAAAAAAAATTAGAATTACATTTTTTTAATTAGTTTTATAACAGTTACAATTAATTGCATTAATGCAATAATAATAAATAGTAAAAATGGTGGTAATAATAATAATACAAAAAACTAGTCCCAGTTAGTAAGTTAGTGTAATGTTAGTGTAGGGACCCATCTGAAGAGGTCGCCTTGACGTTGGCAGATGGGCTCGCACAATTTGCTCAAAATGTGCGCTAAGAACCTCATATTTCTATGTACAGGAGATCTAGCAGTAATACCATTCAGGAGATAGATATCTGTGTACACACATTTTGTTATATACTTTTGTGCAGCACACAGGGCAGGCATACAGGTACAGGGCGAGAGTGTTACAGTGATATTATAACTCGGCCTTAAGGATAAAATGCTGATAACTACAGATCTTGGAAACACATCCGAAACTAGACCTTGTAAGTAACTGGTTCCCAGCTAGTGGTAAATATGTACAGGGCAGTCCGGTACCAAGACCTGCTCTATAGGACACATTATCATCAGGCAGGTCCTTACAAGATCTGCGGCAGAAGTGTGGCTGTGTAACACAGTCCTGCTCCTGCCTCAGCTGCCCACAGTGGAGCCAACCTTGATCCTGGCAGCTTAATCCATTGTATGACACAGTAGGGGGCTTCCACAGCATTTAGGCACTTTAGACAGGAGAGGGAGGCATGAACATGGTGCCAATGAGTTTCTATGGCAGCTGAGATCTAACAATGGACCCCATGACGGCCATCTTACTGCTCCTATTAGACCCCGGCTGAGGAAAGGTCTATGAGGACACCGGTCAGACTTATGTCGCCTGCTCTGCACATATTAGAAATACCTAGGGCTGATTAGTTTGCCATTTGTAAATCTGATCCAGCAGCGCTGGGCTACCACTGACGTGATCAGGGCTATTGAGCTCCTAGATTGGACAGAGGAGCTCAGTATTCAGCAGGAGCTGGCCGAGGAGAGCAGAGCAACTTGCATGGGGCTGCTGCACAAGAAGCAACTCACAAGGTGGAGATTTACCCGGAGACGCTGTGCTCGGGCTGTGATCTGCTGTGCAGGCTGCATAGTAGATGCCTCGAAGGACCCTAACTTCACCCCTAACAGGCACAGCAGAGCTCGGACGGCTGCAAGTGAACGGAGAGCGGCTGATTAGTAACTGCTGCATCTCCTGCAGCTCAGATAAGAGCCGCACAGAGCGGAGGTTCAGTAATGATGAATATGGGAAGTGTCCGCCCCTCACATGCCCTATATGCGGCCTCCAGAGGTAAAGTCTCCCCTGTAACCAGCGCCTCCTCCCACCTTCTCTGCTGGCATGCTCCATTACTTAAAGGGGATGTCTGAAGAAAACAAGTTATCACTTATCCACAGGCTCGGTGATCACTTACTGATCGTGGGGTCTGACCGCTGCGAGCCATCGTCTGATCGGGAAGGAGTGGAAAGTCAGGGATCAACTGCAGCTCCATTCATTCTCTATGGGGCTCCGGAAAAGCCGAGCTCAGCGCTTGAATGCCACATAGGGAATGAATGGAGCGGATCCTGGAGTAATAACATGTCCTCCTCTCCTCAGCTTTCTGTCTGTGTAAGTGGCTCAGCCCTTGTCTCCCCTTCTGCTCCGGCTTCTGTGCTGGTCCTTGTGAGGAAGAGGAAACCCTCTGCCCTTCTGCTCCGGCTTCTGTGCTGGTCCCTGTGAGGAAGAGGAAACCCTCTGCCCTTCTGCTCCGGCTTCTGTGCTGGTCCCTGTGAGGAAGAGGAAACCCTCTGCCCTTCTGCTCTCAGTCCTCTGCGACTTTTCACAATCGCTCAGTGCACCCATTATATGTAATAAGGATCATTCTTCATCCCTTGTCCAGCTTTCATCCCCCCCAGTCTGACCAGCGGACAAGATAATAAACATGTGAGTGGAAGGTTCACAATTATTAGATGTGTTGTGAATAGTCTCCACAGCATTATCCGGAGAAAACTGCAGGGTGACCGCTTGTGAAACCAGCACAAAATCCAGCGGACTGCGCTTCCCTGCCCCCCGCCGGTCTCTGTATCCTGGCATTCAGCTATTCCATTTGGTGCTTATTCTGGAAGGAAAACAAAAATGTGATGTTCTTACACAGACGCCTGAAGACGCAGCTTTTCATCATCCATGTTGGGCTGTTGTATGACGTGTGGATTACTCTGCTTGTTGGATTCTTGCATTACCACAAACACTGCCTTTATTTTGTGATTTCTGTGCCGCTTCCCACTTCTATTGGCAGTGTGATATATCAGCACGTGAGGGCTGCCACAATCATGTGTCAATAGGTTATTGCTGGAGGCCGTGATATAGAGACCATCCTGGACCAGGGAGGAGTTGGTACAGAAGCACCTAGAGAGGGGGGTATAGGGGCTTCATTTCAATTTTAAACTTAGCTGGATTGTGTTTAGCTACAAGAATGAAAAGTAAAATAATAAAATCTTTATTTTTTTTTTCTATTTGGCAAAATCGTCCATCAGAGGTTTGGCCACTACCGAAAAGTTTTTGATGAACTTACAGTAGTAGCTGGCGAAACCCAAAAAACTTTGTAACGCCTTTAAGTCTTGAATATAATACCAATCCTGTACCGTCCGGACTTTGGCCAGATCCATGCAAAAACGGTGAATGATAAGAACTAACCCTGAATGGAGAACATACATTTCTCTGGTTTGACAAATAATTTATTATCTTTGAGTATCTGTAAGACCTGCCTGACATGTACCTGATGTGACTGGAGGTAAATAAATTAATATGTAATCAAGATTGGTTTGTTGTGATCTACCTGCCAGATGACTAAAAATGTCACTAACAGTGTTGAAAGAAAGCGGGAGCATTAGTCAACCCAAATGCCATCACAAGCTTTTCATAGTGCCCCTCAGGAGTATTGAAGGCCATCTTCCACTCATCTCCTCAATGTGAATGAGATTATAAGCCCCCCTGAGGTCTAGTTTAATCAAATCGTAGGAGCCAAATTTTTTTCTAAAGAGGTCGGGGATGAGAGGGAGAGGATATGCATCCCAGACCGTGATCCGATTAAACTCGCGAAAATCAAGGCGGGGGCGCAACCCCCAGTCTTTTTTTTTGACAAATAAAAACCCCACTGCAACGGGAGATGAAGAATGTCTTATATGGCCCAATGGTAGACTGACTGACCATGCTGTTCTGAACTGCCACCCTAAGATGGCTTCCCATTATATACCTACTGTATAAGTGCTCCCTCTAACGGCTTCCTCCACCCACACCCACTACTGGTTCCCCCTACCTTTGGGTTCCCCCCACTCCAGCCAGGGACAGGGCTCAGCAGCTGCACTCTGCATGTTGGATGCAGGTGTTTTGGGGGGTTCCGTGCAGCACTCCCATCTTACCTGAGTGAAGGGAGACACCACACCTCTGGGAGAGGTGCAGTACCGCTGTGGCGACTGAACACTCAGGGGCGCCACATTCCCCCCCCCCGGTAAAACACAGCACGTCCGCGGGCTGGAACAGAGCAAAACCAGGCATAACTGACATGCAAAATTTTTAAGATGCATCCGCATATAAGACCATAAAACAACATTTCTTCCCTTTATGGGAGGCACATTTCTTTTAATGTTACTGGTTACATTATAAAACATCATAAGAGCATTGTCATATAAAACAATTTTCAAGACAGTTCCAGCACCAGGGTGCAACGGTAGCAGCATGAGGGACCCGTCCACAAACCCTCAACGTAGGCCCTGGGCATGGCTGCAGGGCATAGACGATCCAATCCTGGACCTCGTCTTCCACCACGCCAAACGGGTTTTTGTTCTGAGGTATATTTGTAATTATAAAACCAATAGGATGCACTTTAAGAAGTGCTAAACTATGTACAATGTCAACGTCCGGCTTCTCACAGTCCTCAGCCTGTCAGTCTCTGTACCCTGACGGGTAACTGGGTAGCAAACATGAAGTCAACTGCACCCTTCCGGGCAACTTATGTACAGTCCAGTTAACTAAAACAGTTTAACAGTGGGGCCCCCTCCGGGGGAACCCCTGGTTTCTGCAGGCTGACCCAGCCTGGTCATCAGCCTCAGGCTGCAGGGGGACCAGGGATGGAGCAGCGCCAGCCGCATTTGGGAAAGGGACATCACTCCTACCTGCTCCCGCGACTGCGTCAGCTCGGCCTGACACCTCCCGGTCTTTACGCAGCTTCTCTCCACCTCCTCTCCTCTTTCGGGGGCGGTCCCATGGCACTTTGCTGTCGGTCACTCCCTGTGTCGGCCTCCCCGCTTTGACGGACACATCTATGCGGACAGTCACTGTTGCAAGGGGCAGGGCCTGCTTTTGGCGCCATTCTGGGACTCGGCCCACGACGGGAGGTTCCATTCTGTTGTTCTTTAGCACGCACATAATGGTGCCCGTTCTTCTGGGGCGGGCGCCACATTCAAGGCAGAAAACACTTCTTTAGGCGCACATTACCCGCAGATGGCGGGCTGGTCACATATCCTGTTCGTGACGCCAAGTGGTGACTCGCTGCCCCCTGGGCCGCGGGGTACACGGCAGCCGGGCCTTATGGCTGCTTTGGGGAATATCACGGTGGCTGGCCCGGGGCGGTCAGTTCAAAAGGGATTATTTATAGGATTTGTCGTGAAGCCACCTGTGGTGTCTGGTGAGGATCACCAGTGCTGCAACAGTCCTCTGAGGCAGATGTTAGGGCAGCTAGAGATGGAACGGCTCCCCACGGGTGGAGCGGGCCTCAGGGCAGTGTAAATTGATGGAGGGTGCGCTGGGCGTTATAGTGCAGGGAGGGAAATGGCACCAGTGAAGGAATAGACGGAGGCAACTCAGTGCAGTCGTCCAAGATTTTTATTCACAGTTCTTCAGGAAACACACAAGTGCACGTTACAGGTGAAGACCTCCCACGTTGCGCCGTGGTCACCCTGGCAGGGGTTCAATCCTTCCTCAGGAAGTTTAGGAATGCTTGGCAGAACCCCACTTTCCCGTGTTCCTACTTTGACCGTCTTCACACTAGGTCCTTCTCCCTGCTGCCCTGCGCTGCCCACTCTCAATCCCGCTCGGGTATGCTGAAGTCCTTCCTATACGTCGGATCCGGGACCAACCTCACCCCCTGGAGATTAGAATGCAGCAACCGATCCCTCTGTCTTCTGACAGATGCGGGGTGTACGGGTGCTGTCCTCCACGCGCCGTACCCCTGGGATCCCTTCTTAGAATGGAGTCTACTCCCTGCTCCCCTCCGGGGCCTCTATCCCGGGCCCTTCTTGTGGAGCAGAGCTCCTGCTGAGCCTCTGCTCCCAGACAGTCCTCACTGACCGTCTGTACTGTACTGACTGACCATTCTGTTCTGAACTGCCACCCTAAGATTGCTTCCCATTATATACCTACTGTGTGCTCCTTCTAACTGCTTCCTCCACCCACACCCACTACTGGTTCCCCCTACCTTTGGGTTTCCCCCACTCCAGCCAGGGACAGGGCTCAGCAGCTGCGCTCTGCATGTTGCCCTTCCAGCCGGTCTGAAGCAGTGTAATGTTGGATGCAGGTGTTTTGGGGGGTTCTCTGAAGCTCTCCCATCTTACCTGAGTGAAGGGAGACACCACACCTCTGGGTGAGGTGCAATACCTCTGTGGCGACTGAACCCTCAGGGGCGCCACATGCCCACGATGCAGAAATGCTCCGGATTTTTCCTGAGTGTTTCTGCATCTCCCTGGCAGAAAAAACGCATGCAGATTTTACATGCGTTTTTCCTGCCAGGGACAAACGTAAGTGAAGCGTTTTTCACATGCATGTCCGCATGCGGGTTGTCAACTGCTTTCCAAGCGATTTTAGCATCACTTGGAAAGTGCTTGACAACTTGGTCACGCTATATAAATCCTTGCAACCGGCATGTATTTATATAGTGTGACCAAGTTAATAGTTGAAAAAAAGAATAAAAATGGTAAAAAAAGAAAAATAGAATTAGACTTACCGGTAATTCTGTTTCTAAGACCCTCCACGACAGCACACCTGGAGGTAGCCTCCCCATCCTAATTAGGGACAGGAAAACAAGATGTTAAATAGCCCCTCTCTGCTACAATCCCCAGTGTTTTCAAAGGACCACACAGTATGAATGCTCTAAATATTTATTAACACTAAGGATTTTTCCAATCAATAAAGAGATGGAGGGAACTACCCATGCTGTTGTGGAGGGTCTTAGAAACCGAATTACTGGTAAGTCTAATTCTATTTTCTCCAATCCCCTCCATGACAGCACACCTGGAGTAATACCAAAGAATGAATTTTAGGGAGCGACAACAGCCTGAAGGACTTTCCTTCCAAATGCTAAGTCTCTATTAGATATTACATCTAGTCTATAATGCTTAGCAAAGGTATGGACAGACGACCATGTAGCTGCCCGGCAAATCTGCTCAATGGATGCACTAGCTTTTTCCGCCCAGGAGACCGACATAGCACTAGTAGAAAGAGCTTTCAAGGATTCCAGAGGAGGCAAATCTTGAACTATGTATGTTTCACAAATTGCTTTCTTAATCCAATTTGCTAGCGTATTTTTGCAATTTGCTTTCCTTTATTGGGGCTTCCAAATTGGACAAATAGGTTCTGATCCTTCCTCCAGGTTTCAGTCTGCCTCAAATAGCGGATTATAGTCCTTCTTACATCCAACGCGTGGAATTCTTCTTCCTTGCTATTTGATGGATTTTGACAGAATGACGGAAGAATTATGGGCTGAGACATATGAAAATTAGACGACACTTTAGGTAGAAAAGAAGGATCCAACTGGAGGATGATCCTGTCCTCCAAAATACGACAATAAGTCTCTCTGATAGACAGGGCTTGGATTTCACTCACTCTTATGGCTGTAGTCAGAGCTACAAGCAATGCCGCTTTCCAAGACAATTTGTCTATGTGTGCCTCGGCTATTGGCTCGAAAGGATGCATAGTTAGACCTCTAAGAACTACGTTGAGATCCCAAGGTGGAACTATTTTAGCTCTTGTTGGATTAATCCGAGAAGCAGCTATCATGAACCTCTTAATCCATCTGTTTTGGGCCAAATCAGCATCAAAATAGGAACATAAAGGCGAGACTTGGACCTTCAGCGTGCTTGGTCTTAATCCTTTAGACAGACCGTTCTGTAGGAAATCCAAGATTCTGGCCACGTCAGGCCGAAAGGGATCTAATGGACGAGGCTCATACCATAGCTTGAAAGCTTTCTAGATTTTTCCATAGATGGAATTTGTGACTGGTTTTCTGCTTTTCTGCAGTGTATGTGACTCGCCCCCAGGGGTGTCGCGGGGCACCCGGCAGCCGGGCCTAAGACTGCCTACGGGGATTATCGCGGTGGCTGGCCCAGGGCGGTCAGTGCCAAAAGGAATTATTTGTAGGGAATTTGTCATGACGCCACCTGTGGTGTCTGGTGAGGATCACCAGCGCTGCAACAGTCCTCCGAGGCAGATGTCAGGACAGCTTGAGATGGAACGGCTCCCCACAGGTGCAGCAGGCCTCAGGGCAGTATAAATGATGCAGGTTGCGCTGAGCGTTGTGGTGCAGGGAAAGCGATGGCACAGCAGGAGTAACGGACAGAGACAGGGGATTTGCTTCATTACCTTTACTGGTACAGCTGTTAGGTACGTCCAGGGTTCTCCAGATGAAGGGCGCACTATTGGACTTCTCCCCAGGGAGCGGGTATAGGGCCTCCTGATCCGTGTCTGTCCCTATGTATGCTCCTGGCCAGCCTGCAACTGGGCATAGCTTATGTGTCCTGCTTTTACTTCACCAGATGCTCAGAAACAGGACCTCTAGTTGGTAACCACTTTCCCTGGACGTCGGGGCCTTCGTGGTTCCTGATCCTGTGTGTGTCTAGCCTTCAGGTTTGCCAGGGACTTGTAGTCCTCCTGGGATTCCGGTTATCCCCACTGGGTGTAAAGGGTCCCTGTAGGTGCGGACCCGGTGTCCGGTAGATATAACGGGGTGAGCTTATTGTGCTCCTCTGCCCCCTTGGTTTCACTCCCCTTTTTCTCCTTGCCGTCGGCCACACTCGGGGCCCTCACTACTAGGCAGCTGACGTGCTGCGTCTTCACCGCTATCTGAGCGTCGGCACGTTCTCAGGCTCTCTCTCTATCTGGGCTCCCTCTGCTGGTATGAGTTGGAAGGTAGAGGTGTTTGTATGTAGTGAGGGCCTCTTGTGGAGAAATCCATCCATGCACCCTTCTAGGTTCTGTGGCACCAATGCACAGCAGGGCGCCACATTTGGATCACCTGTACTGAGAAGCCTCTGGCTTTTCAGAGGGCGGTCTCAGAAGCCAAGCAGCTAGAGCCAAATTCTGAGGGGCCGGATGGAAAATCTGGCCCTAATGCAGCAGATCGTGGATTCGAGGAAGCATCAATGGATCATCCATTCTTAGACTGCTCAATGTTCCGAACCATGCTCTTTTTGGCCACATTGGAGCTATTAGGATAGTCTTGACCCCTTCCGACCTGATTTTTTGTAAAGTCCTTGGTATTAACAGAATCAGGGGAAAAGCATTAGCGAGCCCAACTTTCCAAGGGTGAGCGAATGCATCTATCCCTGTTGCTGAATCCTCGGGTTTCAAAGAGAAAAAGGCTCTTACTTTTGCGTTTTCCTGGTTCGCAAACAGGTCCACATCTGGGTATTCCCACTTTTGAACAATCATCTGAAATATCTTCGAGTTCATGCTCCACTCCCCTGGATGAATGTCTTTTCTGCTCAGAAGATCTGCATGATAGTTGTCGGAGCCCCTCAGATGCAGAGCCGATAAGGATAGTAGATTATGCTCCGCCCAGTGGAAGATCCTTTCGGAGATCATCTGTAACCTCCTGTTTCTTGTACTTTCCTGATGTCTCAAGTGGGCTACAGTTGTCATATTGTCCGAGTAGACTCTGACATGCGACCACTGAAGCACAGTAGTGGCTGCCCATAGGGTTTCTTCCACCACTTTCATTTCTCTTAAGTTTGAGTACTGCTCTGCTATTTCTTGCGACCAGACCCCTTGGAAGGCCACGTGGGAGACTACTGCTCCCATCCCCTTTTGCTTGCGTCTGTTTTGACGGATAACAAGGGAAGTTGAATCCATGCTGAACTTTTCTCCAGATTTCCTGGACAGAGCCACCAATTTAAAGATGCTTTCACCTTCTCTGGCAGATGAATTCTGTTGGAGAGGGAACTTGGAGATCTGTCCCAACAGGAAAGGATGTAGTTTTGAAGGACCCTTGAATGCGCTTGAGCCCAAGGTACCGCCTGAATAGATGAGGTCATGGACCCGAGGACGGACATGGCGAATCTTAATGACACTCCGCTCTGGTTCTTTAGTGCATAAACTTTCGACCTCAACTGAATCTGCTTCTCTTTTGGCAGAAAAGAGGCTTGTTGCTGAGAATCCAGGAGAATTCCCAAGGAGGTCTTCCTGGTGGAGGGAATCAGATCTGACTTTTGGTAGTTTATCAACCATCCCAAGGATTCCAGGATCTGGAGGGTCATCTGGAGGTCTCTTTCCAAACTTGAAACCGAGGGAACCATCACCAAAAAATTGTCTAAATATGGGACGATGCAGATATTCAGTTTCCTTAGATAAACCTACTACCTCTGCCATGATCTTTGTAAACAGGCGGGGTGCTGACGAAATGCCGAAGGGGAGTACATTGAATTGAAAATGAAGTACCTCTCGGTTCTGAGTTACAGCAAATCTGACAAATTTTCTGTAATCCGGATGAATTGGCACGTGGTAGTAAGCCTCTGGCTGGTCTACTGTTGCCACGACAAATCCTTTTCCAATCAATAAGCTGCCATTGAGGAAGGAAGCTCGCAATTCTGCCTCCTACCTTCTTGGCGTCATTGTCTGTCCTGCCTAGAACCTTGAAAGATATTCCTACCTCTTCCCCCTTTTGTGTAACTCCAGCGACCAGTTTTACCCTTGCCTCTGTACTGAAATTCTTGCTGCTGTTGTTGTTGAGGGAGAAGAAATGGTCTCTTTCTGAAACTTTTTGGATTCTTTGGCTCTGGCAGAGACTTCTTCTTGTCGGATGCTTTCTCCAACAACTCGTCTAGGACCGCCCCAAACATATACTCTCCTTTAAATGGAATGGAACAAAGCTTAGATTTTGATGCGTTGTCCCCACTCCACATCTTCAACCACAAAGCTCTTCTCGTAGAATTTGATAATGCTGCCAATCATGCCGCAATCTTGACCGACTCCGCCAAGGCATCCGCTAGGAATCCAGTGGCCTTCTGCAGAAAAGGAAGAGATGCTAGGAGGTCCTCTTGAGTGGTACCTTTCCAGAGATGTTCCTCTAGTTGTTGGAGCCAGAGGAACATGGAACGAGCTACACAAGTTGAAGCGATATTAGTCTTCAGTGAAGCCGCCGATGTTTCCCATGCCTTCCTTAGAAGGCTTTCCATCTTCCTATCCATAGGATCTTTGAGCTGTGACGAGTCTTCAAAGGGAAGGGTTGTTTTCTTCGCAACCCTTGCCACCTGTACATCAACCTTCGGGACTTCCATCCATAGCTTAGCCGCCTTTTCATCTAGAGGGAATCTATCCTTCATTTCTCCTGCCATACTAAGCCTTTTCTCAGGTGACTCCCATTCATCCAAAATAAGACTCCAAATGTTGTCATGCACAGGGAACACTACCTTCTTCTTGGATTTCAGACCGCCAAACATTTCATCCTGAACTGTACTGGTTTCCTTCTCCTCTTCCACCTGCATCGTGTCTCTCACCTGCGACAACAATTCCTCCATATTCTCAGACGAAAAGTAATATTTCCTATCTTCCTCATGATCTTCACTTAGGACCCCTTCTTCCGGTTCCTCCATAGACCCTAATTCTGAATCAGAGGTCTCCCTAACCGTATATTTTCTCCTTTTGGGGGGAGATGGACCTTCAGCTCTGGCTTGTGAGAAGGAGGCTAGGGAAGATTGTATTTCCTGCCGAACCATTCCCCTGACTTCTTCCATAAGGGAAGGCTGTTCTTCCTTCACAATGTTGTCAGTGCATTTCCAGCAGAGGGGTTTCTTATGCCCTGAAGCTAGCTTTTTTATACAGATGGCACATTTGCGAACTGTAGTGCTTTCTCCCACTGTCGGTGCAGGATCCTTGTCTCCCTAAATTAAAAATAAAAAAAGGGGAGATTTAAAATATATTTAGGATCCTGCTCAAAAGAGAGTGGGGAATAACCTAGGACCTAGTACTTACTGGGGCCGGGTTAGCGCTGGGCTCTGCAGACGCAGGCTTTGGAACAGCACCCTCCATAGTAGCAGAATATTCTGTCCTACCTTAATGGAGTCTTCTCATCTGGGTCTTTTATAGGGGAGACCGAGATCCAGTGCCAAATTTTCACCTATCTAGTGAAGGATCCTCATTTTCAGGGCAAAATGAGGCTTCTCCTTTTGAATTTCCCGCCGCAGCCCCATGCGTTCCACGGTGGAACGCACCAGAAGTGACGTCCCGCTGGCCAAAAGCCTGACTTCCGGCACGCCGCCATGGAGGACAGAGGAGACTCCGGCCGGGGAGCAACAGGAGGCCCCCAGCCCCCAAAACCCTACTCGGCTTTACACGCAGGCGAGTGTGTGTGGGGGGGGTCCCGCTCTCAAGGAGACACGGGAGCTGCAAAGGAAGGAAGGTCGGAGGCGATCGCTCCCTGCAGCCCGGCAGGTAAATTTAATAGGGCCCTGCTTGCCGGCCGCAGGCACCCCAGGTAACCTCTTCATCCCATAGGGACAGGAAAACACTGGGGATTGTTGGGGGAAGGGGCTATTTAACCTCTTGTTTTCCTGTCCCTAATTAGGATGGGGATGCTACCTCCAGGTGTGCTGTCATGGAGGGGATTGGAGAAAATAACATTATACTTACCTTCTGATGGCCCCCGGTCTTTTCTCCACTGCGTCTGGTCTCTTGTATGGCTCGCGGTGGAGTGAAAGGATCTTCCATGACGTCATTTAGTCATTGGACAGGTCACGAGACTGCCGTGACCTGTTGAACATCCGCAACAAGAGCACAGAGAAACAAATCAAGAAGAAACGTCACACTCACCGCAGTGTTGATCAGGTTCAGGAGATACTTCTTTCCCTCGTAAGTGTAAAACAGAGACGCAGTCAGGGCCTTCACCGTAATCCCGCACTCCCTCTCCACCTGCAGCTTGTCCAGAACTTGCTTATTGGAGGAGGCTTTTGGCATACAACCTGAGGGAAGGAGCGAGACACCAGAATCCACACTGTTAGATCGTAGTGGCAGTGTCTCCCTCCATACTAGTCTGTCAATGGTAGCTTGTTTCTGTGTTTTATATATGTATTTTAGGTGTGTAAACCCTCTTCATGTGTACAGCAGCCTGGAATGAACGCTGCTTAAAAAATAAATAATAGAGTAAGGCCTCATTCAGACTTTCATCAGCTTTGTTTTGCATCCGAGAAACTCTAAACTTTGATTTGGATCAAAATTCGACAGGTCAACGTGTTTCAGTGAAAAATACGCGGTCCGCAGAAATATGTGAACAGCCCTAGACTATAATAGATATGAGTTCTGTGAAAAACAAGGATCGAGCTCATGCGAAATCCAACATTTAATTCTATAAATCTACATAAATTAAGTAACGTGCCAAATTGCTTTTTTTTTGGTTTATGTTTTGCGTGTACGGAGGGAAAGTTCCCAGTGCTAGTGTCTAGCTCACTGATTTTCCTTGCTTGGTGCCTGACGTCCCAAAAAACTGACAGTGAGCTATCAATCAAGATACAGAGGCTGGTGCTGGGCAGGGAAGCAACCTTGGAAGGCTGAGGCTTGGTTAGTGCTCCGTTACACCCAGAGCACTCAGAAATGCAGCAACAGATAAAAGATATAGAGGTGTCTATGGATTTAGCTTTCCAAATCCTGCATGGTCATGAATGGGAATTGGAGGGAGGGGTATATCTGATGGATTCCCTTAAATTGTTAATTGGCAATTGCAGTTCACATAGTTGCATATTACTTAATCATTAGAGCTACAAAAAATTGCACTTCAAGCACCAGTAAAACAGAGGCCAAAAAAGATTCCTTAGAGGCATCTGGTCACTATTAGTGATGATCGAGCGTGTTCTATCAACCCCTTCGGCAAGCACGCTCGGGTGCTCGCCGAGTATTTTGGCATGCTCGGCATTTCTTTTAAGGTCGCCGTGCCTGCAAGTGTCACGGCTGTTAGCGTGCTCGCTGAATGGGTTCATAGAACACGCTCGATCATCACTAGTCACTATACATTAGTATACAATAAAAAAACACATATCACATAGTGAATAACACAGACACTATTCAATACAGCAGGGTTGAGGTGTACTTTGTGGGACAAAATTACAGCATTTTTGAAAGACGCCATTCACTTTACTGTGCAACATATAGAAAAAAAAGGGCAATGAATTCCAAATAAAGTGAAATGGTGCAGAAGAAAACGAAAACATTTTACTGCTTTTAAAAAATTCTAAACTTTGCAAACAAATTGTTTGGCTTGTGTTCCAATTTTCTAAGACCGTTTTTAATACCATTTTGGGGTACAACTTTTTGATTGCTCCATCAAATGAATAGTCGTAAGTTACTTACCGGTAACGGGATTTTTCAGAGACCATGACAGCACCACGAGAGAGGGGATCCGCCCACCAAGGAGAGGAAACCTACAGGCTTAAAAGGGCGCCACCTCTCTCCCGCCTCAGTTTGGATTACAGAGCATTGAGAGGACCGCCAGGTTAATAAACACAGCAAACAATCACAAAATTGCCATACCAGACGAAACCTACTGAGTGTGAGATTATAATTAATAAAACGGGAGTGTTCCCACAAACGTGGAAGGAGGGAATATAAGGGTGCTGTCATGGTCTCCGAAAAATCCCATTACCGGTATGTAATTTAATATTTTATCGGTCGACCATGACAGCACCACGAGAGAATTACAGAGATGAAGTAATCTATTGAAGGACCACAGCCTGGAACACTCTTCTCCCAAAGGTGAGGTCAGCCGATACACCTATATCTAACCTATCGTGTCTATGGAATGTAGAGGGACAGGACCAGGTAGCAGCCTTAAATATGTCTTCTATCGAGACACCTGTCTTCTCAGCCCAGGAGGTCGCCACAGCACGGGTGGAATGAGCCTTCAGCCCTTCTGGCCCTTCCTCGCCGCTAGATGTACAGACCAAAAGTTTGGACACACCTTCTCATTTAAAGATTTTTCTGTATTTTCATGACTATGAAAATTGTACATTCACACTGAAGGCATCAAAACTATGAATTAACACATGTGGAATTATATACTTAACAAAAAAGTGTGAAACAGCTGAAAATATGTCTTATATTCTAGGTTCTTCAAAATAGCCACCTTTTGCTTTGATGATTGCTTTGCACACTCTTGGCATTCTCTTGATGAGCTTCAAGAGATAGTCACTGGAAATGGTTTTCACTTCACAGGTATGTCTTGTCAGGTTTAATAAGTGGGATTTCTTGCCTTATAAATGGGGTTGGGACCATCAGTTGTGTTGTGCAGAAATCTGGTGGATACACAGCTGATAGTCCTACTGAACAGACTGTTAGAATGTGTATTATGGCAAGAAAAAAGCAGCTAAGTAAAGAAAAACGAGTGTCCATCATTACTTTAAGAAATGAAGGTCAGTCAGTCCGAAAAATTGGGAAAACTTTGAAAGTGTCCCCAAGTGCAGTTGCAAAAACCATCAAGCGCTACAAAGAAACTGGCTCACATCAGGACCGCCCCAGGAAAGGAAGACCAAGAGTCACCTCTGCTTCTGAGGATAAGTTTATCCGCGTCACCAGCCTCAGAAATCGCAGTTTAACAGCAGCTCAGATTAGAGACCAGGTCAATGCCACACAGAGTTCTAGCAGCAGACACATCTCTTCAACAACTGTTAAGAGGAGACTTTGTACAGCAGGCCTTCATGGTAAAATAGCTGCTAGGAAACCACTGCTAAGGACAGGCAACAAGCAGAAGAGACTTGTTTGGGCTAAAGAACACAAGGAATGGACATTAGACCAGTGGAAATCTGTGCTTTGGTCTGATGAGTCCAAATTTGAGATCTTTGGTTCCAACCACCGTGTCTTTGTGCGACGCAGAAAAGGTGAACGGATGGACTCTACATGCCTGGTTCCCACCGTGAAGCATGGAGGAGGAGGTGTGATGGTGTGGGGGTGCTTTGCTGGTGACACTGTTGGGGATTTATTCAAAATTGAAGGCATACTGAACCAGCATGGCTACCACAGCATCTTGCAGCAGCATGCTATTCCATCCGCTTTGCGTTTAGTTGGACCATCATTTATTTTTCAACAGGACAATGACCCCAAACACACCTCCAGGCTGTGTAAGGGCTATTTGACCAAGAAGGAGAGTGATGGGGGACTACGCCAGATAACCTGGCCTCCACAGTCACCAGACCTGAACCCAATCGAGATGGTTTGGGGTGAGCTGGACCGCAGAGTGAAGGCAAAAGGGCCAACAAGTGCTAAGCATCTCTGGGAACTCCTTCAAGATTGTTGGAAGACCATTTCCGGTGACTACCTCTTGAAGCTCATCAAGAGAATGCCAAGAGTGTGCAAAGCAATCATTAAAGCAAAAGGTGGCTACTTTGAAGAACCTAGAATATAAGACATATTTTCAGTTGTTTCACACTTTTTTGTTAAGTATATAATTCCACATGTGTTAATTCATAGTTTTGATGCCTTCAGTGTGAATGTACAATTTCCATAGTCAAGAAAATACAGAAAAATCTTTAAATGCGAAGGTGTGTCCAAACTTTTGGTCTATACTGTATATGATAGAGAAATGGCCTCCCAATTCCATCTAGCTATGGTGGACTTCGTGACCTTAGACCGTTCCTAGTCCCTTGGTAGGATATAAACAACGAGTTATCTTTCCTAAAGCTTTTGGTAACTGAATGTTACCTAACCAGACATCTCCTCACTTCTAACGTATGTAACTCCACCTCTTTCTGGTTACTAGGATGTGGACAAAAGGAGGGTAGGAGGACTTCCTGAAGTCTGTTGAAACGAGTAGCTACCTTAGGGAGAGAGAGTGATTTTTAGACCAGATCCTGCCTATCATCCAGAATTTGAGTAAACGGCGAGGCCATAGACAGGGCCTGGATGTCACTAATGCTCCTGGCCGAGGTTAAAGATATTAAAGCGGTCTTAAGAGAGAGGGATTTAAGGGTTGCTGACTATTAGCTCAAACAGCGAGATAGTCAAGGCCTTTAGAACCAAATTTAAATACCAGGGAACCAAGCTGCTTTTAATAATGAGTCTAGATCTAAAAGCTGCCTTAATGAACCGAGAAACCCAGTAGTTACAAGCTACATCACAGCTATATAGGGCACCCAAGGCAGAAATCTGTACTTTAAGGGTGCTGGTGGATAACCCTAGTTCAAGACTTTTTTGTAAAAACTCCAAAGATTTGTCCTATTGGCACCCCCTCCCTATGAACCCCAGAACCAGAGAAAGACAAAAACTTTCTCCAACTTGTGGCATAAATCTGGGTTGTAACAGGTTTTCTCCTGTGCAGGATGGTTACTAGACCTTTGGAAAAACCTTTCTGATTTGGCAGTGTCCTTTCAAGTTCCACACCGTCAAGTGGAGGCCAGTTGCTTGAGGATGGAATATCGGACCCCGGAGAAGGAGATATGGAATCTCTGGAAGAACCCAAGGATCGTAGATGGACACCCTCCTGGGCCAAAAGGGTGCGATCAGCAGAACCCTGGCCTTGTCCTCCCTGATCTTTCTTATTACCATGAGAAGAACAGCCAACCAGGGGGGGAGGAGTCATACGCCAGGCTGAAATACCAACGAATCAGGAAAGCGTCCACAGCTAGGGGATTTAGGGAACACAAGATCTTTGTCTTCCGATTTAGTTTTGTGGCAAACGGATCTACCTGACCGGAGGCCCCCCCCCATCTTCGGCTATTTGGGTAAAAATTCCTTGATTTAGTTCCCATTCCCCTTGCATCAGAGGATAGCAGCTTGGGAAATCTGCTCTCATGTTTTCTTTTTCCCTTATATAGAGGGCCATCAGGGAAAGGAGGTGACTTTCTGTAATCTGGAAGAGATGATCTGTCACTCTCATCAGCGATCTTGACCATGTATCCCCCTGGTGGTTCACATATGCTACCGCAACTAGATTATCCAAGAGGATCTTTACATTCTGGCCCTGAAGGAAAGGTAAGAAATTATTCACCGCCTTGTCTACCGCCAGAAGTTCTTTTGCATTGGAGGAGAGACCCTTTTCGATATCTGACCAGGTCCCCTGGGCTACCATATCTCCCAGATGGGCTCCCCACCCTCTCAGACTCGCATCTGTGGTAATTGTTCTAGTGACCCTAAGTACCCAGGGAACCCCTCGAGATAGGTTAGGCTCATCCTGCCACCACTATAAAGATTTTACTGACCGGGGTGATAAGGACATCTTCCCTTCCAAGTGCCCCTTAAGAGAAACTTCATTATGTAGCACATCCCACTGTAGAACTGTGGCGCCCCTGAAGATTCGACCGCCACAGGGATGCTGCACTTCTGTAATGGAGTGTAGTGTTCCTCCTCCGAGGTAAGAACAGCGTGATGGTCGGGACCCAACCTTTGCATCCAACACCACATTTCTCCACCAGAGGGGGCTAGTATGCACCAGGTGCTGCCCTCCTGGTTACAGGGAGACTGGGGAACCAAGAGTGAGGGGAACCAGTTAGTGGGTGAGGGTGGAGGACTTACAATTTAGTGACACTTTAAATTTCATATTTAATAAAAAGCCATCTTTGGTTTTGGTCTTTGTGCTGTTAATTACTGTGAGGTATTGTGATCTCCCACCCTGAACGTGGATCCTGTGTGAACCTACAGTGGATGGAGACACAGCCCTCATACCCCAGCCTTGGAACGAGGGGCAGGTTGCAGACGAGGAATGTCTCAACCCGGTCAAGGACCACGACCAAGAAGGCCCGGAGCTAAAGAGTGTAGCTCCACAGCAAATGGATCCCGGGGAGGATGCAGACGGAGCAGTGTACGCCACCTGTCCTCACCACCTGATATATTCAGAGGGAGTCCAGCTGCAAGAGGGGTACCGGCCCCCGACACCCGACCTTGCTACTCCATGTCCTGGTTGGTAAAGCCCGGTAGGCCCAGAGGATCCCATCGGGTATCGGAAGGAGCAGAGCTGCCACCCGTGCCCTTGTTCTGAGAGGAGTTCAGAGGGAGATCCGGCCTATCTACACACACACAGACAGGAGAGGATACGGTCTGTAGTTCAGGAACACTCAGGTGCGGGGTCCCGATTGAATGCTGGACTTGCTCGGAGGTTGTCGGACCCCGGTCCCTGGTGACCGCAGGACTCCGTGGGGAGCAGGGAGTCGCCTTCCTTCTGCCATCTCTAATGTGAGTAAAGCCATGGAAATTCATCCCTATGGCCTCCGGACTGTTCATTACGCGCCATTCCGTGCGACGCCGCGTCCCTACTGCCGCACTACTACCCCCCCTTTATCCTGCTTTACCGGCCCTGAGGCCGCACTCCGCCTGTAGGGAGCGGCGAGAACTTTAGCCGCCATGACTCCAGGCCTCAGCGGACTGTAGTTGCGCTGGTGGCGCATCACCAGACACCACAGGTGGCGTAGTCGACAATTACCACTCAACCCGGAAAGCCCTAGCATCATTTTCAATGTGACGGCCCTGGGCAAGGAACGGGTCCAGGCCACGACTGCACCCCCGTTCTCAACATCTGACCCGACTCCGAGTACCCCCATCTTCCCAGGGCAGGGCTGAGAGCGTCACATCACCATGTGTAGGGGTGGATTCAGTGAGGAGAAGTGAGAGGAGCAGGGGCTCTGCAGGAGCTCTGCTCGGTAGGCAGGCTCGGCCTGTCATGCCCAAGAAGGAGAGAGGAGTGGGAGCTAGGGAGGAAGGCTCCAGTAACTTAAGGGATCCCAGGGGGTACGGTGAGTGCAGGACGGCACCCGTACGCCCGAATCTGCCAGGTGTCAGAGGGATCAGGCTGCAAGAAGGGAACCGGTCCCTGGACTAGCCGAGTTACTTCAGGTCTCGGCTGGAAAACTTTCATTGTGCAGTTGCCACAACCTCACCTAAGCCGCCGTGAAGGGCACCAAGCAAGGTCCGGGAACTTCAAGTTGCCCAGAGGGATCTCAAGGTAACAGATCGGCACTTTGTGTGGCGGGGCGCATGGCAGGAGGGAGAAGACCCACCGCGGGAAGTCAGCTAAGAAAGGAACATACAGAAAGGGGGTCCCGTTAAGTGCTCTTGAAGTACGTGGGAGAGTGCTGAGCCCCTGCCTGGTAAACGCAGCGCGACATGGGAGGCTGACACCTGTACAGTGCACCTGAGGAAGCTAAAGAACTGTGAGTAAACTCGGATGACTGAACCCCACTGTTTCTGTCAGTTATTTCTACAACGCTATCGCTCCTGCACTACAACGCCCAGCATCACCATCTGCATCTACACTGCCCTGGAGCTGTGCTCTGCCTGTGGAGAGCCATGCCAACCCAGCTGCCCTAACATCTGCTTCAGAGGTCTGCAGCAGCGCCGGTACTCATTGCCGGGAACCACAGGTGGCGTCACGAGACAAAACTGTTAACAAACCCTTTTTTTTTAAAGAGTGACCCCAGGGTACGGGCCCGTGACATCTGAAGAAGGTAAAGGCCCGGGTACCGAGTCACCCATATTCCCCCTGGGCGAGTCATACTACACCACACAGGAGAGCCGACAGATCCTCTATATACTATACCACACAGGAGAGCTGACAGATCCTCTATATACTACACCACACAGGACAGATCCTCTATATACTACACCACACAGGAGAGCCGACAGATCCTCTATATACTATACCACACAGGAGAGCTGACAGATCCTCTATATACTACACAATACAGGAGAGCTGACAGATCCTCTATATACTACACCACACAGGAGAGCTGACACATCCTCTATATACTACACCACACAGGAGAGCCGACACATCCTCTATATACTACACCACACAGGAGAGCCGACAGATCCTCTATATACTACACCACACAGGAGAGCCGACAGATCCTCTATATACTACACCACACAGGAGAGCTGACACATCCTCTATATACTACACCACACAGGAGAGCTGACAGATCCTCTATATACTACACAATACAGGAGAGCTGACAGATCCTCTATATACTACACCACACAGGAGAGCCGACAGATCCTCTATATACTACACCACACAGGAGAGCTGACAGATCCACTATATACTACACCACACAGGAGAGCTGACAGATCCTCTATATACTACACCACATAGGAGAGCCGACAGATCCTCTATATACTACACCACACAGGAGAGCTGACAGATCCTCTATATACTACACCACACAGGAGAGCTGACAGATCCTCTATATACTACACCACACAGGAGAGCTGACAGATCCTCCATATACTACACAATACAGGAGAGCTGACAGATCCACTATATACTACACCACACAGGAGAGCTGACACATCCTCTATATACTACACAATACAGGAGAGCTGACAGATCCACTATATACTACACCACACAGGAGAGTTGACACATCCTCTATATACTACACCACACAGGAGAGCCGACAGATCCTCTATATACTACACCACACAGGAGAGCTGACACATCCTCTATGTAGCTACACAATACAGGAGAGCTGACAGATCCACTATATACTACACCACACAGGAGAGCTGACAGATCCTCTATATACTACACCACACAGGAGAGCTGACAGATCCTCTATATACTACACCACACAGGAGAGCTGACAGATCCTCTATATACTACACCACACAGGAGAGCCGACAGATCCTCTATATACTACACCACACAGGAGAGCTGACAGATCCTCTATATACTACACCACCCAGGAGAGCTGACAGATCCTCTATACACTACACCACACAGGAGAGCTGACACATCCTCTATATACTACACAATACAGGAGAGCTGACAGATCCTCTATATACTACACCACACAGGAGAGCCGACACATCCTCTATATACTACACCACACAGGAGAGCTGACAGATCCTCTATATACTACACCACACAGGAGAGTCGACAGATCCACTATATACTACACCACACAGGAGAGCCGACAGATCCTCTATATACTACACCACACAGGAGAGCTGACACATCCTCTATATACTACACAATACAGGAGAGCTGACAGATCCACTATATACTACACCACACAGGAGAGCTGACAGATCCTCTATATACTACACCACACAGGAGAGCTGACAGATCCTCTATATACTACACCACACAGGAGAGCCGACAGATCCTCTATATACTACACCACACAGGAGAGCTGACATATCCTCTATATACTACACCACACAGGAGAGCTGACATATCCTCTATATACTACACCACACAGGAGAGCTGACAGATCCTCTATATACTACACCACACAGGAGAGCTGACACATCCTCTACATACTACACAATACAGGAGAGCTGACAGATCCTCTATATACTACACCACACAGGAGAGCTGACACATCCTCTATATACTACACCACACAGGAGAGCCGACACATCCTCTATATACTACACCACACAGGAGAGCCGACAGATCCTCTATATACTACACCACACAGGAGAGCTGACACATCCTCTATATACTACACCACACAGGAGAGCCGACAGATCCTCTATATACTACACCACACAGGAGAGCTGACAGATCCACTATATACTACACCACACAGGAGAGCCGACAGATCCTCTATATACTACACCACATAGGAGAGCCGACAGATCCTCTATATACTACACCACACAGGAGAGCCGACAGATCCTCTATATACTACACCACACAGGAGAGCTGACACATCCTCTATATACTACACCACACAGGAGAGCTGACAGATCCTCTATATACTACACCACACAGGAGAGCTGACAGATCCTCTATATACTACACCACACAGGAGAGCTGACAGATCCTCCATATACTACACAATACAGGAGAGCTGACAGATCCACTATATACTACACCACACAGGAGAGCTGACACATCCTCTATATACTACACAATACAGGAGAGCTGACAGATCCACTATATACTACACCACAAAGGAGAGCTGACAGATCATCCATATACTACACCACACAGGAGAGCTGACACATCCTCTATATACTACACCACACAGGAGAGCTGACAGATCCTCTATATACTACACCACACAGGAGAGCTGACACATCCTCTATATACTACACAATACAGGAGAGCTGACAGATCCACTATATACTACACCACACAGGAGAGCTGACAGATCCTCTATATACTACACCACACAGGAGAGCTGACAGATTCTCTATATACTACACCACACAGGACAGATCCTCTATATACTACACCACACAGGAGAGCTGACAGATCCTCTATATACTACACCACACAGGAGAGCTGACAGATCCTCTATATACTACACCACACAGGAGAGCTGACAGATCCTCTATATACTACACCACACAGGAGAGCTGACAGATCCTCTATATACTACACCACACAGGAGAGCTGACAGATCCTCCATATACTACACAATACAGGAGAGCTGACAGATCCACTATATACTACACCACACAGGAGAGCTGACACATCCTCTATATACTACACAATACAGGAGAGCTGACAGATCCACTATATACTACACCACACAGGAGAGCTGACACATCCTCTATATACTACACCACACAGGAGAGCTGACAGATCCTCTATATACTACACCACACAGGAGAGCTGACACATCCTCTATATACTACACAATACAGGAGAGCTGACAGATCCACTATATACTACACCACACAGGAGAGCTGACAGATCCTCTATATACTACACCACACAGGAGAGCTGACAGATCCTCTATATACTACACCACACAGGACAGATCCTCTATATACTACACCACACAGGAGAGCTGACAGATCCTCTATATACTACACCACACAGGAGAGCTGACAGATCCTCTATATACTACACCACACAGGAGAGCTGACAGATCCTCCATATACTACACAATACAGGAGAGCTGACAGATCCACTATATACTACACCACACAGGAGAGCTGACACATCCTCTATATACTACACAATACAGGAGAGCTGACAGATCCACTATATACTACACCACACAGGAGAGCTGACACATCCTCTATATACTACACCACACAGGAGAGCCGACAGATCCTCTATATACTACACCACACAGGAGAGCTGACACATCCTCTATATACTACACAATACAGGAGAGCTGACAGATCCACTATATACTACACCACACAGGAGAGCTGACAGATCCTCTATATACTACACCACACAGGAGAGCTGACAGATCCTCTATATACTACACCACACAGGACAGATCCTCTATATACTACACCACACAGGAGAGCTGACAGATCCTCTATATACTACACCACACAGGAGAGCTGACAGATCCTCTATACACTACACCACACAGGAAAGCTGACAGATCCTCTATATGCTACATCACATAGGAGAGTTGACAGATCCTCAATATACTACACCACACAGGAGAGCTGACACATCCTCTATATACTACACCACACAGGAGAGCTGACACATCCTCTATATACTACACAATACAGGAGAGCTGACAGATCCACTATATACTACACCACACAGGAGAGCTGACAGATCCTCTATATACTACACCACACAGGAGAGCTGACAGATCCTCTATATACTACACCACCCAGGAGAGCTGACAGATCCTCTATACACTACACCACACAGGAGAGCTGACAGATCCTCTATATACTACACCACACAGGAGAGCTGACACATCCTCTATATACTACACAATACAGGAGAGCTGACAGATCCACTATATACTACACCACACAGGAGAGCCGACAGATCCTCTATATACTACACCACACAGGAGAGCTGACAGATCCTCTATATACTACACCTCACAGGAGAGCTGACACATCCTCTATATACTACACAATACAGGAGAGCTGACACATCCTCTATATACTACACCACACAGGAGAGCCGACAGATCCTCTATATACTACACCACACAGGAGAGCCGACAGATCCTCTATATACTACACCACAAAGGAGAGCTGACACATCCTCTATATACTACACAATACAGGAGAGCTGACACATCCTCTATATACTACACCACACAGGAGAGCCGACAGATCCTCTATATACTACACCACACAGGAGAGCTGACACATCCTCTATATACTACACCACACAGGAGAGCTGACAGATCCTCTATATACTACACCACCCAGGAGAGCTGACAGATCCTCTATACACTACACCACACAGGAGAGCTGACAGATCCTCTATATACTACACCACACAGGAGAGCTGACACATCCTCTATATACTACACAATACAGGAGAGCTGACAGATCCACTATATACTACACCACACAGGAGAGCCGACAGATCCTCTATATACTACACCACACAGGAGAGCTGACAGATCCTCTATATACTACACCTCACAGGAGAGCTGACACATCCTCTATATACTACACAATACAGGAGAGCTGACACATCCTCTATATACTACACCACACAGGAGAGCCGACAGATCCTCTATATACTACACCACACAGGAGAGCTGACAGATCCTCTATATACTACACCTCACAGGAGAGCTGACACATCCTCTATATACTACACAATACAGGAGAGCTGACACATCCTCTATATACTACACCACACAGGAGAGCTGACAGATCCTCTATACACTACACCACACAGGAGAGCTGACACATCCTCTATATACTACACAATACAGGAGAGCTGACAGATCCTCTATATACTACACCACACAGGAGAGCTGACATATCCTCTATATACTACACCACACAGGAGAGCTGACACATCCTCTATATACTACACAATACAGGAGAGCTGACACATCCTCTATATACTACACCACACAGGAGAGCTGACAGATCCTCTATACACTACACCACACAGGAGAGCTGACACATCCTCTATATACTACACAATACAGGAGAGCTGACAGATCCTCTATATACTACACCACACAGGAGAGCCGACAGATCCTCTATATACTACACCACACAGGAGAGCTGACAGATCCTCTATATACTACACCACACAGGAGAGCTGACAGATCCTCTATATACTACACCACACAGGAGAGCCGACAGATCCTCTATATACTACACCACACAGGAGAGCTGACATATCCTCTATATACTACACCACACAGGAGAGCCGACACATCCTCTATATACTACACCACACAGGAGAGCTGACACATCCTCTATATACTACACCACACAGGAGAGCCGACAGATCCTCTATATACTACACCACACAGGAGAGCTGACAGATCCACTATATACTACACCACACAGGAGAGCTGACAGATCCTCTATATACTACACCACATAGGAGAGCCGACAGATCCTCTATATACTACACCACACAGGAGAGCCGACAGATCCTCTATATACTACACCACACAGGAGAGCTGACACATCCTCTATATACTACACAATACAGGAGAGCTGACAGATCCACTATATACTACATCACACAGGAGAGCTGACAGATCCTCTATATACTACACAATACAGGAGAGCTGACAGATCCACTATATACTACACCACACAGGAGAGCCGACAGATCCTCTATATACTACACCACACAGGAGAGCTGACACATCCTCTATATACTACACAATACAGGAGAGCTGACAGATCCACTATATACTACACCACACAGGAGAGCTGACAGATCCTCTATATACTACACCACACAGGAGAGCTGACAGATCCTCTATATACTACACCACACAGGAGAGCTGACAGATCCTCTATATACTACACAATACAGGAGAGCTGACAGATCCACTATATACTACACCACACAGGAGAGCTGACAGATCCTCTATATACTACACCACACAGGAGAGCTGACAGATCGTCTATATACTACACCACACAGGAGAGCTGACACATCCTCTATATACTACACCACACAGGAGAGCTGACACATCCTCTATATACTACACAATACAGGAGAGCTGACAGATCCACTATATACTACACCACACAGGAGAGCTGACAGATCCTCTATATACTACACCACACAGGAGAGCTGACAGATCGTCTATATACTACACCACCCAGGAGAGCTGACAGATCCTCTATACACTACACCACACAGGAGAGCTGACAGATCCTCTATATACTACACCACACAGGAGAGCTGACAGATCCACTATATACTACACCACACAGGAGAGCTGACAGATCCTCTATATACTACACCACACAGGAGAGCTGACAGATCCTCTATATACTACACAATACAGGAGAGCTGACAGATCCACTATATACTACACCACACAGGAGAGCCGACAGATCCTCTATATACTACACCACACAGGAGAGCTGACAGATCCTCTATATACTACACCTCACAGGAGAGCTGACACATCCTCTATATACTACACAATACAGGAGAGCTGACACATCCTCTATATACTACACCACACAGGAGAGCCGACAGATCCTCTATACACTACACCACACAGGAGAGCTGACACATCCTCTATATACTACACAATACAGGAGAGCTGACACATCCTCTATATACTACACCACACAGGAGAGCCGACAGATCCTCTATATACTACACCACACAGGAGAGCTGACACATCCTCTATATACTACACAATACAGGAGAGCTGACAGATCCACTATATACTACACCACACAGGAGAGCTGACAGATCCTCTATATACTACACCACACAGGAGAGCTGACAGATCCTCTATATACTACACCACACAGGAGAGCCGACAGATCCTCTATATACTACACCACACAGGAGAGCTGACACATCCTCTATATACTACACCACACAGGAGAGCTGACAGATCCTCTATATACTACACCACACAGGACAGCTGACAGATCCTCTATATACTACACCACACAGGAGAGCTGACATATCCTCTATATACTACACAATACAGGAGAGCTGACAGATCCTCTATATACTACACCACACAGGAGAGCTGACACATCCTCTATATACTACACCACACAGGAGAGCCGACACATCCTCTATATACTACACCACACAGGAGAGCCGACAGATCCTCTATATACTACACCACACAGGAGAGCTGACAGATCCTCTATATACTACACCACACAGGAGAGCTGACAGATCCTCTATATACTACACCACACAGGAGAGCTGACACATCCTCTATATACTACACCACACAGGAGAGCTGACACATCCTCTATATACTACACCACACAGGAGAGCTGACAGATCCTCTATATACTACACCACACAGGAGAGCTGACACATCCTCTATATACTACACCACACAGGAGAGCTGACACATCCTCTATATACTACACCACACAGGAGAGCTGACACATCCTCTATATACTACACAATACAGGAGAGCCGACAGATCCTCTATATACTACACCACACAGGAGAGCCGACAGATCCTCTATATACTACACCACACAGGAGAGCTGACAGATCCTCTATATACTACACCACACAGGAGAGCTGACACATCCTCTATATACTACACCACACAGGAGAGCTGACAGATCCTGTATATACTACACCACACAGGAGAGCTGACAGATCCTCTATATACTACACCACACAGGAGAGCTGACATATCCTCTATATACTACACCACACAGGAGAGCTGACAGATCCTCTATATACTACACCACACAGGAGAGCTGACAGATCCTCTATATACTACACCACACAGGAGAGCTGACAGATCCTCTATATACTACACCACACAGGAGAGCTAACAGATCCTCTATATACTACACCACACAGGAGAGCTGACAGATCCTCTATATACTACACCACACAGGAGAGCTGACACATCCTCTATATACTACACCACACAGGAGAGCTAACAGATCCTCTATATACTACACCACACAGGAGAGCTGACAGATCCTCTATATACTACACCACACAGGAGAGCTGACAGATCCTCTATATACTACACCACACAGGACAGCTGACAGATCCTCTATATACTACACCACACAGGAGAGCTGACAGATCCTCTATATACTACACCACACAGGAGAGCTGACAGATCCTCTATATACTACACCACACAGGACAGCTGACAGATCCTCTATATACTACACCACACAGGAGAGCTGACAGATCCTCTATATACTACACCACACAGGAGAGCTGACAGATCCTCTATATACTACACCACACAGGAGAGCTGACAGATCCTCTATATACTACACCACACAGGAGAGCTAACAGATCCTCTATATACTACACCACACAGGAGAGCTGACAGATCCTCTATATACTACACCACACAGGAGAGCTGACACATCCTCTATATACTACACAATACAGGAGAGTTGACAGATCCACTATATACTACACCACACAGGAGAGCTGACACATCCTCTATATACTACACCACACAGGAGAGCCGACAGATCCTCTATATACTACACCACACAGGAGAGCTGACACATCCTCTATATACTACACAATACAGGAGAGCTGACAGATCCACTATATACTACACCACACAGGAGAGCTGACAGATCCACTATATACTACACCACACAGGAGAGCTGACACATCCTCTATATACTACACAATACAGGAGAGCTGACAGATCCTCTATATACTACACCACACAGGAGAGCTGACAGATCCTCTATATACTACACCACACAGGAGAGCTGACAGATCCTCTATATACTACACCACACAGGAGAGCTGACAGATCCTCTATATACTACACCACACAGGAGAGCCGACAGATCCTCTATATACTACACCACACAGGAGAGCTGACATATCCTCTATATACTACACCACACAGGAGAGCTGACAGATCCTCTATATACTACACCACACAGGAGAGCTGACAGATCCTCTATATACTACACCACACAAGAAAGCTGACAGATCCTCTATATGCTACATCACATAGGAGAGCTGACAGATCCTCAATATACTACATCACACAGGAGAGCTGACAGATCCTCTATATACTACACAATACAGGAGAGCTGACAGATCCACTATATACTACACCACACAGGAGAGCCGACAGATCCTCTATATACTACACCACACAGGAGAGCTGACACATCCTCTATATACTACACAATACAGGAGAGCTGACAGATCCACTATATACTACACCACACAGGAGAGCTGACAGATCCTCTATATACTACACCACCCAGGAGAGCTGACAGATCCTCTATACACTACACCACACAGGAGAGCTGACACATCCTCTATATACTACACAATACAGGAGAGCTGACACATCCTCTATATACTACACAATACAGGAGAGCTGACACATCCTCTATATACTACACCACACAGGAGAGCTGACAGATCCTCTATATACTACACCACACAGGAGAGCTGACAGATCCTCTATATACTACACCACACAGGAGAGCTGACAGATCCTCTATATACTACACCACACAGGAGAGCTGACAGATCCTCTATATACTACACCACACAGGAGAGCTGACAGATCCTCTATATACTACACCACACAGGAGAGCTGACAGATCCTCTATATACTACACCACACAGGAGAGCTAACAGATCCTCTATATACTACACCACACAGGAGAGCTGACAGATCCTCTATATACTACACCACACAGGAGAGCTGACACATCCTCTATATACTACACAATACAGGAGAGCTGACAGATCCACTATATACTACACCACACAGGAGAGCTGACACATCCTCTATATACTACACCACACAGGAGAGCCGACAGATCCTCTATATACTACACCACACAGGAGAGCTGACACATCCTCTATATACTACACAATACAGGAGAGCTGACAGATCCACTATATACTACACCACACAGGAGAGCTGACAGATCCACTATATACTACACCACACAGGAGAGCTGACACATCCTCTATATACTACACAATACAGGAGAGCTGAGAGATCCTCTATATACTACACCACACAGGAGAGCTGACAGATCCTCTATATACTACACCACACAGGAGAGCTGACAGATCCTCTATATACTACACCACACAGGAGAGCTGACAGATCCTCTATATACTACACCACACAGGAGAGCCGACAGATCCTCTATATACTACACCACACAGGAGAGCTGACATATCCTCTATATACTACACCACACAGGAGAGCTGACAGATCCTCTATATACTACACCACACAGGAGAGCTGACAGATCCTCTATATACTACACCACACAGGAAAGCTGACAGATCCTCTATATGCTACATCACATAGGAGAGCTGACAGATCCTCAATATACTACATCACACAGGAGAGCTGACAGATCCTCTATATACTACACAATACAGGAGAGCTGACAGATCCACTATATACTACACCACACAGGAGAGCCGACAGATCCTCTATATACTACACCACACAGGAGAGCTGACACATCCTCTATATACTACACAATACAGGAGAGCTGACAGATCCACTATATACTACACCACACAGGAGAGCTGACAGATCCTCTATATACTACACCACCCAGGAGAGCTGACAGATCCTCTATACACTACACCACACAGGAGAGCTGACACATCCTCTATACACTACACCACACAGGAGAGCTGACACATCCTCTATATACTACACAATACAGGAGAGCTGACACATCCTCTATATACTACACAATACAGGAGAGCTGACACATCCTCTATATACTACACCACACAGGAGAGCTGACAGATCCTCTATATACTACACCACACAGGAGAGCTGACAGATCCTCTATATACTACACCACACAGGAGAGCTGACACATCCTCTATATACTACACCACACAGGAGAGCTGACAGATCCTCTATATACTACACCACACAGGAGAGCTGACAGATCCTCTATATACTACACCACACAGGAGAGCTGACAGATCCACTATATACTACACCACACAGGAGAGCTGACAGATCCTCTATATACTACACCACACAGGAGAGCTGACAGATCCTCTATATACTACACAATACAGGAGAGCTGACAGATCCTCTATATACTACACCACACAGGAGAGCTGACAGATCCTCTATACACTACACCACACAGGAGAGCTGACACATCCTCTATATACTACACAATACAGGAGAGCTGACACATCCTCTATATACTACACAATACAGGAGAGCTGACACATCCTCTATATACTACACCACACAGGAGAGCTGACAGATCCTCTATATACTACACCACACAGGAGAGCTGACAGATCCTCTATATACTACACCACACAGGAGAGCTGACACATCCTCTATATACTACACCACCCAGGAGAGCTGACAGATCCTCTATACACTACACCACACAGGAGAGCTGACACATCCTCTATATACTACACAATACAGGAGAGCTGACACATCCTCTATATACTACACCACACAGGAGAGCTGACACATCCTCTATATACTACACCACACAGGAGAGCTGACAGATCCTCTATATACTACACCACACAGGAGAGCTGACAGATCCTCTATATACTACACCACACAGGAGAGCTGACACATCCTCTATATACTACACCACACAGGAGAGCTGACAGATCCTCTATATACTACACCACACAGGAGAGCTGACAGATCCTCTATATACTACACCACACAGGAGAGCTGACAGATCGTCTATATACTACACCACACAGGAGAGCTGACACATCTGTAGCACCCTGAGGACTCGGCTGCTACAGGGGTATTGCACCTCAAGCCAGAGGTGTGGTATTCCACTCCCGGGTAAGGATGGAGTGTGGGACTGAGCTCAGATAGCTGCATACACTACACACATCCCATTTCCGGGGGACAGACCGACGGTACTCCCACCAGTATATGTGCAGGTACGACAGTGTCTGTCCCTGGCTGGAGTGGGAGGGGGTGGAACATCCCAGTAGTGTAGGGGCAGATAGGGGGAGCAGTCTGGGTAAGGCTAGGAGCTCATTGGGTGCTGGTCACCTGAGCTCACACATAGAGGGAGTATATAAGGTGGGCACCATCTTAGATCAGGGTCAGTCTTCTGTAGAGGGTCAGTCAGTCCTGAGAGAGGTCCAGGAGCGCCTGCAGAGAGAAGAGAGAGAGGAGAATAGAAGGACCCAGAGGGGGAGAAGAAGGAACCCCAAGAACCCAGTATACAACCAGAAGGGTGAAGGGTTGGCACGCAAGGGAACCGGATCCCAAATTAGTGGAGGAGAGAAACAACCCTCAACTAAGAACCGGAGGCTGCGACATTACATGTGGAGCAGCCCCTCACCAAGTCCACTAAGAAGGCACACCGAGCATAGGGTCAGGGAAGCCAAAGAAGGTTCACCCAATAGGAGACCCGAGGGAGCCGGACATAAGTGGACCCCTGGTGGGAACGGCCAGTAGAGAGGACAGTCAGAAAGGGAGCTCAGGACCACGCTCCAGAATTGCTTGGGGGTTGGCCGAGTCCAGGACCTGGTGGACGCAGCACGGCTCGGGCGGTCACTCAAGGCCAGAGTGACCAACAGAACAGCAGTAAGTAAAAACCCTGAACTGCACAGCCCGACTCTGAGTCTTCTTACCATCCACACTGCACCACCACTACCACCATCCTCTACACCTGACCCCCTGAGGCTATACCCCTCCCGTTGGGGGTTATACTACCACAGCTGCACGTATACCACCAGCCTCAGCGGACCCTGCTGCAGCGGCGGCCTTTTGACCGCAAATCAACGGGTGGCGTAGTCGACACTAAGAACAACTAATAACATCTGTAAAGACTGCCACACACTGAGTTTGACACCCTGGGCACGGACCGGGTCGCCGCCACTCGGAGACTACAACCCCCATCAGATCCGGCTCCGGGTAATCCCCAAACAGCACTGGCCCAGGGGGCGCGTCAACTTTGGCGTAGTCGGCAGGATTTCGTGCCCGCAACCACCGGGTACTGCGTGCCTGAAGAAAAGTTCAAATTTACCTCAAGAAGAAGTCTCCCGCCGGTTCCAGAGGGTCCCCGCCATGGGACGCCATCACGGATCGTTTCCCGCCGGTTGCCCGCCATCTGCAGCTTTTTCCCGCCATCCACGGAGTTTCCCGCCACTTGGAGACGATTCCCGCCATTTCCAGAAGATTTCCCGCCTTGGAAGAGCGGACGCCATTATGGGCGTGCCAGAGGGTGGCAAGAGGTCACCTCCCATCGTGGGCCAGGCCAAGAAATGGCGCCAAAAGCGGAAACCGCCCCCACCAACGGAGACTGTGATGCTAGAGATGTCCATCAGCGTGAGAGAACTGCCCCTGGAACTGACAATCACAAAGTTGCCCCGGGACCACCTTCAATGTGGGCGGAGACAGAACAAGAGAGCGAAGATGGGTGCAGCCTGGAGGAGTCTGGAGGAGCCGTACCCGGAGATGGAGGGAGAGGCAGGCAGCACCGACCCAGTGGTCAGGAGCCTGTTGCAAGCGACAACCCCAGAAGGCCTGGTGGAGATCCTGGCACAGCTCCCCCGAGACCGGGAGCGTGCACAGACCGCACTGGAGGGCTTGGCTCAGAGGATGGCCCGAGTGCAGCGGGACGTACTGGCCGCATGGAGCAGAGAGATGGCCCAGCAGGCTGGAACCCGCCAGCGAAGCACGCCACCCGAGACGAGGAGACAGACCGCCTCTGAGGATGGTGCAGGAGGAGTGAAGGCCGGAGACGGCGCCGAAGAGGGAGCTGAACAGATGGAGGCAGGTAAAGGGGACGTCACTACCCCGAGCCGAGAAACCGCGTGCCTGCCCCAGCTCCCCGTCGCAGAGCCCGAAATTCCCCCTGCCGTGCCCGTCGCTGCATCGTCACCGCTCCAGACAAGGCCTCAAGCAGAAGCCGCGGCCACGACCCCTGTGACGTCACGCGCCTCAACCCTGAGCGCGGCAAAGCAGGAAACACCACCGGCCTGGTCGCAAGGTCTAGTACCCCCGGGCGCCGCAGTACCAACAGCGCCCTCTACCTCCACTGAGCCACCGGCCTGGTTGCTGGGCCAAGTAACCCCGGGCGCCGCCGTCTTCACGGTGCCCTTTACGTTCAGGGTACCCCAGGCCTGGTCGCAAGGCCTGGCGAACCCGGGCGCCGCTTCCACCACCGCGCCCTCAACATCTGGAGTGCCGCACCTGGGTGAAGACTTGTTTGCCCAGCACACTTGCCCGGATGGGCAGCCCTTTATATGGCCACCGGAGTACTACCAACTGGAACTCCAAAAAGCAAGGCCCCTGTGCGAGCCCCTGATTCCGGCTCCGAAGCCCGTTAAGAGGACCCCGCTCCCGCTGGAAGAAGCGCAGTTCGAGTGGGACCCCACCGGAGGAGACCTCATGGGGTTCACTCAGGAAACTCGGGCAGCCGCAGCGGAGCGTGTGGAGTGCTGCCGCCAGCAGTTGGCAGTCTTCGAGCAAGAACGGAGAGAGAGGCGGGTCCGTGAGCAGCGGCTGCAGGAACAGAGCGCACGGCAGAAGAGCAGGACCAGGAGGAACCCCCGTGCAGCTCATGGTCCCCGTGCCACCGGGACTGTGATTAAATTCCAAATGCAGCACGGGTGGGGCTTCATAAGAGATCACCACACCCCCGGCGACGTCTTTGTGACCAGAAGAAACGTGGAGTCCCATCTGCCGGAGGGACACAGAGGTCGTGACCTATATGTAGGGGACGAGGTCACGTTCACCCGGCACAAGTGTGCCAAAGGACCCTACGCCCTCCATGTACACCGGCTGACGGAGGAGGAGCTACGGTGTGAAGAGGAGCAAGAGGACGCGGACGGGTCTGAAGGAGGAGCAGGAGTACGCCGTCATTAAAGTACGGTAAAGAGACTGTACATAGTTACCCGTCAGGGTATAAGAACTGTTACTGCTGCTAGTTAAAATATAGTCCCCGTTGGGACCAGCAAATTGAACTGAAACCCGTGTGTCCCTATTCCCACTGACCGAGGACTGAGAGCGGTCATTCCTTTCCTAATACCTGGCCGAGGACTGAGAGCGGACATATTTCCCCTTGTATATAGTTGCGCTTTTTAAGGCGCCCCCTACTGGTTTTATAGGAAAGCTGTGTTATTCTACAGGAGACTGTCGCACTTTACCCGGTCACAAGTTGCACCGTGGCCGGAGGAACAAGAAAGTTTACAAGAATGTTTATTATGAAAAAGTTTTATGCTGCAGAAATATATATATAATGTTTTATATGTTTATGTTGTTATGAAAAAAAATTGTATGTTTATGGATGTTTTATTCTCTTACAGCCCGAGGACGTGCTGTGATTTACCAGGGGGGAATGTAGCACCCTGAGGACTCGGCTGCTACAGGGGTATTGCACCTCAAGCCAGAGGTGTGGTATTCCACTCCCGGGTAAGGATGGAGTGTGGGACTGAGCTCAGATAGCTGCATACACTACACACATCCCATTTCCGGGGGACAGACCGACGGTACTCCCACCAGTATATGTGCAGTGTAACATACCTGGCGGCGTCCTTGCATGGTGGTCCATCTCCCACTGTGCAAGAGAGCGCACTTGATCTCCTGTCCAGAGTGTCTCTCTGGCTTCCCTCCATGCTGTCTGTTTGTGTCTGTCTCTGCTGCTTAAGGGCGGCGCCCGATCACTTCCTGCTTTTTGTACCTGCTGTGGGTCACACCCCTTGTGCGTCCTCAGCCTATTGCTGTCTGACACTTGGTATATAGCTCAGCAGCTCCCTTCTATCCCTGCCTGAGCATAGTGTTTCATTCAGTGTGTGCTTGCACTCTGAAGGTGCCAGGTCCCGTTCTGTGTTCTCTTTTCTGCCTATCCTGGAGGCTGTATTTCCAGGCCTGTCTGAACACGCTCCTAGCCTGTTCCTCCTGCCTTCTAGGGGCCGATTTCCTAGACCCGTTCCTGTATCTTGTCTGACCTGTCTGAACACGCTCCTAGCCTGTTCCTCCCGCCTTCTAGGGGCCGATTACCTAGACCCGCTCCTGTATCTTGTCTGTCCTGTCTGAACACGCTCCTTGCCTGTTCGTCCTGCCTCTCTGGGGGCCGTATTCCCAGACCCGCTCCTGTATTCCGCTGCAGTGTCGGTCTCCTCCGTACACTCAGTTCCAGTCTGAACTCTCTCCTGTCCTTTACCTGTTTTGCCTCTATGTCCGTTCCCTTCCTTTTTCTGCAGAGTCTGAACTCGTACCTAACTCCTGCTTGTTGTCTCTGTACTCCCGTTCGTGAGTTTGTGGTCCACTCGCTACTTCACTGCAAGTACCCTGTGGGTGTCTGGCTCTGCCTTTCCCTTCCTGTCTGTTCCGTGTGAACAGAGCCCTGTCCCCCCTACTCAGCCTAGCCTGCTCTGACTCCTCTGCCCGCTGCTCCGGCAGTCCTGTCCTGCCCTGCTTCTGCCCGCTGCTCCGGCAGTCCTGTCCTGCCCTGCCTCTGCCCGCTGCTCCGGCAGTCCTGTCCTGCCCTGCTTCTGCCCGCTGCTCCGGCAGTCCTGTCCTGCCCTGCTTCTGCCCGCTGCTCCGGCAGTCCTGTCCTGCCCTGCTTCTGCCCGCTGCTCCGGCAGTCCTGTCCTGCCCTGCTTCTGCCCGCTGCTCCGGCAGTCCTGTCCTGCCCTGCTTCTGCCCGCTGCTCCGGCAGTCCTGTCCTGCCCTGCTTGTGCTCGCTGCTCCGGCAGTCCTGTCCTGCCCTGCTTGTGCTCGCTGCTCCTGCAGCCCCGTCCTGCTCTGTTCTTGCCCACCGCTTCGGGCGTTCCCTCTCTGCTGTGGTTGTCTACCGCATCTGCGGTTCTGTGACCCAGTCTGTACTGGGTCTTAACCTTTCTGTGCTCCAGCCCGTCCTTTCGGCCAGTACCTCCCTGCCTGCATACTCGCCTGTATCCACCCATCTGCATACCTGCCGTGTTTGCTTATATCCACCAGTCTGTGCCAGCCTAACCTGCCTGTTCCTGAGTCCCAGTGTGTACTGGGTCCTATCCCGCCTGTGTTCCTACCTGCTAGTGCCTCCCTGTCTGCACTCTAGCTGTGCTTGCCTTTACCCCCCTGCCTGCATACCCGCCTGCCTGCATACCAGTCGTGCCTGCCTATACCCTCCAGTCTGTGTGCCAGCCTACCAGCCTGTTCCTGTATTTCCCTGTGTGGGTCAACAGCCGTGTCCGGGGTCTGTCCTGGAGTAGCACCTGGTCCCTCTGCTCGGTTCCTCCTTGGTGCACTGGCGTCGTATGCCGTCGTGCGACCCTGGTCGGATCGGGTGAATACTTAGTCACGCCCCTCCAGGCATTCACTCTCCGGCACGGTCCAGTGGAATCACTACCAATCACACGCACACGCCGCTTAGCCCGGGCGTGTGCATAACAGCATGCTCAGGCCATGGTTCCCGTTGAGCCCCACGGCCTTCGCCCTCTGAGAAGTTTTCGAGCGAATATATGCATTAAAATAAATAAATAAATTTTTTTTTTCCCTTAGCTGAGTTCCAGGCGAATTACGCACCGTCCAGATGGATCTATCAGCTCTCGTTCCTGCGGATCCGCCACGTTACTATGGGGATCCAAGACAGTGTCGTGCATTTGTGGAGCAATGCATGCTACACTTTAAGGCCTACCCTCTTTATTTTCCTTCCGATTGGGCTAAAGTGGCCTTTATGATGTCTTACCTGGCGGGTGATGCCTTGGAATGGATCAACCCCCTATATGAAACACAGGATCCGATCCTCCGGGACCTAATGGCCTTCCTGGTGGCCTTTCTAATGGTCTTCGATGATCCTAACCCGGAGGCTCCTGCTGAAGCTTCACTTCCCAATATCCCGGAGCAGCCCCAATGGGTAATGTGTGTGGGTAGCGCAATAGTCCTCCAGCCCAATGAGACTACTGCCCACCCAGAATCCTCTCAGGGTGACTACGCTTTCCGGAATACTTCTCTCAACCTCAAGAGGCAGTCCAGACGTGCTAGACTTAGAGGCAAACCGTCACGCCAGGGCCTGTCCTCCCTGAGACCTCCTGACCCCAACCTTGAAGTCCCTACTGAAGCTTCATCTCCCTGTATCCCGGAGAAACCCCAATGGGTAGTGTGCGTGGGTAGTGCACCAGTTCTCCTGCCCGAAGAGACTTCTGCCCATCCAGACTCCACACAGGAGAACTTCCTGCACCCGGCATCAGATGCTTCTCTCTCTTTAACCGGTGTGCATGTCCAAGGATGCTCCAAAGCTGTGGTTACCTCTGAGTCTGTGCACCTCTACTACCTGGCGGAGGATCCCCTGTTGCCTCCTGAATCCTCCGGGATACCACTCGATGACAAATGGAGAGAGACTTCTCTACACCCGGTACTCAATACTTTGTCCGCTTCGTCCTGTGAGCCTGACAATGGGTACCCCAAAGTGGTAGTTACCTCCGAGTCTCTACACCCCTCCGACCAGGCGGAGGATCTCCAGTTGTCTCCTGAACCCTTCGGGGTGCTACCTGGTAGCGAAAGGACAGAGACTCTCCTATACTCTGTACCTGATACCTCGCTCGCTTCGTCCAGTGAGTCCAACCTAGTGTACTCCGAAGCAGAGGTTACTCCTGAGTCTCTACACCCCTCCGACCAGGCGGAGGACCTCCAGTTGTGTTCAGAATCCTTCGGGGTGCCACCTGGTGGTGAATGGACAGAGACTTTCCTATACTGTGTACCTGATACCTCGCTCGCTTCGTCCAGTGAGTCCAACCTAGTGTACTCCGAAGCAGTGGTTACTCCTGAGTCTCTACACCCCTCCGACCAGGCGGAGGACCTCCAGTTGTGTTCAGAATCCTTCGGGGTGCCACCTGGTGGTGAATGGACAGAGACTTTCCTATATCCTGTACCTGATACCTCGCTCGCTTCGTCCAGTGAGTCCAACCTAGTGTACTCCGAAGCAGAGGTTACTCCCGAGTCTCTACACCCCTCCGACCAGGCGGAGGACCTCCAGTTGTGTTCAGAACCCTTCGGGGTGCCACCTGGTGGTGAATGGACAGAGACTTTCCTATACTCGGTACCCGATACCTCGCCTGCTTCCTCCAGTGAGTCCGACCTAGTGTACTCTGAAGCAGTTGTTTTCTCTGAGCCTCTGCACTCTTCTGACCCGGCGGAGGACCTCCAGTTGTTTCCTGAATCCTCCGGGGTACCACCAGATAACAAAGAGACAGTGACTTTTCCTCATTATGTACCTGATAACCCGTCTATTTTTTCCTGTGAGCTTGACAAGATGTACCTCGAAGCAGAGATTACCCTCAAGTCTCTGTCCCCCTCCAACCCAGTGAACGACTGGTCCTCGAATTCCCTGCGGAAGATTCTGGCAGGCCTGAAGAAGAGGGGGCGTAAGGGGGGAGGTACTGTAACATACCTGGCGGCGTCCTTGCATGGTGGTCCATCTCCCACTGTGCAAGAGAGCGCACTTGATCTCCTGTCCAGAGTGTCTCTCTGGCTTCCCTCCATGCTGTCTGTTTGTGTCTGTCTCTGCTGCTTAAGGGCGGCGCCCGATCACTTCCTGCTTTTTGTACCTGCTGTGGGTCACACCCCTTGTGCGTCCTCAGCCTATTGCTGTCTGACACTTGGTATATAGCTCAGCAGCTCCCTTCTATCCCTGCCTGAGCATAGTGTTTCATTCAGTGTGTGCTTGCACTCTGAAGGTGCCAGGTCCCGTTCTGTGTTCTCTTTTCTGCCTATCCTGGAGGCTGTATTTCCAGGCCTGTCTGAACACGCTCCTAGCCTGTTCCTCCTGCCTTCTAGGGGCCGATTTCCTAGACCCGTTCCTGTATCTTGTCTGACCTGTCTGAACACGCTCCTAGCCTGTTCCTCCCGCCTTCTAGGGGCCGATTACCTAGACCCGCTCCTGTATCTTGTCTGTCCTGTCTGAACACGCTCCTTGCCTGTTCGTCCTGCCTCTCTGGGGGCCGTATTCCCAGACCCGCTCCTGTATTCCGCTGCAGTGTCGGTCTCCTCCGTACACTCAGTTCCAGTCTGAACTCTCTCCTGTCCTTTACCTGTTTTGCCTCTATGTCCGTTCCCTTCCTTTTTCTGCAGAGTCTGAACTCGTACCTAACTCCTGCTTGTTGTCTCTGTACTCCCGTTCGTGAGTTTGTGGTCCACTCGCTACTTCACTGCAAGTACCCTGTGGGTGTCTGGCTCTGCCTTTCCCTTCCTGTCTGTTCCGTGTGAACAGAGCCCTGTCCCCCCTACTCAGCCTAGCCTGCTCTGACTCCTCTGCCCGCTGCTCCGGCAGTCCTGTCCTGCCCTGCTTCTGCCCGCTGCTCCGGCAGTCCTGTCCTGCCCTGCCTCTGCCCGCTGCTCCGGCAGTCCTGTCCTGCCCTGCTTCTGCCCGCTGCTCCGGCAGTCCTGTCCTGCCCTGCTTCTGCCCGCTGCTCCGGCAGTCCTGTCCTGCCCTGCTTCTGCCCGCTGCTCTGGCAGTCCTGTCCTGCCCTGCTTCTGCCCGCTGCTCCGGCAGTCCTGTCCTGCCCTGCTTCTGCCCGCTGCTCCGGCAGTCCTGTCCTGCCCTGCTTGTGCTCGCTGCTCCGGCAGTCCTGTCCTGCCCTGCTTGTGCTCGCTGCTCCTGCAGCCCCGTCCTGCTCTGTTCTTGCCCACCGCTTCGGGCGTTCCCTCTCTGCTGTGGTTGTCTACCGCATCTGCGGTTCTGTGACCCAGTCTGTACTGGGTCTTAACCTTTCTGTGCTCCAGCCCGTCCTTTCGGCCAGTACCTCCCTGCCTGCATACTCGCCTGTATCCACCCATCTGCATACCTGCCGTGTTTGCTTATATCCACCAGTCTGTGCCAGCCTAACCTGCCTGTTCCTGAGTCCCAGTGTGTACTGGGTCCTATCCCGCCTGTGTTCCTACCTGCTAGTGCCTCCCTGTCTGCACTCTAGCTGTGCTTGCCTTTACCCCCCTGCCTGCATACCCGCCTGCCTGCATACCAGTCGTGCCTGCCTATACCCTCCAGTCTGTGTGCCAGCCTACCAGCCTGTTCCTGTATTTCCCTGTGTGGGTCAACAGCCGTGTCCGGGGTCTGTCCTGGAGTAGCACCTGGTCCCTCTGCTCGGTTCCTCCTTGGTGCACTGGCGTCGTATGCCGTCGTGCGACCCTGGTCGGATCGGGTGAATACTTAGTCACGCCCCTCCAGGCATTCACTCTCCGGCACGGTCCAGTGGAATCACTACCAATCACACGCACACGCCGCTTAGCCCGGGCGTGTGCATAACATGCAGGTACGACAGTGTCTGTCCCTGGCTGGAGTGGGAGGGGGGTGGAACATCCCAGTAGTGTAGGGGCAGATAGGGGGAGCAGTCTGGGTAAGGCTAGGAGCTCATTGGGTGCTGGTCACCTGAGCTCACACATAGAGGGAGTATATAAGGTGGGCACCATCTTAGATCAGGGTCAGTCTTCTGTAGAGGGTCAGTCAGTCCTGAGAGAGGTCCAGGAGCGCCTGCAGAGAGAAAAGAGAGAGGAGAAGAGAAGGACCCAGAGGGGGAGAAGAAGGAACCCCAAGAACCCAGTATACAACCAGAAGGGTGAAGGGTTGGCACGCAAGGGAACCGGATCCCAAATTAGTGGAGGAGAGAAACAACCCTCAACTAAGAACCGGAGGCTGCGACATTACATGTGGAGCAGCCCCTCACCAAGTCCACTAAGAAGGCACACCGAGCATAGGGTCAGGGAAGCCAAAGAAGGTTCACCCAATAGGAGACCCGAGGGAGCCGGACATAAGTGGACCCCTGGTGGGAACGGCCAGTAGAGAGGACAGTCAGAAAGGGAGCTCAGGACCACGCTCCAGAATTGCTTGGGGGTTGGCCGAGTCCAGGACCTGGTGGACGCAGCACGGCTCGGGCGGTCACTCAAGGCCAGAGTGACCAACAGAACAGCAGTAAGTAAAAACCCTGAACTGCACAGCCCGACTCTGAGTCTTCTTACCATCCACACTGCACCACCACTACCACCATCCTCTACACCTGACCCCCTGAGGCTATACCCCTCCCGTTGGGGGTTATACTACCACAGCTGCACGTATACCACCAGCCTCAGCGGACCCTGCTGCAGCGGCGGCCTTTTGACCGCAAATCAACGGGTGGCGTAGTCGACACTAAGAACAACTAATAACATCTGTAAAGACTGCCACACACTGAGTTTGACACCCTGGGCACGGACCGGGTCGCCGCCACTCGGAGACTACAACCCCCATCAGATCCGGCTCCGGGTAATCCCCAAACAGCACTGGCCCAGGGGGCGCATCACATCCTCTATATACTACACCACACAGGAGAGCTGACACATCCTCTATATACTACACCACACAGGAGAGCTAACAGATCCTCTATATACTACACCACACAGGAGAGCTGACAGATCCTCTATATACTACACCACACAGGAGAGCTGACAGATCCTCTATATACTACACCACACAGGAGAGCTGACAGATCCTCTATATACTACACCACACAGGAGAGCTGACACATCCTCTATATACTACACCACACAGGAGAGCTGACACATCCTCTATATACTACACCACACAGGAGAGCTGACAGATCCTCTATATACTACACCACACGGGAGAGCTGACAGATCCTCTATATACTACACCACACAGGAGAGCTGACAGATCCTCTATATACTACACCACACAGGAGAGCTGACAGATCCTCTATATACTACACCACACAGGAGAGCTGACAGATCCTCTATATACTACACCACACGGGAGAGCTGACAGATCCTCTATATACTACACCACACAGGAGAGCTGACAGATCCTCTATATACTACACCACACAGGAGAGCTGACAGATCCTCTATATACTACACCACACAGGAGAGCTGACAGATCCACTATATACTACACCACACAGGAGAACCGACAGATCCTCTATATACTACACCACACAGGAGAGCTGACAGATCCTCTATATACTACACCACACAGGAGAGCTGACAGATCCTCTATATACTACACCACACAGGAGAGCTGACAGATCCTCTATATACTACACCACACAGGAGAGCTGACAGATCCTCTATATACTACACCACACAGGAGAGCCGACAGATCCTCTATATACTACACCACACAGGAGAGCTGACACATCCTCTATATACTACACCACACAGGAGAGCTGACAACTCTCTGGTATCTTCCAGTCACCTCCAGAGCTGCAGTCACTATTCTGGTGTTACATCAGGTCTTATCCTCCAGAGCTGCAGTCACTATTCTGCTGTTACATCGTGTCTTATCCTCCAGTCACCTCCAGAGCTGCAGTCACTATTCTGATGTTACATCAGCTCTTATCCTCCACTCACCTCCAGAGCTACACTCACTATTCTACTGTTACATCGTGTCTTATCCTCCAGTCACCTACAGAGCTGCACTCACCATTCTGCTGTGATATTATGTCTTATCCTCCAGTCACCTCCAGAGCTGCAGTTACTATTCTGATGTTACATCAGCTCTGATCCTCCAGTCACCTCCAGAGCTGCACTCACCATTCTGCTGTTACATCGTGTCTCATCCTCCAGTCACCCACAGAGCTGCAGTCACTATTCTGCTGTTACATCATGTCTTGTCCTCCATTCACCTCCAGAACTGCAGTCACTATTCTGCTGTTACATCATGTCTTATCCTCCAGTCATCTCCAGAGCTGCGATAACTATTCCGCTGTTATATCAGGTCTTATCCTCCAGTCACCTGCAGATCTGCACTCTCTATTCTGCTGTTACATCATGTCTTACCCTCCAGTCACCTCCAGAGCTGCAGTCTCTATTCTGCTGTTACATCATATCTTATCCTCCAGTCACCTCCAGAGCTGCAGTCACTATTCTGCTATTACATCGTGTCTTATCCTCCAGTCACCTCAAGAGCTGCATTCAATATTCTGCTGTTACATCATGTCTTGTCCTCCAGTTACCTCCAGAGCTGCACTCACTATTATGCTGTTACTTCATGTCTTATCCTCCAGTCACCTCCAGAGCTGCACTCACTATTCTGCTGTTACATCGTGTCTTATCCTCCAGTCACCTCCAGAGCTGCAGTCACTATTCTGCTGTTACATCGTGTCTTCTCCTCCAGTCACCTCCAGAGCTGCAGTCACTATTCTGCTGTTAGTTCGTGTCTTATCCTCCAGTCACCTCAAGAGCTGTAGTCACTGTTCTGCTGTTACATAGTGTCTTAACCTCCAGACACCTCCAGAGCTGCACTCACTATTCTGCTGTTACACGATGTATTATCCTCCAGTCACCTCCACAGCTGCACTCACTATTCTGCTGTTATATCATGTTTTATCCGCCAGTCACCTCCAGAGCTGCACTCAATATTCTGCTGTTTCATCGTGTCTTATCCTCCTGTCACCTCCAGAGCTGCAATCACTATTCTGCTGTTACATCAGGTCTTATCCTCCAGTCACCTCCAGAGCTGTAGTTTCTATTCTGCTATTACATCAAGTCTTATTCTCCAGTCACCTCCAGAGCTGCACTCATTGTTCTGCTGTTACATCATGTCTTATCCTCCAGTCACCTCCAGAGCTGCAGTCGCTTTTCAGCTGTTATATCGTGTCTTATCCTCCAGTCACCTCAAGAGCTGCAGTCACTTTTCAGCTGTTACATCGTGTCTTATCCTCCAGTTACCTCCAGAGCTGCAGTCACTATTCTGCTGTTACATCGTGTCTTATCCTCCAGTCACCTCCAGAGCTACACTCACTATTCTGCTGTTACATCATGTCTTATCCTCCAGTCACCTCAAGTGCTGCACTCACTATTCTGCTGTTACATCGTGTCTTATCCTCCAGTCACCTCCAGAGCTGCTGTTACACCATGTCTTATCCTCCAGTCATCTCCAGAGCTGCAGTCACTATTCTGCTGTTACATCGTGTGTTATCCTCCAGTCACCTCCAAAGCTGCACTCCATATTCTTCTTTTACATCATGTCTTATCCTCCAGTCACCTCCAGAGCTGCAGTCACTCTTCTGCTGTTGCAACCTGTCTTATCCTCCAGCCACCTCCAGAGCTGCAGTCACTATTCTGCTGTTACATCAAGTCTTATCCTCCAGTCACCTCCAGAGCTGCAGTCACTATTCTGCTGTTACATCGTGTCTTATCCTCCAGTCACATCCAGAGCTGCACTCACTATTCTGCTATTATTTCATGTCTTATCCTCCAGTCACCTCCAGAGCTGCAGTCACTATTCTGCTGTTACAACACGTCTTATCCTCCAGTTTCCTCCAGAGCTTCTCACTATTCTGCTGTTACATCGTGTCTTATCCTCCAGTCACCTCCAGAGCTGCAGTCACTATTCTGCTGTTTCATGACATCTTATCCTCCAGTCACCTCCAGACCTGAACGCACTATTCTGCTTTTACATCGTGTCTTATCCTCCAGTCACCTCCAGAGCTGCACTCACTATTCTGCTGTTACATCGTGTCTTATCCTCCAGTCACCTCCCGAGCTGCAGTCACTATTCTGCTGTTACATCGTGTCTTATCTTCCAGTCACCTCCAGAGCTGCACTCACTATTCTGCTGTAACATCGTGTCTTAACCTCCAGTCACCTCCAGACCTGCACTTACCATACTGCTGTTACATCATGTCTTATCCCCCAGTCATCTCCAGAGCTGTAGTTACTATTCTGCTGTTACGTCATGTCTTATCCTCCAGTCACCTCAATAGCTTCGGTCAATATTCTGCTGTTACATTATGTCTTATCTTCCAGTCACCTCCAGAGCTGCACTCACTATTCTGCTGTTACAATGTGTCTTATCCGCCAGCCACCTCCAGAGCTGCACTCCCTATTCTGCTGTTACAATGTGTCTTATCCGCCAGCCACCTCCAGAGCTGCACTCCCTATTCTTCTGTTACATCATGTCTTATCCTCCAGACACCTCCAGAGCTGCACTCACTATTCTGCCGTTACATCGTGTCTTATCTTCCAGTCACCTCCAGAGCTGCAGTCACTATTCTGCTGTTACATCGTTTCTTCTCCTCCAACCACCTCCAGAGCTGCAGTCTCTACTCTGCAGTTACATCGTGTCTTATCCTCCAATCACCTCCTGAGCTGCAGTCACTATTCTGCTGTTACATCGTGTCTTATCCTCCAGTCATCTCCAGAGCTGTAGTCACTATTCTGCTGTTACATCATGTCTTATCCTCCAGTCACCTCCAGAGCTGCAGTCACTATTCTGATGTTACATCATGTTTTATCCTCCAGTCACCTCCAGAGCTGCACTCACTATTCTGCTGTTACATCGTGTCTTATCCTCCAGTCACCTCCAGAGTTGCAGTCACTATTCTGCTGTTACATTGTGTCTTATCCTCCAGTCACCTCCAGAGCTGCAGTGACTATTCTGCTGTTAGTTCGTGTCTTATCCTCCAGTCACCTCAAGAGCTGCAGTCACTATTCTACTATTATTTCATGTCTTATCCTCCAGTTACCTTCAGAGCTGTAGTCACTATTCTACTGTTACATCGTATCTTATCCTCCAGTCACCTCCAGAGCTGCAGTCACTATTCTGTTGTTACAACACGTCTTATGCTCCAGTCACCTCCAGAGCTGCACTCACTATTCTGCTGTTACATCATATCTTATCCTCCAGTCACCTCCAGAGCTGTAGTCACTATTCTGCTGTTACACCATGTATTATCCTCCAGTCACCTCCACAGCTGCACTCACTATTCTGCTGTTATATCATGTTTTATCCGCCAGTCACCTCCAGAGCTGCACTCAATATTCTGCTGTTTCATCGTGTCTTATCCTCCTGTCACCTCCAGAGCTGCAATCACTATTCTGCTGTTACATCAGGTCTTATCCTCCAGTCACCTCCAGAGCTGTAGTTTCTATTCTGCTATTACATCAAGTCTTATTCTCCAGTCACCTCCAGAGCTGCACTCATTGTTCTGCTGTTACATCATGTCTTATCCTCCTGTCACCTCCAGAGCTGCAGTCGTTTTTCAGCTGTTATATCGTGTCTTATCCTCCAGTCACCTCAAGAGCTGCAGTCACTTTTCAGCTGTTACATCGTGTCTTATCCTCCAGTTACCTCCAGAGCTGCAGTCACTATTCTGCTGTTACATCGTGTCTTATCCTCCAGTCACCTCCAGAGCTACACTCACTATTCTGCTGTTACATCATGTCTTATCCTCCAGTCACCTCAAGTGCTGCACTCACTATTCTGCTGTTACATCGTGTCTTATCCTCCTGTCACCTCCAGAGCTGCTGTTACACCATGTCTTATCCTCCAGTCATCTCCAGAGCTGCAGTCACTATTCTGCTGTTACATCGTGTGTTATCCTCCAGTCACCTCCAAAGCTGCACTCAATATTCTTCTTTTACATCATGTCTTATCCTCCAGTCACCTCCAGAGCTGCAGTCACTCTTCTGCTGTTGCAACCTGTCTTATCCTCCAGCCACCTCCAGAGCTGCAGTCACTATTCTGCTGTTACATCAAGTCTTATCCTCCAGTCACCTCCAGAGCTGCAGTCACTATTCTGCTGTTACATCGTGTCTTATCCTCCAGTCACATCCAGAGCTGCACTCACTATTCTGCTATTATTTCATGTCTTATCTTCCAGTCACCTCCAGAGCTGCAGTCACTATTCTGCTGTTACAACACGTCTTATCCTCCAGTTTCCTCCAGAGCTGCACTCACTATTCTGCTGTTACATCGTGTCTTATCCTCCAGTCACCTCCAGAGCTGCAGTCACTATTCTGCTGTTACATCGTGCCTTATCCTCCAGTCACCTCCAGATCTGCAGTCACTATTCTGCTGTTGCATCATGTCTTATCCTCCAGTCACCTCCAGAGCTGTAGTCTCTATTCTGCTGTTACATCAGGTCTTATCCTCCAGAGCTGCAGTCTCTATTCTGCTCTTACATCGTGTATTATTCTCCAGTCACCTCCAGAGCTGCACTCACTTTTCTGCTGTTACATCGTGTCTTATCCTCCTGTCACCTCCAGAGCTGCTGTTACACCATGTCTTATCCTCCAGTCATCTCCAGAGCTGCAGTCACTATTCTGCTGTTAAATCGTGTCTTTTCCTCCAGCCACCTCCAAAGCTGCACTCAGTATTCTGCTGTTACATCATGTCTTATCCTCCAGCCACCTCCACAGCTGCAGTCACTATTCTGCTGTTACATCAAGTCTTATCCTGCAGTCACCTCCAGAGCTGCAGTCACTAATCTGCTGTTAGTTCGTGTCTTATCCTCCAGTCACCTCAAGAGCTGCAGTCACTATTCTGCTGTTACATCGTGTCTTATCCTCTAGTCTCATCCAGAGCTGCACTCACTATTCTGCTATTATTTCATGTCTTATCCTCCAGTCACCTCAAGAGCTGCACTCACTATTCTGCTGTTACATCGTGTCTTATCCTCCAGTCACCTCAAGGGCTGCACTCACTATTCTGCTGTTACATCGTGTCTTATCCTCCTGTCACCTCCAGAGCTGCTGTTACACCATGTCTTATCCTCCAGTCATCTCCAGAGCTGCAGTCACTATTCTGCTGTTAAATCGTGTCTTTTCCTCCAGCCACCTCCAAAGCTGCACTCAGTATTCTGCTGTTACATCATGTCTTATCCTCCAGCCACCTCCACAGCTGCAGTCACTATTCTGCTGTTACATCAAGTCTTATCCTGCAGTCACCTCCAGAGCTGCAGTCACTAATCTGCTGTTAGTTCGTGTCTTATCCTCCAGTCACCTCAAGAGCTGCAGTCACTATTCTGCTGTTACATCGTGTCTTATCCTCTAGTCTCATCCAGAGCTGCACTCACTATTCTGCTATTATTTCATGTCTTATCCTCCAGTCACCTCAAGAGCTGCACTCACTATTCTGCTGTTACATCGTGTCTTATCCTCCAGTCACCTCCAGATCTGTAGTCACTGTTCTGCTGTTACATCTTATCTTTTCCTCCAGTCACGTCCAGAGCTGCACTCACTATTCTGCTGTTACATCATGTTTTATCCGCCTGTCTCCTCCAGAGCTGCACTCACTATTCTGCTGTTACATCGTGTCTTATACTCCACTCACCTCTAGAGTTGCAGTCACTATTCTGCTGTTACATCGTGTCTTATCCTCCTGTCACCTCCAGAGCTGCCCTCACTGTTCTGCTGTTACATCAGGTCTTATCCTCCAGTCACCTCCAGAGCTGCAGTCACTATTCTGCTGTTACATCGTGTTTTATCCTCCAGCCACCTCCAGAGCTGCAGTCACTATTCTGCTGTTACATCAGGTCTTATCCTCCAGTCACCTCCGGAGCTTCAGTCACTATTCTGATGTTACATCAGCTGTTATCCTCCACTCACCTCCAGAGCTGCACTCACTATTCTGTTACATCGTGTGTTATCCTCCAGTCACCTCCAGAGCTGCACTCAACATTCTGCTGTTACAACGTGTCTTATCCTCCAGTCACCTACAGAGCTGCTCTCACCATTCTGCTGTGATATTATGTCTTATCATCCATTCACCTCCAGAGCTGCACTCACTATTCTGCTGTTACATCGTGTCTTATCCTCCTGTCACCTCCAGAGCTGCACTCACTATTCTGCTTTTACATCCTGTCTTATCCTCCTGTCACTTCCAGAGCAGCAGTCACTATTCTGCTGTTACATCCTGTCTTAACCTCCAGTCACCTCCAGAGCTGCACTTACCATAATGCTGTTACATCGTGTCTTATCCTCCAGTCACCTCCAGAGCTGTAGTCACTATTCTGCTGTTACATCATGTCTTAGCCTCCAGACACCTCCAGAGATGCAGTCACTATTCTGCTGTTACATCGTGTCTTATCCTCCAGTCACCTCCAGAGCTGCACTCACTATTCTGCTGTAACATCGTGTCTTATCCTCCAGTCACCTCCAGAGCTGCAGTCACTACTCTGCTGTTATGTCATATCTTATCCTCCAGTCAACTCAATAGCTGCTGTCACTATTCTGCTGTTACATTATGTCTTATCCTCCAGTCACCTCCAGAGCTGCACTCACTATTCTGCTGTTACAATGTGTCTTATCCGCCAGCCACCTCCAGAGCCGCACTCCCTAATCTTCTGTTACATCGTGTCTTATCCGCCAGTCACCTCCAAAGCTGCAGTCACTATTCTGCTGTTACATCGTGTCTTATCCTCCAGTCACCTCCAGAGCTGCAGTCACTATTCTGCTGTTTCATGACATCTTATCCTCCAGTCACCTCCAGACCTGAACGCACTATTCTGCTTTTACATCGTGTCTTATCCTCCAGTCACCTCCAGAGCTGCACTCACTATTCTGCTGTTACATCGTTTCTTATCGTCCAGTCACCTCCATTGCTGCAGTCACTATTCTGCTGTTACATCGTGTCTTATCCTCCAGTCACCTCCAGAGCTGCAGTCACTATTCTGCTGTTACATCGTGTCTTATCCTCCAGTCACCTCCCGAGCTGCAGTCACTATTCTGCTGTTACATCGTGTCTTATCTTCCAGTCACCTCCAGAGCTGCACTCACTATTCTGCTGTAACATCGTGTCTTAACCTCCAGTCACCTCCAGAGCTGCACTTACCATACTGCTGTTACATCGTGTCTTATCCTCCAGCCACCTCCAGAGCTGCAGTCACTACTCTGCTGGTACATCATGTCTTATCCACCAGTCATCTCCAGAGCTGTAGTCACTATTCTGCTGTTACGTCATGTCTTATCCTCCAGTCACCTCAATAGCTGCGGTCAATATTCTGCTGTTACATTATGTCTTATCTTCCAGTCACCTCCAGAGCTGCACTCACTATTCTGCTGTTACAATGTGTCTTATCCGCCAGCCACCTCCAGAGCTGCACTCCCTATTCTGCTGTTACAATGTGTCTTATCCGCCAGCCACCTCCAGAGCTGCACTCCCTATTCTTCTGTTACATCGTGTCTTATCCGCCAGCCACCTCTAGAGCTGCACTCAATATTCTGCTGTTACATCATGTCTTATCCTCCAGACACCTCCAGAGCTGCACTCACTATTCTGCTGTTACATCGTTTCTTCTCCTCCAACCACCTCCAGAGCTGCAGTCTCTACTCTGCAGTTACATCATGTCTTATCCTCCAGTCATCTCCAGAGCTGTAGTCACTATTCTGCTGTTACATCGTGTCTTATCCTCCAGTCACCTCCAGAGCTGCAGTCACTATTCTGATGTTACATCCTGTCTTATCCTCCAGTCACCTCCAGAGCTGCAGTCCCTATTCTGATGCTACATCCTGTCTTATCCTCCAGTCACCTCCAGAGCTGCAGTCACTATTCTGCTGTTACATCATGTCTTATCCTCCAGACACCTACAGACCTGCGGTCACTATTCTGCTTTTACGTCATGTCTTATCCTTCAGTCACTATTCTGCTGTTACATCGTGTGTTATCCTCCAGTCACCTCCAGAGCTGCAGTCACTCTTCTGCTGTTACATCGTGTCTTATCCTCCAGTCACCTCCAGAGCTGCAGTCACTCTTCTGCTGTTACATCGTGTCTTATCCTCCAGTCACCTCCAGAGCTGCTGTCACTATTCTGCTGTTACATCGAGTCTTATCCTCCAGTCACCTCCAGAGCTGCAGTCACCATTCTGCTGTTACTTCCTGTCTTATCCTCCAGTCACCTCCAGAGCTGCCGTCACTATTCTGCTGTTACATCCTGTCTTATCCTCCAGTCATCTCCAGAGCTGTAGTCACTATTCTGCTGTTACGTCATGTCTTATCCTCCAGTCACCTCCAGAGCTGCACTCACTATTCTGCTGTTACATCGTGTCTTATCCTCCAGCCACCTCCGGAGCTGCACTCACTATTCTGCTCTTACATCATGTCTTATCCTCCAGTCACCTCAATAGCTGCGCTCACTATTCTGCTGTTACATTCTGTATTATCCGCCAGCCACCTCCAGAGCTGCACTCACTATTCTGCTGTTACATCTTGTCTTATCCCCCAGTCACCTCCAGAGCTGCACTCACTATTCTGCTGTTACATCATGTCTTATCTTCCAGTCACCTCCAGAGCTGCAGTCACTATTCTGCAGTTACATCGTGTCTTATTCTCCAGCCAACTCCAGAGCTGCAGTCACTATTCTGCTGTTACATCAGGTTTATCCTCCAGTCACCTCCAGAGCTGCAGTCACTATTATGCTATTACATCAGGTCTTATCCTCCAGTTACCTCCAGAGCTGCAGTCACTATTCTGCTGTTACATTCTGTATTATCCTCCAGTCACTTCCAGAGCTGCACTCACTATTCTGCTGTTACATTGTGTCTTATCCTCCAGTCACCTCCAGAGCTGTAATCACTATTCTCCTGTTAAATCGTGTTTTATCCTCCAGTCACCTTCAGAACTGCACTCACTATTCTGCTGTTACATCGTGTCTTAACCTCCAGTCACCTCCAGAGCTGCACTCACCATTCTGCTGTTGCATTGTGTCTTATCCTCTTGCCACCTCCGGAGCTGCACTCACTATTCTGCTGTTAAAATGTGTCTTAAACGTCAGTCACCTCCAGAGCTGCACTCACTATTCTGCTGTGACATTGTGTCTTATCCTCTTGCCACCTCCGGAGCTGCAGTCACTATTCTGCTGTTACATCAGGCCTTATCCTCCAGTCACCTCCAGAGCTGCACTCACTATTCTGCTCTTACATCATGTCTTATCCTCCAGTTTCCTCCAGAGCTGCAGTCACTATTCTGCTATTACATCAGGTCTTATCCTCCAGCCACCTCCAGAGCTGCACTCACTATTCTGCTCTTACATCATGTCTTATCCTCCAGTTAACTCCAGAGCTGCAGTCACTATTCTGCTGTTACGTCATGTCTTATCCTCCAGTCACCTCAATAGCTGCTCTCACTATTCTGCTGTTACATTATGTCTTATCCTCCAGTCACCTCCAGAGCTGCATTCACTATTCTGCTGTTACATCGTGTCTTATCCGCCAGTCACCTCCAGAGCTGCAGTCACTACTCTGCTGTTACATCATGTCTTATCCTCCAGTCATCTCCAGAGCTGTAGTCACTATCCTGCTGTTACATCATATCTTATCCTCCAGTCACCTCCAGAGCTGCACTCACTATTCTGCTGTTAAAATGTGTCTTAAACGTCAGTCACCTCCAGAGCTGCACTCACTATTCTGCTGTTACATTGTGTCTTATCCTCTTGCCACCTCCGGAGCTGCAGTCACTATTCTGCTGTTACATCAGGCCTTATCCTCCAGTCACCTCCAGAGCTGTAGTCACTATTCTGCGATTACATCAGGTCTTATCCTCCAGCCACCTCCAGAGCTGCACTCACTATTCTGCTCTTACATCATGTCTTATCCTCCAGTTACCTCCAGAGCTGCAGTCACTATTCTGCTGTTACGTCATGTCTTATCCTCCAGTCACCTCAATAGCTGCTCTCACTATTCTGCTGTTACATTATGTCTTATCCTCCAGTCACCTCCAGAGCTGCATTCACTATTCTGCTGTTACATCGTGTCTTATCCGCCAGTCACCTCTAGAGCTGCACTCACTATTCTGCTGTTACATCATGTCTTATCTTCCAGTCACCTCCAGAGCTGCAGTCACTATTCTGCTGTTACATCAGGTCTTATCCTCCAGTCACCTCCAGAGCTGCAGTCACTAATATGCTATTACATCAGGTCTTATCCTCCAGCCACCTCTAGAGCTGCACTCAATATTCTGATCTTACATCATGTCTTATCCTCCAGTTACCTCCAGAGCTGCAGTCACTATTCTGATCTTACATCATGTCTTATCCTCCAGTTACCTCCAGAGCTGCAGTCACTATTCTGCTGTTACATCCTGTCTTATCCTCCAGTCACTTCCGGAGCTGCACTCACTATTCTGCTGTTACATTGTGTCTTATCCTCCAGTCACCTCCAGAGCTGTAATCACTATTCTGCTGTTACATCGTGTTTTATCCTCCAGTCACCTACAGAGCTGCGGTCACTATTCTGCTGTTACATTATGTCTTATCCTCCAGTTACCTCCAGAGCTGCAGTCTCTATTCTGCTTTTATATCATGTCTAATCCTCCAGTCACCTCCAGAGCTGCTTTCACTATTCTACTGTTACATGCCATCTTATCCTCCAGTCACCTCCAGAGCTGCATCACTGTTCTGCTGTTACATGACATCTTATCCTCCAGCCAGCTCCAGAGCTGCAGTCACTGTTCTGCTGTTACATGACATCTTATCCTCCAGCCACCTCCAGAGCTGCTGTCACTATTCTGCTGTTACATTATGTCTTATCCTCCAATTACCTCCAGAGCTGCAGTTACTATTCTGCTGTTACATCATGTCTTATCCTCCAGTCACCTCCAGAGCTGCAGTCACTATTCTGCTGTTACATCGTGTCTTATCCTCCAGTCACCTCCAGAGCTGCATTCACTATTCTACTGTTACATGACATCTTATCCTCCAGTCACCTCCAGAGCTGCACTAAGTATTCTGCTGTTACTTCGTGTCTTATCCTCCTGTCACCTCCAGATCTGCACTCACTATTCTGCTGTTACATCTTGTCCTATCCTCCAGTCACCTCCATAGCTGCACTCACTATTCTGCTGTTACATCGTGTCTTATCCTCCAGTCACCTCCAGAGCTGCACTCACTGTTCTGCTGTTACATCGTGTCTTATCCTCCATTCACCTCCAGAGCTGCACTTACCATTCTGCTGTTATATTGTGTCTTATCCTCCAGTCACCTCCAGAGCTGTAGTCACTATTTTGCTGTTACATCATGTCTTATCCTCCAGACACCTCCAGAGCTGCAGTCACATTTCTGCTGTTACATCGTGTCTTATCCTCCAGTCACCTCCAGAGCTGCAGTCACTATTCTGCTGTTACATCATGTCTTATCCTCCAGTTACTTCCAGAGCTGCACTCGCTATTCTGCTGTTACATCGTGTCTTATCCTCCAGTCACCTCCAGAGCTGCAGTTACTATTCTGTTGTTAAATCATGTCTTATCCTCCAGTCAACTCCAGAGCTGTAGTCACTATTCTGCTGTTACATCGTGTCTTATCCTCCAGTCACCCCAAGAGCTGCACTCACTATTCTGCTGTTACATCTTGTCTTCTCCTCCAGTCACCTACAGAGCTGAAGTCTCTATTCTGCTGTTACATCATGTCTTATCCTGCAGTCACCTCCAGAGCTGTAGTCTCTATTCTGCTGTTACATCAGTACTTATCCTCCATTCACCTCCAGAGCTGCACTCACTATTCTGCTGTAACATCATGTTTTATCTGCCAGTCACCTCCAGATCTGCACTCACTATTCTGCAGTTACATCGTGTCTTATCCTCCAGTCACCTCCAGATCTGCACTCACCATTCTGCTGTTACATTTTGTCTTATCCTCCAGTCACCTCCAGAGCTGCTCTCACTATTCTGCAGTAAAATCAGGTCTTATCCTCCAGCCACCTTCAGAGCTGCTGTCACTATTCTGCTGTTACATCGTGTCTTTTCCTCCAGCCACTTCCAGAGCTGCTATCAAAATTCTGCTGTTACATCATGTCTTATCCTCCAGTCACCTCCAGAGCTGCAGTCACTCTTCTGCTGTTACATCGTGTCTTATCCTCCAGTCACCTCCAGAGCTGCTGTCACTATTCTGCTGTTACATCCTGTCTTATCCTCCAGTCATCTCCAGAGCTGTAGTCACTATTCTGCTGTTACGTCATGTCTTATCCTCCAGTCACCTCCAGAGCTGCACTCACTATTCTGCTGTTACATCGTGTCTTATCCTCCAGCCACCTCCGGAGCTGCACTCACTATTCTGCTCTTACATCATGTCTTATCCTCCAGTCACCTCAATAGCTGCGCTCACTATTCTGCTGTTACATTCTGTATTATCCGCCAGCCACCTCCAGAGCTGCACTCACTATTCTGCTGTTACATCTTGTTTTATCCGCCAGTCACCTCTAGAGCTGCACTCACTATTCTGCTGTTACATCATGTCTTATCTTCCAGTCACCTCCAGAGCTGCAGTCACTATTCTGCAGTTACATCGTGTCTTATTCTCCAGCCACCTCCAGAGCTGCAGTCACTATTCTGCTGTTACATCAGGTTTATCCTCCAGTCACCTCCAGAGCTGCAGTCACTATTATGCTATTACATCAGGTCTTATCCTCCAGTTACCTCCAGAGCTGCAGTCACTATTCTGCTGTTACATTCTGTATTATCCTCCAGTCACTTCCAGAGCTGCACTCACTATTCTGCTGTTACAATGTGTCTTATCCTCCAGTCACCTCCAGAGCTATAATCACTATTCTGCTGTTACATCGTGTTTTATCCTCCAGTCACCTCCAGAGCTGCAGACACTATACTGCTGTTACATCGTGTCTTATCCTCCAGTCACCTTCAGAACTGCACTCACTATTCTGCTGTTACATCGTGTCTTAACCTCCAGTCACCTCCAGAGCTGCACTCACCATTCTGCTGTTACATTGTGTCTTATCCTCCAGTCACCTCCAGAGCTGCAGTCACTATTCTGGTGTAACATCATATCTTATCCTCGAGCCACCTTCCAGAGCTGCAGTCAATATTCTGCTGTTACATTATGTCTTATCCTCCAGTTACCTCCAGAGCTGTAGTCACTATTCTGCTGTTACATCATGTCTTATCCTCCAGTCACCTCCAGAGCTTCAGTCTCTATTCTGCTGTTACATCATGTCTTATCCTCCAGTCACCTCCAGAGCTGCAGTCACTTTTCTGCTGTTACATCGTATCTTATCCTCCAGTCACCTCCAGAGCTGCAGTTACTATTCTGCTGTTACATCATGTCTTATCCTCCAGTCACCTCCAGAGCTGCACTCACTATTCTGCTGCTACATCAGGTCTGATCCTCCAGTCACCTCCAGAGCTGCGGTCACTATTCTGCTGTTACATCTTGTCTTATCCTCCAGTCACCTCCAGAGCTGCAATCACTATTCTGCTTTTACATCATGTCTAATCCTCCAGTCACCTCCAGAGCTGCATTCACTCTTCTGCTGTTACATCGTGTCTTATCCTCCAGTCACCTCCAGAGCTGCAGTCACTATTCTGCTGTTACATCGAGTCTTATCCTCCAGTCACCACAAGAGCTGCACTCACTATTCTGCTGTAACATCGTGTCTTAACCTCCAATCACCTCCAGATCTGCACTTACCATACTGCTGTTACCTTGTGTCTTATCCTCCAGAGCTGTAGTCACTATTCTGCTGTTACAATGTATCTTATCCGCCAGCCAACTCCAGAGCTGCACACACTATTCTGCTGTTACATCGTGTCTTATCCGCCAGCCACCTCTAGAGCTGCACTCACTATTCTGCTGTTACAAACGTGTCTTATCCTCCAGTCACCTCCAGAGCTGCAGTCACTATTCTGCTGTTACTTAATGTCTTATCCTCCAGTCACCTCCTGAGCTGCACCCACTATTCTGCTGTTACATCGTGTCTTATCCTCCAGTCACCTCCAGAGCTGCAGTCACTACTCTGCTGTTACATCATGTCTTATCCTCCAGTCATCTCCAGAGCTGTAGTCACTATCCTGCTGTTACATCATATCTTATCCTCCAGTCACCTCCAGAGCTGCACTCACTATTCTGCTGTTAAAATGTGTCTTAAACGTCAGTCACCTCCAGAGCTGCACTCACTATTCTGCTGTTACATTGTGTCTTATCCTCTTGCCACCTCCGGAGCTGCAGTCACTCTTCTGCTGTTACATCAGGCCTTATCCTCCAGTCACCTCCAGAGCTGCACTCACTATTCTGCTCTTACATCATGTCTTATCCTCCAGTTACCTCCAGAGCTGCAATCACTATTCTGCTATTACATCAGGTCTTATCCTCCAGCCACCTCCAGAGCTGCACTCACTATTCTGCTCTTACATCATGTCTTATCCTCCAGTTAACTCCAGAGCTGCACTCACTATTCTGCTCTTACATCATGTCTTATCCTCCAGCCACCTCCAGAGCTGCACTCACTATTCTGCTGTTACATTATGTCTTATCCTCCAGTCACCTCCAGAGCTGCATTCACTATTCTGCTGTTACATCGTGTCTTATCCGCCAGTCACCTCCAGAGCTGCAGTCACTACTCTGCTGTTACATCATGTCTTATCCTCCAGTCATCTCCAGAGCTGTAGTCACTATTCTGCTGTTACGTCATGTCTTATCCTCCAGTCACCTCCAGAGCTACACTCACTATTCTGCTGTTAAAATGTGTCTTAAACGTCAGTCACCTCCAGAGCTGCACTCACTATTCTGCTGTTACATTGTGTCTTATCCTCTTGCCACCTCCGGAGCTGCAGTCACTATTCTGCTGTTACATCAGGCCTTATCCTCCAGTCACCTCCAGAGCTGCAGTCACTATTCTGCTATTACATCAGGTCTTATCCTCCAGCCACCTCCAGAGCTGCACTCACTATTCTGCTCTTACATCATGTCTTATCCTCCAGTTACCTCCAGAGCTGCAGTCACTATTCTGCGATTACATCAGGTCTTATCCTCCAGCCACCTCCAGAGCTGCACTCACTATTCTGCTCTTACATCATGTCTTATCCTCCAGTTACCTCCAGAGCTGCAGTCACTATTCTGCTGTTACGTCATGTCTTATCCTCCAGTCACCTCAATAGCTGCTCTCACTATTCTGCTGTTACATTATGTCTTATCCTCCAGTCACCTCCAGAGCTGCATTCACTATTCTGCTGTTACATCGTGTCTTATCCGCCAGTCACCTCTAGAGCTGCACTCACTATTCTGCTGTTACATCATGTCTTATCTTCCAGTCACCTTCAGAGCTGCAGTCACTATTCTGCTGTTACATCAGGTCTTATCCTCCAGTCACCTCCAGAGCTGCCGTCACTAATATGCTATTACGTCAGGTCTTATCCTCCAGTCACCTCCAGTGCTGCACTCAATATTCTGATCTTACATTATGTCTTATCCTCCAGTTACCTCCAGAGCTGCAGTCACTATTCTGATCTTACATCATGTCTTATCCTCCAGTTACCTCCAGAGCTGCAGTCACTATTCTGCTGTTACATCAGGTCTTATCCTCCAGTCACCTCCAGAGCTGCAGTCACTAATATGCTATTACATCAGGTCTTATCCTCCAGTCACCTCCAGTGCTGCACTCAATATTCTGATCTTACATTATGTCTTATCCTCCAGTTACCTCCAGAGCTGCAGTCACTATTCTGATCTTACATCATGTCTTATCCTCCAGTTACCTCCAGAGCTGCAGTCACTATTCTACTGTTACATCCTGTCTTATCCTCCAGTCACTTCCGGAGCTGCACTCACTATTCTGCTGTTACATTGTGTCTTATCCTCCAGTCACCTCCAGAGCTGTAATCACTATTCTGCTGTTACATCGTGTTTTATCCTCCAGTCACCTACAGAGCTGCGGTCACTATTCTGCTGTTACATTATGTCATATCCTCCAGTTACCTCCAGAGCTGCAGTCTCTATTCTGCTTTTATATCATGTCTAATCCTCCAGTCACCTCCAGAGCTGCATTCACTATTTTACTGTTACATGACATCTTATCCTCCAGTCACCTCCAGAGCTGCATCACTGTTCTGCTGTTACATGACATCTTATCCTCCAGCCACCTCCAGAGCTGCAGTCACTGTTCTGCTGTTACATGACATCTTATCCTCCAGCCACCTCCAGAGCTGCTGTCACTATTCTGCTGTTACATTATGTCTTATCCTCCAATTACCTCCAGAGCTGCAGTTACTATTCTGCTGTTACATCATGTCTTATCCTCCAGTCACCTCCAGAGCTGCAGTCACTATTCTGCTGTTACATCGTGTCTTATCCTCCAGTCACCTCCAGAGCTGCATTCACTATTCTACTGTTACATGACATCTTATCCTCCAGTCACCTCCAGAGCTGCACTAAGTATTCTGCTGTTACTTCGTGTCTTATCCTCCTGTCACCTCCAGATCTGCACTCACTATTCTGCTGCTACATCTTGTCCTATCCTCCAGTCACCTCCATAGCTGCACTCACTATTCTGCTGTTACATCGTGTCTTATCCTCCAGTCACCTCCAGAGCTGCACTCACTGTTCTGCTGTTACATCGTGTCTTATCCTCCAGTCACCTCCAGAGCTGCACTCACTATTCTGCTGTTACATCGTGTCTTATCCTCCAGTCACCTCCAGAGCTGCAGTCACATTTCTGCTGTTACATCGTGTCTTATCCTCCAGTCACCTCCAGAGCTGCAGTCACTATTCTGCTGTTACATCATGTCTTATCCTCCAGTTACTTCCAGAGCTGCACTCGCTATTCTGCTGTTACATCGTGTCTTATCCTCCAGTCACCTCAAGAGCTGCAGTTACTATTCTGTTGTTAAATCATGTCTTATCCTCCAGTCAACTCCAGAGCTGTAGTCACTATTCTGCTGTTACATCGTGTCTTCTCCTCCAGTCACCTACAGAGCTGAAGTCTCTGTTCTGCTGTTACATCATGTCTTATCCTGCAGTCACCTCCAGAGCTGTAGTCTCTATTCTGCTGTTACATCAGTACTTATCCTCCATTCACCTCCAGAGCTGCACTCACTATCCTGCTGTAACATCATGTTTTATCTGCCAGTCACCTCCAGAGCTGCACTCACTATTCTGCTGTTACATCGTGTCTCATCCTCCAGTCACCTCCAGAGCTGCAATAACTATTCTGTTGTTACATCATGTCTTATCCTCCAGTCACCTCCAGAGGTGCAGTCACTATTCTGCTGTTACATCATGTCTTATCCTCCAGTCACCTCCAGAGCTGCACTCAGTATTCTGTTGTTACATCATGTCTTATCCTCCTGTCACCTCCAGAGCTGCAGTCACTATTCTGCTGTTACTTCATGTCTTATCCTTCAGTCAACTCCAGAGCTGTAGTCTCTATTCTGCTGTTACATCAGGTCTTATCCTCCATTCACCTCCAGAGCTGCAGTCACTATTCTGCTGTAACATCACGCCTTATCTTCCAGTCACCTCCAGATCTGCACTCACTATTCTGCAGTTACATCGTGTCTTATCCTCCAGTCACCTCCAGATCTGCACTCACCATTCTGCTGTTACATTTTGTCTTATCCTCCAGTCACCTCCAGAGCTGCTCTCACTATTCTGCAGTAAAATCAGGTCTTATCCTCCAGCCACCTTCAGAGCTGTTGTCACTATTCTGCTGTTACATTATGTCTTATCCTCCAGTTACCTCCAGAGCTGCCATTACTATTCTGCTGTTACATCATGTCTTATCCTCCAGTCACCTCCAGAGCTGCACTTAATATTCTGCTGTTACATCATCTCTTATACGCCAGTCACCTCCAGAGCTGCATTCTCTATTCTGCTCTTACATCATGTCTTATCCTCCAGTCACCTCCAGAGCTGCAGTAACTATTCTGCTGTTACATCGTGTCTTATCCTCCTGTTACCTTCAGAGCTGCAGTCACTATTCTGCTGTTACATCATGGCTTATCCTCCACTCACCTCCAGAGCTGTGGTCACTATTCTGCTGTTACATCAGGTCTTATCCTCCAGTCACCTCCAGAGCTGTAGTCACTATTCTGCTGTTACATCAGGTCTTATCCTCCAGTCGCCTCTAGAGCTGCAGTCTCTATTCTGCTGTTACATCATGTCTTATCTTGTAGTCACCTCCAGAGCTGCAGTCACTTTTCTGCTGTTACATCGTGTCTTATCCTCCAGCCACCTCCAGAGCTGCACTCACTATTCTGCTGTTACATCGTGTCTAATCCTCCAGTCACCTCCAGAGCTGCAATAACTATTCTGTTGTTACATCATGTCTTATCCTCCAGTCGCCTCCAGACGTGCAGTCACTATTCTGCTGTTACATCATGTCTTATCCTCCAGTCACCTCCAGAGCTGCACTCACTATTCTGTTGTTACTTCATGTCTTATCCTCCAGTCAACTCCAGACGTGCAGTCACTATTCTGCTGTAACATCACGCCTTATCCTCCAGTCACCTCCAGAGCTGCACTCACTATTCTGCTTTTACATTGTCTTATCCTCCAGTCACCTCCAGAGCTGCAGTTACTATTCTGCTGTTACATCGTGTCTTATCCTCCAGTCACCTCCAGAGCTGCATTCACTATTCTACTGTTACATGACATCTTATCCTCCAGTCACCTCCAGACCTGCACTCACTATTCTGCTGTTACATCGTGTCTTATCCTCCAGTCACCTCCAGAGCTGCACTCACTATTCTGCTGTTACATCGTGTCTTATACTCCAGTGCTGCAGTCACTGTTCTGCTGTTACATGACATCTTATCCTCCAGCCACCTCCAGAGCTGCAGTCACTGTTCTGCTGTTACATGACATCTTATCCTCCAGCCACCTCCAGAGCTGCTGTCACTATTCTGCTGTTACATTATGTCTTATCCTCCAATTACCTCCAGAGCTGCAGTTACTATTCTGCTGTTACATCATGTCTTATCCTCCAGTCACCTCCAGAGCTGCAGTCACTATTCTGCTGTTACATCGTGTCTTATCCTCCAGTCACCTCCAGAGCTGCATTCACTATTCTACTGTTACATGACATCTTATCCTCCAGTCACCTCCAGAGCTGCACTAAGTATTCTGCTGTTACTTCGTGTCTTATCCTCCTGTCACCTCCAGATCTGCACTCACTATTCTGCTGCTACAGCTTGTCCTATCCTCCAGTCACCTCCATAGCTGCACTCACTATTCTGCTGTTACATCGTGTCTTATCCTCCAGTCACCTCCAGAGCTGCACTCACTGTTCTGCTGTTACATCGTGTCTTATCCTCCAGTCACCTCCAGAGCTGCACTCACTATTCTGCTGTTACATCGTGTCTTATCCTCCAGTCACCTCCAGAGCTGCAGTCACATTTCTGCTGTTACATCGTGTCTTATCCTCCAGTCACCTCCAGAGCTGCAGTCACTATTCTGCTGTTACATCATGTCTTATCCTCCAGTTACTTCCAGAGCTGCACCCGCTATTCTGCTGTTACATCGTGTCTTATCCTCCAGTCACCTCAAGAGCTGCAGTTACTATTCTGTTGTTAAATCATGTCTTATCCTCCAGTCAACTCCAGAGCTGTAGTCACTATTCTGCTGTTACATCGTGTCTTATCCTCCAGTCACCCCAAGAGCTGCACTCACTATTCTGCTGTTACATCTTGTCTTCTCCTCCAGTCACCTACAGAGCTGAAGTCTATGTTCTGCTGTTACATCATGTCTTATCCTGCAGTCACCTCCAGAGCTGTAGTCTCTATTCTGCTGTTACATCAGTACTTATCCTCCATTCACCTCCAGAGCTGCACTCACTATTCTGCTGTAACATCATGTTTTATCTGCCAGTCACCTCCAGAGCTGCACTCACTATTCTGCTGTTACATCGTGTCTCATCCTCCAGTCACCTCCAGAGCTGCAATAACTATTCTGTTGTTACATCATGTCTTATCCTCCAGTCACCTCCAGAGGTGCAGTCACTATTCTGCTGTTACATCATGTCTTATCCTCCAGTCACCTCCAGAGCTGCACTCACTATTCTGTTGTTACATCATGTCTTATCCTCCTGTCACCTCCAGAGCTGCAGTCACTATTCTGCTGTTACTTCATGTCTTATCCTTCAGTCAACTCCAGAGCTGTAGTCTCTATTCTGCTGTTACATCAGGTCTTATCCTCCATTCACCTCCAGAGCTGCAGTCACTATTCTGCTGTAACATCACGCCTTATCTTCCAGTCACCTCCAGATCTGCACTCACTATTCTGCAGTTACATCGTGTCTTATCCTCCAGTCACCTCCAGATCTGCACTCACCATTCTGCTGTTACATTTTGTCTTATCCTCCAGTCACCTCCAGAGCTGCTCTCACTATTCTGCAGTAAAATCAGGTCTTATCCTCCAGCCACCTTCAGAGCTGTTGTCACTATTCTGCTGTTACATTATGTCTTATCCTCCAGTTACCTCCAGAGCTGCCATTACTATTCTGCTGTTACATCATGTCTTATCCTCCAGTCACCTCCAGAGCTGCACTTAATATTCTGCTGTTACATCATCTCTTATACGCCAGTCACCTCCAGAGCTGCATTCTCTATTCTGCTCTTACATCATGTCTTATCCTCCAGTCACCTCCAGAGCTGCAGTAACTATTCTGCTGTTACATCGTGTCTTATCCTCCTGTTACCTTCAGAGCTGCAGTCACTATTCTGCTGTTACATCATGGCTTATCCTCCACTCACCTCCAGAGCTGTGGTCACTATTCTGCTGTTACATCAGGTCTTATCCTCCAGTCACCTCCAGAGCTGTAGTCACTATTCTTCTGTTACATCAGGTCTTATCCTCCAGTCGCCTCTAGAGCTGCAGTCTCTATTCTGCTGTTACATCATGTCTTATCCTGTAGTCACCTCCAGAGCTGCAGTCACTTTTCTGCTGTTACATCGTGTCTTATCCTCCAGCCACCTCCAGAGCTGCACTCACTATTCTGCTGTTACATCGTGCCTAATCCTCCAGTCACCTCCAGAGCTGCAATAACTATTCCGTTGTTACATCATGTCTTATCCTCCAGTCACCTCCAGACGTGCAGTCACTATTCTGCTGTTACATCATGTCTTATCCTCCAGTCACCTCCAGAGCTGCACTCACTATTCTGTTGTTACTTCATGTCTTATCCTCCAGTCAACTCCAGACGTGCAGTCACTATTCTGCTGTAACATCACGCCTTATCCTCCAGTCACCTCCAGAGCTGCACTCACTATTCTGCTTTTACATTGTCTTATCCTCCAGTCACCTCCAGAGCTGCAGTTACTATTCTGCTGTTACATCGTGTCTTATCCTCCAGTCACCTCCAGAGCTGCATTCACTATTCTACTGTTACATGACATCTTATCCTCCAGTCACCTCCAGACCTGCACTCACTATTCTGCTGTTACATCGTGTCTTATCCTCCAGTCACCTCCAGAGCTGCACTCACTATTCTGCTGTTACATCGTGTCTTATACTCCAGTGCTGCAGTCACTGTTCTGCTGTTACATCGTGTCTTATCCTCCAGTCACCTCCAGAGCTGCACTCACTGTTCTGCTGTTACATGACATCTTATCCTCCAGCCACCTCCAGAGCTGCTGTCACTATTCTGCTGTTACATTATGTCTTATCCTCCAATTACCTCCAGAGCTGCAGTTACTATTCTGCTGTTACATCGTGTCTTATCCTCCAGTCACCTCCAGAGCTGCATTCACTATTCTACTGTTACATGACATCTTATCCTCCAGTCAGCTCCAGAGCTGCACTAAGTATTCTGCTGTTACTTCGTATCCTATCCTCCAGTCACCTCCAGAGCTGCAGTCACTTTTCTGCTGTTACATCGTGTCTTATCCTCCAGCCTCCTACAGAGCTGCACTCACTATTCTGCTGTTACATCGTGTCTTATCCTCCAGTGCTGCAGTCACTGTTCTCCTGTTACATCGTGTCTTATCCTCCAGTCACCTCCAGAGCTGCACTCACTGTTCTGCTGTTACATCATGTCTTATCCTCCAGTCATCTGCAGAGCTGCAGTCACTATTCTGCTGTTACATTGTGTCTTATCCTCCAGTCACCTCCAGAGCTGCAGTCACTATTTTGCTGTTACATCGTGTCTTATCCTCCAGTCACCTCCAGAGCTGCAGTCACTTTTCTGCTGTTACATCGTGTCTTATCCTCCAGTCACCTCCAGAGCTGCAGTCACTATTCTGCTGTTACATCATGTCTTATCCTCCAGTTACTTCCAGAGCTGCACTTGCTATTCTGCTGTTATATCGTGTCTTATCCTCCAGTCACCTCCAGAGCTGCAGGTACTATTCTGCTGTAACATCATGTTTTATCTGCCAGTCACCTCCAGAGCTGCACTCACTATTCTGCTGTTACATCGTGTCTCATCCTCCAGTCACCTCCAGAGCTGCAATAACTATTCTGTTGTTACATCATGTCTTATCCTCCAGTCACCTCCAGAGGTGCAGTCACTGTTCTGCTGTTACATCATGTCTTATCCTACAGTCACCTCCAGAGCTGCACTCACTATTCTGTTGTTACATCATGTCTTATCCTCCTGTCACCTCCAGAGCTGCAGTCACTATTCTGCTGTTACTTCATGTCTTATACTTCAGTCAACTCCAGAGCTGTAGTCTCTATTCTGCTGTTACATCAGGTCTTATACTCCAGTCACCTCCAGAGCTGCACTCACCATTCTGCTGTTACATTTTGTCTTATCCTCCAGTCACCTCCAGAGCTGCTCTCACTATTCTGCAGTAAAATCAGGTCTTATCCTCCAGCCACCTCCAGAGCTGTTGTCACTATTCTGCTGTTACATTATGTCTTATCCTCCAGTTACCTCCTGAGCTTCAGTCACTATTCTGCTTTTACATCGTGTCTTATCCTCCAGTTACCTCCAGAGCTGCCGTTACTATTCTGATGTTACATCATGTCTTATCCTCCAGTCACCTCCAGAGCTGCACTTAATATTCTGCTGTTACATCATCTCTTATCCTCCAGTCACCTCCAGAGCTGCATTCTCTATTCTGCTCTTACATCATGTCTTATCCTTTAGTCACCTCCAGAGCTGCAGTAACTATTCTGCTGTTACATCGTGTCTTATCCTCCTGTTACCTCCAGAGCTGCGGTCACTATTCTGCTGTTACATCAGGTCTTATCCTCCAGTCACCTCCAGAGCTGTAGTCACTATTCTGCTGTTACATCAGGTCTTATCCTCCAGTCGCCTCCAGAGCTGCAGTCTCTATTCTGCTGTTACATCATGTCTTATCCTGTAGTCACCTCCAGAGCTGCAGTCACTTTTCTGCTGTTACATCGTGTCTTATCCTCCAGCCACCTCCAGAGCTGCACTCACTATTCTGCTGTTACATCGTGTCTCATCCTCCAGTCACCTCCAGAGCTGCAATAACTATTCTGTTGTTACATCATGTCTTATCCTCCAGTCACCTCCAGACGTGCAGTCACTATTCTGCTGTTACATCATGTCTTATCCTCCAGTCACCTCCAGAGCTGCACTCACTATTCTGTTGTTACTTCCTGTCTTATCCTCCAGTCAACTCCAGACGTGCAGTCACTATTCTGCTGTAACATCACGCCTTATCCGCCAGTCACCTCCAGAGCTGCACTCACTATTCTGCTTTTCCATTGTCTTATCCTCCAGTCACCTCCAGAGCTGCAGTTACTATTCTGCTGTTACATCGTGTCTTATCCTCCAGTCACCTCCAGAGCTGCATTCACTATTCTACTGTTACATGACATCTTATCCTCCAGTCACCTCCAGACCTGCGCTCACTATTCTGCTGTTACATCGTGTCTTATCCTCCAGTCACCTCCAGAGCTGCACTCACTATTCTGCTGTTACATCGTGTCTTATACTCCAGTGCTGCAGTCACTGTTCTGCTGTTACATCGTGTCTTATCCTCCAGTCACCTCCAGAGCTGCACTCACTGTTCTGCTGTTACATGACATCTTATCCTCCAGCCACCTCCAGAGCTGCTGTCACTATTCTACTGTTACATTATGTCTTATCCTCCAATTACCTCCAGAGCTGCAGTTACTATTCTGCTGTTACATCGTGTCTTATCCTCCAGTCACCTCCAGAGCTGCATTCACTATTCTACTGTTACATGACATCTTATCCTCCAGTCACCTCCAGAGCTGCACTAAGTATTCTGCTGTTACTTCGTATCCTATCCTCCAGTCACCTGCAGAGCTGCAGTCACTTTTCTGCTGTTACATCGTGTCTTATCCTCCAGCCTCCTACAGAGCTGCACTCACTATTCTGCTGTTACATCGTGTCTTATCCTCCAGTGCTGCAGTCACTGTTCTCCTGTTACATCGTGTCTTATCCTCCAGTCACCTCCAGAGCTGCACTCACTGTTCTGCTGTTACATCATGTCTTATCCTCCAGTCATCTGCAGAGCTGCAATCACTATTCTGCTGTCACATTGTGTCTTATCTTCCAGTCACCTCCAGAGCTGCAGTCACTTTTCTGCTGTTACATCGTGTCTTATCCTCCAGTCACCTCCAGAGCTGCAGTCACTATTCTGCTGTTACATCATGTCTTATCCTCCAGTTACTTCCAGAGCTGCACTTGCTATTCTGCTGTTATATCGTGTCTTATCCTCCAGTCACCTCCTGAGCTTCAGTCACTATTCTGCTTTTACATCGTGTCTTATCTGCCAGTTACCTCCAGAGCTGCACTCACTATTCTGCTGTTACATCATGTCTTATCCTCCAGTCACCTCCAGTGCTGCACTTAATATTCTGCTGTTACATCATCTTTTATCCTCCAGTCACCTCCCGAGCTGCATTCTCTATTCTGCTCTTACATCATGTCTTATCCTTCAGTCACCTCCAGAGCTGCAGTAACTATTCTGCTGTTACATCGTGTCTTATCCTCCTGTTACCTCCAGAGCTGCAGTCACTATTCTGCTGTTACATCATGGCTTATCCTCCACTCACCTCCAGAGCTGTGGTCACTATTCTGCTGTTACATCAGGTCTTATCCTCCACTCACCTCCAGAGCTGTGGTCACTATTCTGCTGTTACATCAGGTCTTATCCTCCAGTCGCCTCCAGAGCTGCAGTCTCTATTCTGCTGTTACATCATGTCTTATCCTGTAGTCACCTCCAGAGCTGCAGTCACTTTTCTGCTGTTACATCGTGTCTTATCCTAAAGCCACCTCCAGATCTGCACTCACTATTCTGCTGTTACATCGTGTCTCATCCTCCAGTCACCTCCAGAGCTGCAATAACTATTCTGTTGTTACATCATGTCTTATCCTCCAGTCACCTCCAGAGCTGCAGACACTATTCTGTTGTTACATCGTGTCTTATCCTCCAGTCACCTCCAGAGCTGCACTCACTATTCTGTTGTTACATCATGTCTTATCCTCCAGTCACCTCCAGACGTGCAGTCACTATTCTGCTGTTACATCATGTCTTATCCTGCAGTCACCTCCAGACCTGCGGTCACTATTCTGCTGTTACATTATGTCTTATCCTCCAGTCACCTCCAGAGCTGTAGTCACTATTCTGCTGTTACGTCATGTCTTATCCTCCAGTCAACTCCAGAGCTGTAGTCACTATTCTGCTGTTACATCAGGTCTTATCCTCCAGTCACCTCCAGAGCTGCAGTCTCTATTCTGCTGTTACATCAGGTCTTATCCTCCAGTCGCCTCCAGAGCTGCAGTCTCTATTCTCCTGTTACATCCTGTCTTATCCTCCATTCACCTCCAGAGATGCAATCACTGTTCTGCTATTACATCAGGTCTTATCCTCCAGTCACCTCCAGAGCTGCACTCAGTATCTGCTGTTACTTCGTGTCTTATCTTCCAGTCACCTCCAGATCTGCACTCACTATTCTGCTGTTACATCGTGTCTTATCCTCCAGTCTCCTCCAGAGCTGCAGTCGCTGTTCTGCTGTTACATCGTGTCTTATCCTCCAGTCACCTCCAGAGCTGCACTCATTGTTCTGCTGTTACATCGTGTCTTATCCTCCAGTCACCTCCAGAGCTGCAGTCACTATTCTGTTACATCAGGTCTTATCCTCCAGTCACCTCCAGAGCTGCACTCACTATTCTGCTGTAACATCGTGTCTTATGAGCCAGTCACCTCCAGATCTGCAATTACCATTCTGCTGTTACATTGTGTCTTATCCTCCAGTCACCTCCAGAGCTGTAGTCACTATTCTGATGTTACATCGTGTCTTATCCTCCAGTCACCCCAAGAGCTGCACTCACTATTCTGCTGTTACATCATGTGTTATCCTGCAGTCACCTCCAGAGCTGCAGTCTCTTATTCTCCTGTAACATCATGCCTTATCCTCCAGCCACCTCCAAAGCTGCAGTCAGTATTCAGCTTTTACATCGTGTCTTATCCTCGTCATCTAAAGGGCTGCACTCACTATTCTGCTGTTACATCGTGTCTTATCCTCCAGTCACCTTAAGAGCTGCACTCACTATTCTGCTGTTACGTCACGTCCTATCCTCCATTCACCTCCAGAGCTGCAGTCACAATTCTGCTCTAACATCATGTGTTCTCCTCCAGTTACCTCCATAGCTGCAGTCACTATTCTGCTGTTGCATCCTGTCTTATCCTCCACTTACCTCCAGAGCTGTGGTCACTATTCTGCTGTTACATCAGGTCTTATCATCCAGTCTTCTCCAGAGCTGTAGTCACTATTATGCTGTTACGTCATGTCTTATTTTCCACTCACCTCCAGAGCTGCAGTCACTATTCTGCTGTTACAACGTGTCTTATCCTCCAGCCACCTTCAGAGCTGCAGTCACTATTCTGCTGTTACATCAGGTCTTATACTCCAATCACCTCCAGAGCTGCAGTCACTATTCTGCTGTTACATCCTGTCTTATCCTCCATTCACCTCCAGAGATGCAATCACTGTTCTGCTATTACATCAGGTCTTATCCTCCAGTCACCTCAAAAGCTGCAGTCACTATTCTGTTGTTACATCGTGTCTCATCCTCCAGTCACCTCCAGAGCTGCACTCACTATTCTGCTGTTAATTCATTTCTTATCCTCCAGTCACCTCCAGTGCTGCAGTCACTATTCTGCTGTTACATCGTGTCTTATCCTCCAGCCACCTCCAGAGCTGCACTCACTATTCTGCTGTTACATCGAGTCTTATCCTCCAGTCACCTTCAGAGCTGTCGTCACTATTCTGCTATTACATCTTGTCTTATCCTCCAGTCACCTTCAGAGCTGCTCTCACTATTCTGCTGTTACATAATGTCTTATCCTCCAGTTACCTCCAGAGCTGTAGTCACTATTCGGCTGTACATCATGTCATATCCTTTATTCCCCTCCAGAGCTGTAGTCTCTTTTCTGCTGTTACATCGTGTCTTATCCTCCAGTCACCTCCAGAGCTGCAGTCACTATTCCGCTGTTACATCGTGTCTTATCCTCCAGCTACCTCCAGAGCTAAAGTCACTATTCTGCTGTTACATCGTGTTTTATCCTCCAGCCACCTCCAGAGCTGCACTCACTATTCTACTGTTACATCATGTCTTATCCTCCAGTCACCTCCAGAGCTGCACTCACTATTCTGCTGTTACATTATGTCTTATCCTCCAGTTACCTCCAGAGCTGCAGTCACTATTCTGATGTTACATCATGTCTTATCCTCCAGTTACCTCCAGAGCTGCAGTCACTATTCTGATGTTACATCATGTCTTATCCTCCAGTTACTTCCAGAGCTGCACTCACTATTCTGCTGTTACATCGTGTCTTATCCTCCCGTCACCTCCAGAGCTGCAGTCTCTATTCTGCTGTTACATCCTGTCTTATCCTCCATTCACCTCCAGAGATGCAATCACTGTTCTGCTGTTACATCAGGACTTATCCTCCAGTCACCTCCCGAGCTGCAGTCACTATTCTGCTGTTACATCGCGTCTTATTCTCCAGTCACCTCAAGAGCTGTGGTCACTATTCTGCTGTTACATCAAGTCTTATCGTCCAGTCACCTTCAGAGCTACACTCACTATTCTGCTGTTACATCAGGTCTTATCTTCCAGTCACCTCCAGAGCTGCAGTCACTCTTCTGCTGTTACATCGTGTCTTATCCTCCAGCCACCTCCAGATCTGCACTCACTATTCTGCTGTTACATCGTGTCTTATCCTCCAGTCACCTCCAGAGCTTCAGTCACTATTCTGCTGTTACATCGTGTCTTATCCTCCAGTCACCTCCAGAGCTGCTGTTACTATTCTGCTGTTACATCATGTCTTATCCTCCAGTCACCTCCAGAGCTGCACTCACTATTCTGCTGTTACATCATCTCTTATCCTCCAGTCACCTGCAGAGCTGCAGTCACTTTTCTGCTGTTACATCGTGTCTTATCCTCCAGTCACCTCCAGAGCTGCAGTCACTATTCTGCTGTTACATCGTGTCTTATCCTGCAGTCACCTCCAGAGCTGCAGTCTCTATTCTCCTGTAACATCATGTCTTATCCTCCAGTCACCTCCAGAGCTGCAGTCACTTTTCTGCTTTTACATCGTGTCTTATCCTCCAGCCACCTCCAGAGCTGCACTCACTATTCTGCTGTTACATCCTGTCTTATCCTCCAGTCACCTCCAGAGCTGCATTCACTATTCTTCTGTTACATGACATCTTATCCTCCAGTCACCTCCAGAGCTGCACTCAGTATTCTGCTGTTACTTCGTGTCTTATCCTCCAGTCACCTCCAGAGCTGCAGTCACTGTTCTGTTGTTACATCGTGTCTTATCCTCCAGTCACCTCCAGAGCTGCAGTCACTGTTCTGTTGTTACATCGTGTTTTATCCTCCAGTCACCTACAGAGCTGCACTCACTGTTCTGCTGTTACATCGTGTCTTATCCTCCAGTCACCTCCAGAGCTGCAGTCACTATTCTGCTGTTATATCAGGTCTTATCCTCCAGTCACCTCCAGAGCTGCACTCACTATTCTGCTGTAACATCGTGTCTTATCCTCCAGTCACCTCCAGAGCTGCACTCACTATTCTGCTGTTACATCAGGTCTTATCCTCCAGTCACCTCAAGTGCTGCACTCACTATTCTGCAGTAACATCATGTCTTATCACCAGCCACCTCCAGAGCTGCACTCACTATTCTGCTGTTACATTATGTCTTATCCTCCAGTCAACTCCAGAGCTGTAGTCACTATTCTGCTATTACATCATGTTTTATCATGCAGTTGTGGCACCCCAGGGGTCTGGTTTCCACAGTAATGTAATGTTATGTCTGAGAGCAGGTGGGAGGTCCTTTGGTCAGGGATCCTGTGCATGCCACACCTCCTGCCCAGTCTTGGGAGGGGATGAACTTCCCCTATATAAACCTGGGGCTGAGGCAGGGTTAGAGAGTTTCAGAGAGGAGAAGACAGGGAGCAGAGCTGCTCTATGGGCTCTGCTCCACAGGCAGGCCCTGTCCTGGGGCCTGAGCCTGGAGTAGAAGAAGAACAGAAGTAGAGACAGAGAAGCAGCATAGGAAGAAACAACAGGAGCTCTGTGGGAGCAGTGTTACAAAGAGTCAGGGGCTGGCAGCTGCAGAGCTCGCCCTGACTGAGAAGATTTCTTACCGGACCCGGAGTCCGAGGCTGTGGGGACTAACTCCTACCCAGCAGCAGAATCCGTCAGGCAGGGGATTTCAGGTCCTCTGGCCAAGAAGCCCGAAGGCACGGTCACACGCATGGGTCCAGCACCGCCGTCGTGGAGCGGAAGCTATTAGAAGGCCCCGAGTCACCGGCCATACGGGTGAGCACCACACGGTACACTCAGGGACGTGGGCTACTTATACCCGCCTCAAGCAAGGTAGCCAGAAGAGTACAGATAGTTTGGGAGGCCTACAACTCCGCCTGGCCAGGGGAGATCCCATCTGCTCAAGGACTGACCAGGCCCCAATCACTAGCCAGTACTCCGGGAGGGTCTATCTTTATTACCAGTAAAGACCCTGAACTGCACGGTACCGTCTCCGAGTGGTTCCTGCTACCCCCATCATCCACGTCGGCTGCCCTGAGGCCATACCCCTCCCGTTGGGGGTTATACCACCACGCTGCACAATCTCACCACCGGCCTCAGCGGTCTGCCCTGCAGCGGCGGCTCCAAAGCTGCATTCAACGGGTGGCGTAGTCGTTCTAACATCTACTGCCATAGACTGCCACTGAGTTTGACACCCTGGGCACAGACCGGGTCACCGCCACAAGGACTACTACCCCTATCCGGATCCGGCTCCGGGTATCCCCTGAACACGGCCCAGGGGGCGCGTCACAGTCACCTCCAGAGCTGCAGTCTCTATTCTCCTGTAACATCATATCTTATCCTCCAGTCACCTCCAGAGCTGCAGTCACTTTTCTGCTGTTACATCGTGTCTTTTCCTCCAGCCACCTCCAGAGCTTCACACACTATTCTGCTGTTACATCCTGTCTTAACCTCCATTCAGCTCCAGAGATGCAATCACCGTTCTGCTGTTACATCGTGTCCTATCCTCCAGTCGCCTCCAGAGCTGTATTCACTATTCCGCTGTTACATCGTGTCTTATCCTCCAGTGCTAATGTAGCACCCTGAGGATTCGGCTGCTACAGGGGTATTGCACCTCAACCCAGAGGTGTGATATTCCACTCCCGGGTAAGGATGGAGTGTGGAACTGAGCTCGGTAGGCTGCATGCACTACATACATCCCATTTCCGAGGAACAGACCGACGGTACTCCCACTTAGAAATGTGCAGGTACGACCGAGTCTGTTCCTGGCTGGAGTGGGAGGGGGGTGGTACATCCCAAGTAGTGTAGGGGCAGATAGGGGGAGCAGCCTGGGTAAAGATAGGAGCTCATTGGGTGCTGGTCACCTGAGCTCACACATAGAGGGTGTATATAAGGTGGGCACCATCAGAGATCAGGGTCAGTCTGTCAGCCTTTGCAGAGGAGTCACAGGAAGAGGAGCAGAGCAGATCCAGAGAGAGAGAGGAGAGAGAGAGACCCAGAGGGGGAAACAGAAGAAAGGACTCTAAGACCCCAAATTAAATCCCCGGGTGAAGAGTCGGCGCAGGGTACCGGAACCCAAGCTGGTGGGGGCAAAAACACACCCCAGCCAGAGACCGGAGGCCGTGGGCAGCGTCTGCCACGGCCACCCACCACATCCACCACGAAGGCATACCACGTGGAGGGTCAGGGAACCCAAGGCCAAGGGTCACCCAACAGAAGGCCCGAGGGAGCTGGACCTGGGTGGATCACTAGTGGGGACGGCCAGAGAAAGGACAGAAGGAGAGCTCAGGGTCACGCTCCGGACTCGCTTGGGGGTTGGCTGGATCCCGGACCTGGTGGACGCAGCACGGCTCGGGAGGTCACTTGGAGCTGGAGTGACCGGAACATCAGCAGTGAGTAAATACCCTAAACTGCACAACCCGACTTTGTCTTCATTTTACACCTATGCTGCACCACCACAACCCCCATCCTCTGCACCTGACCCCCTGAGGCTATACCCCACCCGTTGGGGGTTATACTACCGAAAGCTGCACCAACACCATCAGCCTCAGCGGACCCTGCTGCAGCGGCGGCCATAGTGACCGCAACACAACGGGTGGCATAGTCGACAATAAAGAACTTTATAACATCTGTAGGACTGCCACATACAACTGAGTTTGACACCCTGGGCACGGACCGGGTCACAGCCACTCGGAAGACTACAACCCCCATCTGATCCGGCTCCGGATATTCCCACTAACGAATATGGCCCAGGGGGCGCGTCAACTTTGGCGTAGTCGGCAGGATTACGTGCCCGCAACACCCGGGTACTGCGTGCCTGAAGAAAAGTGCGAGTTTACCTCAAAAAGAAGTCTCCTGCCGGTTCCGGAGGGTCCCCGCCATCGGACTCCATCACAGGTCGATTCCCGCCGGTTGTCCGCCATTAACAGCTTGTTCCCGCCATCTGAAGAGTTTCCCGCCACTGGGAGACGATTCCCGCCATTTCCAAAGGTTTCCCGCCTTGGAAGAGCGGACGCCATTATGGGCGTGCCAGAGGGTGGCAAGAGGCCACCTCCCATCGTGGGCCAGGACCGAAAATGGCGCCAAAAGTGGAAACCGCCCCCACCAACAGAGACTGTGATGCTAGAGGTGTCTGTCAGCGTGAAAGAACAGCCCCTGGAGCTGACAGTCACCAAGTGGCCCCGGGACCGCCCTCGAAGGGGGAGGAGACGAAAGAAGAGAAAAAAGATGGGTGCCGCCTGGAGCAGTCTAGAGCGAGCGCACCCGGAGGCAAGAAGCCTGGAGAAGAAGATCGGAGGAGCTTACCCGGAGATGGCGAGAAAGCAGAGAAGCACCGGCCCGTTGGCCAGGAGCCTGCTAGAAACAGAAGAGGGAGAGCAGAGCAGCACCGGCCCGCTGGCCAGGAGCCTGCTGGAGACAAATGGAGGAGAGCAGAGCAGCACCGACCCGTTGGTCAGGAGCCTGCTGGAAGCAACGACCCCACTAGGCCTAGTGGAGGTCCTAGCACAGCTTCCCCGAGACCGGGAGTGTGCACAGACCACTCTGGAGGGCCTCGCAAGGAGGATGGCCCGGGTGCAGCGAGAGACGTTGGCGGAGTGGAGCCGTGAGATGGCCCAGCAGACCGAGACCCGTCAGCGGAGCACGCCACCCAAGACGAGGAGACAGACCGCCTCTGAGGATGGCGCGGGAGGATTGAAGGCCGGAGACGGCGCCGAGAAGGGAGCCGAACGAGTGGAGGCAGGTAAAGGGGACGTCTATACCCCAAACCGGGAAACCGCGTACCTGCCCCAGCTCCCCGTCGCAGAGCCCGAAGTCTATCCTGCCGTGCCCGTCGCTGCAACGTCACCGCCGCAGACTAGGCCTCAAACGGGAGCCGCGACCCCTGTGACGTCACACGCCTCGACCCCGAGCGTGACCAAGCAGGAAGTACCACCAGCCTGGTCGCAAGGCCTAGTACCCCCGGGCGCCGCAATACCAACAGCGCCCCCTACCTCCGCGGAGCCCCCGGCCTGGTCGCAGGGCCAAGTAGCCCAGGGCGCCGCCGTCCTTACGGTGCCCTTTACCTTCCAGATACCCCAGGCCTGGCCGCAAGGCCCGGGCAACCCGGGCGCTAACACCACCGCGCCCATAAGACCAAGAGTGCCGCATCTGGGAGAGGACCTGTACGCCCAGCATACGTGCCCGGATGGGCAGCCATTTATATGGCCACCGGAGTTTCACCATCCCCGACTCCGGAGAGAGAGACCCCTGGATGAACCCCTGATTCCGGCTCCGAAGCCCGTAAAGAGGATCTCGCCCCCGCTTGAAGAGACCCAATTTGAGTGGGACCCCACCGGAGAAGATCTCATGGGGTTCACTCAAGAGACTCGGGCAGCTGCAGCGGAGCGTGCTGAGTGCTGCCGCCAACAGCTCGAGGACTTTGAGAGGGAGCGGAGAGAGAGGCGGGTCCGGGAACAACAAGCTCAAGTAAGGAGCGCGGAGCAGAAGAGCCGGGCCAGGAGAGACCCCCGTGCAGCGCATAGTCCCCGCACCACCGGGACTGTGATAAAGTTTAACATGCAGCATGGGTGGGGCTTCATCCGAGACCACCGCACCCTAGGCGACGTCTTCGTGACCAGGAGAGACGTTGAGTCCCACCTACCGGAGGGACACAGAGGTCGTGACCTTTACATCGGGGACGAGGTCACCTTCACCCGGCACAAGTGTGCCAAAGGACCCTACGCCCTCCATGTGCATCGCCTGACGGAGGAAGAGCTGCGGTGTGAGGAGGAAGAGCAAGAGGACCCGGACGGGTCTGAAACTAAAGCCAAAGGTAACCATAAAGAAAGAGCAGGAGGACGCCGTCGCTAAGTACAGCGAAGCAGGAGCTGTATATAGTTGCCCGTCGGGGCACAGTGAATTGAAACTGAAACTGAAACTGTTACTGCTGCTAATATAGTCCCCGTTGGGACCAGCAAGTGTGAACTGTTACCCGTTTATCCCTTAATTCCCACTGACCGAGGACTGAGAGCGGTCATTCCTTCCCCATACCTGGCCGAGGACTGAGAGCGGCCATAATCCCTGTATATAGTTGCGCGTCCTAAAGCGCCCCCAACCGGTTTTATAGGGAAAACCAGTTTTCCAGAGAGACTGTCGCACTTTACCCGGTCACACGTTGCACAGTGACCGGAGGAGGAGCCAGAGGCGACGAGAATGTTATTATGAAAAGTTTTATGATGATGCTGATATATATATGATATTTTATATGTTTTATTATGTTTATGTTTATGCAAAAATTTGTATGTTGTGGTGTTTTGTCTTACAGCCCGAGGACGTGCTGTGATTTACCAGGGGGGAATGTAGCACCCTGAGGATTCGGCTGCTACAGGGGTATTGCACCTCAACCCAGAGGTGTGATATTCCACTCCCGGGTAAGGATGGAGTGTGGAACTGAGCTCGGTAGGCTGCATGCACTACATACATCCCATTTCCGAGGAACAGACCGACGGTACTCCCACTTAGAAATGTGCAGGTACGACCGAGTCTGTTCCTGGCTGGAGTGGGAGGGGGGTGGTACATCCCAAGTAGTGTAGGGGCAGATAGGGGGAGCAGCCTGGGTAAAGATAGGAGCTCATTGGGTGCTGGTCACCTGAGCTCACACATAGAGGGTGTATATAAGGTGGGCACCATCAGAGATCAGGGTCAGTCTGTCAGCCTTTGCAGAGGAGTCACAGGAAGAGGAGCAGAGCAGATCCAGAGAGAGAGAGGAGAGAGAGAGACCCAGAGGGGGAAACAGAAGAAAGGACTCTAAGACCCCAAATTAAATCCCCGGGTGAAGAGTCGGCGCAGGGTACCGGAACCCAAGCTGGTGGGGGCAAAAACACACCCCAGCCAGAGACCGGAGGCCGTGGGCAGCGTCTGCCACGGCCACCCACCACATCCACCACGAAGGCATACCACGTGGAGGGTCAGGGAACCCAAGGCCAAGGGTCACCCAACAGAAGGCCCGAGGGAGCTGGACCTGGGTGGATCACTAGTGGGGACGGCCAGAGAAAGGACAGAAGGAGAGCTCAGGGTCACGCTCCGGACTCGCTTGGGGGTTGGCTGGATCCCGGACCTGGTGGACGCAGCACGGCTCGGGAGGTCACTTGGAGCTGGAGTGACCGGAACATCAGCAGTGAGTAAATACCCTAAACTGCACAACCCGACTTTGTCTTCATTTTACACCTATGCTGCACCACCACAACCCCCATCCTCTGCACCTGACCCCCTGAGGCTATACCCCACCCGTTGGGGGTTATACTACCGAAAGCTGCACCAACACCATCAGCCTCAGCGGACCCTGCTGCAGCGGCGGCCATAGTGACCGCAACACAACGGGTGGCGTAGTCGACAATAAAGAACTTTATAACATCTGTAGGACTGCCACATACAACTGAGTTTGACACCCTGGGCACGGACCGGGTCACAGCCACTCGGAAGACTACAACCCCCATCTGATCCGGCTCCGGATATTCCCACTAACGAATATGGCCCAGGGGGCGCGTCACTGCAGTCACTGTTCTGCTGTTACATCGTGTCTTATCCTCCAGTCACCTCCAGAGCTGCAGTCACTATTCTGCTGTTACATCGTGTCTTATCCTGCAGTCACCTCCAGAGCTGCAGTCTCTATTCTCCTGTAACATCATGTCTTATCCTCCAGTCACCTCCAGAGCTGCAGTCACTTTTCTGCTTTTACATCGTGTCTTATCCTCCAGCCACCTCCAGAGCTGCACTCACTATTCTGCTGTTACATCGTGTCTTATCCTCCAGTCACCTCCAGAGCTGCATTCACTATTCTGCTGTTACATGACATCTTATCCTCCAGTCACCTCCAGAGCTGCACTCAGTATTCTGCTGTTACTTCGTGTCTTATCCTCCAGTCACCTCCAGAGCTGCAGTCACTGTTCTGTTGTTACATCGTGTCTTATCCTCCAGTCACCTCCAGAGCTGCAGTCACTGTTCTGTTGTTACATCGTGTTTTATCCTCCAGTCACCTACAGAGCTGCACTCACTGTTCTGCTGTTACATCGTGTCTTATCCTCCAGTCACCTCCAGAGCTGCAGTCACTATTCTGCTGTTATATCAGGTCTTATCCTCCAGTCACCTCCAGAGCTGCACTCACTATTCTGCTGTAACATCGTGTCTTATCCTCCAGTCACCTCCACAGCTGCACTCACTATTCTGCTGTTACATCAGGTCTTATCCTCCAGTCACCTCAAGTGCTGCACTCACTATTCTGCTGTAACATCATGTCTTATCACCAGCCACCTCCAGAGCTGCACTCACTATTCTGCTGTTACATTATGTCTTATCCTCCAGTCAACTCCAGAGCTGTAGTCACTATTCTGCTATTACATCATGTTTTATCCTCCAGTCACCTCCAGAGCTGCACTCACTATTCTGCTGTTACATCATGTCTTATCCTCCAGTCACCTCCAGAGCTGCAGTCACTTTTCTGCTGTTACATCGTGTCTTTTCCTCCAGCCACCTCCAGAGCTTCACTCACTATTCTGCTGTTACATCCTGTCTTATCCTCCATTCAGCTCCAGAGATGCAATCACTGTTCTGCTGTTACATCGTGTCCTATCCTCCAGTCGCCTCCAGAGCTGTATTCACTATTCCGCTGTTACATCGTGTCTTATCCTCCAGTGCTGCAGTCACTGTTCTGCTGTTACATCGTGTCTTATCCTCCAGTCACCTCCAGAGCTGCACTCACTGTTCTGCTGTTACATCGTGTCTTATCCTCCAGTCACTTGCAGAGCTGCAGTCACTATTCTGCTGTAACATCGTGTCTTAACCTCCAGTCACCTCCAGAGCTGCACTTACCATTCTGCTGTTATATTGTGTCTTATCCTCCAGTCACCTTCAGAGCTGCAGTTACTATTCTGTTGTTACATCATGTCTTATCCTCCAGTCAACTCCAGAGCTGTAGTCACTATTTTGCTGCTACATCATGTCTTATCCTCCAGACACCTCCAGACCTGCGGTCACTATTCTGCTGTTACATTATGTCTTATCCTCCAGTCACCTCCAGAGCTGCAGTTACTATTCTGTTGTTACATCATGTCTTATCCTCCAGTCAACTCCAGAGCTGTAGTCACTATTCTGCTGTTACATCGTGTCTTATCCTCCAGTCACCCCAAGAGCTGCACTCACTATTCTGCTGTTACATCATGTCTTCTCCAGTCACCTACAGAGCTGCAGTCTCTATTCTGCTGTTACATCATGTCTTATCCTGCAGTCACCTCGAGAGCTGCAGTCTCTATTCTCCTATAACATCATGTCCTATCCTCCAGTCACCTCCAGAGCTGCAGTCACTTTTCTGCTGTTACATCGTGTCTTATCCTCCAGCCACCTCCAGAGCTGCACTCACTATTCTGCTGTTACATCGTGTCTTATCCTCCAGGCACCTCCAGAGCTGCACTCACTTTTCTGCTGTTACATCGTGTCTTATCCTCCAGTCACCTCAAGAGCTGCCCTCACTTTTCTGCTGTTACATCGTGTCTTATCCTCCAGTCACCTCAAGAGCTGCCCTCACTATTCTGCTGTTACATCGTGTCTTATCCTCCAGTCACCTCAAGAGCTGTAATCTCTATTCTGCTGTTACATCATGTTTTATCTGCCAGTCACCTCCAGAGCTGCACTCACTATTCTGCTGTTACATCGTATCTCATCCTCCAGTCACCTCCAGAGCTGCAATAACTATTCTGTTGTTACATCATGTCTTATCCTCCAGTCACCTCCAGAGGTGCACTCACTATTCTATTCTTACATCATGTCTTATCCTCCTGTCACCTCCAGAGCTGCAGTCACTATTCTGCTGTTACTTCGTGTCTTATCCTCCAGTCAACTCCAGAGCTGTAGTCTCTATTCTGCTGTTACATCAGGTCTTATCCTCCATTCACCTCCAGAGCTGCAGTCACTATTCTGCTGTTACATCACGCCTTATCCTCCAGTCACCTCCAGAGCTGCACTCACTATTCTGCTGTTACATTATGTCTTATCCTCCAGTCACCTCCAGAGCTGCACTCACTATTCTGCTGTTACATCGTGTCTTATCCTCCAGTCTCCTCCAGAGCTGCACTCACCATTCTGCTTTTTCACTGTGTCTTATTCTCCAGTCACCTCCAGAGCTGAACTCACTATTCTGCAGTTAAATCGGGTCTTATCCTCCAGCCACCTCCAGAGCTGCTGTCACTATTCTGCTGTTACATTATGTCTTATCCTCCAATTACCTCCAGAGCTGCAGTTACTATTCTGCTGTTACATCATGTCTTATCCTCCAGTTACCTCCAGAGCTGCACTCACTATTCTGCTGTTACATCGTGTCTTATCCTCCACTCACCTCCAGAGCTGTGGTCATTATTCTGCTGTTACATCAGGTCTTATCCTCCAGTCATCTCCAGAGCTGCAGTCACTATTCTGCTGTTACATCATGTCTTATCTTCCAGCCACCTCCAGAGCTGCACTCACTATTATGCTGTTACTTCATGTCTTATCCTCCAGCCACCTCCAGAGCTGCAGTCACTATTCTGCTCTTACATCAGGTCTTATCCTCCAGTCACCTCCAGAGCTGCAGTCACTATTCTGCTGTTACATCGTGTCTTATCCTCCAGCCACCTCCAGAGCTGCAGTCACTGTTCTGCTGTTACATCGTGTCTTATCCTCCAGCCACCTCCAGAGCTGCATTCACTATTCTGCTGTTACATCAGGTCTTATCCTCCAGTCACCTCCAGAGCTGCAGTCTCTATTCTGCTGTTACATCAGGTCTTATCCTCCAGTCGCCTCCAGAGATGCAATCACTGTTCTGCTATTACATCAGGTCTTATCCTCCAGTCACCTCAAAAGCTGCAGTCACTATTCTGCTGTTACATCATGTCTTATCTTTCAGTCACCTCCAGAGCTGCAGTCACTATTCTGCTGTTACATCATGTTTTATCCTCCAGTCACCTCCAGAGCTGCTGTCACTATTCTGCTGTTACATTATGTTTTATTCTCCAGTTACCTCCAGAGCTGCAGTCACTATTCTGATGTTACATCATGTCTTATCCTCCAGTTACTTCCACAGCTGCACTCACTATTCTGCTCTTACATCGTGTCTTATCCTCCAGTCACCTCCACACCTGCAGTTACTATTCTGCTGTTACATCATGTCTTATCCTGCAGTCACCTCCAGAGCTGCACTCACTGTTCTGCTGTTACATCAGGTCTTATCCTCCAGCCACCTCCAGATCTGCACTCAGTATTCTGCTGTTACATGAGGTCTTATCCTCCAGTCACCTCCAGAGCTGTAATCACTATTCTGCTGTTACATCAGGTCTTATCCTCCAGCCACCTCTAGATCTGCACTCAGTATTCTGCTGTTACATCGTGTCTTATCCTCCAGTCACCTCCAGAGCTGCCGTTACTATTCTGCTGTTACATCATGTCTTTTCCTCCAGTCACCTCCAGAGCTGCAGTCTCTATTCTGCTGTAACATCATGTCTTATCCTCAAGTCACCTCCAGAGCTGCAGTCACTATTCTGCTGTTACATCGTGTCTTATCCTCCAGCCACCTCCAGAACTGCACTCACTTTTCTGCTGTTACATAGTGTCTTATCCGCCAGTCACCTCCAGAGCTGCCTTCACTATTCTGCTGTTACATGACATCTTATCCTCCAGTCACCTCCAGAGCTGCACTCAGTATTCTGCTTTTACTTCGTGTCTTATCCTCCAGTCACCTCCAGAGCTGCACTCACTATTCTGCTGTTACATCGTGTCTTATCCTCCAGTCACCTCCAGAGCTGCAGTCACTATTCTGCTGTTACATCAGGTCTTATCCTCCAGTCATCTCCAGAGCTGCAGTCACTATTCTGCTATTACATCATGTCTTATCCTCCAGTCACCTCCAGAGCTGCAGTCACTATTCTGCTGTTACATCGTGTCTTATCCTCCAGCAACCTCCAGAGCTGCACTCACTGTTCTGCTATTACATCGTGTTTTATCCTCCAGTTACCTCCAGAGCTGTCGTCACTATTCTGCTGTTACATCATGTCTTATCCTCCAGTCACCTTCAGAACTGCACTCACTATTCTGCTGTTACATTATGTCTTATCCTCCAGTCACCTCCAGAGCTGCAGTCACTATTCCGCTGTTACATCGTGTCCTATCCTCCAGCCACCTCCTGAGCTGCAGTCACTATTCTGCTGTTACATCGTGTCTTATCCTCCAGCTACCTCCAGAACTGCACTCACTATTCTGCTGTTACATCATGTCTGATCCTCCAGTCACCTCCAGAGCTGCACTCACTAGTCTGTTACATTATGTCTTATCCTCCAGTCACCTCCAGAGCTGCAGTCACTATTCTGCTGTTACATCGTGTCTTATCCTCCAGTCACCTCCAGAGCTGCCGTTACTATTCTGCTGTTACATCATGTCTTTTCCTCCAGTCACCTCCAGAGCTGCACTCACTATTCTGCTGTTACATCATGTCTTATCCTGCAGTCACCTCCAGAGCTGCAGTCTCTATTCTGCTGTAACATCATGTCTTATCATCAAGTCACCTCCAGAGCTGCAGTCACTTTTCTGCTGTTACATCGTGTCTTGTCCTCCAGTCACCTCCAGAGCTGCACTCAGTATTCTGCTGTTACATTGTGTCCTATCCTCCAGTCTCCTCCAGAGCTGCACTCACTATTCTGCTGTTATAGTGTCTTATCCTCCAGTCACCTCCAGAGCTGCACTCACTATTCTGCTGTAACATCGTGTCTTATCCTCCAGTTACTTCCAGAGCTGCACTCGCTATTCTGCTGTTACATCGTGTCTTATCCTCCAGTCACCTCCAGAGCTGCAGTTACTATTCTGCTGTTACATCATGTCTTATCCTCCAGTTACTTCCAGAGCTGCACTCGCTATTCTGCTGTTACATCGTGTCTTATCCTCCAGTCACCTCCAGAGCTGCAGTTACTATTCTGCTGTTACATCATGTCTTATCCTCCAGTCAACTCCAGAGCTGTAGTCACTATTCTGCTGTTACATCGTGTCTTATCCTCCAGTCACCCCAAGAGCTGCACTCACTATTCTGCTGTTACATCATGTCTTATCCTCCAGTCACCTCCAGAGCTGTAGTCACTATTCTGCTGTTACATCGTGTCTTATCCTCCAGTCACCTCCAGAGCTGCAGTTACTATTCTGCTGTTACATCATGTCTTATCCTCCAGTCAACTCCAGAGCTGTAGTCACTATTCTGCTGTTACATCGTGTCTTATCCTCCAGTCACCCCAAGAGCTGCACTCACTATTCTGCTGTTACATCATGTCTTATCCTGCAGTCACCTCCAGAGCTACAGTCTCTATTCTCCTGTAACATCGTGTCTTATCCTCCAGTCACCTCCAGAGCTGCACTCACTATTCTGCTGTTACATCGTGTCTTATCCTCCAGACACCTCCAGAGCTGCAGTCACTATTCTGCTGTTACATCGTGTGTTATCCTCCAGCCACCTCCAGAGCTGCACTCACTATTCTGCTGTTACATCGTGTCTTATCCTCCAGACACCTCCAGAGCTGCAGTCACTATTCTGCTGTTACATCGTGTGTTATCCTCCAGCCACCTCCAGAGCTGCACTCACTATTCTGCTGTTACATCGTGTCTTATCCTCCAGACACCTCCAGAGCTGCAGTCACTATTCTGCTGTTACATCGTGTCTTATCCTCCAGTAACCTCAAGAGCTGCACTCACTATTCTTCTGTTACATTACGTCTTATCCTCCAGTCACCTCCAGAGCTGTAGTCTCTATTCTGCTGTTACATCAGGTTTTATCCTCCATTCACCTCCAGAGCTACAGTCACTATTCTGCTGTAACATCATGTTTTATCTGCCAGTCACCTCTAGAGCTGCACTCACTATTCTGCTGTTACATCGTGTCTCATCCTCCAGTCACCTCCAGAGCTGCAATCTCTATTCTGTTGTTACTTCATGTCTTATCCTCCAGTCACCTCCAGAGGTGCAGTCACTATTCTCCTGTTACTTCGTGTCTTATCCTCCAGTCACCTCCAGAGCTGTAGTCTTTATTCTGCGGTTACATCAGGTCTTATCCTCCATTCACCTCCAGAGCTGCAGTCACTATTCTTCTGTTACATCATGTCTTATCGTCCAGTCACCTCCAGAGCTGCACTCACTATTCTGCAGTTACATCAGGTCTTATCCTCCAGTCACCTCCAGATCTGCACTCACTATTCTGCTGTTACATCGTGTCTTATCCTCCAGTAACCTCCAGAGCTGCACTCACCATTCTGCTTTTACATTGTGTCTTATCCTCCAGTCACCTCCACAGCTGCACTCACTATTCTGCAGTTACTTCAGGTCTTATCCTCCAGCCACCTCCAGAGCTGCTGTCACTATTCTGCTGTTACATTATGTCTTATCCTCCTGTCACCTCCAGAGCTGCACTCACTATTCTGCTGTTACATCCAGGGCTGTGGAGTCGGAGTCGTGGAGTCGGAGTTAGTTTTGGTTGGAGTCTGAGTCGGTAGAAATGTACCGACTCCAGCTTTAAAAAAAATGTATTAATATTTCATAATTGAACTTTCATATGAATTTTATAAATGTTACTCAAATATATATGTTCTATCAAACTATGAACAACAGTGATAAGCAGTTCTGCTGGAGATAGAGACATTTCTTACTTCTTGTGTGTCACTGTTCTCCACTGCCCTTATCTAATCTTATACTTGGTTAACCTCATGCTGCCACAACCCCCCTACTTACAATGTATGAAACTGAAAGTGAAAATGTGTTGCAAATTCTTAGTAGTAAAGCTCCTCCTCTAGACTAGATGTTTACTAGGTGTGCGTCTTCCAAGCATCTCACAGCTGCTACTCAGAAGAGGAAGACTGTAAGAAGTATTATCCTTTCAACAAACTTTGCATCAGTTAACTGTGAGTACATGAGGAATAACAGTATTACTGACCACTATATCAGTTGTACGACCTGGCAATAATTTTGTACCATTGTTTTTAGGAAAAACAATTGTCATTTGGATTGTGAATGCAGAATTAAAAACCTGAGAATGTCAAAGAAGCGTCACATTAAATCAGCTGTATTTGAACATTTCACCATCACTCAAGATAGAAAACATTATGTCTGTCAGTGTATGACAAATGATCCAGACGAAAACAAAAGCTGTGAAGCCAAGATCAGTGCATATTCAGGCAAAGATTAAAATGCTCCTACCAGAGCTTCTAATCTAAAGAGACATTTACAGCGCTTTCATCCAGAAGTACTGAAAGCAGTGGATGAGAAAGACTGCATCCAAACCAATGAACCAGTGCCCAGCTCTTCCAGCCAAACAAAGGAGCAGAGAACTTTGCAGCCATCATTTGCAAGATATTTTGTCAGTGACAAAGTTACTGTGACAATGACAGTAGATACATATAAAAAACAGATCATAGAGCTTGTTGTAAAGGATAGTGTGCCTATTTCATTATTTTCACGACCAGCTTTTATGTGTCTGAATGGGGAAATGGCCCGCAAGCTTGGTGTTTCTCTGGAGAGAGAGAGTATTAGAAAATTAGTAATCGAAGAAGCTTTTAAACAAAAGGAAGAACTTAAAAAAACTCTCAAGGGACGCTTTCTGCTTCTTAAAATGGATGCCTGCACACGTCACAGAGTGAACTATTTTGCCATCAATGTCCGATTTGTTTGTGACAAAAATGAAATAGTTACCAAGACATTGGCAGTAAAAGACACCAAAGCGCATCACACCAGTGAGTTTCTCCAGGTCTTGGTGGAAAAGGTTCTGCAAGACTATGAACTTAAAAAAGAGCAAGTTCAATGCTTCAAATATGATAAGTACTATTAAGCTAATGAATGAGAGTAATGATGGTGACCAGCAGCTAGAAGAACATTCTGGGTCCACAGACACAGAAATGTTTGAATTAGAGGAACACCGTATTGTAACTGAGGAGCAAACTGAAGTTGCTTCAGATGAACAGCAACATGATAGTTTAGATGATCTTGTTGAAACTGTGTCAATCCGTTCTTTCATTCATCACATGCGCTGTGTTGTGCGTACGCTACAGCTGGCTATAAGAGACAGTCTGCAAGAAGGACATGCTGCTGCACTGATTGGCAAGGTGAGAAAATTGGCTACTGTTGCCAGAACCCCTAAAGTTGACTCAATTTTGAAGAGACGTGCTGGAAAAGGGGCAATTATTGATCAAGCCACACGATGGGGCAGTACTTATGTAGCACCCTGAGGATTCGGCTGCTACAGGGGTATTGCACCTCAACCCAGAGGTGTGATATTCCACTCCCGGGTAAGGATGGAGTGTGGAGCTGAGCTCAGAAAGCTGCATGCACTACACACATCCCATTTCCGAGGAACAGACCAACGGTACTCCCACTTAGAAATGTGCAGGTACGACCGAGTCTGTTCCTGGCTGGAGTGGGAGGGGGGTGGTACATCCCAGTAGTGTAGGGGCAGATAGGGGGAGCAGCCTGGGTAAAGATAGGAGCTCATTGGGTGCTGGTCACCTGAGCTCACACATAGAGGGAGTATATAAGGTGGGCACCATCTAAGATCAGGGTCAGTCAGTCAGTCAGCCACAGTCAGTCAGTCTGTGAGTCTTTGCAGAGAAGTCAGAGGAAGAGAGCAGAAGAGCAGAGCAGCCCCAGGCCCAAAAGAGAGAGAGGAGAAAACGAAAGACCCAGAGGGGGAGAAAGAAGGAACTCTGAGAGCCCAAATATAATCACAGGGTGAAGAGTTGGCAACAGGGTACCGGATCCCAAACTGGTGGGGGCTACAGCATACCTCAGCCAGAGACCGGAGGCCGTGGGCAGCATCTGCCACGGCCACCCACCATATCCACCCAGAAGGCAGACCACGCATAGGGTCAGGGAACCCAGAGGCAAGGGTTCGCCAACAAGAGGCCCGAGGGAGCCGGACTTAGGTGGATCCCTGGTGGGGAAGGCCAGAGACGAGGACAGGACAGAACGGGAGCTCAGAACCACGCTCCAGAACTACTTGGGGGTTGGCCGAGTCCAGGACCTGGTGGACGCAGCACGGCTCGGGTGGTCACTCAAGGCCGGAGTGACCGGAACATCTGCAGTAAGTAAAGAACCCTGAACTGCACAACCCGACTCTGACTCTCATTACCATCATCCCTGCACTTCCACAACCACCATCCTCTGCACCTGACCCCCCTGAGGCTATACCCCTCCCGTTGGGGGTTATACTACCTAGCTGCACCAACACCATCAGCCTCAGCGGACCCTGCTGCAGCGGCGGCCGTAGTGACCGCAATTCAACGGGTGGCGTAGTCGACATAAAGAACTTTAGTAACATCAGTAAGGACTGCCACACACTGAGCTTGACACCCTGGGCACGGACCGGGTCACAGCCACTCGGAGACTACAACCCCCATCTGATCCGGCTCCGGGTATTCCCCTAAAGAATATGGCCCAGGGGGTGCGTCACTTACTTAATGATTCAGCGCTTGGTTGAACTGAAAACCTTTCTTGTAGACATGGCTAACCCTCAACTGACGCTAAATGAAAGTCAGTGGAATCAGGTGACTGAGCTGGAAAAATTGCTAGAGCACCCATTTACAGTGACTAAAAAATGACAAGCAGAGGACTTAACTCCAGGTATTTTCTTAAAGGAGTGGAAGAACCTGATGTTTCGCCTGTCCCAAAGAGGAGGGTTAATTGCAAGTGGCATTGCTACATCATCAATGAAAGGAGAGAGGAGCTACTATTACAAAATACAATTCTTTTGGCAGCTGTTTATGTAGACCCAATGCATCGGATTCTTCTAGATGATCAACAGCTAACTAAAGGAAAAGAAGCTCTGTTTGAAATAGCAGTAAGGATGAAAGGGTTGCAGAACAGTCAGGAGGAACAAGAAGAGTTTGGTCGTCCTGCCACATCTTCACCCTCATCATCAACTGATGAAGAATTTAATTTCGAAAAATATTTGGATCACAAGGACCGTGCAAAGCGTTCCCGCATAGAAGAAGAGTCATCCCCATCAAAGAACACAGCCAGTGCATTTCAGCAGAATTTTTCATGTGCACTAAAAGAAATTGAGAAATTTGACCGTTCATCAAAAATAACAGTGAAACAAGCGATTCCTCTGTATCCTGACATTGTCAGAGATGTTGCCCGAGTGGTTACTGCTTTGCCACCAACCCAAGTTAGTGTAGAGAGGTTGTTCTCTGCTCTCAAAATAATTAGATCAGATTTGAGGGCATCCATGAAGGAGGATCTGACAGAGGCAATACTTTTTCTGAGGACAAATTTATAGATTTCTTCTTATTAACTGCATAACAGTGTTTATTGCATATTTACTTACAAGAGTTTAGAAAAGTTTATAAAAGTTATTTGCTATATTCTAATTGTATTCTAATAAATATAGTTTTTGCTCTAAGTGGTCTGATTACTTATATGATGGTGAGAAACTGAATAAGCACGATGTTAATATTTTACAACAGTAAATTTATTGTTACGAATTGGCCATTTATGAAGGAGTCGGAACCTGATAAAATCCAGGAGTCGTAGTCGCAACTGTGGCTTACCGACTCCACAGCCCTGGTGAGCACGCAGCCTAAGTCTTCAAAGGTGTTGTCCATGATTAGAAACTTGTGTTTTTTTGTCTAAAAACAGCACCACAACCTGTCTGCAGGTTCTGTGTGGTATTGCAGCTCAGCTCCATTTATTTCAGTAGAGCTGAAGTCCAATGCCAGTCACAATCTATGGACAGATGTGATATTGCTTTTGAAAGAAAACAATAATGTTTTTCTAATCCTGTATGTGAAGATCTGAGGTTGTGGGTTGCAATAATCACCTAGACAAGTTAATGATGCAACAATAGTTTATCTCTTACATCCAAGGTTTTACTACAACTCTAGGTAAATGGCCAAAATACATTGCCCCCAGTGCACAAGATACCCTTCCTGGGGCGGTAGTTCAACTGCCTTTGTACCAGGCGATACTCACTGTTTCCCAACTTTTGGTTGGCTCACAGATTTCGTATCGCCAACCAGTATAGTTTGTATTCACATTCCTCGCTCCTCCAGACGACAAGATAAAACAATAGAGACACAGGTATCCAGTAGCAACAGTGCTTAAGAAAGTTCATCAAATCCAGACGACAGATTCCACAACTGTAGCATATTTATCCAGCCCAGTGATCAACCGATCTTCAAACTCCATAGGCCATTCATCCATGGGTCCAGGACCTCAGCCTAGATCCTTTCCCTTCAACGTCATTTCACCAACTTCCTAAACATGGGGCTTTTTTTCCTCCCTTCATGGGAGCATTTGAGGGTCATCAGAGAGGTTCACATACAGCAATTTGAATTGGTTTTAAAAATAATATTTTTCTTTCATATATTTTCACGTTTTGGGTGCAGTTTTTGTTTATGTCCTAGATCATATTTATGTCTTTTTAGCATTGTATAAATAAAGGTTACATTTTATTATTAGATCCCTTTATGATTTCTGACTTTTTGAGACCTCTATATACATTTGACCATTAACCTGCAGATTAATTGCATATCTGCAGGTTAATAGCCTTTCTTTCACGTGACTGGTTCCCTTGTAGGGTTGTCGTATGAATGCAATTCTTAATAAACCCAATCCTGTCTATGCTATATATACCCCTGTCCAGATCTATATTATAAAAGTATACAGTTGACATCTATCTGATGGATACATTTTTTTGCCAAACCTGTTTTCTAGTTCGCCCGTTATATTCATGCTGCAGCGTGGACTTACTTTACATAGTGTTTTTTATAGCAGCGTGCTTTAGTAGAGGCATTTCCATGGGGATTTTTCACTTGATGTGATATGCATGTAACATTTTACTGTATATGCCGTGCTGCCAATGTGGTTTTCTGTAAAAATATGTAGTAAATTAATTATTAAAACACTGCGCTACGACAGCCATCAATTAGATCCCATAATGATACAATAACCAGTACAGTTCTATTATCCTCATTAGACAGCGGTGTACACAGTTTATTATATAGACCTTTGCTGCACAATGGGACAGTGTTCATTTATGTAAAATAATCCATAGATGTGGGACAGGTCCATAGGGATATGTACAAACACCCTCCATATAAATGTGCACATATAAGCTAACACTGCCCCCTACAGCTTCAGTGGCTGATCTCAGGTGCCCACAGGGAATCAGTGCCCGTGTATTGTTAGTAGACTTCCATTGTATTCTTTATTAACACATCTACAACCCTTTGTATTATTCTGAACCTCCATAGAAGTGAATGGAGAAAGCCTATCATGCACAGCCACTTCTATGTTCATATTAACTAGAGATACAGCCTTATCTCGATAGCTGCGGGGGGCTACAGAGGTGGAGCCAACATCTATTAGCCATTTATGGCTTCTTCGGTGGATATATCTGAGAGGGAAATAACCCTTTAATTGGGTTATCCACTACTAGACACCAACTATTGATGGGCCAAGGGAGGTGAGAAAACTAAAAGAAATTGATATCTCCAGACCAGCGCTGCATACCCCACTGGTTACCTGAGGTTAACAACCGGTGGGGGCAACGCATGAGTGTTGCAGCTTCTGATTGGTTGCAGCATTCATATTTCATCTAAGCCAGAAGAAGTAGTGCTCACATGACACCCCTGCCAGATGTTGATGTCAGAATAATGGCGGGATACACAACAATGAGTATAAGAGGGCACTGGTTTGGGAGGTGATTTGGGGATTTTTTAATATTTTCCCTTCCTAGGTCCACAAATAAGACCCTACAAGTTCCAGGGAACATAGGTACACAGAACACCCTTTTTGGGCTGTGCATCTTCTCTATATACAGTGGGGAAAAAAAGTAAACTGCTCAAAAAAATAAAGGGAGCACTTAAACAACAGAATATAACTCCAAGTAAATCAAACTTCTGTGAAATCAAACTGTCCACTTAGGAAGCAACACTGATTGACAATCAATTTCACATGCTGTTGTGCAAATGGAATACACAATAGATGGAAATTATTGGCAATTATCAAGACACCCTCAATAAAGGAGTGGTTCTGCAGGTGGGGACCACAGATCACATCTCAGTACCAATGCTTTCTGGCTGATGTTTTGGTCACTTTTGAATGTTGGTTGTGCTTTCACACTCGTGGTAGCATGAGACGGACTCTACAACCCACAGAAGTTGCTCAGGTAGTGCAACTCATCCAACATGGCACATCAATGCAAGCTGTGGCAAGAAGGTTTGCTGCATCTGTCAGCGTAGTGTCCAGAGGCTGGAGGCGCTGCCAGGAGACAGGCCAGTACACCAGGAGACGTGGAGGGGGCCGTAGGAGGGAAACAACCCAGCAGCAGGACCGCTACCTCTGTCATTGTGCAAGGAGGAACAGGAGGAGCACTGCCAGAGCCCTTCAAAATGACCTCCAGCAGGCCACAAATGTGCATGTGTCTGCACAAACGGTTTGAAACAGACTCCATGAGGGTGGTATGAGGGCCCGACGTCCAGAGATGGGGGTTGTGCTCACAGACCAACACCGTGCAGGACACTTGGCATTTTCCACAGAACACCAGTATTGGCAAAGTCGCCACTGGCGCCCTGTGCTCTTCATAGATGAAAGCAGGTTCACACTGAGCTCATGCGACAGACGAGACAGAGTCTGGAGATGCCGTGGAGAGCGCATAGTGGGCAAACAACCTTACGCGGTGAAATGAGCTGCATCTGGATCTCGTCCACCTAAAGGGACTGTCAGCACAGAATGACTGTTCAAACTAAGTCCCAACTCTCGGTGCTTCGGGGCCAATCATTTATATACACCTTCCCACCTGCTTGTTTTCCCTCTATCCACACCCTCCTCTTCTTTGATTGACAGCTCTGGCTTCATAGAACCAGAGAAGGAAGGAGACAGAGGTAAAACAAGCAGGTGGGAAGGTGTATATAAATGATTGGCCCACGCCGTGATCCATGGAGCGCTTGTACTTGGTTTCAACAGTCATTCTGTGCTGACAGTCCCTTTAAAATCAGTGTTTCCCAAACTCCAGTCCCCACGGCCCCCCACAGGTCATGTCTTCAGGATTTCTATAGTATTGCACAGGTGAGAGAATTCCTGATTCCTTGATGATACTTTCATCACATGTGTAATACTGAGGAAATCCTGAAAACATGACCTGTTGGGGGGAAAACCTGACCTGTTGGGGGCCATGAGGACTGGAGTTTGGGAAACACTGCCTTAAATGGAGCGGTGCTGCAGTTTTATTATTCAGCGATTAGCAGGATCCCCCAACAATTTCTTAAGCAATGAGAAAATGCAGTCCCTAATGATGTCCTCTGACAATAAGCGGATCACGGACAGCAGATGCATTGGGTTCTGCATTTCTTGGAGAATGGGATGGGGCAGCTTCTGTCTTCTCAGTGATACAATCAGGAAGGAGATGCAGCGTGAGACAATCCCTGTCTAGATCTTTGATCTGATCATCAATACAGAGGGCTGATTGGGGAAGATAGAGGGAAAGGCTAATAAGATTATTAAAAAAAACTTAGTTTTTCAGCTGGTACTTCCTCTGGGGTCAGTATGCCAACCTCATCGACTTCATAGCACTTGCCAGAGTGGGCAGACACGATTTATTGCCTTTATACACGTCACCTCCACACAGGGCGATGCTGGCTACGACGCCTCTGTAGTGATCAAACGTTGAGTCAAACAGCAGGGCTTTAAGAGGGCTGCCCTTTTCAATCTTGGGACTAAAACACAAAAATAAGACATCCTGTTAAGGGGTATAAAGGTAAGTAAACCGCGTTCAGTCCGGGGTGATGAATTCCAAAAGACAAAGTTTATTCTGCCATCACATAACTTTTCGACCTGTTATAGGTCTTTATCAAGTATATACAAAGACATACAGGGATACTGATCCCCCTGGTCAGTGGCCAGAACACTGTAAATTCCCCTTAAATGGTCCAAAACTGAAACTGTGGGAACAATCGAATCCACTTAGGGTTCAGCAAACTTACAGTCAAGGGTTTGATAAAGTTATCTACACCCTTGTGTCTCCGGAAAGCATGGTGTACGTTCACGTGCTGAAAATGCCGACCAGTGCTGGAGTGAGCGGAGGTCCGCAGCTTGTGACAATCCTGCTGTAGTGAAACTACAGATCCCAGCAGGCTGACGGTCTCTCATCAAGTTATGCTGGGAGCTGCAGTTTCACAAATAGTGCTAGAGGATCCATGTCAGAAATATGAGGCTGCCACTAGGGTTTCTCCCACAAATATGTAATCGGACGTGGAGCAGATCCGCACGTGGATGAGCCATATTCTCTATCTGTGAACATACTACTCCTTCACTCAGATTGTAAGTGGTTCTGCAGCACATCTGTGCAGAGCAAGCTGTCAATCAAAATCCGGGCCAGGTTTACAGCCGTCACCTCCGATATAGTGAGCGGTGCTGTGATCCAAGACTGTAGCCGCTCCGTGCACAACGATGAGTGAAGGCCGGCAGCTGCAGGGAGGAAAGAAGAAAACCCCTATGGATATTTATGTTTACTAAAGGATTCCTTACCCATTCTTCTGACAGCTCTTCTTTAGGTATGGACACAGAGCGGCATCCGGCATAAAAACATCTGGAGACTTTTCCTTTTTCTGTGATATTGGATAATCTTGTTCATTTCTAACGCTTTAAATCTTCCAAATTCTTTCCGAAAAATGTATCATAAAGGGACTTCCTCAGGTCAGTTTTGCTTGTGGTTGTGTTACCATTATTTGTGCCAAATGTATCAAAGAGTTGCACGATGTTTGATAAATGTTTATGTAGCACTTCCATCTTTATTTATTTTACTCACTTACATAGCACCATCCTATTCCGCTGTGCTTTACAGACATTATCATCGCTGTCCCCATTGGGGCTCACAATCTACATTCCCTATCAGTATGTCTTTGGAGTGTGGGAGGAAACCGGAGAACCTGGAGAAAACCCACGCAAACACGGGGAGAACATACAAACTTCTTGCAGATGTCATCCTTGGTGGGATTTGAACCCAGGATCCCAGTGCTGCAAAGCAACAATGCTAACCACTGAGCCACCGTGTATCTTAATCCACTGAGCCACCGTGTATCTTTATCCACTGAGCCACCGTGTATCTTAATCCACTGAGCCACCGTGTATCATCCACTGAGCCACCGTGTATCTTAATCCACTGAGCCACCGTGTATCTTTATCCACTGAGCCACCGTGTATATTTATCCACTTTTAACGTCACCAGTCGTTCTTAGACCTGTGTAGCTTACCAAGCCCAATTTCTAAAAGTTGCAAGAGTGCTGTAAAATAGGAAGCTGCACATTTTTGCGCAAAAATGATGCGTTACAAAATAGTTTTGTGTTTTTTTAACGCCAAAAATTGTTAAAAATTCCTCGCTACATTGCCCCTTTTCCAGCCAAATTTTGTAGAAAAAAAAAATAAAAGACAAGGTACAGACAGCGAAGTTAAATTTGCCTACAGGAATGATTTTGATCTGGAGCGCATTGTACCCGGATACAGTCACTAGCGGGAATGTCAACCATCTTCTCAATTTGTTTCTCCACCCTCTCCGGATCTGCATTCTTCAAGTCTATCTAAGGCTATGTGCCCACGTTGCAGAAATGAAGCAGAAAATTTCTGCTTCATTTCTGCAAGTCCTCTCCCGGAAAAACGCATGCGGAATTCCGCACGCATTTATCGTGCGTTTTTCGTGCGTTTATCTCGCGTATTCCACATGCGGAATTGCCTTGCGTTTTTAATGCATTGCACAAGGCAATTCCGCTTGTGGAAACGCAAAATTAATTGACATGCTGCGGATTTTTGAACGCAGCATAAAAACTGCGGAAAAATCCGCAGCATGTGCATAGAACTTGCGGAATCCCCTTGGGGACCATGGGGTGCGGATTACCATGCGTTTTACAAGCATTTCCGCTGCGGAAATTCCGCATCAAAAACGCTTGTAATCCGCAACGTGGGCACGCAGCGTAAAAGCAAAAGTATAAATACTAATTATTTATCAAAGCTGGACAAAATCTAGAAACCATATAATAAAACTGGCATAAAATATAGTGCTGAACAAGAGTTTAGGGAGAGATGTACAACTGGCACTGGCCTTTAGAAGGGATTGTGTAATCGCACAAAACTAGCAAAAATGTAAAGTGCCTGTAAAACAAGGAACGTGCAATTTACCTCTTAGTAAAAATCCTATTCTTTCTCAAGAACGGGAGGAATTTTAATTTCATAATTTTTTTTAATCAAATTATTTTTATTGAAAAACTCCAAATACAAATTTTCCATCTTTCAAATAACATACATGACATAGTAATTCCATAGTATAAAACATGAACAAAGTATCTGAACTTCAATTCCCTAACCCACCCTAAACCCAAATCCCAACACTCTAGAGAGAACCATTTTAGAGCAGTTCTAGAATAACGGACTACAGCATTCGTAGAAGGGGGAAGAAGATAAAAAAGTGACTAACAAAGGGATAGCAGCGTTTTAATTTTATCATTTACTGCTTGATGCCTGAGCCGGGAAGTGCACGCTTGAAAACTGTTGCAGGCTGCTGTAATCACAGGACACAAGCAAACAGCATGGCATTTCCTATCAGCAGGGAGGAAGTAAAGGGAACAGTAATGAAAGTCTCCTCCTACTCCGCTCCATAATGAAATGAACAGTGTGCATCCTACAAATGCGATGCATACAGCAAACAATTCATTTTCCATACACAGGTTGTGAGTTGACCACTGGATATATACATGTGTATAACTAATTACCAGAACTGGAAATCGAAAAAAAAGACGAGCAAGTTTGGGGTGAATCCTGCCTTCATTACTGCACAGCCGCTCATAGAGGGATCGGTACTAGGAACAGCAGGAGTGCCGGCGATGTTCACAGATTTACCTGCTGCGGAACTGAAGGAGTCTGATAGTGTTCGGCTCTAAGCTTTTTACCTTGTTTATGACAGGAATAATTGAAAGCTGTGCTTCAAAGGCCAGGAAGAAGTTGGTCACCGTCTGCGCTTGAATACCCTTAAGAGGGGAAAAAAATATATATACATATATACAAATACTGAAACATCTAAATGCATTAGAACATCAAACCTGGTGAAGCGGTAAATGACTTGTCCTCCAGGGATACAGGCTACTGTCATTCAGTAATTATTTCATAGGAATTTTACATTTTATGTGATCACCACGCTAGAATGTAAATGATGAAAACACAACACAACTCCTCACCATATGAAGATATTTTGTGTTTTATAGAACAGCATTTCTGTGGAATAACACGACTGATTTACTGTGTATGCACCATAGCCTTCATTTGATGTCACTTACTGTCACCTGTCACCTTGCCCCAACTCTGCAATCCCCAATATCAGTCCATGACCTCAATGGGGTCACTATAAAATTCTAAAGAGGACTGGTCATGTCTCTATTAGAAAATAGATAAACTTAGGATAGAAACAATATGAGCATATACCCTGCTATAAGTAAGTAAAAAGCAATAGTGAATATATATAATATAGGGTACTTAGTAAACATGGTTTTTGATTTAAAAAAAGCCATCCCACCCGCACCAAGGTGTACCCAGTCAGTTATGTGAAATATATAATAAAATACACTTTAGTACAATATTAGTGTTTTGTCCCTTTAAAGCTGCTGCTACTTCTGTCACCATGGTAACTGCATTCATACTCAGCCAATAGGATTGCTCGGTTTGAATTTGGAAAAAAAAAAAAAAGTCCTATATCGTCAGTTTGTTCCTTCTCATCTGAGTGTGAAGACTGACACCTGCGATCAGCGAGAGATTATAGGTATAAGACGTGATATAATATAACGGACGGAGCCACATCCCATCACACGCACTCAGCGACCACAACTCACAGGAATCAGCACATTTACCAGACAATAAGTTATTATTCCCCAACACATAATACGCTGAGACACCAGTGGGGGGCGCCGCACTCGTTACATCTCCCATCTGGATGGATCCAGCGACGAGATCCTGATATTTCCCCCCAGCTCCGCTCCTCCATAGGGAATGGCCCAGATGCACGCAGAACGGACCGAAGTGTAATACTGCTAGAACTCTGCATGATATCACATCCTCCATATATACCACATAATAAAGGGGTGCTCCCACTGGGACAGGTCATCACCTATCCAGAGATCAGTGATAACTTGTTCCAACTAGACATCCCCTTTAATGGAAGAGATCACATCTCTAACAGTCAATACGCTATTCATTCCCAATCTTCCCTGGCCCCAGTAATGCCCCTGAGTATATCGCCAATATGAGCCAATCATCAAACCCTCTGCTGACTGTTCCCGATGTTTTATAGAGTTTGGAGACGTTTCTACAAGAGAAGATATCAGCGGACACCATGGGGGTGGAGTATTCTGCCAGCGATGGAGCAGGTAGTATCCACCAGTCTGTGATATCTGACCTTCCTCCATATTCTGCTCTTACATGCGTTTCTTCAGCTTTACCCCTTCCCGACATAACCAATTTATGTTTTTTTTCTGTTTTTTCCTCCGCTTTTTCCAACTTTTCTAACTTTTTGATATCTGTCCACATAGTGTGAGGTCTTGTTATTTTGTAGGATGAGCTGTCCTTATAAATGACACCATTCATTTACCACATAGTGCTAGAAAACGGGAAAAACATTTCAAGTGCAGTAAAAGTGCGAAAAAAAAGCCTGACATTGTTTTTCTGGGAACGGTTTTAACGGCGCACATTGTGTGGTAAAAATGACCTGGTAATAGGATCCTACTCCTCAGTGTGATTACAGCAAGACCAAACTTCTCCAATAGTTTTGGCAAAAGAAAAAAACTTTTTTTTGATGCTGTCACCATTTTTTCTGAGACCCGAAACATTTTCAGTTTTCGGGTTGATGGAGCTGTGTGGGGGCTTATTTTTTGAAGGGCAAGAGGACTTTATTGATAACATTTTGGGACACATATGTCATGGTCATCGCTTCTTACAGGATTTTCTGCAGTATTGAGGCGAACGAAAAAATGCAATTTTGTCTTTTTGAATTTTTTTCTGTGTTCACTGATCTTTTTTTTTTTTTATATTTTGATAGATTGTATTTCTCTGAAAGAGACCAAACCACAAAATGTGTATATTTTTATTATCTTTATTTTTAGTGGGAGGTGAGTTGAACGTGTGGGGTTTTAATAAATATATACATACTTTTTTTCACTGTATTTGTATACATCATCTGATTGCTTGTGCTATATACAGCGATACCACAGTAATGCTCCATATAGCAAAACCACGGTCTTCTTTACAGCCCAAATGAAGCTTTATGATGACAGGCACGGAGGCTTCAGCAGACCCCCGGATGTCATAGCAGTCCATCGGCGCCCTATGATCGTGTCACAGGAGCGCCGGTGGTTGTATGGAACGAGGCGTCCCAATGCTGGCGCGCTGTTAATGCTGCTGTTAGAGATTGACAGCAGCACTGAACAGGTTAACAGTGGTGGGCAGATCTTCACTCCACTCGCAGCTGTTAGAGGCAGGTCCTGGTTGTTTGTCACAGCCATTATCTGCCATGTACGGGGCGAGCTGACCCTGCTCCATACACCCGCTACTGACTTATACCATACATGTACGGCAGATGTTGGTAAGGAGTTAAAGCGGTTGTCCAGCTTTGGGGCCATTTTTTTTACTTTAATGCAAGTATTTGGGGCTAAAATCGATTTCTGTAATTGAGTTTCATTAAAAATGTTGCCTTCTGTAGTATCTGTGCTGCACTGTCTATTGCTGGCTGCAAAATTAGCTAACTGAGAATCTATCAGTGAGCTCCTTACTCTTAAGGGAGAGTTTGTAGATCTTTCATCTGTTTTTTTTTTCCTGAGTGCCTATTAGCTGATCTATGCCCAAAGAAAACACAAAACTTGAATGTGCAGGGAAACAATAAGTCTGTAATAGCCGGTGAAAAACACTTAATGAAACCTAAATGTAAAAAATTACTTTTAGTAGTAAATACATGACATGAGAAAATATACACTGCTCAAAAAAACAAAGGGAGCACTTAAACAACAGAATATAACTCCAAGTAAATCAAACTTCTGTGAAATCAAACTGTCCACTTAGGAAGCAACACTGATTGACAATCAATTTCACATGCTGTTGTGCAAATGGAATAGACAATAGATGGAAATTATTGGCAATTATCAAGACACACTCAATAAAGGAGTGGTTATGCAGGTGGAGACCACAGACCACATCTCAGTACCAATGCTTTCTGGCTGATGTTTTGGTCACTTTTGAATGTTGGTTGTGCTTTCACACTCATGGTAGCATGAGACGGACCCTACAACCCACAGAAGTTGCTCAAGTAGTGCAGCTCATCCAGGATGGCACATCAATGCGAGCTGTGGCAAGAAGGTTTGCTGCATCTGTCAGCGTAGTGTCCAGAGGCTGGAGGCGCTACCATTAGACATGCCAGTACACCAGAAGAGGTGGAGGGAGCCATAGGAGGGCAACAACCCAGCAGCAGGACCCCTACCTCTGCCTTTGTGCAAGGAGGAACAGGAGGAGCACTTCCATAGCCATGCAAAATGACCTCCAGCAGGCCACAAATGTGCATGTGTCTGCATAAACGGTTAGAAACCGACTCCATGAGAGTGGGATGAGGGCCAGACGTCCACAGATGGGCCAGACCTCATGTGGCTGTAGTGTGTCAGCAGTTCCTGCAAGATGAAGGCATTGAAGCTATGGACTGGCCCGCCCGTTCCCCAGACCTGAATCCCATTGAGCACATCTGGGACATCATGCCTCACTCCATCCACCAACGTCACGTTGCACCACAGACTGTCCAGGAGTTGGTGGATGCTTTAGTCCAGGTCTGGGAGGAGATCCCACAGGAGAACTTCCGCAACCTCATCAGGAGCATGTCCAGGCGTTGTAGGGAGGTTATACAGGCACGTGGAGGCCACACACAATACTGAGCCTCATTTTGACTTGTTTTAAGGACATTACATCAAAGTTGGATCAGCCCGTAGTGTGTTTTTCCACTTTAATTTTGGGGGTGACTCCGAATCCAGGCCTCCATTGGTTAATAAATTTGATTTCCATTGATGATTTTTGTGTGATTTTGTTGTCAACACATTCAACTTTGTACAGAACAAAGTATTCAATGAGAATATTTCATTCATTCAGATCTAGGATGTGTTATTTGAGTGTTCCCTTTATTTTTTTGAGCAGTGTGTATATATAATATAAACAATTACTGCAGCTTTAATGCTATTTATTACGTCTCAGGAGGAGGACGGAAGAGGAAGAGGACGGAAGAGGCGGAGGACGGAAGAGACGGAGGACGGAAGAGGCGGAGGATGGAAGAGGAGGAGGACAGAAGAGGAGGAGGACGGAAAAGGAGGAGGACGGAAGAGGAGGAGGATGGAAGAGAAGGAGGACGGAAGAGGCGGAGGACGGAAGAGGCGGAGGATGGAAGAGGCAGAGGACAGAAGAGGCGGAGGACGGAAGAGGCGGAGGACGGAAGAGAAGGAGGATGGAAGAGGAGGAGGACAGAAGATGAGGAGGACGTAAGAGGAGGAGGACGTAAGAGGAAGAGGACGGAAGAGAAGGAGGACGGAAGAGGCGGAGGACAGAAAAGGCGGAGGACGGAAGAGGCAGAGGACAGAAGAGGCGGAGGACGGAAGAGGCAGAGGACAGAAGAGGAGGAGGACGGAAGAGAAGGAGGATGTAAAAGGAGGAGGACGGAAGAGGAGGAGGACGGAAGAGGAGGAGGACGGAAGAGGACGGAAGAGGAGGAGGACGGAAGTGGAGGAGGATGGAAGAGGAGGAGGACAGAATAGGAGGAGGAGGACAGAACTGCACCTTAAGATCCCTAGGGGGAAAGAGATGGTAGTAATATAGTGGTAGTATATCCATATTAGTGTAATATGAATAATAATACTAGTGATAATAGTAAGAAAGTAATAAAATAACAGTAGTAATAGTAGTAGGTAGAATAGCAGTGTGATCCAGGGTCCTAGGACTGATCGCCTTTTCTCGGGGTCAAGAAGGAATTTTTCCCCTGTGACACAAATTGGCTGAAGGTGTCCTGGGGTTTTTGCCTTCTTCTGGATCAACACTGTAGGTATAGGGCAATATTAGTAGTGATAGGAAAGAAGAATAATACTGTAATAAGATAGCACAATGTAATAATAACCATATCAAATAGATTTATAAAAACAAATTAAAATAACTCCAGTAGTACAATAATTAGTGTAATATTATATAACTTGCAATAACATTATTAGGTTTGATCCAGGGTCCTAGGACTGATCGCCTTTTCCCGGGGTCAAGAAGGAATTTTTCCCCTGTGACACAAATTGGCTGAAGGTGTCCTGGGGTTTTTGCCTTCTTCTGGATCAACACTGTAGGTATAGGGCAGAATTAGTAGTGAAAGGAAAGAAGAATAATACTGTAATAAGATAGCACAATGTAATAATAACCATATCAAATAGATTTATAAAAACAAATTAAAATAACTCCAGTAGTACAATAATTAGTGTAATATTATATAACTTGCAATAACATTATTAGGTTTGATCCAGGGTCCTAGGACTGATCGCCTTTTCCCGGGGTCAAGAAGGAATTTTTCCCCTGTGACACAAATTGGCTGAAGGTGTCCTGGGGTTTTTGCCTTCTTCTGGATCAACAGCTTTAGGCATAGGGATTTTAGTAATACCATTATTAGAATCACAAGAATAATAAGAAAAAATTAGAATTACATTTTTGTAATTCGTTTTATAACAGTTACAATTAATTGCATTAATGCAATAATAATAAATAGTAAAAATGGTGGTAATAATAATAATACAAAAAACTAGTCCCAGTTAGTAAGTTAGTGTAATGTTAGTGTAGGGACCCATCTGAAGAGGTCGCCTTGACGTTGGCAGATGGGCTCGCACAATTTGCTCAAAATGTGCGCTAAGAACCTCATATTTCTATGTACAGAAGATCTAGCAGTAATACCATTCAGGAGATAGATATCTGTGTACACACATTTTGTTATATACTTTTGTGCATGATCATGGTGCCAATGAGTTTCTATGGCAGCTGAGATCTAACAATGGACCCCATGACGGCCATCTTACTGCTCCTATTAGACCCCGGCTGAGGAAAGGTCTATGAGGACACCGGTCAGACTTATGTCGCCTGCTCTGCACATATTAGAAATACCTAGGGCTGATTAGTTTGCCATTTGTAAATCTGATCCAGCAGCGCTGGGCTACCACTGACGTGATCAGGGCTATTGAGCTCCTAGATTGGGCAGAGGAGCTCAGTATTCAGCAGGAGCTGGCCGAGGAGAGCAGAGCAACTTGCATGGGGCTGCTGCACAAGAAGCAACTCACAAGGTGGAGATTTACCCGGAGACGCTGTGCTCGGGCCGTGATCTGCTGTGCAGGCTGCATAGTAGATGCCTCGAAGGACCCGAACTTCACCCCTAACAGGCACAGCAGAGCTCGGACGGCTGCAAGTGAACGGAGAGCGGCTGATTAGTGACTGCTGCGTCTCCTGCAGCTCAGATAAGAGCCGCACAGAGCGGGGGTTCAGTAATGATGAATATGGGAAGTGTCCTCCCCTCACATGTCCTATATGCGGCCTCCAGACGTAAAGTCTCCTGTGTAACCAGCGCCTCCTCCCACCTTCTCTGCTGGCATGCTCCATTACTTAAAGGGGATGTCTGAAGAAAACAAGTTATCACTTATCCACAGGCTCGGTGATCACTTACTGATCGTGGGGTCTGACCGCTGCGAGCCATCGTCTGATCGGGAAGGAGTGGAAAGTCAGGGATCAACTGCAGCTCCATTCATTCTCTATGGGGCTCCGGAAAAGCCGAGCTCAGCGCTTGAATGCCACATAGAGAATGAATGGAGCGGCTCCTGGAGTAATAACATGTCCTCCTCTCCTCAGCTTTCTGTCTGTGTAAGTGGCTCAGTCCTTGTCTCCCCTTTTGCTCCGGGTTCTGTGCTGGTCCTTGTGAGGAAGAGGAAACCCTCTGCCCTTCTGCTCCGGCTTCTGTGCTGGTCCCTGTGAGGAAGAGGAAACCCTCTGCCCTTCTGCTCTCAGTCCTCTGCGACTTTTCACAATCGCTCAGTGCACCCATTATATGTAATAAGGATCATTCTTCATCCCTTGTCCAGCTTTCATCCCCCCCAATCTGACCAGCGGACAAGATAATAAACATGTGAGTGGAAGGTTCACAATTATTAGATGTGTTGTGAAAAGTCTCCACAGCATTATCCGGAGAAAAGTGCAGGGTGACCGCTTGTGAAACCAGCACAAAATCCAGCAGACAGCGCTTCCCTGCCCCCCGCCGGTCTCTGTATCCTGGCATTCAGCTATTCCATTTGGTGCTTATTCTGGAAGGAATACAAAAATGTGATGTTCTTACACAGAAGCCTGAAGACGCAGCTTTTCATCATCCATGTTGGGCTGTTGTATGACGTGTGGATTACTCTGCTTGCTGGATTCTTGCATTACCACAAACACTGCCTTTATTTTGTGATTTCTGTGCCGCTTCCCACTTCTATTGGCACTGTGATATATCAGCATGTGAGGGCTGCCACAATCATGTGTCAATAGGTTATTGCTGGAGGCTGTGATATAGAGACCATCCTGGACCAGGGAGGAGTTGGTACAGAAGCACCTAGAGAGGGGGGTACAGGGGCTTCATTTCAATTTTAAACTTAGCTGGATTGTGTTTAGCTACAAGAATGGAAAGTAAAATAATAAAATCTTAATTTTTTTTTTCTATTTGGCAAAATCGTCCATCAGAGGTTTGGCCACTACCGAAAAGTTTTTGATGAACTTACAGTAGTAGCTGGCGAAACCCAAAAAACTTTGTAACGCCTTTAAGTCTTGAATATAATACCAATCCAGTACCGTCCAGACTTTGGCCAGATCCATGCAAAAACGGTGAATGATAAGAACTAACCCTGAATGGAGAACATACATTTCTCTGGTTTGACAAATAATTTATTATCTTTGAGTATCTGTAAGACCTGCCTGACATGTACCTGATGTGACTGGAGGTAAATAAATTAATATGTCATCAAGATTGGTTTGTTGTGATCTACCTGCCAGATGACTAAAAATGTCACTAACAGTGTTGAAAGAAAGTGGGAGCATTAGTCAACCCAAATGCCATCACAAGCTTTTCATAGTGCCCCTCAGGAGTATTGAAGGCCATCTTCCACTCATCTCCTCAATGTGAATGAGATTATAAGCCCCCCTGAGGTCTAGTTTAATCAAATCGTAGGAGCCAAATTTTTTTCTAAAGAGGTCGGGGATGAGAGGGAGAGGATATGCATCCCAGACCGTGATCCGATTAAACTCGCGAAAATCAAGGCGGGGGCGCAACCCCCAGTCTTTTTTTTTGACAAATAAAAACCCCACTGCAACGGGAGATGAAGAACGTCTTATATGGCCCAATGGTAGACTTTCAGTGATCTAGTTTTTCATGGCCTGTCTCTCTGAACCAGAGATATTATATAACCTGCTTTTTTGGCAGCTTGGCCCCAGGAATAATATTAACGACGCAATCGTAAGGATGATGGGGAGGAATCTCTTGACACCCCTGTTCAGAAAACACATTCCTGAAATCAGATCCACCATGGCTATCCGAGTGACCAAGCAGTGTTCTTGGCAATACTCGCTCCATTTTACCACCTCCCGAGTCTGCCAGTCTACGGCTAAGTGCCTGACTCGCCCCGCAGGGCCGTGGGGCACACTGCAGCCTGGCCTTATGGCGGCTTTTGGGGAATATCACGGTGGCTGGCCCGGGGCGGTCAGTGCAAAAGGTATTATTTATAGGGGATTATTTATAGGGGATTTGTCGTGACGCCACCTGTGGTGTCTGGTGAGGATTAGTGTTGAGCCACCCCCGTAGTGTTCGAGTTCGGTTCGTCGAACACCCATGTGTTCGCCGAACTGTTCGTCGAACTGTTCGTCAAACACCTTCGAACACCGTTAAAACCAATGGCAGGCAAACAAAAACACATAGAAACACATAGAAAACACCTTCAAAGGTGTCCAAAAGCTGACAAACTGCTCAGAAGACATAACTAACACATGGAAAAGTGACAAGTACATATAGTCATGCGAAAAGAAAAGAGGTGGAGGAGTAAAAGGAGGGGGAGACACAGATATAGGCATGTCATGCCCTTCTAAAATCCAAAAAGTGAGAAGCCGACACGGCCAGTCCGTTCCTGCCCGTGCCACCTCCGTGTCGCCAGGTTTGTGCCAGAGCCGCGGTGGACCCTGACGGCCAGCCCCCCTCTCCCAATACTGGTGCCTGCCCGCTGGTGGGTCGAGCGAGCCCCCCTGTGGTGGAGGCAGCTCTAAGCTTTTTAATTTAAATTGTCTCTCTAATTTGAATGACTACACTTTAAATCCTTTTACAAGGATCTATTGGAGGGCAAGTCTCATGCCAGCAGCCGCGTAATTCCAGCTCCAGTAGCGTCCACTAAAGCTGCTGCAGTTAAAAAGCTTTTATAAGGATCGAGCTCGGCTGTCCACCGCAAGGCATCCTACCGCCAGTCCCAGCCCCTGTGCCTTGGGATGCCTCCTGATGCTCTTCACTGAGTATCCCGTGGTCCCGAAGCATTTCCTTTGAAAAAATTAAGTGTCCAAACTACAGGTGGTGTAGCTTGCTTAACAGCCGGGATAATCCGCTGACTAGCAGACACTGCTACTAGGCACAAAGTATTTCCTGGGCTAGATGCAGTTAAAAATTTGTAATTAGATACTCTCGTTGGATGCTGAGAAAGCATTCCATAGAGTCTCCTGGCACGCCATATATTATTCTCTTAAAAAGCTTGGGGTAGGGGTCTAGGGGACCCTTTTATAGCCAAAATCACGGCCCTGTATCGCAATACGTCACCTAGACTGAATATAAATGGAACTGTAGCACCCTGAGGGCTCGGTTGCTACAGAGGTATTCCACCTCACCCAGAGGTGTGATATCTCACTCTCAGGTAAGGATGGAGTGTGGATCAGGACCCAACACCTGCATGCATTACACCACATTGCCGTGGGGCAGGGCGACCAATATGCCCCTGAGATGGGCACGACAGTCCCTGTCCCTGGCTGGAGTGGGGGGAGGGAACACTGAGGAAGGGGAACCCTGTAGTGCAGGAGCAGGGAGGAAGCAGTTCCTGGGTGCATTGAGAAGGGAGTATAAAAGGTGGGCACCATCTTAGTTCAGTGCAGAGAAGTCTGAGCAGAAGTGACAGGGAGCAGGGGCTCTGCATGAGTTCTGCTCCGGAGGCGGGCCTAGTAACAGAGGCCCAGGCCTGGAAGAGGGAGAAGGAAGGAAGAGGAGCGGAGAAGGCTCCAGGAACGAGGAACGAAGGGATCCCAGGGGTGGGGACGGGCGAGTCGCCACCGCACGCCCGAATCCACCTGTGTGGAGGGGTCAGGCCAAAGGGGGAGACCGGTCCCCGAAACTAGTGGAGGCGGGAAACGACCCTCAGCTAGAAACCGGAGGCTGTGACATTTTATGTGGCGCAGCCCCTCGCTACACCCGCTAGGAAGGCACCACATAGGGTCAGGGAAACTGGCGCCAAGTTTACCAAGAAGAGGCCCGAGGCAGCAGGACAGAAGGGTTGGTAAGAAAGGCCAGACAAAGGACACACAAAGGGGGTCCTGTGAAGCGCTCCAAAGTTATCTGGGAGTTGTCTGAGCCCCTCACCTGGTGAGCACAGTACGACGTGGGCAGCCGTTACCTGCAGAAGTGGTCTGGATAATAAGAACTGTGAGTAAAGGCCCTGGACTGCATCACTGACTCCGTGTCGTTACTGCTGCTGCCCTGCACCATCACCCCCATTCTCCGCATACACTGCCCTGAGGCTATACTCCTCCCGTGGGGAGTTATACTACGCTCTGCTGCACCCACAACACCAGCCTCAGCGGTCTGCCCTGCAGCGGCGGTTCACTCTGACCGCAATCCACGGGTGGCGTAGTCGGACATTTAAACATCAAAACCACATAAATAGTTCCGCCACTGGTTTGACCGCTCTGAGCCACGGAACCGGGTCGCCGCCACGGAGACTACAACCACCAGCATCCACCAAAAAGGGTCCGGCTCCGGTTGTCCCAAGGCCCAGGGGGCGCGTTAGAACATTTTCATCACCTTTCATAATCACCAATGGGACAAGGCAGGGATGTCCTCTGTCCCCTCTCTTATACATCCTAGTGACGGAGCACCTGCTCTCATCAATTCGCCATAACCCCAATATTAGGTGGATTGAGGTGGGAGGCACCGAGTACAAGTGCTCTCTATTTGCTGATGATGTCCTAGTATATATCACTCAATCACATATATCCATCCCTGCTGTTATGGCTGAAATAGATCACTTTGTTACATGGTCAAATTTTAAAATCAATGCAGCGAAGTCTGAGGCCCTCGATGTCTCCCTCCCCAAATCCATACAGGATTCCATCCAGTCCAACTTTCCCGTTGCCTGCCCCTCACAGGGTATCAAATACTTAGGAATTCCTATTCATAGAGACCTCTCCCATCTATGTTATCTTAATTTTGGGCCCTTTATTGAACAACTCCATACAGACCACGGTTGGCAAGTTAGAACTGTAAGATTCACTACGTGAACCACTGGTGTTTTGTGGAAAAGCACATGTACACTGTGTTCCAAATTATGATGCAAAAAGTGTTTAGGAGTGATAAGGGAAGAATTTGTTTGTCAGTTAAACTCATTGATGGTGATGTGTGTCAGGGCTCTTTATATCACTGTAAGCAATTGCAGACACCTGTGCTAATTAGCTTGGCAGGTGTGTCCAATGAAAGGCAAGACTACTTAAGAAGGCTGTCCCACATTATTAAGCAGCCTACATTTTCTGCCAAAATGGGAAAGAAAAAGGATGTGTCGGCTGCTGAGAAGCAACAAATTGTGGAGTGTTTAGGTCAAGGCATGACTACAATCAACATTGTGCGATGATCAGGATGAAGTGTCTTGGCAATCAAGAAGTATGTAGCTGATTCACAGTACACACGTGTGCGTGCTGATAAGGGCAAATTGAGGACTCTTTCCTACAGGCAATTACGTCAGGTTAAAAGAGCAGCGGCAAAAAAGCCTTGTCATAGCAGCAGACAAGTTTTTGAAGCTGCTGGTGCCTCCAACGTCCCCCGAACAACAAGATGCAGGGTCCTTCAGAGGTTTGTAGCTGTGCGTACGCCATCCTGTCGACCTCCTCTATCCACTTCACACAAGCAGAAACGGCTCCAGTGGGCCAAACATTACATGAAGACTGATTTCAAAACTGTTTTGTTCACGGATGAGTGCCGTGCAACGCTCGATGGTCCAGATGGATGGAGTGGAGGATGGCTGGTTGATGGACACCCCACGCAAACACGGCTACAGCGCCAACAAGGAGGAGGTGGAGTAATGTTTTGGGCTGGAATCATGGGAAGAGAGATTGTCGGCCCCTTTAGGATCCCTGAAGGGGTAAAGATGAACTCCATAATGTATGTGGAGTTTCTCAAACAGCACTTCCTGCCATGGTTCAAGAAGAAGAACCGTGTATTCCACAGCAAGATCATTTTTATGCATGATAATGCACCGTCTCATGCTGCACATAACACATCTGCATCTCTGGCTGATATGGGCATAAAAGGGGACAAACTTATGGTGTGACCCCCATGCTCCCCTGACTTCTTCCCCATTCAGAACCTCTGGAGCATCATCAAAAGGAGTGTCTATGATGGCGGGAGGCAGTTCACATCTAAGCAACAGCTCTGGGAGGGTATTCTGTCCTCATGCAAAACAATTGAAGCAGAAACCATCCAAAACCTGACAAATTCAATGGACGAGAGAGTTCAGAAGCTCCTTTCGAACAAGGGGTCCTATGTGCAAATGTAGCATCACCTAGAATAAAGTTTTGAGTTGAAAACTGTTTGATTTCAGTTTCTAATAACCTGCTAATGCTTATAATTTCAAAAATGACCATTTTTTTGGTCTTTATTAAAATGAAAAGGTTGATCGAAGAGTGTCAGGGATCTAAGAGTGTGGCAACCCAGTAGTCAGGATTACTTCGAATTCTGACAATCTGAGGGTCATGTTGCAGGTAGTGCAGCAAGAAGGCACTTATGTGTCTTGCGCATCTCGGAGCCCCAAAATTATTTTCCGGGCTAGATGCAGCTAAAAATTATTATTAATTTTAAATCTGGTGGAGCTTAGTATAGATGGCCTAATAGAATCAGTACTGCACACTGCTACAAAGCCCAAATTATTTTCCAGCCAAGATACAGATAAACATGATTAGTAATTTTTAGTGTTGAGCGAACATGCTCGACACTGCTCGGTACTCGCCCGAGCATCACGCTACTCGGGATGTTCGGTGAGCACCGAGCATTTCCGGGTTACTCGGGCGGGAACTCGGGTCTCCGCCCTGCATGTTTGGCGCTCTTTACAGAGCCAATGAACATGCAGGGATTGCCAGCCAGTCACTGTAATGCTGCAGCCATGTTGGTTGTGGGCATTACAGTGATTGGCTGGCCGCACAGCGTCACCTCGAGTATTTAAAACGGGGCGCCGCCATCTTGGACACAGTCGCTCCGGATTAGACAGTGTAGGGACAGCGCTGCTGATTTAGGGAGAGACATAAACTGCGAAATAGTTAGTGTAGGGTCCGTAAAGGCTGCCAGAACAAACAAACAGTCCTTTTCAGGACTAATATCCATCCCAGATACCAGGCAGGAAGGCTGTATAGGAGGCACAGTGGTTATACCAGCAAACGCTGCATTACAGTCCTGTGTGCTCCTGTTGCTTAAATTGCTGGACTTAGCACCAGGTGTCGGGGGCCAGGAAAAATCCTTTTTTTTTCATCTAAATCCTCCTTTTTTTTTCCTCCTTCACACTGCACAAATACTCGTCTTATTAACCTTTTGGTGTGTGCCCCCCCCACCCCAAAAAAAAAAAAGCGTGTCTCTGATTTTTCAGACCCAAATATAACTGTTGAAAATAGTCTGGTGTAGGCTAGAGAAACAGAAGTGTGGTTTTGCACTTCCACGGTTCAAACCTCTGTATTATCCATTTTGGGCCATTTGTATCTAAAAAAAAAACAGTTTGAGTGTGTTGCTCACTGTTCAGCCGCAAATATCTCTATTTAAAACAGTGTGGTATACCCCAGTAAACAATAACTGTGGTTTTGCCATCCCACGGTAAAAAATCTCTATTATTCAGCTTTTGGTAGTTTTTTCCGTAAAGAAAAACAGTAGTGTCTCCTGACTGTTGTGACACAAAAATATATCTGTTGAAAATAGTCTTGTGTAGGCCCAACATCCCAGTGTGGTTTCGCAGTTCCACGGGTCAAATCGCTGTACTATCCAGTTTTGGGCCTTTGGTATCTAAAAAAAAAGCAGTTTGAGTGTGTCGCTCACTGTTCAGCCGCAAATATCTCTATTTAAAAAAGTGTGGTATACCCCAGTAAACAATAACTGTGGTTTTCCTCTTCCACGGTTCTAATCTACTCTATATTACCCTTTTTCCATTGATAGTGCAAGTGTAAGCTATTTTACTTCATTTACAATGGGAAAGGCGCGTGGCAAGGGACGTGGAAGTGGACGTTCTGGTGATGGTTCGTGCAGAGGACGGGGCCGTGGCCAAGGTGAAAATGTGCCACAACCAACAGCCACATCTTCTCGCTCCCACTTCTTGACCGAATTACTAGGGAAGCACAGAACAACACCAGTATTGAGAACTGATCAGTGTGAACAGGTTATTAATTGGATAGCAGATAATACTTCCAGTTACCTGGGCACCACCACCTCCGGTCTGTCTTCCACACGGTCAACTCTTAGTAGCCATGAGTCTCGACCGCATACTCCTCCTCACCCTGATGCTCCTTCCTACCACCATGCCGAGTGTCGTCAGACAGCAAGTGATCCCACACTTGGACACTCTGAAGAGCTGTTCACTGGTCCATTTCCATATTTGGGCCCCTCGCCTGATACGCTTGAAGTGGTGGAAGAGGAGATCCCATGTCGCGATGCCCAAATATTTGAACAGCCACGGCCACAGGAAGTCGACGTTGGCAATCTGTCACAAGAGGTGGACGATGTCGAGACACAATTGCCAGGAAGTGAGGAGGAGGATCGTGGTGCGCAAGTGGAAGAGGAGGAGGTGGTGGATGATCTAGTAACTGACCCAACGTGGAAGGAGGACATGCAGAGTGAGGCCAGCAGCACACATGGGGAGGGAGGCAGAGTACCCCAACAGGCAGGAAGAAGCAGTGTGGTGGCCGCTGACAGAAGGCAGGCAACCGTTCCCCGTAACACCAACACGAGGGACATTGCCAGTACAAGCGGTAGGTCTTCCAGAGTCTGGAATTTTTTTAAAGACTCTGCTGATAACCCCGAAAAGGCCATATGTTCCACCTGCCATGCCAGCATCAGCAGGGGTGACAAAACTACCAGCCTGACCACCACCAGCATGATCAGGCACATGGCAGCAAAGCACCTGACTTTGTGGGGCGAAACCCAGGGTCCACGACCAGTGTCAGCGGGTGTCACAACTGCTTCTTCCACTGTTGTGTGTGCAATAGAACCCCCTGTTGTGTGTGCAAGGCAATCCCCATACTGCATGTAAAGATGCCCCCTCCTCTCAGTCTTCACTTGTTATGGCAGTTTCTCAAGAAACAGCATCAACGTCCACGTCCACGTCCCACCGCAGCGTTCAATTGTCCATATCCCAGTCCTTTGAACGAAAGTGGAAATTCGCAGCTAACGCCCCACAGGCCACAGTCCTAAATTCGCACATTTCACGACTGCTTGCATTGGAAATGCTGCCTTTTAGGCTGGTGGAGACGGAATCCTTCCGCAATCTTATGGCGGTGGCCGTCCCTCGGTACTCGGTCCCCAGCCGACACTATTTTGCCCGGTGTGCCATCCCCGCACTACACAAGCACGTGTCCCAAAGCATCTGCCGTGCCCTCAACAACGCAGTTACTGGGAGAGTCCACCTGACAACGGACACGTGGACAAGTGCTTGTGGCCAGGGACGGTACATCTCTCTGACGGCACACTGGGTAAACATAGTGGAAGCCGGGACCCAGTCGGACCTTGGGACGGAACACATCCTCCCCACACCGAGGATTGCGGGCCCTATGTCAGTCAGAGTTGCCCCCACAGTGTACAGCTCCTGCGCATCCTCCTCCTCCTCCTCATGTTCAGCCTCCATCTCAGATATCACCACATCAGTTACAAGCTGGGAGCATTGCAGTACTGCCTCCGCCAAGCGGCAACAGGCTGTGCTGAAACTCATAAGCTTAGGTGATAAACCTCACACTGCTTGTGAGTTGTGGACAGCTGTGAAAGAGCAGGCAGATCTGTGGCTGAGACCGCTGAACCTACATCCCGGCATGGTCGCGTGTGACAATGGCCGTAACCTGGTGGCGGCTCTGAGGCGAGGTGAGATCACACACGTACCATGCGTGGCTCATGTGCTTAACCTCGTGGTTCAGCGGTTTCTTAAATCGTACCCTGAGTTTCCAGATCTGCTCGTGAAAGTACGCCGCCTGTCAGCTCATTTTCGCAAGTCGGCTACAGCTTCCGCCGCCCTTGCTGTGTTGCAGCAGCGTTTTAAGCTTCCGGCACACCGACTGGTGTGTGATGTCCCCACACATTGGAACTCTACCCTCCAGATGTTGCAAAGGATTTGTGTGCAGAAGAGAGCAGTTGTGGAATACAAGCTGCAACAAGGCCGTCGATATTCAGGTCAGACTCCACACATAAGACCTCAGGAGTGGACCTGGATGTCTGACATATGTACCATCCTGACAAACTTTGAGGAGGCCACCAAGATGGTGAGTGGCGATGATGCCATCATTAGTGTCAGCATCCCACTTGTCTGTCTTTTGCAACGCTCTCTGCAGAGAATTAAAGAGGAGGCATTGCAGCCAGAGTATGATGAGATGGATCAAGAAGCCGTAGCGGACGATTACACACAGCCCAGCCTCATCTCATCCCAACGTGCATTGGGGGACAATGAGGGAGAGGAGGAGGAGGAGGAAGAACAGGAGCTGCTATCATGCATTGTAGACGGTAGTACCTGTACAAGTGTCATACCGTCGGTTCAGCGTGGGTGGCCTGAGGACAGGGGGGAGGAGGAAGAGGAGGAGGAGGAGGAGGAGGAGAGCATGGTCAGTCGTCATCTTGGTGAGGACACGGAAATCTTGCCCGTTACCAGTCTGGCACGCATGACTGACTTTATGTTACGCTGCCTTAACCGTGACCCTCGCGTTGTCAGAATGTTGGGTGACAGTCATTACTGGTTGGTGACACTTGTAGACCCCCGCTACAAGGAGAACTTTCACTCTCTTATTCCTGAGGTGGAGAGGTCTACAAAAATGGGGCAATACCAGAAGGCCCTTGCTGCAGAACTCTTAAAAAAATTCCCATCTGAACACGCTAGCGGCAGAGGTCACAGTTCGTTGCCCAACCAAGGCGTACAGGCGAGAGAGATGCAACTCCAATCCAGCAGAGGCAGGGGAACACTGTCAACGTTCTGGGACAGTTTTCTGACACCCGCCCAGCTTACAGGCCCTGAGGCGCGGGGTACTCTCACAAGGAGTGGAAAGTTTCAAAAGATGTTGAGGGAGTACCTTGCCGATCGTACCAGCGTCCTCCGTGATTCCTCTGTGCCTTTTAATTATTGGGTATCCAAGCTGGACACTTAGAATGAACTCGCTCTGTACGCCTTGGAGGTCCTGGCCTGCCCTGCCGCTAGCGTGTTATCGGAGCGTGTTTTTAGTGCCGCTGGGGGAATTATAACTGATAAGTGCACTCGCCTGTCAACTGACAATGCTGACAAGCTGACCCTTATCAAAATGAACAAGGGCAAGATTGGGCCAGACTTCTCATCACCACCAAATGACAGCAGAGTAACATAAAGTCAAATCCACTGTGTTATTTCGGGAGGTGTATTCCCATGCATCGCTTCACTCCCACACATGGGTATACGCTTCCTCATTTCGGCTGTTTTTTGCTCTTCTACTTATCCTCAGCCTCCACGACCACTATACCACCAGGGTGACCGTGGTCCATGTTGCCAGCATTGCAAGTTCCTCTGTCCTAATTTTTGGCAGCTTTTGCTTGGAAGGCATAGGCAAAGACTATGGGAGACCCACTCCCAAATAATGGGAATAATGTTTTTAATATGCGGTACTGCATGGCTCTTGGAAGGGACATTGCAAGTTCCCCCTTCCTAATTTTTGGCAGCTTTTGCTTGGAAGGCATAGGCAAAGACTATGGGAGACCCACTCCCCAATAATGGGAATAATGTTTTTAATATGCTGTACTGCATGGCTCTTGTAAGGGGCATTAAAATCGTCTTGTTAAGCTACTGTGACCTCCACGTTTCTTCAAAGGGTCGTTAATATTGTCTTTTTATTCCACTGCGTCCTCCACCACTCTTCCAAGGGGCATTAAAAGCGTCTTGTTAAGCTACTGTGACCTCCACGTCTCTTCCACAGGGCATTGATATTGTCTTTTTATTCCACTGCGACCTCCACCACTCTTCCAAGTGGCATTAAAACTGTCTTGTTAAACCACTCTGAACTCCACGTCTCTTCCAAGGGGCATTAAAACCATCTTGTTAAGCTACTGTGACCTCCTCGTCTCTTCCACGGGGCATTGATATTGTCTTTTTATTCCACTGTAACCTCCACCACTCTTCCAAGGGGCATTAAAACTGTCTTGTTAAACCACTTTGAACTCCACATCTCTTCCAAGGGGCATTAAAACCATCTTGTTAAGCTACTGTGACCTCCACATCTCTTCCAAGGGGCATTAAAACTGTCTTGTTAAACCACTCTGAACTCCACGTCTCTTCTAAGGGGCATTAAAACTGTCTTGTTAAACCACTCTGAACTCCACAGCTCTTCCAAGGGGCATTGACATGTTGTTTTTAATTACCTCTAACCTCCACGACTCTTGCAACGGGCATTGCATTTCCTTCTAATTTTTGTCAGCTTTTGCTTTTCAATGCATAGGCGAACACTAAGGGAGACCCACTCCCCAATAATGGGTAGAAGGTTTTTAATACGCTGTAATCCACGTCTGTTTCAAGGGGCATTGCAGTGCCTAATAATTTTTGGAAAACCTTCCATTCCCTGCTTAGGCCAACAGCGTACAGGAGACCCAGTTGCTATAAATGGAAAAAACGGTTTAGTTAAGGCCCTCTGACCTCCATGTCACTTCCAAGGGGTATTGGAGTGCCTTGAAATTTTTGGTAGGCATTGCATTCACTGTATGCCCTATAACTGTGTAGCTGAACCGCTCCTTTTGGTACAGAAACATATCCTACAAGACATATCTGGTTGACTGGCCTGATATTGATGTGAATGGTCCCTGTTCCTCCTGCTCTTTCTCCTTTGCCACCACCTCATCCATCATTCATCACCTGAAGCTTTGTTTTAACGGGAGTCATAGAACTGGGATAGTAGCAGGAAAACATCCAGCAATCCTCGAAGGAGGTAGAATATGCGCCAAAACGCTGACCACCTCAGGCCTAGCTGCTACTACATACATGCGCTTGCATTCCAAGGAACAGAAAGCTAAGGAGGTGGATGGCCTCATGATCATGAATAATTTACTCGTTGTGTAGGAGGCCGACCACTGCTGCTGTCTACCTTCTGAACTTTGTGTTGAAGCCTGATTGACCCAGGACCCGCAATCCTCTATGTCTGGAGGACGTGTTGCATCCCAGTGTCCAACTGTGTCCCGGCTTCCACAATATTAACCCAGTGTGAAGGCGTCAGTGAGATGGACCATTCCTGGCCACATTCACTTGTCCACGTGTTTGTGGTTAGGCTGTCCTTCCCACTAAATGCACTGGGGAGGGCACAGGTAATGTTTTGGCATGCGCGCTTGTGTATAAGGCACACCGGGACACATAGGGGCGGCTGGGGACCGTTTATGGACACCCGGCCACCCCCACGCGGCTGGTGACTGCGTGTGGGCACCCGGCCGCGGGGCGGCTGGGGACCGAGTATGGACACCCGGCCGCCCCCTGGCGGCTGGGGACCAAGCGTGGACACCCGGCCGCCGGGCGGCAGGGGACTGAGTATGGATACCAGGCTACCGACGCAGCCATGACGTGGTGGCCAGATTCCACCTCCACATGCCTAAAAGGCCCAATTTCAAGTGCAAGCAAGCTAGCAGTATGGTATTGCAGCCCGGGGTGGGTGGGTGGCAGGCTGCATACTAGCGCTTGTATTGCAAGTTATGGGGGAGGTACAATTGAACACTGCCCTGGGACAAGGACTTGCACGGGGATAGTTGCAAGTCTGCATCTTCTGATGCGGCAAGGATCACTTCTGATGGGCACACTTTTAGGCAGTGACCTGGGTGTCAGAGATGTTTCCAGGGGTCTTCCCCATGCTGTTCCCATTTTTTTTTAGCACTGTATGCATGTGTCACACAGCACATGGCCAGATAAGGTTGTAAAATGTTAAAATGACATTTCCCGGTGAATGCATTTGTCACGGTTGAAAGCAATACAAACGTGCAAAAACGCATAAAAAATGCTACTTGTGAACATAGCCCAAGGTGTGGAGGAGTATTTTTGTTTTTGGTTATTTATTTTACCTTATACACAAGTCTTTACCCTGGAAAGGATGTTCCTTAACCCCTTTCCGACCTGGTCAGTAATAGTACGCACCAGGTCGGGAAGGCCGGTTCAGCGGGGGCTCCGGCGGTGAGCCCGCACTGAAGCGAGCACATGTCAGCTGATTATTGGAATCGCAATCCACCCGCGGCTGTTAACATGTTAAATCTCTGACAGTGGCATTTAACTCGCGCTTCCGGGAGTCCTAAGCCCCGCCCACAGTGACCCCGTCATGTGATCGCGGGTCACCAATGGGTGGGCATGACAACTCAGGGTCTGCAGCAGACGCCTGTGGTTGTAATGTCTCAATTGCTATGAGCGCCACCTAGCGGTCAGCGCTCATAGTAAGTGAGCATTTCTCCTGCATACAAGCGATCTGCTCATCGCTTGTATGCAGTAGAAGCAATCAGACAACTGCTGCTTCTAGTCTCCTCTGGAGACTATAGAAGCAAGCAGAAAGTGTAAAAAAAAAGTTTTTAAAAATATTAAAAAAATAAAAAATATATAAAAGTTTAAGTCACCCCCCTTTTGCCCCATTCAAAATAAAATATATATATATATAAAAAAAAAACACATACACATATTTGGTATTGCCGCGTTCAGAATTGCCCGATCTATCAATATAAAAGAAGAATTAATACAATCAGTAAACGGCGTAACGAGAAAAAAATTTTAAACGCCAGAATTAAGTTTTTTTGGTCGCTACAACTTTGCAATAAAAAGCAATAACGGGCGATCAAAACATCGGATCTACCCCAAAATGGTATCAATAAAAACGTCAGCCCGGCACGCAAAAAATAAGCCCTCACCTGACCCCAGATCCCGAAAAATGGAGAAGCTAAGGGTCTCGGAAAATGGCGTCATTTTTTTTTGTTTTTTTTAGCAAGCTTTGGATTTTTTTTTCACCACTTAAATAAAAAAGAACCTATACATGTTTGGTGTCTATGAACTCGTAACGACCTGGAAAATAATGATGGCAGGTCAGTTTTAGCAATCTGTGAACGTGGTAAAAAAAGGACCCAAAAAACAACTGTGGAATTGCATTTTTTTTGCAGTTTCACTGCACTTGGAATTTTTTTCCCATTTTCCAGCACACGATATGGTAAAACCAGTGATGGTGTTTAAAAGTCCAACTCGTCCCGCAAAAAATAAGCCCTCACATGGCCATATTGACGGAAAAAAATAAAAAAGTTCTGGCTCTGGGAAGAAGGGGAGCAAAAAAGGAAAACACAAAAACAGAAAGACCCATGGTCGTTAAGGGGTTAACATATTTCACAGGAAAGCACTTTCAGTTTCGTTTTTGAACGTTTTATTGTGAGCCTGTAAAAGTGGCTTAATACCTCTGACCACGTTGTTGACAGCAGTGACCTGGGGGTCAGAAATGCTTCCAGGGGCGATCCCCATGCTGTCCCCATGTCATTTGAGCACTGTCACTATCGTTTTGGGCACTTTTTAGGCTTTCTACAGACTGCTGGGGGAGCCGCCGCAAAAATGTTCGGGTCTCCCAGAGACTAACATTGGGCTCGTTGCTCGGGTCGAGCACCCGAGTATCACAGTGAGTTCGGCCCGAGCTTCGAGCACCCGAGCATTTTAGTGCTCGCTCAACACTACTGACAAGACCTCTATATAGAGTAGATTACACAGGATCCACCATTCACAATAGGTGATGTCACAGCTCACCTCCTCCTCCTGTACAATGACTGAAAACACCACTGTATACAGTAGATAACACAGGATCCACCATTCACAATAGGTGATGTCACAGCTCACCTCCTCCTCCTCCTCCTCATGCACAATGACTGATATAACACCTCTATATACAGAATATAACACAGGATCCACCATTTACAATAGGTGATGTCACAGCTCACCTCCTCCTCCTGTACAATGACTGATAACACCTCTATATACAGTATATAACACAGGATCCACCATTTACAAGAGGTGATGTCAACGCACCTCCTCCTCCTCCTGTACAATGACTGATAACACCTCTATATACATTAGATAACACAGGATCCACCATTTACAATAGGTGATGTCACAGCTCACCTCCTCCTCCTCCTGAACAATGACTGATAGCATCTCTATTTACAGTAGATAACACAGGATCCACCATTCACAATAGGTGATGTCACAGCTCACCTCCTCCTCCTCCTGTACAATGATTGATAACACCACTATATACAGTATATAACACAGGATCCACCATTTACAATAGGTGATGTCACAGCTCACCTCCTCCTCCTCCTGTACAATGACTGATAACACCTCTATATACAGTATATAACACAGGATCCACCATTCACAATAGGTTATGTCACAATTCACCTCCTCCTCCTCTTGTACAATGACTGATCACACCTCTATATACAGTAGATAACACAGGATCCACCATTTACAATAGGTGATGTCACAGCTCACCTCCTCCTCCTGTACAATGACTGATAACACCTCTATATACAGTAGATAACACAGGATCCACCGTTCACAATAGGTGAAGTCACAGCTCACCTCCTCCTCCTGTACAATGACTGGTAACACCTCTATATACAGTAGATAAAGCAGAATCCACCATTTACAATAGGTGATGTCACACCTCACCTCATCCTCCTGTATAATGACTGATAACACCTCTATATACAGTATATAACACAGGATCCACCATTCACAATAGGTGATGTCACAGCTCACCTCCTCCTCCTGTACATTGACTGATAACACCTCTATATACAGCAGATAACACAGGATCCACCATTCACAATAGGTGATGTCACAGCTCACCTCCTCCTACTACTCATGTACAATGACTGATAACACCTTTATATACAGTAGATAACACAGGATCCACCATTCACAAAAGGTGATATCACAGCTCACCTCCTCCCTCTCCTGTACAATGACTGATAACACCTCTATATATAGTAGATAACACAGAGTCCACCATTCACAATAGTTGATGTCACAGCTCACCTTCTCCTCCTGTACAATGACAGATAACACCTCTATATACCGTATATAACAGAGGATCCAGCATTCACAATACGTGATGTCACAGCTCACCTCATCCTCCTGTACAATGACGGATAACTCCTCTAAATACAGTATATAACACAGGATCCAGCATTCAGAATAGGTGATGTCACAGCTCACCTCCTCCTCCTCCTGTACAATGACTGACAACACCTCTATATAGAGTAGATTACACAGGATCCACCATTCACAATAGGTGATGTCACAGCTCACCTCCTCCTCCTGTACAATGACTGAAAACACCACTATATACAGTAGATAACACAGGATCCACCATTCACAATAGGTGATGTCACAGCTCACCTCCTCCTCCTCTTCATGCACAATGACTGATATAACACCTCTATATACAGTATATAACACAGGATCCACCATTTACAATAGGTGATGTCACAGCTCACTTCCTCCTCCTGTACAATGACTGATAACACCTCTATATACAGTATATAACACAGGATCCACCATTTACAAGAGGTGATGTCACAGCTCACCTCCTCCTCCTCCTGAACAATGACTGATAACACCTCTATATACAGTAGATAACACATGATCCACCATTTACAATAGGTGATGTCACAGCTCACCTCCTCCTCCTCCTGTACAATGACTGATAACATCTCTATTTACAGTAGATAACACAGGATCCACCATTCACAATAGGTGATGTCACAGCTCACCTCCTCCTCCTGTACAATGACTGAAAACAGCACTATATACAGTAGATAACACAGGATCCACCATTCACAATAGGTGATGTCACAGCTCACCTCCTCCTCCTCTTCATGCACAATGACTGATATAACACCTCTATATACAGTATATAACACAGGATCCACCATTTACAATAGGTGATGTCACAGCTCACCTCCTCCTCCTGTACAATGACTGATAACACCTCTATATACAGTATATAACACAGGATCCACCATTCACAATAGGTTATATCACAATTCACCTCCTCCTCCTCTTGTACAATGACTGATAACACCTCTATATACAGTAGATAACACAGGATCCACCATTTACAATAGGTGATGTCACAGCTCACCTCCTCCTCCAGTACAATGACTGATAACACCTCCATATACAGTATATAACACAGGATCCACCATTTACAATAGGTGATGTCACAGCTCACCTCCTCCTCCTGTACAATGACTGATAACACCTCTATATACAGTATATAACACAGGATCCACCATTTACAATAGATGATATCACAGCTCACCTCCTCCTCCTGCACAATGACCGATAACACCTCTATATACAGTAGATAACAAAGAATCCACCAATTACAATAGGTGATGTCACAGCTCACCTCCTCCCCGTCCTGTACAATGACTGACAACACCTCTATATACAGTAGATAACACAGGATCCACCATTTACAATTGGTGATATCACAGCTCACCTCCACACCCTGTGCAATGACTGATAACACCTCTATATACAGTAGATAACACAGGATCCACCATTCACAATAGGTGATATCACAGCTCACCTCCTCCCCCTCTTGTACAATGACTGATAACACCTCTATATATAGTAGATAACACAGGATCCACCATTCACAATAGGTGATGTCACAGCTCACCTCCTCCTCCTGCACAATGACGGATAACACCTCTATATACAGTATATAACACAGGATCCAGCATTCACTATAGGTGATGTCTCAGCTCACCTCCTCCTCCTGCACAATGACCGATAACACCTCTATATACAGTAGATAACAAAGAATCCACCAATTACAATAGGTGATGTCACAGCTCACCTCCTCCCCGTCCTGTACAATGACTGACAACACCTCTATATACAGTAGATAACACAGGATCCACCATTTACAATTGGTGATATCACAGCTCACCTCCACACCCTGTGCAATGACTGATAACACCTCTATATACAGTAGATAACACAGGATCCACCATTCACAATAGGTGATATCACAGCTCACCTCCTCCCCCTCTTGTACAATGACTGATAACACCTCTATATATAGTAGATAACACAGGATCCACCATTCACAATAGGTGATGTCACAGCTCACCTCCTCCTCCTGCACAATGACGGATAACACCTCTATATACAGTATATAACACAGGATCCAGCATTCACTATAGGTGATGTCTCAGCTCACCTCCTCCTCCTCCTGTACGATGACTGACAACACCTCTATATACAGTAGATAATACAGGATCCGCCATTCACAATAGGTGATGTCACAACTCACCTCCTCCTCCTGTACCTGTACAATGACTGATAACACCTCTATATACAGTAAATCACACAGGATCCACCATTTACAATAGATATCACAGCTCACCTCCTCCTCCTGTACAATGACTGATAACACCTCTATATACAGTTGATAATAGAGGATCTACCATTTACAATAGTTGATGTCACAGCTCACCTCCTCCCCCTCCTGTACAATGACTGACAACACCTCTATATACAGTAGATAACACAGGATCCACCATTTACAATTGGTGATATCACAGCTCATCTCCACATCCTGTGCAATGACTGATAACACCTCTATATACAGTAGATAGCACAGGATCCACCATTCACAATAGGTGATGTCACAGCTCACCTCCTCCTCCTGTACAATGATTGATAACACCTCTATATACAATATATAACACAGGATCCACCATTTACAATAGGTGATGTCACAGCTCACCTCCTCCTCCTCCTGTACTATGACTGATAACACCTCTATATACAGTAGATAACACAGGATCCAACATTCACAATAGGTGATGTCACAGCTCATCTCCTCCTCCTCCAGTACAATGACTGATAACAGCTACTATATACAGTATATAACACAGGATCCATCATTTACAATAGGTGATGTCACAGCTCACCTCCTCCTCCTGTATAATGACTGATAACACCTCTATATATAGCAGATAACACAGGATCCACCTTTCACAATAGGTGATATCACAGCTCACCTCCTCCTAATATATAATGACTGATAACACCTCTATATACAGTATATAAGACAGGATCCACCATTTACAATAGGTGATGTCACAGCTCACTTCCTCCTCCTCTTGTACAATGACTGATAACTCCTCTATATACAGTATATAATACAGGATCCACCATTTACAATAGGTGAAGTCACAGCTCACCTCCTCCTCCTGTACAATGACTGATAACTCCTCTATATACAGTAGATGACACAGGATCCACCATTCACAATAAGTGATGTCACAGCTCACCTCCTCCTCCACTTGTACAATGACTGATAACTCCTCTATATACAGTAGATAACACAGTATCCACGATTCACAACAGGTGATGTCACAGCTCCCCTCCTCCTCCTTCTCCTGTACAATGACTGATATCACCTCTATATGCAGTATATAACACAGGATCCACCATTTACAATAGGTGATGTCACAGCTCACCTCGTCCTTCTCCTGTACAATGACTGATAACACCTCTATATACAGTAGATAACACAGGATCCACCATTCACAATAGGTGATGTCACAGCTCACCTCCTTCACATCCTGTGCAATGAATGATATCACCTCTATATACAGTATATAACACAGGATCCACCATTCACAATAGGTGATGTCACAGCTGACCTCCTCCTCCTGTACAATGACTAATAACACCTCTATATACAGTAGATAACACAGGATCTACCATTCACAATAAGTGATGTCACAGCTCACCTCCTCCTCCTATATAATGACTGAAAACACCTCTATATACAGTAGATAACACAGGATCCACCATTCACAATAGGTGATGTCACAGCTCACCTCCTCCTCTTCCTGTACAATGACTGATAACACCTCTACATACATTATATAACACAGGATCCACCATTCACAATAGGTGATGTCACAGCTCACCTCCTCCTCCTGTACAATGACTGATAACACCTGTATATACAGTAGATAACACAGGATCCACCATTCACAATAGGTGATGTCACAGCTCACCTCCTCCTCCTGTATAATGACTGATAACATCTCTGTATACAGTATATAACACAGGATCCATATTTCTCAATAGGTGAAGTCACAGCTCACCTTCTCCTCCTCCTGTTCAATGATTGAAAACAACACTATATACAGTAAATAACACAGGATCCACCATTCACAATAGGTTATGTCACAACTCACCTCCTCCTCCTCTTGTACAATGACTGATAACACCTCTATATATAGTAGATAACACAGGATCCACCATTTACAATAGGTGATGTCACAGCTCACCTCCTCCTCCAGTACAATGACTGATAACACCTCTATATACAGTATATAACACAGGATCCACCATTTACAATAGGTGATGTCACAGGTCACCTTCTCCTCCTGTACAATGACTGATAACACCTCTATATACAGTAGATAGCAAAGGATCCACCAATTACAATAGGTGATGTCACAGCTCACCTCCTCCCCCTCCTGTACAATGACTGACAACATCTCTATATACAGTAGATAACATAGGATCCACCATTTACAATTGGTGATATCACAGCTCACCTCCACATCCTGTGCAATGACTGATAACACCTCTATATACAGTAGAAAACACAGGATCCACCATTCACCATAGGTGATATGACAGCTCACGTCCTCCCCCTCCTGTACAATGACTGATAACACCTCTATATTGAGTAGATAACACAGGATCCACCATTCACAATAGGTGATATCACAGCTCACCTCCTCCCCCTCCTGTACAATGACTGATAACACCTCTATATATAGTAGATAACACAGGATCCAGCATTCACAATAGGTGATGTCACAGCTCACCTCCTCCTCCTGTACAATGACTGATAACACCTCTATATACAGTATATCACACAGGATCCACCATTTACAATAGAAGATGTCACAGCTCACCTCCTCCTCCTGTACAATGACTGATAACACCCCTATATACAGTAGATAACACAGGATCCACCATTCACAATAGCTGATGTCACAGTTCACCTCCTCCCCCTCTTGTACAATGACTGATAATACCTCTATATACAGTTGATAACACAGGATCCACCATTTACAATAGGTGATGTCACAGCTCACCTCCTCCCCCTCCTTTACAATGACTGACAACACCTCTATATACAGTAGATAACACAGGATCCACCATTTACAATTGGTGATATCACAGCTCACCTCCACATCCTGTGCAATGACAGATAACACCTCTATATACAGTAGATAACACAGGATCCACCATTCACATTAGATGATGTCACAGCTCACCTCCTCCTCCTATACAATGACTGATAACACCTCTATATACAGTATATAACACAGGATCCACCATTTACAATAGGTGATGTCACAGCTCAACTCCTCCTCCTCCTGTACAATGACTGATAACACCTCTATATACAGTAGATAACACAGGATCCACCATTCACAATAGGTGATGTCACAGCTCACTTCCTCCTCCTGTACAATGATTGATACCACCTCTATATACAGTATATAACACAGGATCCACCATTTACAATAGGTGATGTCACAGCTCACCTCCTCCTCCTGTACAATGACTGATAACACCTCTATATACAGTAGATAACACAGGATCCACCATTCACAATAGGTGATGTCACAACTCACCTCCTCCTCCTCCTCATGTACAATGACTGATAACACCTCTATATGCAGTAGAAAACACAGGATCCACCATTTACAATAGGTGATATCACAGCTCACCTCCTCCCCCTCCTGTACAATGACTGATAACACCTCTATATATAGTAGATAACACAGGATCCAGCATTCACAATAGGTGATGTCACAGCTCACCTCCTCCTCCTGTACAATGACTGATAACACCTCTATATACAGTATATCACACAGGATCCACCATTTACAATAGAAGATGTCACAGCTCACCTCCTCCTCCTGTACAATGACTGATAACACCCCTATATACAGTAGATAACACAGGATCCACCATTCACAATAGCTGATGTCACAGTTCACCTCCTCCCCCTCTTGTACAATGACTGATAATACCTCTATATACAGTTGATAACACAGGATCCACCATTTACAATAGGTGATGTCACAGCTCACCTCCTCCCCCTCCTTTACAATGACTGACAACACCTCTATATACAGTAGATAACACAGGATCCACCATTTACAATTGGTGATATCACAGCTCACCTTCACATCCTGTGCAATGACTGATAACACCTCTATATACAGTAGATAACACAGGATCCACCATTCACAATAGATGATGTCACAGCTCACCTCCTCCTGATATACAATGACTGATAACACCTCTATATACAGTATATAACACAGGATCCACCATTTACAATAGGTGATGTCACAGCTCAACTCCTCCTCCTCCTGTACAATGACTGATAACACCTCTATATACAGTAGATAACACAGGATCCACCATTCACAATAGGTGATGTCACAGCTCACTTCCTCCTTCTGTACAATGATTGATACCACCTCTATATACAGTATATAACACAGGATCCACCATTTACAATAGGTGATGTCACAGCTCACCTCCTCCTCCTGTACAATGACTGATAACACCTCTATATACAGTAGATAACACAGGATCCACCATTCACAATAGGTGATGTCACAACTCACCTCCTCCTCCTCCTCATGTACAATGACTGATAACACCTCTATATGCAGTAGAAAACACAGGATCCACCATTTACAATAGGTGATGTCACAGCTCACCTCCTTTCCCTCCTGTACAATGACTGATAACAGCTACTATATACAGTATATAACACAGGATCCACCATTTACAATAGGTAATGTCACAGCTCACTTTCTCCTCCTGTACAATGACTGATAACACCTCTATATACAGTATATAACACAGGATCCACCTTTCACAATAGGTGATGTTACAGCTCACCTCCTCTTCCTCCTCATGTATGTAGCGCCCCGAGGGTTCGGCCGCTACAGGGGTATTGCACCTCTGCCAGAGGTGTGGTATTCCACTCCCGGGTAAGGATGGAGTATGGACCAGGGCTCAGTTAGCTGCATACAGCACACACACCCCATTTCCGAGGGACAGCTCAGCGGTGCTCCCACTAGACAGAAGTGCAGGCACGACCAACTATGTCCCTGTCTGGAGTGGGGAGGGGGGTGGAACACCCAGTGCTGTAGGGGCAGATAGGGGTTGGTTCCTGAGCGTAGATAGGAGCTCATTGGTTGCTGGTCCCCTGGGCTCATGGCTAGAGGGAGGTATAAAAGGTGGGCACCATCTTAGATCTAGGTTCTGTCCAGAGAAGAGAAGACAGGGAGTAGAGGCTCTGTAGGAGCTCTACTCCAGAGTGGGCCTAGTGAGAGGCCGAGGAGGAGAGTGGAGAGAGAGAGAGAGGAGGTGAAGTGGAGCTGAGATTACGTCTCATCCCAGCTCCACGAGAAAGGAACAGAAAAGGAGAAGAAGAGAGAGAGAGAGAAACAGAAGGGCTCAGGAACAAGAAGGTGGAAGGGACCCTAAGAACCCACGAGAATCCAGGGTGCAGGGTCAGGCAGATTAAGGGTACCAGATCCCAAGTTGGTGGAGGAGAAACAACCCTCAGCCAAAGACCGGAGGTCGTGATCATTTATTGGTGCGACACCTCATCAAACCTGCTAGGAAGGCACCATATAGGACAGCGGAGGACGGGGCCCACGTTTAACCGCACAAGTCCGCGGTAGCTGGACAAAAGTGGGTCACTGGTGAGGCAGGCCAGAGAAAGGACAAAAGCGGGTCTTGAGCCATACTCCTGAGCTGTCTGGGGGTTGACCGAGCCCCTCACCTGGTGGACGCAGCACGACTCGGGCAGTCATTCCCTGCAGAAGTGACTTGGATATTAACCGTGAGTAAAGACCCTGGACTGCAGTACGTTGTCTGTGTACTTTTTCGTTCCTCCGGCATTACCGGTACTGGGACTCTCACCACCATCACTCCCACCATCCACTACACTGCCCTGGGGCCGTACTCTTCCGTGGGGAGTCACAACATCCCAGCTGCGTACATCATCGGCCCCAGCGGTCTGCCCTGCAGCGGCGGTTCCTAATAACCGCAATCCACGGGTGGCGTAGTCGGACATTATCTAAAACATCTAAAAGACTGCCACTGGTCTGACCACCCTGAGCCACGGGACCGGGTCGCCACTACTACCCCCATCGTCTCCCTATTGCCCGGTTCCGAGTGCCCCACGGCCCGGGGGGCGAGTCAGCTTTGGCGTAGTCGGCAGGATTTCGTGCCCGCTAACAACGGGTACTGCGCGCCTGAAAAGAGACTGTTTCATTGTACTAGAGATGGCGCCCGCCCCAGAAGAACGAGCGCCATAATGTGCGCGCCAAAAGACCACAGGAGGCCACTTCCCATCATGGGTCGGGTCCCAGAATGGCGCCAAAGAGGAAGCCCGCCCCCAACAACCATGAGCACGGCGGTAGAAATGTCCGTCAACGTGGGGGGGCTGCCCCTGAGAGTGATTGTCAGCAGAACGCCCCAGGACCACCCCCCATGGGGGCGGAAAGAGAAGAAAACTGCGGAGCAGGGGGTGGTCTGGATCAGTCTGGCCAGGCCGCACCCGGAGATGGAGAAAGGAACCAGCTCCAGCACTTTAGCAAGGGGCCTGCTGCAAGCCACACCACCATGCTGCCTCACAGAGCTGCTAGCCCATCTCCCCAAGGAGGACCCCGAGTATGCGCGGGCGGCGTTGGAGGAGCTGGACCGGAGGATGGTCCGGGCGCAGCAGGACGTGATAGCCGGGTGGAAAGAAGAAGTGGCTCGGCGGGCTGTGACCCTGCAGCAGGAGGCGCCGTCGACATCCAGGAGCACACCAGCCACCGAGGGCAGTGAAGACGGAGCGGAGGCTGACGACGATGCCGCGGAGGAGGCCGCGACAGCAGAGGAAGGTAACGGAGACGCCCCTACCCCGAACCCTGGGGCCGCCGACCTGCCCCTGCACCCTGTTGCGGAGCCCAACGCACCTGGACTCGCCGTCGACACCGTGCCGCCACCGCCATCAACCGGCCCCCAGGCCGTCGACGCTGCCAGTGAGCCCCGCCCCACGCCGTGCCCTCTGACCCCGGGCGTGCTCAGTAAACCACCACCGCAGGCCCGGCCGCAAGGCCTAGCGCCCCCGGGCGCCGCTGCCCTGACGGAACCCCCTGCACCCGCTGTACCACCCCTGGGAGCAACTAGGAAACGACCAGCGCGGGCCTGGTCGCAAGGCCGCGTACCCCCGGGCGCCGCCAACCCGCTCGCGCCCCCTGCCTCTGCAGTACCACCACTAGGCACGGATCTTTTCGCCCAACATACCAGTCCGGATGGGCTTCCTTTCATCTGGCCCCCCGAGTATGTCAACCCCCGCCTACGGAGGAGCCCGCCCGCGGAGGTTGGGGTACCATCTGAGCCCCTCATCCCTGCTCCGGCACCTCAGGAAACCCCCCAGCTACCGTTGGAGGACGCCCAGTTTGAATGGGACCCCACTGGGGAGGACCTAATGGGGTTCACAAAGGAAACGCGGGCAGACGCAGCCGAACGGCGGTAGGCCTGCCGCCAACAGCTGGAGATGTTTGAGAGGGAGCAGCGAGAGCGGCGCGTGAAACAGGAGAAGCTGCAGGTCCGGAGCGCGGAGCAGAAAATGAAGGCCCGGCGAGATCCCCGAACTGCCCGCAGTCACCGGAACTGTTGTGAAGTTCCAGATGGAGCGCGGCTGGGGTTTCATCCGAGACCCTGAGACCATCAGCGACGTGTTCGTGACGAGGAGGGATGTGGAGAGCCACCTGCCGGAAGGTCATCGAGGGCGGGACCTATTTCCAGGAGATGTGGTGTCTTACACCCGGCACCAAGGCGTGAAGGGATGGTACGCCCTCCACGTCCACAGATTAGTAGAGGAGGAGGAACAGCACTACTCGGACTCTGAGTACTAAGAGGGCACGGACGGGCCTGAAGATTATGAGGAGCAAGGAGCGGCTGGAGGGTATCGCTACCAGTAAACAGTAGCATACCAGTGTAAATAGTTACCCGTCGGGGTACAAAGGAACTGTTTGGGACTGTTTCACAAAATAAAGTGTGGTCCCCGTTGGGACTGATAAAAGACTGTGTGACTGTTGCCCTATCCCCTAAGTAATCTGGCTGAGGACTGAGAGCAGCCATCCCTCTTCCCTTTAACAGGCTGAGGACTGTGAGCAGCCATTCCCCCTTTTCAACCGGCCGAGGACTGGGAACGGCCAATCCCTTGTATATAGTTGCGCTTCCTAAAGCGCCCCCTACTGGTTTTATGGTTTTATATAACAACCGCAACGTCTACCTCAAGACAAGTTTACTGGACTGTTGCACCTTTAAGAAGAAAGAACATCTGGTCGCAAGTTGCACCGCGGCCAGGATACAAGAATATGCCGTATTTGAAAATGTTTTACATGAGAAAGTTTTATATGCTGCTAGGTGATAATGCAAATGTTTTATATGATAAAAGAGTTCCGGTAGTATTAACAATGACAAAGAAAAGTGTTTCCCATAAAGAGAATTGAATAATGTCGTCCTTTTCTGAAGTAAAAAGTTATTGAAAAAGTTTGCATGTCCTGTAATTAATTGTTTTTGCTCTTTTCCAGCCCGAGGACGTGCTGTGGTTTACCAGGGGGGAATGTAGCGCCCCGAGGGCTCGGCCGCTACAGGGGTATTGCACCTCTGCCAGAGGTGTGGTATTCCACTCCCGGGTAAGGATGGAGTATGGACCAGGCCTCAGTTAGCTGCATACAGCACACACACCCCATTTCCGAGGGACAGCTCAACGGTGCTCCCACTAGACAGAAGTGCAGGCACGACCGACTATGTCCCTGCCTGGAGTGGGGAGGGGAGTGGAACACCCAGTGCTGTAGAGGCAGATAGGGGTTGGTTCCTGAGCGTAGGAAGGAGCCCATTGGTTGCTGGTCACCTGGGCTCATGTTTCTAGAGGGAGGTATAAAAGGTGGGCACCATCTTAGTTCTGGGTCAGTTCAAGCAGGAGGAGAAGAGAGAGGAGTTCGGCCAGAGAGGGCTGACAGGAAGCTGTGGCTCAGTCTGGGCCCAGCTCCATGAGGCAGGCCTGAGGAGAGGGCCAGGAACAGAAAGGAACAAGAACAGAAACAGAAAGGAACAGCAAAGAAAGAGAGGAAGAAACAGAAGGGCTCAGGAACAAGAAGGTGGAAGGGACCCTAAGAACCCACGAGAATCCAGGGTGCAGGGTCAGGCAGATTAAGGGTACCGGATCCCAAGTTGGTGGAGGAGAAACAACCCTCAGCCAAAGACCGGAGGTCGTGATCATTTATTGGTGCGACACCTCATCAAACCTGCTAGGAAGGCACCATATAGGACAGCGGAGGACGGGGCCCACGTTTAACCGCACAAGTCCGCGGTAGCTGGACAAAAGTGGGTCACTGGTGAGGCAGGCCAGAGAAAGGACTAAAGGGGGTCTTGAGCCATACTCCTGAGCTGTCTGGGGGTTGACCGAGCCCCTCACCTGGTGGACGCAGCACGGCTCGGGCAGTCATTCCCTGCAGAAGTGACTTGGATATTAACCGTGAGTAAAGACCCTGGACTGCAGTACGTTGTCTGTGTGCTTTTTCGCTCCTCCGGCATTACCGGTACTGGGACTCTCACCACCATCACTCCCACCATCCACTACACTGCCCTGGGGCCGCACTCTTCCCATGGGGAGTCACACCATCCCAGCTGCATACATCATCGGCCCCAGCGGTCTGCCCTGCAGCGGCGGTTCCTAATAACCGCAATCCACGGGTGGCGTAGTCGGACATTATCTAAAACATCTAAAAGACTGCCACTGGTCTGACCACCCTGAGCCATGGGACCGGGTCGCCACTACTACCCCCATCGTCTCCCTATTGCCCGGTTCCGAGTGCCCCACGGCCCAGGGGACGAGTCACTTGTATATAGGCTGCCCCCCATCCTTGTATATATGTTGCTCCCCCATCCTTGTATATATCCTGCTTCCCCATCCTTGTATATATGCTGCTTCCCCATCCTTGTATATATGCTTCTCCCCCATCCTTGTATGTGCTCCCCCAAATCCTTGTATATATGCTGCTCCCCCATCCTTGTATATATGTTGCTACCCTATCCTTGTATATATGCTGCTCCCCCATTCTTGTATATATGTTGCTCCCCCATCCTTGTATATATGTTGCTCCCCCATCATTGTATATATGCTGCTCCCCCATCCTTGTATATATGCTGCTCCCCCATCCTTGTATATATGCTTCTCCCCCATCCTTGTATATGCTCCTCCAAATCCTTGTATATATGCTGCTCACCCATCCTTGTATATATGTTGCTCCCCTATCCTTGTATATATGCTGCTCCCCCATTCTTGTATATATGTTGCTCCCCCATCCTTGTATATATGTTGCTCCCCCATCCTTGTATATATCCTGCTTCCCCAGCCTTGTATATATGCTGCCCCTCATCCTTGTATATATGCTGCTCCCCCATCCTTGTATATATGTTGCTCCCCCATCCTTGTAGATATGTTGCTCCCCCATCCTTGTATGTATGTTGCTCCCCCATCCTTGTATATGTTTCTCCCCCATCCTTGTATATATGCTGCTCCCCCATCCTTGTAGATATGTTGCTCCCCCATCCTTGTATGTGCTCCCCCCATTCTTGTATATATGTTGCTCCCCCATCCTTCTAGATATGTTGCTCCCCCATCCTTGTATATATGCTGCCCCCCATCCTTGTATATATGCTGCTCCCCCAGCCTTGTATATATGCTGCTCCCCCATCCTTGTATATATGCTGCTCCCCCATCCTTGTATACTGTATATGCTGCTCCCCCAGCCTTGTATATATGCAGCTTCCCCATCCTTGTATATATGCTGCTCCCCCATTCTTGTATATATGCTGCCCCCCATCCTTGTATATATGCTTCCCCCCATCCTTGTATATATGCTGCTCCCCCATCCTTGTCGGAACAAAGAGGAATCAGCTACTAGTGAAAAGTTTCTGTATTTTCTTATTAGGAGTTTTCCCTGTAGAAGGCGATGCATACCATGGAAGAAATGTGGGACTCCATATCCTTTAATACCAGTCCCTATCGAGAATCTGGCGTTTCTATTCTATCAGCAGTGGATGAAATCCAAACCACTCTGGATGAGCAAATTGTGAAGACTCAGACAATGAGGGGATCGCCTTTCATCAAGCCCTATGAGAAAGAAATCAAGGTATAAAATATTCACTTGCTTATTAGCAGAAGCTAAGGTTTCATTAGGATCTCCGAGGCTAAAGTTACATGCGGCTCCAGCTTACATGTAAAGGGGATGGTATCAAGGAGTCTCACCAAACTTTCCCTACAAATATCCAACAATTCAGAATTCATATCCATTGATAATTTATCTTCTAAAATGATAGCATTTTTTTCTATCATTTTCATTTTATGTGTAATTAACTTTTTGCTCTCCTCCTTTAAGCAATGGGAGGAACGACTGATAAGGATCCAGGAAACCATTGATGAATGGCTGAAGGTGCAGGCCCAGTGGCTTTATCTAGACCCCATCTTCTCTTCTGAGGACATCATGCAGCAAATGCCTGAAGAAGGACGCTTATTCCAGACTGTGGACAGAAACTGGAGAGAGATCATGAAACATTGCGTTAAAGACCCGAAGGTAAATGGATGCTTCATGGTGGACTGATACAAGAAAGCACGGTCATCTTGCATCCAGGATTGATGTTTTCCAAGAGTCCGTGTCCTGATGCTTCCATCACAAGGATCCCGGGTTATGGGGCTCCGCACTGCCTGGACTCCAGCCTCCCGCATCTTCTATTTTCTATCCATATAGGTTCTCATTTTTTTTTTAATATGAACTATTGGCACAATAGTCAATGAATGTGACCTTTTTTCAGTCTCTATAACTATATAATGGAATCTTACTTATGGGCTATCTACTTTGTTTTAGGCTTTAAGCGCCACTTCTCTGACCGGACTTCTGGAAAAACTTCAGGACAGCAATGTGCTTCTGGATAAAATCATGAAAGGGCTGAATGCCTATCTGGAGAAAAAGAGGCTTTTTTCCCACGGTATAGTCCTTTCACTTGTTGCAATGATTCTATATACTACTTAAAGAAATTTTTTTTTTCTTATTTAAACCATTGAAATCATTTTTGTAATTGGATTTCATTAATAATTTTGCACTGTTTGCCTTCTATTGGCTCTGTGTTGTGCTGGCTATTGGACTTATTTTTAATCTGTCTTTTTTCAGCTCCTCTTAGCCGATTTATGACCACAGATCACATCAAAGCTGAATGTGCAGGAAACAAAAAGCCTAACGGTGCAACATTTTTAATGAAACTGAATTGTCGCAAATACTCGCAATTAAATGGGTATTCCCATCTCCAAGATCCTATCCCAATATGTAGTAGGCGTAGTAATAATAATAATATTAGCAAATACCTCCAATTAGAAATGTAGTATAGTTCTTCTGATTCGCTATGTCGCTTTCCCCAGCTTCGGTATCCATGGTTACGACCACTCATATAGTGACAGTTATTTGCTAGTGGTCGTAACGTAAGCTACTGCAATGCCCTGCACATTGGGTAAGCGACAAAGCAAATCAGGAGAACTATACTACACTTCTAATTGGAGCTATTTGCTAATATTATTATTATTACACCTACTACATATTGGGGTAGAATCCTGGAGATGGGAATACCCATTTCAGTTAAATAAAAAAAGTTCCCAAAACTGGATAGCCCCTTTAAGCTAGCCATACGCATGAGATATGAGATACCCGTCGTCTGAATGGTTATTTGGCTACTTCTCCTAACTCCCACATATTCTGCTGAACAGTCATGTGTTTTTAATGGGGAGAGAGGAGAAAGTCGGTACTGGACACCTCCGGCAGCGGGTTATCTCCCCTGAGAACCAAAAGACCGGGTATTGAAATCCCATCTGCCCGATCCTTCTGGCCCTGACATCCTCTATCGGGGGAGAGTCAGGAGACCCCCATACACATCAGTGGGTAGGCCGGTCCTTCTGCAATCGTCAGGTTTAAACTATTTTAATCCAATGTGTATGGGGACTGAATCTTTACTTTAAAGCTTTGCTTTTCTATTTTCTCACATAGACACTAATACAAATGGCGCCTGACCCAATACTTTAATGACATCTTTATCATATTGTGCATTTTCGCTTTAGCTTTTTCTTCCTGTCCAACGACGAAATGCTAGAAATTCTCTCTGAGACTAAAGATCCTCTGCGGGTCCAACCACATCTAAAGAAGGGCTTTGAAGGCATCGCAAAGCTGGAGTTCCTTCCTAACCTGGACATCAAAGCCATGTACAGCACCGAGGGGGAACGCGTAGAGCTCATCCAGACCATCTCCACCTCCGAGGCTCGGGGGGCCGTGGAGAAGTGGCTCATCCAAGGGGAAGATGTCATGTTAAGGAGCGTTCATGATGTTATTGCTCGTTCACGAATGGTACGGATCTACCTACAGACCAAAAGCATTAACTGGAACTAATCTAGTACTTTTATATTTGTATAAGATTATTTGGCGGCAGTGAATGATTTGTGGATGATGTATCTCTTGCTATAGAGCCAGGTAGCAGATCTTCTACCAGCAATCGGTAGAAATGAATTTGCTAGATAATACTAGTAAGGTTGTCCCTCTCTTAAATGCTTCTGTCAACGTAATTTAACTTTGTTTTTTAAAAGGCACACCCTGAGACTGCAAGAAAAGACTGGGTGAGGGAATGGCCGGGACAGGTCGTGCTCTGTGTGTCTCAGGTGTTCTGGACAAGTGAAGTGCATGAAGCTATCGGCAGTGGCCCAGAGGTACGGCATAAGCTCCTTTACTGATCAAGGTGGCTTCACTATAAAGTCATGGCCGGAAGTGTGTGCACCCTTGAAGTATTTTTCCATAAAATTATTGAAACTGCATGTGTATTTTTTGTTATACACATGTTTATTTCCTTTGTGTGTATTGGAACAACACAAAAAAACAGGAAAAAAAGGCAAATTGGATATAATTTCACACAAAACCCCAAAAATGGGCCGGACAAAATTGTTGGCATCTTTCCAAAATCGTGGGTAAACAATTTTGTTTCAAGCATGTGATGCTCGTTCAAACTCACCTGTGGCAAGTAAAAGGTGTGGGCAATATGAAAATCACACCTGAAACCCGATACAAAGGGTAAAAGTTGACTCAATCTTTGCGTTGTTACGTGCCACACTAAGTAGGGAGAACAGAAAGAGGAAAAGAGAACTGTCTGAGGACTTGAGAACCAAAATTGTTGACCAATATCTTCTTTTTGTGTTGTTCCAATACACACAAATTAAATAAACATGTGAACAACAAAACATGTGTAATTGTAATAATTTTTCTGGGAGAAATACATATATATACATTCATAGACAGACTTCATGTGTTCTCCTGCTAATAGACTGTCATACCCAGGGACGCAGCTTATAGGAGTTTCCAGGGGCGGATATACCATTGGTGCAACAGAGGTAAGGGGACCCACATTCACATCAAAAGATGCAAGTAGCTTCTTTCACAGTACGTTATTAGACTGCAAAGAGCCCATGTACTGTTCTTGCCCAGGGGTCTTCTCCTGGGGGTTGCAGTTGTACAGCGGCTCAATATCTTGAAGGTACACAAAAGGCTCCATAGTATTGTTGGGATTTTGCATTGATTCATGCATCTTGTCTAGAGATGAGCAACTAAATTTGCAGGACCTTGGTCTAAGAGAGCAGGTTAGTAGTCTGTGGCTGTTGGATGAGAGCCTTGCTAACCGCCTCTAACCGTCATCCCTGGCTCCTCTTTTGATTAGCCGACCAGGCGTGATGTCATTTGTGCCTCACACCACAACTATGACATCGACATCAAAAGAGGAGCCGGAGATGCCGGTTCATGGAGCTCCGGTCCTGCGGCCGTGGAATACTGACCCGACTGTTGGACCAGAGTCCTGCAAATCCATTCGCTCATCTCTACTCTCGTCATATCTACCAATAAGGGAAGACATTGTATGGGATTTCCCATAATACCAGCATAAAATGAATCCATCTGCATTGAGTTTTCCATGCTGTTTGTGGCAGGGTTTTATAGAGGTACATCTGGGTATTTGGAGCTCTGGGTTCAATCCAGATCTCCAACTTCTATAAAGATATGTTGTAAAATTGTTGTGTACATTATAAAGTGCCTGCATATTGTGGAGTTCTCCATCTAGTCTGCAGCTTATAATCTGTATAGATTTCAGCCCCCTTGCAATATGTATGTTCTATGAATGTTTCAGCAGATGATTTCACCGTTACATCCTTCTTGTAGGGCCTGAAAAACTCCTATGATAATCTGCAGCTCCAGCTAAATGATATTGTGGAGCTTGTGCGAGGAGGCAAATTGTCCCAGCAGACTCGCAGCACATTGGGGGCTCTCGTCACCATAGAGGGGCACGCTCGTGACGTGGGCATGGGAATGATCCAAACAGGTTTGTGCAAACATCATGGCTGGCACCAAACTTTCCAATACCATGTTCTATTTATTATACACTACATGGAGAAAGGTATTGTGCCCCCTCCACATTACACCTACAGGGGCTTTTATGGCCCCCTATTCTAAATCCATATACAGGATGTTAATATGGAGTCCGTCCCTCTACAGATATCACAGCTCAATATGCAGAGCACCTTCATACATTTCACCCCATTCCTATCTTCTTTCCATATCTATGTTATATTCCCCCCTCTTTTCTTTGAGTTTTCATAGGACACAATTGATCTTGTCACAGTAAAGCAATCTTGGGGTGTACTTACAATGACGTCTATGGGGCAGTAGTCATTTCTGCATATTGAGATGGTGGTCCCTATATAGGAATGTTTTGGCATCTGTAGGTGTCGGCATCCCCTGTATATGACTCATTGCCACAATTGATATTCTTTATAGTCAGTGTTTTGGATGGCCTAGGTGCGGTGTGTAATATTTTCTATCAATGGTGTATGTGCCCTCCTCTGTGCAGTGTCCTTCCATAACCATGGATGTACTAATAAAGGGGTTTTTATTTCAATTCCTTTAATGACCTTTTGTTCAGTTTCTTTGTAGGTATTATGTAATTCTCCGAATGGTCAGCCATTCTAAGCCTGAGCAGACATATGGCAATGTAATTGATGTGTGACTGACATTGTTCTTCCCTATGTTGCGGTGACATATTTATGCTGCCATTGTCCAGTATTTGTTCTAATTAATCATCCTAAAGGAGTTTAGTGGGGTTGAGGTTGAGAACGTGTGTGAAACAGTTCTGCTCTTCTATTCCCTTAGGGTTGGAAGCTACAATTGTTTAAAATGTCTTGTGCTGAAGCATTAAGATATCTTTTCACTGGAACTAAGGGGCCTAGACCAACCCCTAAAAACAAGGCCATACCTCCACCAGCAAACTGTACAGCGGGCACAATGCAGTTAATAGGGTAACGTTCTCCTGGCATTCACCAAATCCAGACTCGTCCATCAGATGCCAGATAGAGAAGTGTGATCCGTCACTGCACAGAACAGGTCTCCTCCAGAGTCCTGTGGTGGCGGCTTCACACCACTCCATCTGACGCTCGGCATCGTGCTTGGTGATGTAAGGCTGCATGCAGCTGCTCAGCCATAAAGCTCCTGGCGGGGACGCAGTGTTTGTGGTGATTTTGTTACCAATGGAGTCAGGAAAGCGTTCTGCCCTCTGCTCCTCAGCACTCAGTGACCCCGCTCTGTAATGTTCCGGGGTCTCCTGAGTTGCTGCAGTTCCTTCTACTCCTTAATAATATCACTCACATGTGATGGGGGAAGATTTAGGAGGGGAGAAATGTAATATCCAGACTTGTTACGTCGGTGGCTCCTATTACAGGACCGCGCTGGTATCAGAGAGCTCTGCACCACCAGCCGTTCTGTCATATGTTAGTAACAGCACACAGCATGGGAGGGCGGATGTTATACACCGGGGGGCGTGGGGATTGATGTTATACACTGGTGGGGGGCCAGAGTCTTAATGTTATACAAGGCCGAGGGGCCGGATGTTATACCCTAGGGGTATGAGGGGCTAGATGTTATACATGTCCGAGGGCTGGATGTTATACACTGAGGGGCAAGGGGACGGATATTATACACCAGGGGCGAGGGGATGGATATTATACGCCAGGGGCGAGGGGATTGATGTTATACACTGGTGGGGGGCGAGAGTCTTAATGTTATACAAGGCCGAGGGGCCAGATGTTATACACCGGGGCGAGGGGACGGATATTATACACCAGGGGCGAGGGGACGGATATTATACACGGGGGCGAGGGGATGGATATTATACACCAGGGGCGAGGGGACGGATATTATACACCAGGGGCGAGGGGACGGATATTATACACCGGGGCGAGGGGATGGATATTATACACCAGGGGCGAGGGGACGGATATTATACACCAGGGGCGAGGGGACGGATATTATACACCAGGGGCGAGGGGACGGATATTATACACCAGGGGCGAGGGGACGGATATTATACACCAGGGGCGAGGGGATGGATATTATACACCGGGGCGAGGGGACGGATATTATACACCAGGGGCGTGGGGACGGATATTATACACCGGGGCGAGGGGATGGATATTATACACCAGGGGCGAGGGGACGGATATTATACACCAGGGGCGAGGGGACGGATATTATACACCGGGGCGAGGGGATGGATATTATACACCAGGGGCGAGGGGATGGATATTATACACCGTGGGCGAGGGGATGGTTGTTATACACTGGGAGCGATGGGACGGATATTATACACCGGGGGGGCGAGAGGCCGGATGTTATACACCAGGGGGAGGGAGCGAGGGTACAGATGTTATACACCGGGGCTGGGGGCCGGATGTTATACCCTGGGGGTCGGATGTTATGCAAAGGAGGGCTTGGGGTTGGATGTTATACAGTGGGGTTGAGGGGATGTATTTTATACACTGGCGGGGGGGCGAGGGGACGGATGTTATACTAAACTAGGGGCGAGGGGCGGATGTTATACACCGGGGGCGAGGGGATGGATATTATACACCAGGGGCGAGGGGATGGATATTATACACCAGGGGCGAGGGGACGGATATTATACACCAGGGGCAAGGGGATGGATATTATACACCAGGGGCGAGGGGATTGATGTTATACACTGGTGGGGGGGCGAGGGGACGGATATTATACTAAACTAGGGGCGAGGGGCGGATGTTATACATCGGGGGAGGCGAGAGGCCGGATTTTATAAACTGGGGGCTGAGAGTCCGGATGTTATACACCGTGGGCAATGGGACTAAATGAAAAAAGCAGAATTCGGTGACTAGGAGTTTTGTCCTATAATGTATGTGCATTTGCCTTCCCTTTAGAAACTCTCCCTTGTGATTCTGCAGTGTCTTAGAGGTTGACTATCTTTTCCTACATTGCTCAGGAGTTTCTCATGAAACAGACTTCCAGTGGCTTGCCCAACTCCGCTATTACTGGGAGAATGAGAATGCGAGAGTGCGAATCATCAACTGCAATGTGAAGTCCACCTATGAGTACCTGGGCAACTCCCCACGCCTGGTCATCACTCCGCTCACTGACAGATGCTAGCGGACTCTGCTATGATGTGATGGGTTATGCTCAGAAATCTTTTTGACTTTTGTATGATGCATGAAACTTATTAGAAAGTTTATTGATATCTCATACCAGTTCTATAGTAAAAATCGCGCTATCGGTAGTGAAAAAGAGATCAGGAGAAGAGTACTATTATTTTATAAAAATAAGATTTATTTGTTTGGATGCTAGCAATAAAAACTTAATAAAATACAGGATTTAATACAGGATTTAAAAGACGAGTGTAGACAACAATATTTCGATTGGGGTAAAAGAACTAATGGTATACAAGGTGTAATAAATAGTAAAATCCAGCGGTTAATCTGGTGTGGTAAAATGCCTGTGGTGGCTTGGTACCTGGAAAGAAGAGGAGTTTGGTTAGGGCTATTGTTCTCTAGTATTGGATATGCTTAGCTGGCTGTGGATCTGTTACTCACCAGGTATCAGAGTGGGTAAAGTGCAGGTGTGCTCTAGGGCTGTGGTCCGTCAGGATTCTTAGAGTGGGGCGTGGTCCTGAACGCTTTGTTATGCTCCTGGAGATTTAATGATATGGGGTTAGTGCTGTTAGCTCTGGGTAGGTAGATAGTGGGGTTAGCGACTTACCCACGGAGGAGCTGTTCTGCTTTTGGAGATTGCTTGTTAGCACTCCCTCAGTGGGGGGTGCAGCAGGAGGCTCTGGATTGTATCTGACTTTATTGCAGAGATGTGACAGGGGGGCTTTTTGATTGCCAGTAGGCGTAGTAACGCTTGAGGATACTCAATGTCCTGTATATAGATATGGAGGAAGGGTTAGGAACTGAGGAATACAGGAATAGTCCACAGTGTGGTAAACCTAGATGTTTACCTGTGCGTGATTATCAGTAATCCAGGGGTGCAACAGGAGGCTCTGGATTGTATCTGTCTCTGAGCAGAGATGTAGTAGGAGGCTACTGGTTGCCGGGTGATAGGGGGCGTTGTGGCACTCAAGGATAATTGATGTCCTGTATATAGATGGGGAGGGAGAGTTAGGAGCTGAGGTATACAAACAATAAGCCACAATATAAGTAAGCCCGGTTGATTACCTTGTTTAGGGTCCAGGTGTGAAATGGTCAGTCACCTTCTTTATCTGTGGCTGAAGGCCTAAATCAAGGGAAGGTGTTCAGGAGGTTCTGCAAGAGGGTTCAGCCTAGTGGTAGGTGCAGCAGGAGGCTCTGGCTGAGTAATTTACTGGCTAAGTAGCAGTGGGTCTTGTCCCTGGACGCTGAGGTGCAGCAGGGGACCGGCTGCAAATGTGGCAGGAGGCCTGGTCTGGATAAGTATATTCAAGTAGGTGGAAGGCTTTGGTGGCAGGCTGTGTAGTAGATATCCGGGCAAGGTCTATGGTTGTGGAGTCCGGTTTTCAGGCACGGTCCCTACTCGTGTGGAGTCAGGCAGGCCGCGTTCCTGGAATCCTGTCGGTAATAAAGAGGTGAGTATGTGTGGTTTTGGTCCTTGTGGTGGCGTGTATCATAAGCGGTGGGGGCCGTGGCCCAGAGTACTTACGGTCCGTAGTCCTGCGGAGATGTCAAGGAGTTGTGGGGCCCGGGGCGAGAGCGGGGTCCCGGCCGGTGACCGCCGCTACTCGCGGGCTTCCGGGTAAGTGGAGCAGGAGAGGAGGGGCGGAGAAGGTGAGGGGGCGCGTTCTATTGGAAGCGCGCGAGAGGCAGAGAGACGAGCTGACACGTGGTGTGCAGCGTATATTCGGGACAGATGCCTGTGGGCGCCTTCTCTGCTGGGTCAGTCAATTCCAACGCGTTTCGACAGCTGACGGCTGTCTCATACCAGTTCTTTCATGTTTCATTGGTAGATCGGTGCTTTTTATCTAAATCTTGGTGGAGCTCCAGAAGGTCCGGCCGGCACAGGAAAAACTGAGACCACCAAAGATTTGGCCAAGGCGCTGGCCATGCAGTGTGTGGTCTTTAACTGCTCTGATGGTTTGGACTACATAGCAATGTCAAAGGTACATACAATGTTAAGCTGCTCCATTGCAGATAATAAACTGACTCCAACCGATGTTCTGCTGACATCTTTTGATTGTATAGTACAGACCAAAAGTTTGGACACACCTTCTCATTTAAAGATTTTTCTGTATTTTCATGACTAAGAAAATTGTAAATTCGCACTGAAGGCATCAAAACTATGAATTAACACATGTGGAATTATATACTTAACAAAAAAGTATGAAACAACAGAAAATATGTCTTATATTCTGGGTTCTTAAAAGTCGCTGGTTAACAACAGCTCAGATTAGAGACTAGGTCAATGCCACACAGAGTCCTATCAGCAGACACATCTCTACAACAACTGTTAAGAGGAGACTTTGTGCAGCAGGCCTTCATGGTAAAATAGCTGCTAGGAAACCACTGCTAAGGACAGGCAACAAGCAGAAGAGACTTGTTTGGGCTAAAGAACACAAAGAATGGACATTAGACTAGTGGAAATCTGTGCTTTGGTCTGATGAGTCCAAATTTGAGATCTTTGGTTCCAGCCACCGTGTCTTTGTGCGACGCAGAAAAGGTGAACGGATGGACTCTACATGCCTGGTTCCCACCGTGAAGCATGGAGGAGCAGGTGTGATGGTGTGGGGGTGCTTTGCTGGTGACACTGTTTGGGATTTATTCAAAATTGAAGGCATACTGAACCAGCATGGCTACCACAGCATCTTGCAGCGGCATGCTATTCCATCCAGTTTGCGTTTAGTTGAACCATCATTTATTTTTCAAAAGGACAATGACCCCAACACACCTCCAGGCTGTGTAAGGGCTATTTGACCAAGAAGGAGAGTGATGGGGTGCTACGCCAGATGACCTGGCCTCCACAGTCACCAGACCTGAACCCAATCGAGATGGTTTGGGGTGAGCTGGACCGCAGAGTGAAGGCAAAAGGGCCAACAAGTGCTAAGCATCTCTGGGAACTCCTTCAAGATTGTTGGAAGACCATTTCCGGTGACTACCTCTTGAAGCTCATCAAGAGAATGCCAAGAGTGTGCAAAGCGGTCATCAAAGCGAAAGGTGGCTACTTTGAAGAACCTAGAATATAAGACATATTTTCAGTTGTTTCACACTTTTTTGTTAAGTATATAATTCCACATGTGTTAATTCATAGTTTGATGCCTTCAGTGTGAATGTACAATTTTCATAGTCATGAAAATACAGAAAATCTTTAAGTGAGAAGGTGTGTCCAAACTTTTGGTCTGTACTGTATATACTTTTTTTTAGTTTTTCAAAGGGCTGGCATCATCGGGAGAATGGTCGTGTTTTGATGAGTTTAACCGTATTGAGCTGGAGGTGTTGTCCATGGTGGCCCAACAGATTCTCCGCATCCAGAGAGCCATCCAGACGAAGATGGACATGTTCAACTTCGAAGGAACAGAACTGAAGCTTAACCCAAATTGCTTCGTAGCCATTACCATGAATTCTGGCTACGCGGGACGTTCTGAGCTGCCCGATAACCTCAAGGTAAAGAGTCCCAGTGCCTTGCATCAGGTCCTTCCACAACATTTCTATAGGATGAAGCTCAGGATTATGACTCGGCCATTCCAAAACTTTATGTTTATTCAACCATTCTTTTGTAGAACGACTTGTGTCTTTGGGCCATTGTCTTGCTGCATGACCCACGTTTTCTTGAGATTCAGTACATGAACTGATATCCTGATATTTTCCTTTAGCATTTGCTGATAGATTTTAGAATTCATTGTTCCATCAATGATGGCAGCCGTCCTTGGCCAAGTGCAGCAAAACAGGCCCAAAGCATGTTACGATTACCATCTTTGTGTTTCATAGATGATAGGAGGTTCTTATGCTGTAATGCAGTATTTTCTTTCTGCAAGCATATAGCTTCTCACTTAAAATCTCTATCTTGGCCTCATCCTTCCACAAAGCATTATTCCAGTTACCTATTGATCTGCCCAGGTGAGTTTTAGCAGTGACATTTTAAATCGCATTGCCTTTCTCCTTGCAATCCTGTCATGCTCGCCATTGTTGTTCATTGTCCTTCTGATGGTGGACTCATGAACAATTACATTAGCTAATGTGAGGAGAGGCCCTTAGTTGCTTAGAGGTTACCTTGAGTTCCTTTGTGACCTCACAGACTGATGTAGCTTTAACCACTTCGCGCCAGAGCCTGTTTTTGCCTTCGTGACCGGGCCAATTTTTTCAATTCTGACCACTGTCACTTTATGAGGTAATTACTCTGGAACGCTTCAACGGATTCCCCTGATTCTGAGAATGTTTTTTCGTGACATATTGTACTTCATGATAGTGGTAAAATTTCATCGATATCACTTGCGTTTATTTGTGAAAAAATCGGAAATTTGGCGAAAATTTTGAAAATTTTGCAATTTTCAAACTTTGAATTTTTCATGCCCTTAAATCAGAGAGATACGTTGCACAAAATAGTTAATAAATAACATTTCCCACATGTCTACTTTACATCAGCACAATTTTGGAACCCAAATTTTTTTTTGTTAGGGAGCTATAAGGGTTAAAAGTTGACCAGCGATTTCTCATTTTTCCAACAAAATTTAAAAAACATTTTTTTAGGGACCACATCATATTTGAAGTCACTTTGAGGGGTCTTTATGACAGAAAATACCCAAAAGTGACACCATTCTAAAAACTGCACCCCTCAAGGTGCTCAAGACCACATTGAAGAACTTTATTAACCCTTCAGGTGCTTCACAGGAATTTTTGGAATGTGGAAGAAAAAAATTAACATTTAACTTTTTTCACAAAAATGTTACTTTAGACCCAATTTTTGTTATTTTCGCAGGGGTAACGGGAAAAAATGAACCCCAACATTTTTTGTGCAATTTCTCTTGAGCGCGCTGATACCCCATATGTGAGGGAAAACCACTGTTTGGGCGCACGGCAGGGTTCGGAAGGGAAGGAGCGCCATTTGACTTTTGAATATAAAATTTGCTTGAATAATTAGCAGACGCCATGTTGCGTTTGGGGGGCCCCTGATGCGCCTAAACAGTGGAAACCCCCCACAAGTGACACCATTATGTAAACTAGACCCCTTAGGGAACTTATCTAGATGTGTGGTGAGCACATTGGGAGACATAATAAACAAATCAGTAGCAGGTGAAGAATTGGTTTTATTTATTTTTTACGCCGTTCCTCGTGCGGTATAACTGATTAGATTACTTTATTCTTCGGGTCGGTGCGATTACAGAGATACCAGATTTATATCGGGTTTTTATGATTGACAGCTGTCACACACTAAAAGACGCTTTTTTTTGCAAAATCTAGTTTTTGCATCGCCATATTTTGAGAGCTATAATTTTTCCATATTTCAGCTGACAGAGTCATGTGACGGCTTGTTTTTTGCGGGACGAGTTGACATTTTTATTGCTACCATTTTTTGGAACGTGACATTTTTTGATCACTTTCTATTCCATTTTTTGGGAGGTAAAATTAACAAAAACCAACAATTCATTGTTTTTTGAGGGTTTTTTTATGCCGTTTTGCGTGTGGTAAAAGTGATAAGGCAGCATTATTCTTCGGGTCAATACGTTTACAGCGATACTACATGTACTGTATATTTTTTTTATGTTTTGGCGCTTTTACACTAAAACAATTTTATAGAAAAAATTTTTTTTTGCATCACTTTATTCTGAGCGCTATAACTTTTTTATTTTTTGGCTAATGGAGCTGTATGGCGGCTTTTTTTTTGTGGAACAAGATGACGTTTTCAGCGGTACCATTTTTATTTCCATTTTGCTTTTTGATCGCATTTTTTTCCACTTTTTGTTTGGCGATATGAGGAAAAAGCATAGTTTTTTGCTCCGTTTTTTATTTATTTTTAATTACGGTGTGCATAGAAGGAGTTAATTAGTGTGACAGTTTTATAGCTCGGGTTGTTTCGGACACGGCGATACCAAATATGTGTACTTTTTTTGTTTTTGCATAAATATACGGATTTATCGGTTTAATATTTTATTTATTTATTTTTATTTATTTTGTGATTTTTTTTTTAACAATTTCAAAACATTTTTTTTACTTTTTTTTTACATTTTTACTTAGTCCCTGTATGGGACATTAATTTTTATTTTTCTGATCACTGATCTCATGTAATGTAATAGACATATATTACATTACATGAGATCTCTGCAGACTGTTTCACAGTCAGTGTCTCCTGCCAGGCTTCTGCTGCAGGCTGAGTCAGGCAGGACACCATATATGGCAGATCTGGAGGCGGTCCTGTGACCTCCAGCTGCCATAGTAACGTCAGGTCCTGGAAGTATCAGGGGTCTTCGGAGAGGTAAGTATACGACCCCCTCTCCTCCTGCTGTCTTCTATATGCCGCGATCACTATAGATCGCGGCATATAGAAGACAGCAAAGGGTTAATGCAGCACCCCGAGGGTTCGGCTGCTACAGGGGTATTGCACCTCAAACCAGAGGTGTGATATTCCACTCCCGGGTAAGGATGGATTGTGGACCAGGACTCAGTAGCTGCATGCACCACACACACCCCATTTCCGAGGGACAGCTCAACGGTGCTCCCACAAGATAGAAGTGCAGGCATGACAGCATCTGTCCCTGGCTGGAGTGGGGAGGGGGTGGAATACCCAGTGGTGTAGGAGCAGATAGGGGTGGGTCTCTGGGCATAGGTAGGAGCCCATTGGCTGCTAGTCACCTGGGCTCGGGTGTCAGAAGGAGGTATATAAGGTGGGCACCATCTTAGAACAGAGTCGAGTTCAGTCCGGTTCAGTTCAGAGAGGAGGAGAAGAAGACAGGAGTTCAGCCAGAGAGGGCTGACAGGGAGCTGTGGCTCAGTCTGGGCCCAGCTCCAGAGGCAGGCCTGGAGTGGAGGCCAGAAACAGCAGAAAGAGAGAGGAGAAGGAAAGGAAAGTAAGAAAGGAACTGGAACAGAGGAGAAAGGAAGCAAGGAACACAGAGAAAGGCCCAGAGACACGAGGACCGAAGGAACCCCATATGCCCAGAGGAGATACAGGGTGAAGGGTTGGCAGAACAGGGTACCGCAACCCAAATTGGTGGAGGCAACAGATTCCTCAGCCAAAGACCGGAGGTTGTTACCACATCTTGGTGCGACCCCTCACTACATCCACCAGAAAGGCATACCGTATAGGGTCAGGGAAACCGGGAGAGGTTTCGCCAACAGAAGGACCGAGGAAGCTGGACAAAGGTGGGTCACTGGTGGGGACGGCCAGAGAAAGGTAGAGAAGGGAGCTCTGAACCACACTCTGGAATTACCTGGGAGTTGACCGAGTCCCTTGCCTGGTGGACGCAGCGCGGCTCGAGCAGTCATCGCCTGCAGCATTGACATGAACAACAACTGTGAGTAAAGCATTGAAAACTGCAACCGCACGTCTCTGTGGTTCCTCGCCGCACCAGCACCATTAGCACTGGGACGCTCACACCATCACTCCCATCATCTCTCACATTAGCTGCCCTGAGGCAATACTTCTCCCGTGGGGAGTTATCCCATACTCAGCTGCGCAAACAACATCAGCCTCAGCGGTCTGCAGCGCGGCGGCGGTCCCCACTGACCGCAATCCACGGGTGGCGTAGTCGGACATTTGCTATACATTAAGACTGCCACTGGTTTGACCACCCTGGGCACGGACCGGGTCACCGCCACACGGAGACTACAACCCCCAGCATTCTACAACAGGCCCGGTTCCGGGTTCCCCTGCACAACACAGGCCCAGGGGGCGCGTTAACTTTGGCGTAGTCGGCAGGATCGAGACCAACCCGCCACAAACGGGTATCGCGTGCCTGAAGAAAATTGTACATGTACCTGGAAAAGAAGTCTCCCGCCATTTCCCGAAGTTTCCCGCCATCCGGAGCAGATTCCCGCCATCAGACGCCATCTTGGACCGTTTCCCGCCATCGGACGCCATCTTGGGTCATTTCCCACCGTCTTCCCGCCATCCGCAGTCGTTTTCCCGCCATCGGGCGCCATCTTCGGGACGCCGCACGGGAAGAAGAGGGGCGTGAACGCCGAAAGCGCGCGAGATCCGAAGCTCCGCCCCACGCACCGACGCTGCGTAAGGTCCAGAAAGGGAGAGGGAGCGACGCTGACGTCACAGGAGCGCGACGCAAGGTCCTCAACCCCGACGATCGACTGCGGAGCCGCGGCCTACGGAGGAAGATCAACGCAAGGTAGGCCACGGTCCACCAGGGGGGAGGAGGACACCAGGAACGGAGAGCAAGATGGCGGACCGGCAGCAGACCAAGCTGCCCAGCATCGGCAGTGCCCAAGCCGTCGCGGGCCCCGACCAGCGCCAGGAGAAGACGCGTGATGCAGGAGCGGTCGCGGGAGCAGGTAAGAGGAGTCTCCCTGTCCCGGACGCTGCCAGCGTCAGCCTGCTCCCGAGCCCCCTGGTGGAGCCGCCGATCCCGGGCGCTGCAAACACCGACCTGCTCCAGATCCCGCAACAAGCCCTGCTGCCGAGTCCTCCAGCCCTGGTCACTGCCACCACCAGCCAGCGCAAAGGCCCAAAGTCGCACCCTCTGATCCCGGGCGTCGTCAACAGCGGCTCTCTCCAGGCCCGGCCGCAAGGCCTGCTACACAAGGGCACCAAGGGACTGTATGCCCTCCATGTTCACCGTCTAACAGAGGAGGAGCTGCGGTACCGCCCAGACATGGACTACCCTGAGGATCCGGACAGATCTGAAGACTATGAGGAAGGAGCATCAGGAGGATACCGTTACCAGTAAACGGTAAAATGGAACTGTATATAGTTACCCGTAAGGGTATAGAAACTGTTGCTGAGTGGAGTGTGGTCCCCGTTGGAACTAATGTGGAACTGTTAAAGGACTGTTATCTGTGTTCCCCTAATCCCTAACCAGGCTGAGGACTGTGAGCAGCCATTCCCCTATCCCCACTGGTCGAGGACTGAGAGCGGCCACCCTTGTATATAGTTGCGCTTCCTAAAGCGCCCCCTACTGGTTTTATACAAAAACCGCAACGTCTACCTCAAGGCAGATTAAATGGACTGTTGCACCTTTTCCTGGTCGCAAGTTGCACAGCGGCCAGAGCTCAAGAATGTTCTACTTGAAAAAGTTTTATATTGAAAAGTTTTATATGCTGCTAGAATAATAATGCAAATGTTTCATGTGATGTTTTATATGCTAAAAGAGTTGTTTTGACCATAGCTAGTGACAGAAGAATGTTAAAGAAAAGAAAAAGAGTACCAGCAACGTTAAAAGAGAAAAGTGCCTCCCATAAAGGGATGGGTTTATAGTTATTGTCTTATATACGAATGCATTCTAAAAATTTGTATGTTTAAATTGTTTTGCTCTTTTCCAGCCCGAGGACGTGCTGTGATTTATCAGGGGGGAATGTAGCACCCCGAGGGCTCGGCTGCTACAGGGGTATTGAACCTCAAACCAGAGGTGTGGTATTCCACTCCCGGGTAAGGATGGATTGTGGACCAGGACTCAGTAGCTGCATGCACCACACACACCCCATTTCCGAGGGACAGCTCAACGGTGCTCCCACAAGATAGAAGTGCAGGCACGACAGCATCTGTCCCCGGCTGGAGTGGGGAGGGGGTGGAATACCCAGTGGTGTAGGAGCAGATAGGGGTGGGTCTCTGGGCATAGGTAGCAGCCCATTGGTTGCTAGTCACCTGGGCTCGGGTGTCAGAAGGAGGTATATAAGGTGGGCACCATCTTAGAACAGAGTCGAGTTCAGTCCGGTTCAGTTCAGAGAGGAGGAGAAGAAGACAGGAGTTCAGCCAGAGAGGGCTGACAGGGGCTCAATCTGGGCCCAGCTCCAGAGGCAGGCCTGGAGTGGAGGCCAGAAACAGCAGAAAGAGAGAGGAGAAGGAAAGGAAAGTAAGAAAGGAACTGGAACAGAGGAGAAAGGAAGCAAGGAACACAGAGAAAGGCCCAGAGACACGAGGACCGAAGGAACCCCATATGCCCAGAGGAGATACAGGGTGAAGGGTTGGCAGAACAGGGTACCGCAACCCAAATTGGTGGAGGCAACAGATTCCTCAGCCAAAGACCGGAGGTTGTTACCACATCTTGGTGCGACCCCTCACTACATCCACCAGAAAGGCATACCGTATAGGGTCAGGGAAACCGGGAGAGGTTTCGCCAACAGAAGGCCCGAGGAAGCTGGACAAAGGTGGGTCACTGGTGGGGACGGCCAGAGAAAGGTAGAGAAGGGAGCTCTGAACCACACTCTGGAATTACCTGGGAGTTGACCGAGTCCCTTGCCTGGTGGACGCAGCGCGGCTCGGGCAGTCATCGCCTGCAGCATTGACATGAACAACAACTGTGAGTAAAGCATTGAAAACTGCAACCGCACGTCTCTGTGGTTCCTCGCCGCACCAGCACCATTAGCACTGGGACACTCACACCATCACTCCCATCATCTCTCACATTAGCTGCCCTGAGGCAATACTTCTCCCGTGGGGAGTTATCCCATACTCAGCTGCGCAAACAACATCAGCCTCAGCGGTCTGCAGCGCGGCGGCGGTCCCCACTGACCGCAATCCACGGGTGGCGTAGTCGGACATTTGCTATACATTAAGACTGCCACTGGTTTGACCACCCTGGGCACGGACCGGGTCACCGCCACACGGAGACTACAACCCCCAGCATTCTACAACAGGCCCGGTTCCGGGTTCCCCTGCACAACACAGGCCCAGGGGGCGCGTCATTAACATCACTGGGACCTGATCCAATCAGGTCCCGATGATGTTCCCTGTCAGAGCTATCGCTCTGCACCGCTCCCGCAGCGCTTGCAGGACCCTCAGGGTCCTGAGCGCTGCGGGACCACCCACCGTTTTTAAACGTCGGCGCTGCACAGAGCCCAGGCAGCACCGACGTTTATCTACAGTGGGCCGTCGCGAAGCGGTTAAGTCAAATTTATGCAGTAATACAGAAATTTTTGAGGGGTTCACAAACTTTCAAGTAAATACTAGGTTTACAAAAGAAACATAAGATTTCATCAAAGGGATTATTCTCCCCCAAACCTATATGAGATTGTACATTTCCTATGTATAATCACAACACCGGATGCCCTCATTTCTGCAAGCTCCTTAATATTGATGTCCCATTCTCCTATTTTCCAAAATGGACACAGTAGAGGTGTGGAGAGAGATTTGGAAAGTGTTAAAGGAGTATTCCCATGTCCAAGATTCTATCCCAATATGTAATAGGTGTAATAATAATATTAATAGCAAATGCCTCCAATTGGAAATGTAGTATAGTTCTTCTGATTAGCTATGTTGCTTAACCCATGTGCAGGGCATAGCAGTAGCTTAGGTATCCATGGTTACGACCACTAGCAAGTAACTAACTGTTACTATGAGTGGTCGTAACCATGGATACCTAAGCTACTGCAATGTCCTGCACATGGGGGTAAGAAACATAGCTAATCAGAAAAACTATACTACATTTCTAATTGGAGATATTTGCAAACATTATTATTACACCTATTACATATTGGGACAGGATCTTGGAGATGGGAATACCCCTTTAACCACACTTTGACTGACTTTCCTCTGATGTGGAATAGACGCATCACTTTTAGGTCTGGGGTGGAGGATAGTGTAAATGGACATAATGGGTTCCCCGGCTCTATGCCTAGTTTACAGTAATTTAGTTTCATTTGTAGACTGACCCATCTGGTTTGCGCATTTCAGGTTCTTTTCCGGACTGTAGCAATGATGGTACCCAACTATGCTCTGATTGCGGAGATCTGCCTTTATTCTTACGGTTTTCTGCACGCAAAACCTCTAAACATTTACAAACTCCCCGTCAGCCAGCAAAAACGAGTTCACTGACAGTATCTCACTTAACTCATTCTGCAGCCGGCAATTAACAGTGCAACACAGAGGCCACATCTATTCCCTATAGAAAAACAATTCTGCAGCATATTTTAGTGCAACTCAGCAGCGTTCCATTCCTCTTTTATCATTCCTGGAAATGTAGGAATTAATTGAAATCTGTCAATAACGAGTACCCTACACAGTCTGACAATGTCACCACCGTTTGGGCACAGTCAGATTGTATAGGGTTGTCCCCTATATAGATTATATATACATTATATATCATTTACACATACATTTCCAGGAGGTATAACACAGGGACGATACAATGTAGAGTTTTAGGAAAAGAGGTTTCATCCTTATTTTTTGGAGAATACTATTCTTTACTAATACAGACATACCACAAGAGCTGACTGCTCCTTTGTAATGGGGTTCCTCACTTTTAATATTGTTTCATGTCATATTGTATATGAATTATTTTATCATTTAATCCTTTTTCATTCTATTTAGCTCTTGCGGTCAATTAAGGATGTAAACGAACCCAAATTTTTGTCTCATGATATTCCTCTGTTCAATGGGATTACCAGCAACCTGTTCCCTGGCATTCAACTTCCGAAAGCCGACTATAAGGTATTAAAATATAATAGTGTCTTAAAGGGGTTTTCCAAGACTTAAAGAGGACTTGTCCCTCGCCATAAATATGTAAATGCCGCTGTTCTCCTGACTCCGGCATTGTTTTTCTTTTCTTCCTGCTCCTCTCCGTTCCTGACATCTGTCACTCTCCTCTAGCCCTTTAAGCCAACTGGGCAAGGCCTTCCTGAAGACTCCTGTGTCACCCTACCTGGATGCCACAAGTGTAATTAAAGCTGTGTCTGAGAGCAAGGGGGAGGTTCTCTGGTCAGGGGAACATTAGCATGCAATGCCTCCTGTCTCAGGCCAGTAGGGGGAGCAGGCTGCCCCTATAAAAGCTGGTACTGAGGACAGGGTTAGGGAGAACTGGATTGCCTGTCTCCGCTTTTAGACGTGTCCCAGAGTGGAGCAGGGACAGAAAGTTGATTGCACCTAAGAGGAAGTGTGGCAGTAGGAGAGAGCCACCAGCCAGAGACAAGAGGCGAAGAGAGCCTGTCTTGGCAGAGAAAAGACTTAATTTTACCAGACTTTGGTGTCTGAGGCTGGAAGGATTCCACATCCCCCAGCAGAGAACCAGTCCGCAAGGAACTGTACATTCCTTGGCCTAAGAAGCCTGGAGGCCCTGCCACAACCGAAGGGACCAGTAAAGCCATACAAGGCTGGGAGCAGAAAGGAACCCACGTCGCAGGCCATACAGGCGAGAAAGCACGGAAAGCTCGGAAACGTGGGCTGTTATCCTATGAGGAGAAGATAGCCAGAAGGAGCGCAGAAAGCACGGTAGGCCTACACCCTCACCCTGACCAGGGCCAATTTCCCCGTTGCTCTCAGACATCCAGGTCCCCTCCTAGCTGGGACTGTTTGTGGGTCAGTTTACCTGTTTAGTAAAGACCCTGGACTGCAACCAGTTGTCTGTGTGCTCCTTGCTCCTCCAGCACTATCATCACTGGGACTCTCACTACCATCACTCCCACCATCCACTATACTGCCCTGGGGCCGCACTCTTCCCGTGGGGAGTCACACTACCCTAGCTGCACACCTCATCAGCCCCAGCGGTCTGCATGCAGCGGCGGTTCCTAATAACCGCAATCCACGGGTGGCGTAGTCGGACATAACCAACAACACGTAACGGACTACCACTGGCCTGACCACCCTGAGCCACGGAACCGGGTTGCCACTACTACTCCCATCGTTCCCCCTATTGCCCGGATCCGAGTGCCCCACGGCCCAGGGGGCGAGTCAGCTTTGGCGTAGTCGGCAGGATTTCGTGCCCACAACCACCGGGTACTGCGTGCCTGAAAAAGACTTTTGTAACTTACCTGTGGAGTCGTTTCCCGCCATCCGGAGCCGATTCTCGCCATCAGACGCCATCTTGGACCTTTTCCCGCCGTCTTCTGCCGTCTTCCCGCCATCCGCAGCTGTTTCCCGCCATCGGACGCCATCTTCAGGACGCCGCGCGGGAAGAAGAGGGGCGTGGACGTCAAAACCGCGCGAGATCCGAAGCTCCGCCCCACGCGCCGACGCTGCGCAAGGTCCTGGAAGGGAGAGAGAGCGACGCTGACGTCATCAAGACGCGACGCCAGGTCCTCGTCCATAGCAGCAGCAGCGGAGCCGCGGCCTACAGAAGAGGATCGTCGGAAGGTAGGCCACGCTTAACTAGGTGGGAGGAAGATGTCGGACACAGAGGCGCCCACTACCACCAACGCAGCTGCAGCAGCGGTGATGCCCTTTTCCCTGCCCTACATCCCTGGAGCGGCCTGGCTGCCCAAATACTCAGGGGAGCCCCATGCCCTAACTGACTTCAAGGAAAGGCTGTACAGTTTGTTCCACGTTTACCCCCTGACAGAGGAACAGAAGGTCAGCATACTAACAGGGCAGTTAACTGGCGCAGCCCAGAGGGAGGTAAAATCATGGCCCATTGAGGAGAAAGGGACTGTGAATGAGTATTCTGGCCCGGCTGCAGGGTACCTTTGATACACGTACCTCCGCTGAAATTAAAATGAGGTTCTATGGATGTAAGCAGCGGGCACAGGACAGCATCAGAGACTATGCCCTAAATCTGCAGCAAGCCTTGAGGGCTATTCAACAAACTGACCCTGGCAGTGTGCAGGAAACCGATAAGCTGCTAACAGAGCAATTCATAGAGGGTCTGCTGTCCAGCGCCCACAGGGCCCAGCTGCGCCTCATGTTCTTCCAGAACCCCGACCTGACCTTTGCCCAATTTAAGGACAGGGCCATAAGGGTGCTCCGTGAATCTGCAACCAGTGGCGCTATAAACGCCCTACTCTCACCTACCACCAGGAGGCGGCGCCCTCCTCTATGGACTCCGTGGAGGCTGATGCACAGGCCCCGTCGAAAGGCCTGCACCACCAAGTCCAGGAGCTGACCAGGAGCGTCGCGGCGTTGCAAGTGGACCCGTCAAGACCCATCAAGCTGGCTTCAAGTCCGGAGGATGTCCCGTGGCGTCGACAGAGGAGGATCCCGTCGTTCCGAGGGAGGCCCACAGACCGCTACGCAGAGGATGGACAGCCCATTTGCCGTCGATGCAACCAGCCCGGACACATTTCCAGGTACTGTAATTTAAACGGGTCCAACCTGGGGCAGAGGGCCGACCCCCAGGCATAAGATCACCAGGCCCTTATAATTGGCGTGATAAGTACGTTGGGGGGCGCCCGGTTTTACCCGTGGTGCTGGACGGTATCCCCATGAGCGCCTTGCTGGATACTGGGTCACAAGTAACCACTATCCCTTATGTACTTTTTAAGCAGTATTGGACTGATGCTGATATCACACGGTATCCAGACAGTAACTTGAGCATCATCGCCAGTAATGGCTTACCCGTGCCGCAGATGGGGTTCAAGGAGATGACCATTAAAATTGGTAAAGTTGAACTGCCGGCACAGGGAGTGATTATTGTGGACATTGACCGTCATGAAAGTCACCCTAAAATAACTGTGGGTACTAACATAATTGAAAATTGTCTTTCAGAAGTAATTGTAATTCTACAACAGGTGGTGGTGAATGCTAGTTCCAGCCAAAAGAGAGTCCTCAACAAGGAGATAAAAGCCCTGATGAGACGGCAGCAGGTAGAACTGTCTGGTGGTGAGATCGGTAGCGTAAGACTCAGTGATCCATTCCCCATTTCCATGCCTCCCAAAAGTGAAATGATGATCTGGTGTCGGACTGCAATCGGGTTGAGAGGTAGAGACTACCAAGCCATGGTAGAACCCGTGTACTCAGACAGCAGGCCCACCATTTTGACAGCCCGGGGGGTGGTTGATGTCCGTCATGGGAGGGTGCCCGTCCGCATCCTCAACATTGGGGAGAGGGAAGTACACTTACCCAGGTACCCTACACTCGCCAAACTGTTTGTTGTCGAACACCAAGCTATCAGGGCCGTGGAACCCTTGCCTCCATCTCCTCAGGCGGAGGGTAATGGCTCCCAGAAACAAAAGGAGGACTGGTGCCAGAAACTCCACGTGGGTGCTGACTCCACTCCCCTGCACCAAAAACAAGGAGTCTACCGGGTGGTACAGGAGTACGAGAGAGTCTTTAGTAAGCACCCGCTAGACTTCGGCAGAGTAAAAGGGATAGAACACCACATCCCCACAGGGAGCCACCCACCAATAAAAGAGAGGCACAGACCTGTACCCCCTGCACATTATCAGAACGCCAAGGGTATGCTAAGGGAGATGAAAGAAGCTGGGGTCATTAGAGACAGCTGTAGCCCCTGGGCAGCCCCCTTGGTTCTGGTCAAAAAGAAAGACGGCACCATGAGAATGTGCGTGGACTATAGACAAATCAACCGTATCACCCACAAAGACGCATATCCGCTGCCTAGAATAGAAGAGTCTTTAGCCGCACTAAAATCTGCTAACTTCTTTTCTACTTTGGACCTTACTAGCGGGTACTGGCAGGTTCCTGTGGCAGAGGCTGACAAGGAGAAGACCGCCTTCACCACCCCGATGGGACTGAGCGAATTCAACTGTATGCCTTTCGGGCTCTGCAACGCACCAGGGACCTTCCAGCGGCTGATGGAATGCTGTCTAGGGCACCGAAACTTCGAGACGGTCCTCCTTTACCTGGACGACGTGATCGTCTATTCGAAGACCTACGAGGACCATCTCAAGCACCTGGCTGAGGTGTTCGAAGCCCTGGCAGGCTATGGCCTGAAGGTGAAACCATCGAAGTGCCACCTGCTGAAACCAAAGGTCCAGTACCTAGGGCACGTGGTAAGCGCGGAAGGAGTGGCCCCCGACCCTGACAAGGTCACGGCAATCAAGAGCTGGCCAAGCCCCTCGAACATCAAAGAGGTGAGACAGTTTCTCGGGTTGGTAGGCTACTACCGAAGGTTCATCCCCGGGTTCACTAAGATGGCAGCTCCTATGCAGGACCTCCTGATCGGACAGTCCAAGTCCAGAAGTCAAAAGCCACCCTTCAAGTGGGATAAACCGGAAGAGGAGTCCTTCCGCCAGCTAAAGTTGGCCCTCACTGGGGATGAGATCCTGGCCTACCCTGATTATGGCCAGCCTTTCATTCTCCACACAGATGCCAGTAATGTGGGACTGGGAGCCGTACTGTCCCAAAACCAACAGGGCAGAGAACGGGTGATCGCATACGCCAGCCGGAAGCTGAGGCCCACTGAGAGGAACCCGGAGAATTACAGCTCCTTCAAGCTAGAATTCTTGGCGGTGGTGTGGGCCGTGACGGAACGCTTCAAGCATTACCTGGCCTCCGCAAAGTTCACCGTGTACACGGACAACAACCCGTTGACACACCTGGACAATGCAAGACTGGGTGCCCTGGAACAGCGGTGGATGGCCCGTCTCTCCAACTATGACTTCGTGATCAAGTACCGGGCAGGCAAAACCAACGCCAACGCGGACGCCCTATCAAGGATGCCTCACTTACCTGAAGGTGACGAAGACCCACAAGAGCTGGAGGAGGTAGAACTCCCCGCGTTTCACCGGTATGGAGCCGCTCAACACTCTCACCGCGTGAAGGAGGAGGATCTAACAACTGTGATGATGAATCCCCTACCTCACCACAGCTGGGCCGAGACCCAAGATAGTGACCCTGCAGTCCGCCTGGTGAAAGATCTGCTGACCCGGGAAGACGCCCGCCTAGATCCAGATGCCCCAGAGGAAGCCAAGCAGCTATGGAAGGAGAAGAGCAAGCTGTTCCTCTACGAAGGCAAGTTGTGCAGAAGGATTGTCAACCACCGGACACACGAGCTGACCTGGCAAGTCGTGGTTCCAAGGCGGGATGCAGCTATGGTCCTGGGAGCTTACCATGACAGAGCGGGGCACTTCGGTTGGAAGAAACTGGAGTTCCTGCTAAGAGGAAGGTTCTTTTGGGTCGGCATGAGAGGAGCTGTAGAAAAGTGGTGCAGAGACTGTGGCCCTTGTCACCTGAGGAGGAAGGACCGCACCAGCCAGAAGACACCCTTGAGGCCCATCGTCACCACGCAGCCTCTTGAGCTGGTAGCTCTGGACCACGTCAAATTGGCTCCCAGCCGGTCAGGATACATCTATGCCCTGACAATCGTGGACCACTATTCCCGTTTTCTAGTGGTGGTCCCGGTAAAGGACTTGACAGCCCAAACAGCGGCCAGAGCCTTCCAGCAATACTTCTGCCGTCCACACGGGTATCCGGAACAGGTCCTGACAGACCAGGGTCCAGCGTTCGAAGCTGAAATCTTCCAGGAGTTCTGCAACCTCTATGGCTGTAAGAAGATTCGGACAACGCCTTACCACCCCCAAACCAACGGGATGTGTGAGAAGATGAACAATATAGTCATTGATCTCCTGAAGACGTTGCCCCTGGAGGAACGCAGCCTGTGGCCAGAAAAATTGCCGGACCTGGTAGACATGTACAACAACATCCCGGTGAACGCTACAAACTGCACCCCGGCTTACCTGATGCGAGCTAGACCAGGTAAGCTGCCCGTAGACCTGGAGATGGGAGTCCTAATACCTGAGGACACATCCCCGGATGCGGACTGGGATGCGGCAAGGCAACTGCAGTACAAGAAGGTACAGGAGAGTGTGGAGAAGAGCCTGGCGCAGGTGAGAGAGAAGCAAGAAAGACTCTTCAATCAACACGCCCCTGCTAGTCCCCTAGAACCTGGTGAACAAGTCCTAAAGCGAAAAAGAAGGCTACATAAGTTGGACGACCAATGGGAAAGGGAACCCTACACCGTACTGCAGTCTGACCACGACAACCCAAAGGTGTGCGTAATCACCAAGGACGGAGGAGAAACCACTAGTGTCGTCTCCAGGGACCACCTCAAAAGATGCCCCGAGCAACTCCGTAGTGCAGAAGAGGATCAGAGTGACCTTGAACCCGCAGAGGACAAGGAAGAAATGATCAGCACCGTTCTCGGAGAGTTCCCTCAGTCCTGGACTCGCATAAATGATGCCATAATGGTACCTGTCCTGCATTTCCTGCAACCGGCCCAGCAACAACCAACACCAGAGCCGGAAGGTGAAGTGGAGCAAGCGGTTCCAGAGGCAGAAGAGCCTGTACCAGCAGCCCAGGAGAGTCAACCCTCTGCTGACAGTGAGCCTGCCATGCCTGCGGTGAGCCAAAGGACCCGCAGACAGCTGCCTGCCCTACCTGTACACCCAGCTGGTAGCTGTACCCCTAACGCTAGTGGGGAAAGCCAGGTTGGTCCACCACCAGACAGTGGGCTACGTAGGTCAACCAGGAGCACAAAGGGGCAGATACCCGCTCGCTGGAGAATATAGAGTGTACTAAAAATTGTAAATAACCCTGTTGCCAAATGTTGAATTGTTTGCCAAAGTTACCTGCATGTTTATTGATAGTGTGTTTCAGTTTCTTGCAGTTACCGTAAGGATTCACAGGTTATGGACTTTTTATAACCGGGACCTTGTATGGACTGCGTTCGGAGCCTAACCCAGGAATGAACTAAGACTGTGAAGGACTTGGGGTAGGACAGACCCCCACCTGGTTAAGGCTCCCCGTTGTTTTGGTGATATGGACACCCGGTCACAGACCACACTGTGACCTAAAGAATTCAATTTGTGCGTCGTCTGTCTATTAATGTTTTATTGTTGTGCATATTGTCTTTGTTTATTGTTTAGTCCCGGAGTACTAAATTTCACTAGGGGGGAATGTGTCACCCTACCTGGATGCCACAAGTGTAATTAAAGCTGTGTCTGAGAGCAAGGGGGAGGTTCTCTAGTCAGGGGAACATTAGCATGCAATGCCTCCTGTCTCAGGCCAGTAGGGGGAGCAGGCTGCCCCTATAAAAGCTGGTACTGAGGACAGGGTTAGGGAGAACTGGATTGCCTGTCTCAGCTTTGAGACGTGTCCCAGAGTGGAGCAGGGACAGAAAGTTGATTGCACCTAAGAGGAAGTGTGGCAGTAGGAGAGAGCCACCAGCCAGAGACAAGAGGCGAAGAGAGCCTGTCTTGGCAGATAAAGACTTACTTTACCAGACTTTGGTGTCTGAGGCTGGAAGGATTCCACATCCCCCAGCAGAGAACCAGTCCGCAAGGGACTGTACATTCCTTGGCCTAAGAAGCCTGGAGGCCCTGCCACAACCGAAGGGACCAGTAAAGCCATACAAGGCTGGGAGCAGAAAGGAACCCACGTCGCAGGCCATACAGGCGAGAAAGCACGGAAAGCTCGGAAACGTGGGCTGTTATCCTATGAGGAGAAGATAGCCAGAAGGAGCGCAGAAAGCACGGTAGGCCTACACCCTCACCCTGACCAGGGCCAATTTCCCCGTTGCTCTCAGACATCCAGGTCCCCTCCTAGCTGGGACTGTTTGTGGGTCAGTTTACCTGTTTAGTAAAGACCCTGGACTGCAACCAGTTGTCTGTGTGCTCCTTGCTCCTCCAGCACTATCATCACTGGGACTCTCACTACCATCACTCCCACCATCCACTATACTGCCCTGGGGCCGCACTCTTCCCGTGGGGAGTCACACTACCCTAGCTGCACACCTCATCAGCCCCAGCGGTCTGCATGCAGCGGCGGTTCCTAATAACCGCAATCCACGGGTGGCGTAGTCGGACATAACCAACAACACGTAACGGACTACCACTGGCCTGACCACCCTGAGCCACGGAACCGGGTTGCCACTACTACTCCCATCGTTCCCCCGATTGCCCGGATCCGAGTGCCCCACGGCCCAGGGGGCGAGTCACTCCCACAGAGAGGACTTGATGACCACGCCCACTTGGCTATTAAAAATTATGAACTAGATTTCTATAAAGAGGCTATATCTCAGGAATGGAGAGGCGCAGGAGCAAAAGAAAAACAACACCGGATTCAGGAGAACAGCGGCATTTACACCAGGTAATAAAATTGCATATTAATGGCAAGTGATAGGTCCTATATAGCTGGCCAGCTATCACTTGGATGACAGTTATCTTTCCCGACTCCCCCATATTCAGGAATGCTCGCTCCTGTTTTCTCTATGACAGAGTCGCTGCCAGAATCTTATGGCAGCTGCTAATTTCAGGGTCAGAAAGTAAGGATCGGGTGATTAAATTCCATCCGCCCGATTTTTATGTCCCCAACATAATCTGTCATGACGCCCCCATACAGAGTAGATGGTAGACCAATCCCATTGAAATCACCCGATCCTGATCCACTGCTTTGGAATTGGGTTACATGACCTTGTCACTCATCGTCCGGTCCCATTAGTGCAACCTGGGCAGCTGCACAGGGGCACCAGAGATAAGGGGGCTCACTTATACCTCCAATGCAGGATGATCTGATGTAGAAAACAAATGGTTAAAACATCTGTGAGTGATTTATCGCTAGTTTAGTTGTAGGTTATGGAGACATTTTTTTTTAGATGAATGAATCGATTCGCAGGAGACTGATCCAATGGCCAGGTGTCATGGGTGCATCAGATGTGACAGACAGTCGCCCTGCAGTTAGTTGCAGGAGATTCCTTCGTTTGGCATTACAGACATCTTCTTAGCGGTCTCACTGTAGGACCCAGCGGCTACCTCCCTCCTGCTCTAATTGACAATCAGGCCTGGGTGTTTAAATACTTCCAGGTTGCTACACAGAGGTGCCAGTGATATTCACATGACCCCTTGTGAAGGCTTGGAGCAAGTGCAGCTCTTACTTCCTCTCTGGTGCTAAGAGGATGTGTGTGCCATCTCTCTGAAGTCGACTCAAGCTAAGCTACTTCCCCTGTGTCTGTCTCCCCTTGCTGTCTTTAGTTGTCAGTGGGGATCGAATAGTGCTCACCCCCCTTCCCTATCCAGGGTCAAGCGCTAAGGAAATACAGGGATAGGTTCCTGTGCGGCAATTGGTGAGGAACCAATATAGAGTGGGTAGGGGAGACAGGGTGATTGCAGATCAGCCTAGGAGGTTTCCATTTCCCCCTTTCCCTAGTATCTGGGCTCCCTTCCCCTCATCCCTTTGTGTCGCACTTTGTCTTTCCTACACTGTGCGTGACATCAGGTCAGTGGTGGGCACTGAATGAGACCCCTGAGAGCCACCTTATTTCTTTCTGCCCCCTGGCTCTTCTTCAGATTAGCCGGCCTGGCATGACGTTATGGTTGCAGCATGATGTACACCAGGCCATATAATCAGAAGAGGAGCCGGGGATGCCGGCAGCTAGGAGGCGGCTCTCAGGGGTCCCGTCCAGCGGCCACAGAATACTGATCTGGGTCCTGAAAATGTATTCTCCCACCTCTAATTGGATCCACTGTAAACAGACTGATGAAATATTTTACCTTCCTTTTGCTCAGGATTTACTGGAATGCGCACAGGAGAGCTGTGCTGGACACAACATCCAGCCCGAGAAGGTCTTCCTGGAGAACATGATCCAGACGTATGAGATGATGATTGTCAGACACGGGTAAGCTGTAACTACAGAAGTCCATGGGACGGGGGATTTATTCTTCGCTGTTTCCATTTTATACAATGGACCATGCTGCATTTTGTTCATCCCGTACAGTTTTATGTTGGTTGGAGAGCCGTTCTCTGGAAAAACGAAGGTCCCCCACGTCCTCGCTGATACGCTGTCTCTTATGAATGAGCGAGGGTGCGAAGAAGAAAAAGTGATTTACCGGACAGTGAACCCTAAAGCCATCACCATGGGGCAGCTGTTCGGGCAGTTTGATCCAGTGTCACATGATTGGAATTATTGTTTACTAGATGGTGGCCCGATTCTAACGCATCGGGTATTCTAGAATATGTATGCGGCCGACCGGGCGCAATTAGCAGAGCGGTGTTTAAATTTGGCGCCAAAATCGCTGATTGGTCGCGGCCGGCAACCGCGACCAATCAGCAAAGCGGTGTTTTAATTTGGCAGCAACATCGGTGATTGGTCGCGGGCGGCGGCCACGACCAATCAGCGAACCGTGTTAGTGAGGACTGGAGAGCGTGTTTAAATTTGGCGCCAAAATCACTGATTAGTCGCGACCGTGACCAATCAGCAAAGCGGTGTTTAAATTTGGCGCCAATAATGCTGATTGGTTGCGGCCTGCAAACGCGACCAATCAGCAGAGGGGTGTTTAAATTTGGCACCAAAATCGCTGATTGGTCGCGACCGCGAACAATCAGCAGAGCGGGGTTTAAATTTGGCACCAATAATGCTGATTGGTTGCGGTCGGCGGTCGCGACCAATCAGCAGAGCGGTGTTTAAATTTGGGGCCAAAATCGCTGATTGGTCGCGGCCGGCAGCCTCGACCAATCAGCAGAGCGGTGTTTAAATTGACCAATCAGCAGAGCGGCGTTTAAATTTGCCGCCCATATCGCTGATTGGTCACGCCCGGCCACCGCGACCAATCAGCAGAGCGGGGTTTAAATGTGGCTCCAATAATGCTGATTGGTCGCGGCCGGCCACCGCGACCAAGTAGCAGAGCGGCATTTAAATTTTCCTTCCATATTGCTGATTGGTCGCGGGCGTCGACCGCGACCAATCAGCGTCGTATTAGTGAGGACCGGGCAGCGGCGCTGCTTGTGCGGCTACTTCCGTTGCGAGAAGCCGGGAGATGCGCGGCTGCTCGCAGCAGAAGCATCCCGACCGGCGGCGGCGCTCCCCGGTCCTCCGTTCAGCTAGCGGCCGGGAGATGAGCGCCTCGCGACGGTCATCTCCCTGCTGCATCGCCGCTGACCTCCGTCCTGCAGATGAGCCGCTAACGGCCGCCATCTTTTTCTCAAATCCCGCGTCGCTGATTGGCCGCGGCCGGACCAATCAGCGACGCGGGATTTCCTGGACAGACAGACAGACAGAAAGACAGACAGACGGGATAAGACGATTATATATATAGATAATTCTAATATATTTGCTGAAAATGGGAAAAAGCCCTTTTATGGCTTATGGACATGGTAGAAGGGGTTCCTTCAGAGACATAGATCCCAGTCATACATTGCCGGGCAATCATTTTATTATGACTTACTCCCTGTTTGCACAAAAATTGGAAACTGTTTTATTTTCCCCATCAGACATATAAAAAACAAATTGTATTATTTATGCCAGAAATTAGCATAAGTTTGCATACTTCCAGCCACATTCTGACTAGACTGTGTCTGGCCTCACTCAATACACTTGCTTTGAGTGAGGTCACGCACTTCTAGTTGGCATGTGACCGCATATATGCAAATCACTTACTTGCGGTCTCTCCCGGTGCCGGCACGTTCACTTCAATAGGGGCCACGTGTAGTCAATACATGTGTATCATCAATATCATAATCCCAGGCATTCCCTTTAATAATCCTTTCAATTGTGGGATTGTATTGGATTTTATGGGAAGAGCAATTTTATTGATGCCTCTCTTCATTTGCAGTGGACCGATGGGATAGTCGCTAATACTTTCCGGGAGTTTGCGTTATCTGAGACCCCGGAAAGAAAATAGGTTATCTTTGATGGACCTATTGATACGCTAGGGATAGAAAGTATGAACACAGTCCTAGATGATAATAAAAAGGTAACTCTCTATTTTACTTTGTGAAAACTTTTTTTTATTTAACCGCTTCCCGACCGCCCACTGTAGATAAACGTCCACGCTGCCTGGGCTCTGTGCAGCGCGGACGCTTAAAAACGGTGGGTGGTCCCGCAGCGCTCAGGACCCCGAGGGTCCTGCAAGCGCTAAGGGTGCGGTGCAGAGCGATAGCTCTGACAGGGAACATCATCGGGACCTGATTGGATCAGGTCCCAGTGATGTTAACCCTTTGCTGTCTTCTATATGCCGCGATCTATAGTGATCGCGGCATATAGAAGACAGCAGGAGGAGAGGGGGTCATCTACTTACCTCTCCGACGACCCCTGATACCTTCCAGGACCTGGCGTTGCTATGGCAGCTGGAGGTCACATGACCGCCTCCAGATCTGCCATATACGGTGTCCTGCCAGGCTCAGCCTGCAGCTGAAGCCTGGCAGGAGACACTGACTGTGAAACAGTCAGCAAAGATCTCATGTAATGTAATATATGTCTATTACATTACATGAGATCAGTGATCAGAAAAATAAAAATTAATGTACCATACAGAGACTAAGTAAAAATGTAAAAAAAGTAAAAAAAATGTTTTCAAACTACTAAAAAAAATCACAAAATAAATAAAAATAAATAAATAAAATATTTAACCGATAAATCCGTATATTTATGCAAAAACAAAAAAAGTACACATATTTGGTATCGCCGCATCCGAAACAACCCGAGCGATCAAAAAGCAAAATGGAAATAAAAATGGTAACGCTGAAAACGTCATCTTGTTCCGCAAAAAAAAACCGCCATAGAGCTCCATCAGCCGAAAAATAAAAAAGTTATAGCTCTCAGAATAAAGCAATGAAAAAAATATATTTTTTCTATAAAATTGTTTTATTGTGTAAAAGCGCCAAAACATAAAAAAATATACAGTAAGTGTAGTATCGCTGTAAACATACTGACCTGAAGAATAATGCTGCCTTATCACTTTTACCACACGCAGAACGGCATAAAAAAAACCTCAAAAAACAATTCCTGAATTGTTGGTTTTTGTTAATTTTACCTCCCAAAAAACGGAATAGAAAGCGATCAAAAAATGTCACGTACCCAAAAATGGTAGCAATAAAAATGTGAACTCGTCCCGTAAAAAACAAGCCATCACATGAGTCTGTCGGCCAAAAATTATAGCTCTCAAAATATGGCGATGCAAAAACTAGATTTTGCAAAAAAAAGCGTCTCTTAGTGTGTGACAGCTGTCAATCATAAAAACCCGATATGAATCTTGTATCTCTGTAATCGCACCGACTCAAAGAATAAAGTAATCTCATTACTTATACCGCATGAGGAACGGCGTAATAAATAAATAAAACCAATTCTTCACCTGCTACTGATTTGTTTATTATGTCTCCCAACGTGCTCACCACACATCTAGATAAGTTCCTTAAGGGGTCTAGTTTCCAAAATGGTGTCACTTGTGGGGGGTTTCCACTGTTTAGGCACATTAGGGGCCCCCCAAAATGCAACATGGTGTCCGCTAATTATTCAAGCAAATTTTACATTCAAAAAGTCTAATGGCGCTCCTTCCCTTCCAAACCCTGCCGTGCGCCCAAACAGTGGTTTTCCCTCACATATGGGGTATCATCGCGCTCAAGAGAAATTGCACAAAAAATTCTGGGGTTCATTTTTTCCTGTTACCCCTGCGAAAATAAAAAAAATTGGGTCTAAAGTAACATTTTTGTGAAAAAAGTTAAATGTTAATTTTTTTCTTCCACATTCCAAAAACTCCTGTGAAGCACCTGAAGGGTTAATAAAGTTCTTAAATGTGGTTTTGAGCACCTTGTGGGGTGCAGTTTTTAGAATGGTGTCACTTTTGGGTATTTTCTGTCATAAAGACCCCTCAAAGTGACTTCAAATATGATGTGGTCCCTAAAAAAATGGTTTTGTAAATTTTGGAAAAATGAGAAATCGCTGGTCAACTTTTAACCCTTATAGCTCCCTAACAAAAAAAAATTTTGGTTCCAAAATTGTGCTGATGTAAAGTAGACATGTGGGAAATGTTATTTATTAACTATTTTGTGTGGCATATCTCTCTGATTTAAGGGCATGAAAATTCAAAGTTTGAAAATTGCAAAATTTTCAAAATTTTCGCCAAATTTCCGATTTTTACACAAATAAACGCAAGTGATATCGAAGAAATTTTACCACTATCATGAAGTACAATATGTCACGAAAAAACAGTCTCAGAATCAGCGGGATCCGTTGAAGCGTTCCAGAGTAATTACTTCATAAAATTGACAGTGGTCAGAATTGAAAAAATTGGCCCGGTCACGAAGGCAAAAACAGGCTCTGGCGCAAAGTGATTAAACAATTCTCGACTGCCCATATGATGATGCCATGTGTTTGGAAGCTTCTAATAGTTTTTTGGGCAACATCTGAGTTAATTAAAGACACACCTGTGGATGTATTTTAATGCATACCTGAAACACACTGCTTCTTTGTGTAGCATCATGGGAAAGTGTAAATAAATCAGCCAAGATATCAGGAAGAGAATTGTGGGCTTGCACAATTCTGGCTCATCCTTGGGTACAATTTCAAGATATCTGAAGGTGCCTCGTTCATCTGTACAAACAATTATATGCAAGTACAAACAAGATTGGAATGTCCAGCCATCATATCACTCAGGAAGGAGACGGGTTCTGTGTCCCAGAGATGAACGTGCTTTGGTCCGACATGTGCATGTCAACCCCAGGACAAAAGCAAAAGACCTTGTGAAGAGGATGGCAGAAGCTAGTAAGATTGTCAGAGTGACAATTCACAGTGAAACGAGTACTGTATCAACATGGGCTGAAAGGCCACTCTGCCAGGAAGAAGCCATTACTCCAAAAGAAACATAAAAAATCCAGATTAATGTTTGCAAATGCACACAGGAACAAAGACCTTAAATTTTGGAGACATGTCCTGTGGTCTGATGAAACTAGAATTGAACTTTTTGTGCATAATGACCATCGTTAAGTTTGGAGGAAAAAGGGAGAAGCTTAGAAGCCTAAGAACGCCATCCCAACTGTGAAACACGGGGGTGGCAGCATCATGTTGTGGGGTTGCTTTGCTGCAAGAGGGACTTGGTGCACATCACAAAATCCGTAGGTGGCTTCATGAGAAAAGAAGATTATGTGGCAATACTGAAGCAACATCTCAAGACATCAGCCAGGAAGTTAAAGCTTGAGCAGAAATAGGTCCTCCAAATGGACAATGACCCGAAGCATACTGCCAAAATGGTAACAAAGTGGCTTAACCCCTTCATGACCAAACCAATTTTTTTAAATCTGACCAGTGTCACTTTATGTAGTAATAACTCTGGAATAACATATCCCATAGCTTTTGAGACTGTTTTTTGTGACACATGATACTTTATAATAATGGTAAATTTAGGCTGATATGGTTTGCGTTTATTTATAAAAATATCAGAAACTTGGCAAAAATGTCTTAAAAATTGCACTTTTCAAACTATGATTGATTATGCCTTTAATCCCAATAGTCATACCACACAAAAACAGTAATAAATAACATTTCCCTCATGTCTGCTTTACATCAGCACCATTTGTAAAATGTTGTTTTATTTTATTAGCATTTTAGAAGATTTAAAAATGTAGCAGTTATTTTTCATTTTTTTCAAGGAAATTTACAAAACTTATTTTTATAGGGACCTGTTCAGTTTTGAAGTGACTTTGAGGCTTCGTGCCCACTGTGCGTTTTTCAAGCGTTTTAGCTGCGGAATTTTCGAAGCGAAAACGCTTAAACGCTTGGTAATGCGTGCCCCATGGTCCTCAATGATAACCCGCATGTGCTGTGTGTTGGTATATGCAACAGTTGTGGACTTCTTTGTTTGTGTGAAGGAGGACTTTATGCTGATCTGACAGTAGATGGCGATGTTGTGTAAAGTTTCCTTGTTTACTGTATTGTAAAAGAAAAAAAGTCTCTCTTGTATTTTCTATTTTGTTCTTACTTCCTGATGCAGTACTGTGTGACTGTGCATTTTTTCCTTTACCTCATGTTCTGAGAAGTAAAAGCTTGTTATCCCCTGTAATCTGCTCTGTGAAGTTTTATACTGCAACTGTCAGTATCCAGAAGCTATGCAACACTGTGCACATGCTGCGGAAATTTACGCTGCGGATTATCATTGCGGAAAAATCTGAAGCATATCCATTAATTTTACGGAAACGCGGCGTAATTGCCGCCATTGACTTCCATTGAATTGCATAATATCTTAATGACTACATGTACACATGTGGATATTAAGTAATTCAATGTGGGGATGGTACCCGGGTCTGGAGAAGAGGAGACTCTCCTCCAGACCCGGGTACCATAGTACCTGTAGTTAAAAAAGAATAAAATAAAAAATAACATTATACTTACCTTCTCATGGCCCCCGGTCTCCTGTATGGTGCGTCCAGTGTCTTCGGCGGCTCGTGGTGATGTAAAAGGACCTTCCATGACGTCATTTAGTCATGTGACAGGTCACGTGACCGCTGATGTCGGCGGTCGCTTGACCTGTCACATGACTAAATGACGTCATGGAAAGTCCTTTTACACCATCGCGAGCCGCCCAAGACACCGGACGCACCGGAGAAGGAGACCGGGGGCCATCGGAAGGCGAGTAGAATGTTTTTTTTGTTTACCATTTTTATTCTTTTTTTAACTATTAACTTGGTCACACTATATAAATCCATGCTGGTTGCATGGATTTATATAGTGTGACCAAGTTGTCAAGCACTTTTCCAAGTGATGCTAAAATCGCTTGGAAAAGCGCTTGATAACCCGCATGCAAAAATGCATGCAAAAACGCTTGACAAACGATTCAACCTGGCGGGAAAAACGCATGTAACATCCGCATGCATTTTTCCTGCCAGGGAGATACAGAAAAAATCTGGAGCATTTTTGCTTCGTGGGCACTTAGCCTGCGAGTCTTATATGTTGGAAACCACCCAAAAGTGTAACCATTTTAACCCCTTTAAAGCCCATGACGTACTAATACGCGTCTATGCCCTGGGCTTTAAGAGCCTGATTCGTATTAGTACTGTAACATACCTGGCGGCGTCCTTGCATGGTGGTCCATCTCCCACTGTGCAAGAGGGCGCACTTGATCTCCTGTCCAGAATGTCTCTCTGGCTTCCCTCCATGCTGTCTGTTTGTGTCTGTTTCTGCTGCTTAAGGGCGGCGCCCGATCACTTCCTGCCTTTTGTACCTGCTGTGGGTCACACCCCTTGTGCGTCCTCAGCCTATTGCTGTCTGTCACTTGGTATATAGCTCAGCAGCTCCCTTCTATCCCGGCCTGAGCATAAGTGTTTCCTTCAGTGTGTGCTTGCACTCTGAAGGTGCCAGGTCCCGTCTCTTGTCTCCTGCTTTTTGTATCAGTTCCCGTGTCTGAACTGAGTCCTGTATGTCTCCTGCTTTGCGGTATCAGCTCCCGTGTCTGAACTGTGTCCTGTATGTCTCCTGCTTTGCGGTATCAGCTCCCGTGTCTGAACTGAGTCCTGTATGTCTCCTGCTTTGCGGTATCAGCTCCCGTGTCTGAACTGACTCCTTTCTGTGTTCTCTTGTCTGTCCTGTCTGAACACGCTCCTAGCCTGTTCCTCTCGCCTTCTAGTGGCCGATTTCCTAGACCCGCTCCTGTGTCTGGTCTGTCCTGTCTGAACACGCTCCTTGCCTGTTCGTTCCGCCTTCTAGTGGCCGATTTCCTAGACCCGCTCCTGCGTCTGGTCTGTCCTGTCTGAACACGCTCCTTGCCTGTTCGTTCCGCCTCTCTGGGGGCCGTATTCCCAGACCCGCTCCTGTATCCCTCTGCAGTGTCGGTCTCCTCCGTACACTCAGTTCCAGTCTGAACTCTCTCCTGTCCTTTACCTGTTTTGCCTCTATGTCCGTTCCCTTCCTTTTTCTGCAGAGTCTGTACTCGTACCTAACTCCTGCTTGTTGTCTTTGCAAGTACTGTGTGAGTATCTGGCTCTGTCTTTCCCTTCCTGTCTGTTCCGTGTGAACAGAGCCCTGTCCTCCCTGCTCAGCCTTGTCTGCACTCTAGCTGTGCTTGCCTGTAACCCTCTGCCTGTATTGTTCCTGAGTCCCGGTGTGTACTGGGTCCTATCCCGCCTGTGTTCCTACCTGCTAGTGCCTCCCTGTCTGCACTCTAGCTGTGCTTGCCTTTACCCCCCTGCCTGCATACCCGCCTGCCTGCATACCAGTCGTGCCTGCCTATACCCTCCAGTCTGTGTGCCAGCCTACCAGCCTGTTCCTGTATTCCCCTGTGTGGGTCAACAGCCGTGTCCGGGGTCTGTCCTGGAGTAGCACCTGGTCCCTCTGCTCGGTTCCTCCTTGGTGCACTGGCGTCGTATGCCGTCGTGCGACCCTGGTCGGATCGGGTGAATACTTAGTCACGCCCCTCCAGGCATTCACTCTCCGGCACGGTCCAGTGGAATCACTACCAATCACACGCACACGCCGCTTAGCCCGGGCGTGTGCATAACAGCATGCTCAGGCCATGGTTCCCGTTGAGCCCCACGGCCTTCGCTCTTTGAGAAGTTTTTCCAGCGAATACATGCATTAAAATAAAATAAATAAATTTTTTTCCCCCTTTAGCTGAGTTCCAGGCGAATTACGCACCGTCCAGATGGATCTATCAGCTCTCGTTCCTGCGGATCCGCCACGTTACTATGGGGATCCAAGACAGTGTCGTGCATTTGTGGAGCAATGCATGCTACACTTTAAGGCCTACCCTCTCTATTTTCCTTCCGATTGGGCTAAAGTGGCCTTTATGATGTCTTACCTGGCGGGTGATGCCTTGGAATGGATCAACCCCCTATATGAAACACAGGATCCGATCCTCCTGGACCTAATGGCCTTCCTGGTGGCCTTTCTAATGGTCTTCGATGATCCTAACTCTGAAGCCCCTGCTGAAGCTTCACTTCCCAATATCCCGGAGCAGCCCCGACGGGTAATGTGTGTGGGTAGCGCAATAGTCCTCCAGCCCAATGAGACTACTGCCCACCCAGAATCCTCACAGGGTGACTACGCTTTCCGGAATACTTCTCTCAACCTCAAGAGGCAGTCCAGACGTGCTAGACTTAGAGGCAAGCCGTCACGCCAGGGTCTGTCCTCCCTGAGACCTCCTGACCCCAACCTTGAAGTCCCTACTGAAGCTTCATCTCCCTGTATCCCGGAGAAACCCCAATGGGTAATGTGCGTGGGTAGTGCACCAGTTCTCCTGGCCGAAGAGACTTCTGCCCATCCAGACTCCACACAGGAGAACTTCCTGCACCCGGCATCAGATGCTTCTTTCTCTTTAACCGGTGTGCATGTCCAAGGATGCTCCAAAGCTGTGGTTACCTCAGAGTCTGTGCACCTCTACTACCTGGCGGAGGATCCCCTGTTGCCTCCTGAACCCTCCGGGATACCACTCGATGACAAATGGAGAGAGACTTCTCTACACCCGGTACTCAATACTTTGTCCGCTTCGTCCTGTGAGCCTGACAATGGGTACCCCAAAGTGGTAGTTACCTCCGAGTCTCTACACCTCTCCGACCAGGCGGAGGATCTCCAATTGTCTCCTGAACCCTTCGGGGTGCTACCTGGTAGCGAAAGGACAGAGACTCTCCGAGACTCTGTACCTGATACCTCGCTCGCTTCGTCCAGTGAGTCCAACCTAGTGTACTCCGAAGCAGAGGTTACTCCTGAGTCTCTACACCCCTCCGACCAGGCGGAGGACCTCCAGTTGTGTTCAGAACCCTTCGGGGTGCCACCTGGTGGTGAATGGACAGAGACTTTCCTATACTCTGTACCTGATACCTCGCTCGCTTCGTCCAGTGAGTCCAACCTAGTGTACTCCGAAGCAGAGGTTACTCCTGAGTCTCTACACCCCTCCGACCAGGCGGAGGACCTCCAGTTGTGTTCAGAACCCTTCGGGGTGCCACCTGGTGGTGAATGGACAGAGACTTTCCTATACTCTGTACCTGATACCTCGCTCGCTTCGTCCAGTGAGTCCAACCTAGTGTACTCCGAAGCAGAGGTTACTCCTGAGTCTCTACACCCCTCCGACCAGGCGGAGGACCTCCAGTTGTGTTCAGAATCCTTCGGGGTGCCACCTGGTGGTGAATGGACAGAGACTTTCCTATATCCTGGATCTGATACCTCGCCTGCTTCCTCCAGTGAGTCCGACCTAGTGTACTCTGAAGCAGTTGTTTTCTCTGAGCCTCTGCACTCTTCTGACCCGGCGGAGGACCTCCAGTTGTTTCCTGAATCCTCCGGGATACCACCAGATAACAAAGAGACAGTGACTTTTCCTCATTATGTACCTGATAACCCGTCTATTTTTTCCTGTGAGCTTGACAAGATGTACCTCGAAGCAGAGATTACCCTCAAGTCTCTGTCCCCCTCCAACCCAGTGAACGACTGGTCCTCGAATTCCCTGCGGAAGATTCTGGCAGGCCTGAAGAAGAGGGGGCGTAAGGGGGGAGGTACTGTAACATACCTGGCGGCGTCCTTGCATGGTGGTCCATCTCCCACTGTGCAAGAGGGCGCACTTGATCTCCTGTCCAGAATGTCTCTCTGGCTTCCCTCCATGCTGTCTGTTTGTGTCTGTTTCTGCTGCTTAAGGGCGGCGCCCGATCACTTCCTGCCTTTTGTACCTGCTGTGGGTCACACCCCTTGTGCGTCCTCAGCCTATTGCTGTCTGTCACTTGGTATATAGCTCAGCAGCTCCCTTCTATCCCGGCCTGAGCATAAGTGTTTCCTTCAGTGTGTGCTTGCACTCTGAAGGTGCCAGGTCCCGTCTCTTGTCTCCTGCTTTTTGTATCAGTTCCCGTGTCTGAACTGAGTCCTGTATGTCTCCTGCTTTGCGGTATCAGCTCCCGTGTCTGAACTGTGTCCTGTATGTCTCCTGCTTTGCGGTATCAGCTCCCGTGTCTGAACTGAGTCCTGTATGTCTCCTGCTTTGCGGTATCAGCTCCCGTGTCTGAACTGACTCCTTTCTGTGTTCTCTTGTCTGTCCTGTCTGAACACGCTCCTAGCCTGTTCCTCTCGCCTTCTAGTGGCCGATTTCCTAGACCCGCTCCTGTGTCTGGTCTGTCCTGTCTGAACACGCTCCTTGCCTGTTCGTTCCGCCTTCTAGTGGCCGATTTCCTAGACCCGCTCCTGCGTCTGGTCTGTCCTGTTTGAACACGCTCCTTGCCTGTTCGTTCCGCCTCTCTGGGGGCCGTATTCCCAGACCCGCTCCTGTATCCCTCTGCAGTGTCGGTCTCCTCCGTACACTCAGTTCCAGTCTGAACTCTCTCCTGTCCTTTACCTGTTTTGCCTCTATGTCCGTTCCCTTCCTTTTTCTGCAGAGTCTGTACTCGTACCTAACTCCTGCTTGTTGTCTTTGCAAGTACTGTGTGAGTATCTGGCTCTGTCTTTCCCTTCCTGTCTGTTCCGTGTGAACAGAGCCCTGTCCTCCCTGCTCAGCCTTGTCTGCACTCTAGCTGTGCTTGCCTGTAACCCTCTGCCTGTATTGTTCCTGAGTCCCGGTGTGTACTGGGTCCTATCCCGCCTGTGTTCCTACCTGCTAGTGCCTCCCTGTCTGCACTCTAGCTGTGCTTGCCTTTACCCCCCTGCCTGCATACCCGCCTGCCTGCATACCAGTCGTGCCTGCCTATACCCTCCAGTCTGTGTGCCAGCCTACCAGCCTGTTCCTGTATTCCCCTGTGTGGGTCAACAGCCGTGTCCGGGGTCTGTCCTGGAGTAGCACCTGGTCCCTCTGCTCGGTTCCTCCTTGGTGCACTGGCGTCGTATGCCGTCGTGCGACCCTGGTCGGATCGGGTGAATACTTAGTCACGCCCCTCCAGGCATTCACTCTCCGGCACGGTCCAGTGGAATCACTACCAATCACACGCACACGCCGCTTAGCCCGGGCGTGTGCATAACAAGTACGTCATCGCGATCGCGCGCGCACACAGGCTGTGCGGGCGCGATCGCCGCTGGGTGTCAGCTGATTGTCACAGCTGACACCCGGTACTATGTGCAGGGAGCGGTCCTGCACCGCTCCCAGCACATTAACCCCCGCAATGCTGCGATCGAAGTTGATCGCAGCATTGCGGAGGCAAGGGGAGGTGATCAGTATACTCACCTCCTCTTCCGGCCTCCAGCGCTGTCTGCCGCGGCTTCCCGGTTGTTGCCATGACGACCCGATGTCGTCATGACAACATACGGGTCACCAGACAGCAGTAAGATTGTTTGGACATGTGCAGTGCATCTCCAAACTATCTTCTCCCTGTCCAGCGCTGACAGCCTGCATGGCACAGGGATGGTGCTCCATCCCTATGCTGTGCAGGCGATCAGAATAAAAAAAGTGAAAGTCCCACAGTGGGACAAAGTAAAAAAGTGTAAAAACTCCCAGAAAGTGAAAAAAAAATAAAATAAAAAATTGTAAAAATATAAAAAAAAAATAAAAAAAAATAATCCACTAAAAATAAAAATATAATGTACCCATCAATAAATATTATGAAAAAAAAACAAAAAAAACAATCAAAGTACACATATTTGGTATCGCCGCGTCCGTAACGACCTGGCCTATAAAACTGTTCCACTAGTTAACTCCTTCAGTGAACACGGTAAAAATAAAAAACAAAGCAAAAAACAATGCTTTATCATCATACCGCCAAACAAAAAATGGAATAACACGCGATCAAAAAGACGAATATAAATAAAAATGGTACCGCTGAAAACGTCATCTCGTCCCGCAAAAAACAAGCTGCCATACAGCTCCATCAGCCGAAAAATCAAAAAGTTACAGCTCTCAGAATAAAGCAATGCAAAAAAATATTTTTTTCTATAAAATAGCTTTTATTGTGTAAAAGCGCCAAAACATAAAAAACGATATAAATGTGGTACCGCTGTAAACGTACTGACCCGAAGAATAAAGTTACCTTATCAATTCTACCACACCCGGAGCAGAATAAAAAAAACCAAAAAAAACAATTCCTGAATTGTTGGTTTTCGTTTATTCTGTCTCCCAAAAGCTGGAATAGAAAGCGATCAAAAAATGTCACATGCCTGAAAATGGAACCAATAAAAACGTCAACTCATCCCGCAAAAAAACAAGCTGTCACATGACTCTGTCGGCCAAAATATGGCAATGCAAAAACTAGATTTTACAAAATATGTGTCTTTTAGTGTGTGACAGCTGTCAATCATAAAAACCCAATATGATTCTGGTATCGCTGTAATCACACCGACCCGAAGAATAAAGTAATCTCATCACTTATACCGCACGAGGAACGGCGTAAAAAATAAACGCTAGGGCTGGGGTTGGGGTTGTGCTAATGTTAGGGTTGGGTTTTTTTTTTTTTTCAAAAGTAAAGAAAAAGAAAAAAAAAAAAGATGACGATATGGCAACTAGTGTTGAGCGCAAGTGCTCGCTACTTGACTTTGCATCGGGTGCTCGGGTATGCATTGAGTATCGCGGGTGCTCGAGTCTCCGCCCCATATGCTTCGCGGCCAAAAAAACCTCGCGGGGATTGTCTGCCATGCACGAGCGATCCCCGCATGTTTTTTTTGGGGGGTCTAATAACCGTGAAACATGCGGGCGGGGACTCGAGCATTTCACTTGAGCAACCGTGATACATGGTGCATACCTGAGTATCCGATGCAAACTCAAGTAGCGAGCACTTGCGCTCAAGAGTAATGACAACTTATTCAATATGATGACCTAATGTTATCAAATTCTGTGTCGTACCTCTGGGTTCAAAATGTTCACTATACACCTTAATAAAATCCTTGAGGGGTATAGTTTCCAAAATGGTGTCACTTGTGGGGGGTTTCCACTGTTTAAGCACATCAGGGGCTCTCCAAACGCAACATGGCGTCCGCTAATTATTCAAGCAAATTTTACAATCAAAAAGTCAAATGGCACTCCTTCCCTTCCGAGCCCTGCCGTGCACCCAAACAGTGGTTTTTCCCCACATATGGGGTATCTGCGTGCCCAGGTCAAATTGCACAACAAATTTTGGGGTCCATTTTTTCCTGTTACCCCTGCGAAAATAAAAAAAATTGGGTCTAAAGTAACATTTTTGTGAAAAAAGTTAAATGTTCATTTTTTTCTTACACATTCCAAAAATTCCTGTGAAGCACCTGAAGGGTTAATAAAGTTCTTGAATGTGGTTTTGAGCACCGTGAGGGGTGCAGTTTTTAGAATGGTGTCACTTTTGGGTATTTTCTGTCATAAAGACCCCCCAAAGTGACTTCAAATGTGATGTGGTCCCTAAAAAAATGGTTTTGTAAATTTTGTTGGAAAAATGAGAAATCGCTGGTCAACTTTTAACCCTTATAGCTCCCTAACAAAAAAAAAAATTTGGTTCCAAAATTGTGCTGATGTAAAGTAGACATGTGGGAAATGTTATTTATTAACTATTTTGTGTGGCATATCTCTCTGATTTAAGGGCATGAAAATTCAAAGTTTGAAAATTGCAAAATTTTCAAAATTTTCGCCAAATTTCCGATTTTTACACAAATAAACGCAAGTGATATCGAAGAAATTTTACCACTATCATGAAGTACAATATGTCACGAAAAAACAATCTCAGAATCAGCGGGATCCGTTGAAGCGTTCCAGAGTAATTACTTCATAAATTGACAGTGGTCAGAATTGAAAAAATTGGCCCGGTCACGAAGGCAAAAACAGGCTCTGGCGCAAAGTGATTAAACTATTCCCGACTGCCCATATGTTGATGCCGTGTGTTTGGAAGCTTCTAATAGTTTTTTGGGCAACATCTGAGTTAATTAGAGACACACCTGTGGATGTATTTTAATGCATACCTGAAACACACTGCTTCTTTGTGTAGCATCATGGGAAAGTGTAAATAAATCAGCCAAGATATCAGGAAGAGAATTGTGGGCTTGCACAATTCTGGCTCATCCTTGGGTACAATTTCAAGATATCTGAAGGTGCCTCGTTCATCTGTACAAACAATTATATGCAAGTACAAACAAGATTGGAATGTCCAGCCATCATATCACTCAGGAAGGAGACGGGTTCTGTGTCCCAGAGATGAACGTGCTTTGGTCCGACATGTGCATGTCAACCCCAGGACAAAAGCAAAAGACCTTGTGAAGAGGATGGCAGAAGCTAGTAAGATTGTCAGAGTGACAATTCACAGTGAAACGAGTACTGTATCAACATGGGCTGAAAGGCCACTCTGCCAGGAAGAAGCCATTACTCCAAAAGAAACATAAAAAATCCAGATTAATGTTTGCAAATGCACACAGGAACAAAGACCTTAAATTTTGGAGACATGTCCTGTGGTCTGATGAAACTAGAATTGAACTTTTTGTGCATAATGACCATCGTTAAGTTTGGAGGAAAAAGGGAGAAGCTTAGAAGCCTAAGAACGCCATCCCAACTGTGAAACACGGGGGTGGCAGCATCATGTTGTGGGGTTGCTTTGCTGCAAGAGGGACTTGGTGCACATCACAAAATCCGTAGGTGGCTTCATGAGAAAAGAAGATTATGTGGCAATACTGAAGCAACATCTCAAGACATCAGCCAGGAAGTTAAAGCTTGAGCAGAAATAGGTCCTCCAAATGGACAATGACCCGAAGCATACTGCCAAAATGGTAACAAAGTGGCTTAACCCCTTCATGACCAAACCAATTTTTTTAAATCTGACCAGTGTCACTTTATGTAGTAATAACTCAGGAATAACATATCCCATAGCTTTTGAGACTGTTTTTTGTGACACATGATACTTTATAATAATGGTAAATTTAGGCTGATATGGTTTGCGTTTATTTATAAAAATATCAGAAACTTGGCAAAAATGTCTTAAAAATTGCACTTTTCAAACTATGATTGATTATGCCTTTAATCCCAATAGTCATACCACACAAAAACAGTAATAAATAACATTTCCCTCATGTCTGCTTTACATCAGCACCATTTGTAAAATGTTGTTTTATTTTATTAGCATTTTAGAAGATTTAAAAATGTAGCAGTTATTTTTCATTTTTTTCAAGGAAATTTACAAAACTTATTTTTATAGGGACCTGTTCAGTTTTGAAGTGACTTTGAGGCTTCGTGCCCACTGTGCGTTTTTCAAGCATTTTTGCTGCGGAATTTTCGAAGCGAAAACGCTTAAACGCTTGGTAATGCGTGCCCCATGGTCCTCAATGATAACCCGCATGTGCTGTGTGTTGGTATATGCAACAGTTGTGGACTTCTTTGTTTGTGTGAAGGAGGACTTTATGCTGATCTGACAGTAGATGGCGATGTTGTGTAAAGTTTCCTTGTTTACTGTATTGTAAAAGAAAAAAAGTCTCTCTTGTATTTTCTATTTTGTTCTTACTTCCTGATGCAGTACTGTGTGACTGTGCATTTTTTCCTTTACCTCATGTTCTGAGAAGTAAAAGCTTGTTATCCCCTGTAATCTGCTCTGTGAAGTTTTATACTGCAACTGTCAGTATCCAGAAGCTATGCAACACTGTGCACATGCTGCGGAAATTTACGCTGCGGATTATCATTGCGGAAAAATCTGAAGCATATCCATTAATTTTGCGGAAACGCGGCGTAATTGCCGCCATTGACTTCCATTGAATTGCATAATATCTTAATGACTACATGTACACATGTGGATATTAAGTAATTCAATGTGGGGATGGTACCCGGGTCTGGAGAAGAGGAGACTCTCCTCCAGACCCGGGTACCATAGTACCTGTAGTTAAAAAAGAATAAAATAAAAAATAACATTATACTTACCTTCTCATGGCCCCCGGTCTCCTGTATGGTGCGTCCGGTGTCTTCGGCGGCTCGTGGTGATGTAAAAGGACCTTCCATGACGTCATTTAGTCATGTGACAGGTCACGTGACCGCTGATGTCGGCGGTCGCTTGACCTGTCACATGACTAAATGACGTCATGGAAAGTCCTTTTACACCATCGCGAGCCGCCCAAGACACCGGACGCACCGGAGAAGGAGACCGGGGGCCATCGGAAGGCGAGTAGAATGTTTTTTTTGTTTACCATTTTTATTCTTTTTTTAACTATTAACTTGGTCACACTATATAAATCCATGCTGGTTGCATGGATTTATATAGTGTGACCAAGTTGTCAAGCACTTTTCCAAGTGATGCTAAAATCGCTTGGAAAAGCGCTTGATAACCCGCATGCAAAAATGCATGCAAAAACGCTTGACAAACGATTCAACCTGGCGGGAAAAACGCATGTAAAATCCGCATGCATTTTTCCTGCCAGGGAGATACAGAAAAAATCTGGAGCATTTTTGCTTCGTGGGCTCTTAGCCTGCGAGTCTTATATGTTGGAAACCACCCAAAAGTGTAACCATTTTAACCCCTTTAAAGCCCATGACGTACTAATACGCGTCTATGCCCTGGGCTTTAAGAGCCTGATTCGTATTAGTACGTCATCGCGATCGCGCGCGCACACAGGCTGTGCGGGCGCGATCGCCGCTGGGTGTCAGCTGATTGTCACAGCTGACACCCGGTACTATGTGCAGGGAGCGGTCCCGCACCGCTCCCAGCACATTAACCCCCGCAATGCTTCGATCGAAGTCGATCGCAGCATTGCGGAGGCAAGGGGAGGTGATCAGTATACTCACCTCCTCTTCCGGCCTCCAGCGCTGTCTGCCGCGGCTTCCCGGTTGTTGCCATGACGACCCGATGTCGTCATGACAACATACGGGTCACCAGACAGCAGTAAGATTGTTTGGACATGTGCAGTGCATCTCCAAACTATCTTCTCCCTGTCCAGCGCTGACAGCCTGCATGGCACAGGGATGGTGCTCCATCCCTATGCTGTGCAGGCGATCAGAATAAAAAAAGTGAAAGTCCCACAGTGGGACAAAGTAAAAAAGTGTAAAAACTCCCAGAAAGTGAAAAAAAAATAAAAAAAAAAATTGTAAAAATATAAAAAAAAAATAAAAAAAAAATAATCCACTAAAAATAAAAATATAATGTACCCATCAATAAATATTATGAAAAAAAAACAAAAAAAACAATCAAAGTACACATATTTGGTATCGCCGCGTCCGTAACGACCTGGCCTATAAAACTGTTCCACTAGTTAACTCCTTCAGTGAACACGGTAAAAATAAAAAACAAAGCAAAAACCAATGCTTTATCATCATACCGCCAAACAAAAAATGGAATAACACGCGATCAAAAAGACGAATATAAATAAAAATGGTACCGCTGAAAACGTCATCTCGTCCCGCAAAAAACAAGCTGCCATACAGCTCCATCAGCCGAAAAATCAAAAAGTTACAGCTCTCAGAATAAAGCAATGCAAAAAAATATTTTTTTCTACAAAATAGCTTTTATTGTGTAAAAGCGCCAAAACATAAAAAACGATATAAATGTGGTACCGCTGTAAACGTACTGACCCGAAGAATAAAGTTACCTTATCAATTCTACCACACCCGGAGCAGAATAAAAAAAAACAAAAAAAACAATTCCTGAACTGTTGGTTTTCGTTTATTCTGTCTCCCAAAAGCTGGAATAGAAAGCGATCAAAAAATGTCACATGCCTGAAAATGGCACCAATAAAAACGTCAACTCATCCCGCAAAAAAACAAGCTGTCACATGACTCTGTCGGCCAAAATATGGCAATGCAAAAACTAGATTTTACAAAATATGTGTCTTTTAGTGTGTGACAGCTGTCAATCATAAAAACCCAATATGATTCTGGTATCGCTGTAATCACACCGACCCGAAGAATAAAGTAACCTCATCACTTATACCGCACGAGGAACGGCGTAAAAAATAAACGCTAGGGCTGGGGTTGTGCTAATGTTAGGGTTGGGGTTTTTTTTTTTTTCAAAAGTAAAGAAAAAGAAAAAAAAAAAAGATGACGATATGGCAACTAGTGTTGAGCGCAAGTGCTCGCTACTTGAGTTTGCATCAGGTGCTCGGGTATGCATTGAGTATCGCGGGTGCTCGAGTCTCCGCCCCATATGCTTCGCGGCCAAAAAAACCTCGCGGGGATTGTCTGCCATGCACGAGCGATCCCCGCATGTTTTTTTTGGGGGGTCTAATAACCGTGAAACATGCGGGCGGGGACTCGAGCATTTCACTTGAGCACCCGTGATACATGGTGCATACCTGAGTACCCGATGCAAACTCAAGTAGCGAGCACTTGCGCTCAAGAGTAATGACAACTTATTCAATATGATGACCTAATGTTATCAAATTCTGTGTCGTACCTCTGGGTTCAAAATGTTCACTATACACCTTAATAAAATCCTTGAGGGGTATAGTTTCCAAAATGGTGTCACATGTGGGGGGTTTCCACTGTTTAAGCACATCAGGGGCTCTCCAAACGCAACATGGCGTCCGCTAATTATTCAAGCAAATTTTACAATCAAAAAGTCAAATGGCGCTCCTTCCCTTCCGAGCCCTGCCGTGCACCCAAACAGTGGTTTTTCCCCACATATGGGGTATCTGCGTGCCCAGGGCAAATTGCACAACAAATTTTGGGGTCCATTTTTTCCTGTTACCCCTGCGAAAATAAAAAAAATTGGGTCTAAAGTAACATTTTTGTGAAAAAAAGTTAAATGTTCATTTTTTTCTTACACATTCCAAAAATTCCTGTGAAGCACCTGAAGGGTTAATAAAGTTCTTGAATGTGGTTTTGAGCACCTTGAGGGGTGCAGTTTTTAGAATGGTGTCACTTTTGGGTATTTTCTGTCATAAAGACCCCTCAAAGTGACTTCAAATGTGATGTGGTCCCTAAAAAAATGGTTTTGTAAATTTTGTTGGAAAAATGAGAAATCGCTGGTCAACTTTTAACCCTTATAGCTCCCTAACAAAAAAAATTTTGGTTCCAAAATTGTGCTGATGTAAAGTAGACATGTGGGAAATGTTATTTATTAACTCTTTTGTGTGACATATCTCTCTGATTTAAGGGCATAAAAATTCAAATTTTGAAAATTGCTAAATTTTCAAAATTTTCACCAAATTTCCATTTTTTTCACAAATAAACGCAAGTGATATCGAAGAAATTTTACCACAATCATGAAGTACAATATGTCACGAAAAAAGAATCTCAGAATCAGGGGGATCCGTTGAAGCGTTCCAGAGTAATTGCCTCATAAAGTGACAGTGGTCAGAATTGTAAAAATTGGCCTGGTCATTAACGTGCAAACCACCCTCGGGGGTAAAGGGGTTAAACACTGCACCCCTCAACGTATTTAACCCCTTAAGCCCCGGAGCATTTTCCGTTTTTGCATTTTCGTTTTTTGCTCCCCTTGTTCCTAGAGTCAGTGTTTTTATTTTTTGGTCAATATGGCCATGTGAGGGCTTATTTTTTGCGGGACGAGTTGTACTTTTCAACGCCATTACTAGTTTTACCATATCATGTACGGGAAAACGGGAAAAAAATTCCAAGTGCGGTGAAATTGCAAAAAAAGTGCAAAACGACAGTTGTTTTTTATTTATTTTTTTTACCACGTTCACTGAATGCTAAAACTGACCTGCCCTTCTTATTCTACAGGTCATTACGAGTTCGTAGACACCAAACATGTATAGGTTATTGTTTATTTAAGTGGTGAAAAAAAATTCCACAATTTGTTAAAAAAAAATAGCGCCATTTTCTAAAACCCGTAGCGTCTCCATTTTTTGGGATCTGGGGCTGGGTGAGGGCTTATTTTTTGCGCACCGAGCTGAACTTTTTATTGATACCATTTTGGGGTAGATACGATGTTTTGATCGCCCATTATTGCATTTTATTGCAATGTTGCGGGGACCAAAAAACTTAATTCTGGCGTTTAGAATTTTTCTCTCGTTACGCCGTTTACCGATTGGATTAATTCTTTTTTTATATTGATAGATCGGGCGATTCTGAACGCGGCGATACCAAATATGTGTGTGTGGATTTTTTTTATTATTATTTTATTTTGAATGGGGCGAAAGGGGGGCGATTTAAACTTTTATATTTTTTTAATTTTTTTTATTTTTAAAAACTTTTTTTTTTCACTTTTTGCTTGCTTCAATAGTCTCCATAGGAGACTAGAAGCAGCAACTATCCGATTGTGTCTGCTACATACAGGGGATCAGCAGATCCCCTGCATATAGCAGAATTGGTCTTGTGCTATGAGCGCCGACCACTAGGTGGCGCTCATAGCGACCAGATCATGACAACCACAGGCGTCTGCTGCAGACCCTGGGTTGTCATGCCCACCCATCGGTGACCCGCGATCACGTGACGGGGTCGCCGGTGGGCGGGGCTTAGGACGCGCTTCCAGGAAGCGCGCGTTAAATGACGCTGTCGGAGATTGACAGCGGCATTTAACATGTTAACAGCCGCGAGTGGATCGCGATTCCACCCGCGGCTGTTGCGGGCACATGTCAGCTGTAATAATCAGCTGACATGTGCTCGGTTCAGTGAGGGCTCAGCGCAGCAGCCCTCACTGAACCGGGGGGGGAGGCCAAATGTGCGTACTAATACGGCATGGGCTCTAAAGGGGTTAAAATTGCTTTCATATAGTTCATTAACCCTTCTGGTTCTTTTCAGGAAGTAATGGAAAGTGGAATGACAAGAATGAAAAAGTTTATTTTTACAATCTAGATTTTGATAACTTCTGAACAGGCAATTATAGCCGGCATACTTTAAAGGTAGTTATTTGGCCATGAACTGCCAATGCAAACATCAGGACCACACAATCAAGATATCAAGGTGCCGATAAAGTTAAAAGGAAGCCCCCACACTGTGTTAACTATTTAGATTCCATAATCACTATTGACAACAGAATCAAAGGGGTTAAACGTCCATGGTCTGTGCCAACACTGATCATGGCTGATGCAGCAAGTTGTCAGCTATAATGTACAGGTGACAGCTACAGGATAGTCACCTGTCGGGGAATGCTAGTCTCTTATATTGCAGATCAGTAAAAAGACGTCTATTGGTCAATAAGGGGTTAAGGATAACAAAGTCAATGTTTTGGAGCGGCCATCACCAAGCCCTGATCTTAGTCCTATTGAAAATGTATGGGCAAAGCTGAAAAGGCCGGTGCGAGCAAGACGACCTACAAACCTGGATCAGTTACACCAGTTGTGTCAGGAGAAATGGGCCCAAATTCCGACCTAAGAGTATGTGCCCACGTAGCGTTTTACAAGCGTATATGCTGCGGACTTTCCTCAGGGTAAACGCTTGTGAAACGCTAGGTAATCTGCCCCCCATGGTCCCCAAGGGGAATCCGCAAGTTCTATGCCCATGCTGCGGATTTTTCCGCAGCGTTTTTGATGCGCGCAATAATCCACAGCATGTCAATTAATTTTGCGTTTCCGCAAGCGGAATTGCCTTTGCAATGCAATAAAAAACGCAAGGCAATTCCGCATGTGGAAAACGCGCGATAAACGCAGGATAAACGCGCGTGGAATTCCGCATGTGGAAAACGCGCGATAAACGCAGGATAAACGCGCGTGGAATTCCGCATGTGGAAAACGCGCGATAAACGCAGGATAAACGCGCGTGGAATTCCGCATGTGGAAAACGCGCGATAAACGCAGGATAAACCCGTGTGGAATTCCGCATGCGTTTTTCCGGGAGAGGACATGCGGAAAGCAATGTGGGCACATAGCCTTATATTGTGAGAAGCTTGTGGGAGGAAATCCCAAATGTTTCACCCAAGTCATTCACTTTAAGGACAATGGTACCAAATACTAATGAAATGGATGGAAAGTTTTGACTTTGTTTTAAGCATTTTTATTACTTACTGCATTCTCGCTCTCTCATTATTCTGGCATTTGGCAAATATTACAAATGATGGTAATCCTAATTGACCTAAAACAGGAAAGGTTTATTCTGATTTCATGTCAGATATTGAGAGAAACATGCATATACTGTATGTCTTTTTATATAGTGTATGGAAACTTCTGGTTTCAACTGTATATGAGATATTGAAATTTAATTGGTCATATTGTAATTTATTTTGAATGAAGTAAGTGAATTCCCACATTAATTTGACATTATATAATAATGTCTTTATATTTAAATAAATCTCAAGTGATTTCAACAATACAACAGGATGTTATTTTCTTATAATAAAAAAATTAAAATAAAAAATTCTATTGTGGTGTGTTAATTTTGTAATATTGATTTCTTTATCTGTTTCATTTATGTCTCAGTGTTTGAAAAAGGCCTTTTGCATAAGGCTGAAACGTTACATTGAATTTTGGGATTTCTTTATGAAATAAAGAATTGCATTATCATTATGAATATTTGAGTGCCGAGTATCTATATATACACTGGCATGCCAGGCATGTCAATCTCCACAAGGAGAAAAATGACCCTTTAGATCCCAGTGAGAAGCCTCTCATACAGTCAAATCGGATCTCATGCTTTGTACTGACGAGGAGCAATACCCTGAAACACCGTGGCTGCAAATTGAGATTCTGGTTTGCCTTTTATCCCAAGTCATGTGACAAGGCTCGTTAAAGGGTCGATATTGACTTTTAGGATTGCTACTTCCAATAGACTTGTCACTTATCTCACTTTTAGCAAATCAGAATATACCGTAGATCATATATAATAGAAATAATCATTATCCACTGTCTGTCTTTCCAAAAGTGATAATAGGAAGTGCAGCCATATCGGTTGTGACCTTTGAATTAATTTCTCAGAAACAGACAGTGAACAGTCATTTTGTCAGGATGTTATATCAATGACTAAGTCATTAGTTTCCAAGAAGCTGCTTTAAAATTGACAAACTACTTCTTCCTATTTTTGCAGCGGTGCAATATTGCCATCTTATTAGAGAAGAGCAGTTAAAGAGAATGTGTTATCAAAAAATAACCAATTGTTTAAATTACCTTTTTACATGAAATTTATTATTTTTTTTTTTACTTTTTTTCACTATAGTAACCATCTAAACTAAAAAAACACACCCACAGATCCTGCAATTATCACCCTGGCCAAAATTAGTTTCATATTTCCTGTTGTATGCAGAAGATTTTTCAGCAGTTTTATTATCATGACTGAAAATGACAATGAAAGATGACACCTCTATATAAAGCAGATAAAGTAGCCACCATTCACAATAAATGAGTCACAGCTCACCTCCTCACCCTTCCTTCACAATGAGTCTATTCTTAGGACGAGTGGCCAGTGTGAAAATTGTAAGACTTCAGGATTGGCTTTTTTGATTGTGATGTTAAAGAGTGAAAATCTAAAAAAATGACATTTAAAGTAAATTTAATGTAATCCCTTCTCACCATGGACAGTTTTAGTTTTTGCGCTTTTTCTTTGTTCCTCTCCTTCTTTCTCCCCTTTCGTGTGACATAGCTTTATGAGGGCTTGTTAATTGCTGAGGTTTTCATTAATAAAATTTTTTGGGTTATATACGATGTTTCAATCCCACTTTTTCATGTACCAACATGGCAGCCATGGGGACGGTCAGCAGGCTCATGGTTGCCACTGAAATCCATAAGCAGCACTTTCACTTAGTGAAGGGGGTGGAAGGCAACATCCCATGGGCATCCAAAATGGTGAACCTCTGGGACATCGCACCTTAACTACCACGGTCAGGGATTTACTGCAGCATCTAAGGGGTTAACAGCAGCAACCAGAGCTGCTCTAATAGCGGCTTTTACAGACAAATACCGGCAGTATAACACAGCTGGAATCTGCAGGTATATTGCGGGTGGAGTTGCAGAGTCCACTCCACACACTCGCACCCAACATGCACTATACATGTAGGGCAGATAGGGGTTAAACAACAGAGGGCACGTTCCTTTTAAGCACTTAAGAATGTATTTATTTTTTACTTTGCAGATAGTATACTGGCATATGCTTTGTACTTAAAAGGAATGTCTGCATTAGTTAATGTCTTTTTGTTAGAAGGGCCCCAATATGCTGACTAAAAGATGATCTGTTGCTGGCAATCTCAGCGATAAGCCATTTGTTGAAAAATCTGGCAACAAGCATTTAATTCTCCTGCACTGCCACCAAAGGAAACAGGAGGTACTGCACAGTATCCAGTGAAATCAATAAGCTGACTATGTAATGAATGAAGTACTGGGACCTTCAAAGTGGGAATGACTCCATGTAACTGCTCTCTAGTCTGCATAAAATGGGTTCAGGTTTACAACGGAGAATCCCCACTATTAACCTGTATAGTGCCCCAAGTATGTGCAAGTGGTTTCTAAACCAGACAACCTCATTAAGTCTCATAACACCTTTGTCAATAAACAGGTATTCTCAAATTACTAAGTTGCTTTAATTAGTTAAACAGCATGAAAATACGCAAGTTTGCAACTGACTTGCTTTTTCTATCTGCTGTCATTCTCCTGCAATGAGAGCTTTTATCTTACATAGTGTAAAGCTCATTTCCATGGAGTTCAGCCACTAGTAGACCTTGGTAGAGAGTGTGCAGTAGTCACATTCCAGGAGAAAAGTTAACTCCTAACATACCGTTATCTCTGTCCAGCCCATTCATTTCTATACATCAGTTAGCTGCTCCCTGCCTTCTCCCTTTAGGCTTTTGACGAGATGCTCTTATCCATCCTGTAGAATCACAATTGCTGCACCCAGTATCTAGGCTCTCATTGTCTGTGGCTGTGTGCTTGCTCAAATACCCTGTTGTCTCTATGTGTAAAAATAGTGATAGTGATAGAGTACATTCCAGAACCAACCACTGATGGCAGAATGTGTTACAGCAGAACTTGTGCTGAGCTTTATAGTTCTAATAATACTACAGCTCTGCTGCTCATCAGAGCTCTCACTCAGGGAGAAGAGCCCGTCCTGCCAGAAATCAGGAAGTAAGGAGACTGCACAGCTCTGAGCTGCTCAAGAGATCACTTATGAAAACTCCTTTTAGGCATCAAACATTTCCTTTGTTCAAATAGAAAGAATCTAGAAATCTGTCTGAAATAAAAATAAATGATTCTAAATAATATATATATATATATATATATATATATATATATATATATATATATATATATATATATATAACAGTACAGACCAAAAGTTTGGACACACCTTCTCATTTAAAGATTTTTCTGTATTTTCATGACTATGAAAATTGTACATTCACACTGAAGGCATCAAAACTATGAATTAACACAGGTGGAATTATATACTTAACACAAAAAAATTGTGAAACAACAAGTTAAGGTGGCCACACACAATAACTGAAAGTTGATTGCTGGTTCGGCCGTCCACTACCTCTCCCAACTCTCATACACGAGAAGGTTTGGCTTGGTTAAATGTTCATGTGTTTTCAAAGTGGAGAACTGTGAAAATCACTGCCAAACGGCTCTGGCAGCAACTTATCACCTGAATAACAAAAGGGTCAGGCATTAAGGGTCAGGCAGTTTGAATTTTACCTCCTCTGAACTCATCTGTCAGGGAAGAGTCTGGATGTCTCCTTAGACTATTAGCTTAGTCTATTGTGTATGGAGGCTTAAAGGGGTTTTCCATTACTCAGACACCTTCTCAATCCATATGTGTGTCCCCCAGTAAAATAATAACACCTATACTCACCTCCAGTGCCAGCACTATTCCAGCGGTGTCTGCACTGGCTATCCTAGGGATTGCGTGTGTCATGGGTGTGTCAGAAGTGACAGACAGTCATCCTGCAGTTGGTTGCAGGAGATCTCTTCATTTGGCCTTACAGACAGCTTCTTAGAATATGTATCTCTACGACCCAGCGGCTAGCTTCCTTCTGGCTAATTAACACCCTGGTCTGGATGTATAAATACCTGTTGTGAGCCAGAGGGAGGTGCCGGCGATATTCATTACCCCTTTTGAAGGCTTGAGCAAGAGCAGTACTTCTTCCTCTCTGGTGCTAGAGAACGTGTGCGCATTTGTCTGGAGTCTAGTAAAGCTAAGCGATTTTCCCTTGTTTGTACCCCCTTGTTGTCTTTAGTGTTCCGTGGGAATCAACTAGTGCTCATCCTTTCTGTTCCCTAGCCTGAGCCTAATGGCAGGGAAAGACAGGCCGAGGTACTCGTGCGGCGATTGGTGAAGAACCAATAAAGGGACATTAGTGGAGACAGGGTGACACTAGATCAGCCTAGGAGTTCTCCACTCCCCACTTTCCCTAGTCTGGGTTCCCTTTCCCTTTTCCCTTTGTGTTGCACTTAGTCTTTCCCACACCTTACGTGACAGCATGACATTATATCTCATGATTCCTAGGGGCAATCAGCGCTGACTTTACTCTCCCCACCTTTGGCCAACTTGCATACATCCAGAGGAAGTGAGAGCTGTTGCTGCTCTTACTTCCTCCGGATGTAAAGGTATGTGCTATAACTGGAGGCAGGAAGAGTGAAGCCAGCGCTGATTGGCAGCAGGGATCACTTGACATAACAATGTCACGTGATCCCAAGGAGAGCCAATGCCGACACGGCTGGAACACTGGAGGGGAGTATAGGTGTTATTATTTTACTGAGGGCAAAAATATATTTATGGAGAAGGAGATGTCCGAGTAGTAGAAAACCCCTTTAACTGTTGGCTACTACTTTGATGGATGTGGACAGAAAGCTCTTTCTGAGTTAAGCAGTTCAATCTGACAAAGGTTTCCAATAGAGTTGGTGCGAGTCAATTCGCAGGACCCAGTCCATCAGCCACATCCATAATCTGTGACCGCTGCATCGGAGCCCTGAGAACCACCTCCTACATCCCGGCATTCACAGCTGTTCTACTGATTAGCCGGCCTGATGCAATGTCACATATGCATCATGCTGTAACCATAAGGATGCAGCTAATCAGAAGAGAAGCAGGGAATCTTGGAAGGTAGAAGGCATGTCTTGAGGCTCCTGTCCAGCATCCAAAGATTACTGACGTGGCCGTTGGACCGAGTGCTGCGAAACGAATTGCACCATCTCTAGTTTTCAAATAAAACAACAATGTCTAAATGGCTAACCAATATTGCATTAAAGGATCTATCTACTTTATTTTTCCCCAAAACTGTGCCTCTCTTGTCCATGGGGTGTGTCTGGTATTGCAACTCAGTGCCCCATTCATTTGGTTAGGGATAAGCTACAATATCAGGCAGCGCTCACGGGTAGCGTGAAATGTGTATGGAGTGTGGTCTGTATCTATGCTATTCTCTTTGTTTGAATTTTTTTTTATATATTTGTAGGTAACTCAAATGGATCATAAACTCAATCTCATAACCGATATGATTCACCACCTGATAGCAAACCAACAAAGCGGTCAGTCTACCAACAGAACACCGCACCGGAGCAACTCTCTGAACGACGGGAGCAACCTCTCCAGTACTCTGCCTACCTACCAACAGTTAACAGTGCCAAGACGAGACCAAGATAATGCATCTTGATGAACAAACACAAACTAGTTCTTCTACTGTCCTCAATGCAGATATTCATTATTTTAATGAATGCATTTATAAGCAGAAAGTAAAATGAATGATGAAATTAGACTGAGTATCGAGTAAGTGTGTAACACTGTAAAGGACGTCTTGTCTATTCTCTGTAGATCCTATCAGGGTTCATTGAAGGTTTCTTAGAGGAAGGGACATGGAACATATGTGTATTGCTCCATGTAGATACATGCAAGAAAGCATCTGATACATTGATGAATCCTTTCTCAGGAAGATTGTAGCTCATCGGCTTGTGGGATCGTAAATCGCTACGGGTCGTGCTGTAAAACTGGCAATACAACTGAACAATTACCCTGATTTTTTTATTGTATTAAAATACACTTTTTACATTGATTTTCAATTTTTGGGGGGTCTAAAATGACAATTCTTTTGAGAAAAATAGAAATACAGTTATATGAAAAGTTTGGGCACCCCTATTAATCTTAAGCTTAATATTTTATAAAAATTGGTGTTTTTGCAACAGCTATTTCAGTTTGATATATGTAATAACTGTTGGACACAGTAATGTTTCTGCCTTGAAATGAGGTTTATTGTACTAACAGAAAATGTGCAATCCGCATTCAAACAAAATTTGACAGGTGCATAAGTATGGGCACCTCACCAGAAAAGTGACATTAATATTTAGAAGATCCTCCTTTTGCAAAAATAACAGCCTCTAGTCGCTTCCTGTAGCTTTTAATGAGTTCCTGGATCCTGGATGAAGGTATTTTTGACCATTCCTCTTTACAAAACAATTCCAGTTCAGTTAAGTTTGATGGTCGCCGAGCATGGACAGCCCTCTTCAAATGATCCCACAGATGTTCAATGATATTCAGGTCTGGGGACTGGGATGGCCATTCCAAAACATTGTAATTGTTTCTCTGCATGAATGCCTGAGTAGATTTGGAGCGGTGTTTTGGATCATTGTCTTGCTGAAAGATCCATCCCCTGCGTAACTTCAACTTTGTCACTGATTCTTGAACATTATTGTCAAGAATCTGCTGATACTGAGTGGAATCCATGCGTCCCTCAACTTTAACAAGATTCCCGGTGCCGGCATTGGCCACACAGCCCCAAAGCATGATGGAACCTCCACCAAATTTTACTGTGGGTAGCAAGTGTTTTTCTTGGAATGCTGTGTTTTTTTGCCGCCATGCATAATGCCTTTTTGTATGACCAAACAACTCAATCTTGGTTTCATCAGTCCACAGGACCTTCTTCCAAAAAGAAATTGGCTTCTCCAAATGTGCTTTTGCATACCTCAGCCGACTGTTTGTGGCGTGCTTGCAGAAACGGCTTCTTTCGCATCACTCTCCCATACAGCTTCTCCTTGTGCAAAGTGCGTTGTATAGTTGACCGATGCACAGTGACACCATCTGCAGCAAGTTGATGCTGCAGCTCTCTGGAGGTGGTCTGAGGATTGTCCTTGACTGATCTCACCATTCTTCTTCTCTGTCTTTCTGATGTTTTTCTTGGCCTGCCACTTCTGGCCTTAACAAGAACTGTCCCTGTGTTCTTCCATTTCCTTACTATGTTCCTCACAGTGGAAACTGACAGGTTAAATCTCTGAGACAGCTTTTTGTATCCTTCCCCTGAACAACTATGTTGAATAATCTTTGTTTTCAGATCATTTGACAGTTGTTTTGAGGAGCCCATGATGCCACTCTTCAGAGGAGATTCAAACAGGAGAACAACTTGCAAGTGGCCACTTTAAGTAGCTTTTCTCATGATTGCATACACCTGGCTATGAAGTTCAAAGCTCAATGAGGTTACAAAACAAAAAAAAGTCCTTTAGTAAGTCAATAAAAAGTAGGTAGGAGTATTTAAAACAAGAAAATGATAAGGGTGCCCATACTTATGCACCTGTCAATTTTTCTTTGAATGCAGATTGCACATTTTCTGTTAGTACAATAAACCTCATTTCAAGGCAGAAACATTACCGTGTCCAACAGTTATTACATATATCAAACTGAAATAGCTGTTGCAAAAACACCAATTTTTATAAAACATTAAGCTTAAGATTAATAGGGGTGCCCAAACTTTTTCATATAACTGTAAATATTGTACTGTAGAAAATTACACTTCTTTTTTTTTACAATGTATTTTTGGTAAAAATGGTATTAAAGAGTTAATTTTTCTTTATATTTCTGATCACAATTTTTTTTTATGGAATATTTTTTGACATCTGATCAAATGTATTGTGTTTTCTCAAAAATGTTGATATTTGCACATTGATTGGTTTAAAGCAGTGACGGCGAATCTTTTAGAGACCGAGTGCCCAAACTGCAATCCAAAACCCACTTATTTATCGCCAAGTGCCAACACGGCAATTTAACCTAAATATTGATGTTTTACTGACACGAACAACTGATACAAAGAGCAGACGAGGGCAGCATAGAGTAGCCACAGACAGGAGCAGGGGTAAGAGACTGCAGAAATAAAGAATGTGCTCACCCACATCCTGGTATATATGCTGGCCCTCCCCTCAATCCTGGTATATATGCTGCCCCCCCCTCAGTCCTGGTATATATGCTGGCCCTCCCTTCAATCCTGGTATATATGCTGGCCCTCCCCTCAATCCTGGTATATATGATGGCCCTCCCCTCAATCCTGGTATATATGCTGGCCCTCCCCTCAATCCTGGTATATATGCTGGCCCTCCCCTCAATCCTGGTATATATGCTGGTCCTCCCCTCAATCCTGGTATATATGCTGGCCCTCCCCTCAATCCTGGTATATATGCTGGCCCTCCCCTCAATCCTGATATATATGTTGGCCCTCCCCTCAATCCTGTTATATATGCTGGCCCTCCCGTCAATTCTGGTATATATGCTGGCTCTCCCCTCAATCCTGGTATATATGCTGGCCCTCCCCTCAATCCTGGTATATATGCTGGCCCTCCCCTCAATCCTGGTATATATGCTGGTCCTCCCCTCAATCCTGGTATATATGCTGGCCCTCCCCTCAATCCTGATATATATGCTGGCCCTCCCCTCAATCCTGGTATATATGCTGGCCCCCCTCTCAATCCTGGTATATATGCTGGCCCTCCCCTCAATCCTGGTATATATGCTGGCCCTCCCCTCAATCCTGGTATATATGCTGGCCATCCCCTCAATCCTGGTATATATGCTGGCCCTCCCCTCAATCCTGATATATATGCTGGCCCTCCCCTCAATCCTGGTATATATGCTGGCCCTCCCCTCAATCCTGGTATATATGCTGGCTCTCCCCTCAATCCTGGTATATATGCTGGCCCTCCCCTCAATCCTGGTATATATGCTGGCCCTCCCTTCAATCCTGGTATATATGCTGCCCCCCCTCAATCCTGGTATAAATGCTGGCCCTCCCCTCAATCCTGGTATATATGCTGCCCCCCCCTCAATCCTGGTATATATGCTGGCCCTCCCCTCGATCCTGGTATATATGCTGGCCCTCCCCTCAATCCTGGTATATATGCTGCCCCCCCCTCAATCCTGGTATATATGCTGGCCCTCCCCTCAATCCTGGTATATATGCTGGCCCTCCCCTCAATCCTGGTATATATGCTGGCTCTCCCCTCAATCCTGGTATATATGCTGGCCCTCCCCTCAATCCTGCTATATATGCAGGCCCTCCCCTCAATCCTGGTATATATGCTGGTCCTCCCCTCAATCCTGGTATATATGCTTCCCTCCCCTAAATCCTGGTATATATGCTGCCCCCCCCTCAATCCTGGTATATATGCTGGCCCTCCCCTCAATCCTGGTATATATGCTGGTCCTCCCCTCAATCCTGGTATATATGCTGGCCCTCCCCTGAATCCTGGTATATATGCTGGCCCTCCCCTCAATCCTGGTATATATGCTGGCCCTCCCTTAAATCCTGGTATATACAGTATGCTGGCCCTCCCCTCAATCCTGGTATATATGCAGGCCCTCCCCTCAATCCTGGTATATATGCTGGCCCCCCTCAATCCTGGTATATATGCTAGTCCTCCCCTCAATCCTGGTATATATGCTGCCCTCCCCTCAATCCTGGTATATATGCTGCCCCCCCCCCTCAATCCTGGTATATATGCTGGCCCTTCCCTCAATCCTGGTATATATGCTGGCCCCCCCTCAATCCTGGTATATATGCTGGTCCTCCCCTCAATCCTGGTATACAGTGCCTACAAGTAGTATTCAACCCCCTGCAGATTTAGCTGGTTGACACATGCGGAATTAACTTGGCATTGTGACATTTGTACTGTAGATCAGCCTGGAAGTGGGAAATGCACTGCAGCAATTTTTTTTTTTTTTTAAAACGTAAAAAGTTAATTCACAGTGTCATTTATTATTCAACCCCTCAAACCACAAGAATTCTTTTTGGTCCCCCTAAAGTATTAAGAAGTAGTTCAGGCACCAAGAATAATGAGCTTCACATGTGTGGATTAAAAATCTCTTTTGCCAGCCTTTTCTGACTATTTAAGACCCTCCCCAAACTTGTGAACAGCACTCAGACATGGTCAACATGGGAAAGACAAAGGAGCATTCCAAGGCCATCAGAGACAAGATCGTGGAGGGTCACAATGCTGGCAAGGGGTACAAAACCCTTTCCAAGGAGTTGGGCCTACCTGTCTCCACTGTTGGGAGCATCATCCGTACGTGGAAGGCTTATGGAACTACTGTTAGCCTTCCACGGCCAGGACAGCCTTTGAAAGTGTCCTCCCGTGCCGAGGCCAGGCTTGTCCGAAGAGTCAAGGCTAACCCAAGGACAACAAGGAAGGAGCTCCGGGAAGATCTCATGGCAGTGGGGACATTGGTTTCAGTCAATACCATAAGTAACGTACTCCACCGCAATGGTCTCCGTTCCAGACGAGCCCGTAAGGTACCTTTACTTTCAAAGCGTCATGTCAAGGCTCGTCTACAGTTTGCTCATGATCACTTGGAGGACTCTGAGACAGACTGGTTCAAGGTTCTATGGTCTGATGAGACCAAGATCGAGATCTTTGGTGCCAACCACACACGTGACGTTTGGAGACTGGATGGCACTGCATACGACCCCAAGAATACCATCCCTACAGTCAAGCATGGTGGTGGCAGCATCATACTGTGGGGCTCATACTGTGGGGCTGTTTCTCTGCCAAGGGGCCTGGCCATCTGGTCCGCATCCATGGGAAGATGGATAGCACGGCCTACCTGGAGATTTTGGCCAAGAACCTCCGCTCCTCCATCAACGATCTTAAGATGGGTCGTAATTTCAACTTCCAACAAGACAACGACCCAAAGCACACAGCCAAGAAAACCAAGGCCTGGTTCAATAGGGAAAAAGTCAAGGTGTTGGAGTGGCCTAGTCAGTCTCCTGACCTTAACCCAATTGAAAACTTGTGGAAGGAGCTAAAGAATAAAGTCCACATGAGACATCCAAAGAACCTAGATAACTTGGAGAAGATCTGCATGGAGGAGTGGGCCAAGATAACTCCACAGACCTGTGCCGGCCTGATCAGGTCTTATAAAAGACGATTATTAGCTGTAATTGCAAACAAGGGTTATTCCACAAAATATTAAACATAGGGGTTGTATAATAATTGACCACACTTTTATGTTTAAAATTTAATAAAATTCAACTGAGCAACATAACTTTTTGGTTTGTAAGATTTATGCTTCTGTTCATAAAACCTACTCTCGTTTGCAGTTTGAAGGCTCTAACTTATTTGCATCTTATCAAGCCAGCTAAATCTGCAGGGGGTTTAATACTACTTGTAGGCACTGTATATGCTGGCCCTCACCTCAATCCTGGTATATATGCTGGCCCTCCCCTCAATCCTGGTATATATGCTGGCCCTCCCCTCAATCCTGGTATATATGCTGGCCCTCCCCTCAATCCTGATATATATGCTGGCCCTCCCCTCAATCCTGGTATATATGCTGGCCCTCCCCTCAATCCTGGTATATATGCTGGCCCTCCCCTCAATCCTGATATACAGTACAGACCAAAAGTTTAGACACACCTTCTCATTTAAAGATTTTTCTGTATTTTCATGACTATGAAAATTGTACATTCACACTGAAGGCATCAAAACTATGAATTAACACATGTGGAATTATATACTTAACAAAAAAGTGTGAAACAACTGAAAATATGTCTTATATTCTAGGTTCTTCAAAGTAGCCACCTTTTGCTTTAATGACTGCTTTGCACACTCTTGGCATTCTCTTGATGAGCTTCAAGAGGTAGTCACTGGAAATGGTTTTCACTTCACAGGTGTGCCCTGTCAGGTTTAATAAGTGGGATTTCTTGCCTTATAAATGGGGTTGGGACCATCAGTTGTGTTGTGTAGAAATCAGGTGGATACACAGCTGATAGTCCTACTGAATAGACTGTTAGAGTTTGTATTATGGCAAGAAAAAAGCAGCTAAGTAAAGAAAAACGAGTGGCCATCATTACTTTAAGAAATGAAGGTTAGTCAGTGCGAAAAATTGGGAAAACTTTGAAAGTGTCCCCAATTGCAGCTGCAAAAACCATCAAGCGCTACAAAGAAACTGGCTCACATGAGGACCACCCCAGGAAAGGAAGAAGAAGAGTCACCTCTGCTTCTGAGGATAAGTTTATCCGAGTCACCAGCCTCAGAAATCACAGGTTAACAGCAGCTCAGATTAGAGACCAGGTCAATGCCACACAGAGTTCTAGCAGCAGACGCATCTCTTCAACAACTGTTAAGAGGAGACTTTGTGCAGCAGGCCTTCATGGTAAAATAGCTGCTAGGAAACCACTGCTAAGGACAGGCAACAAGCAGAAGAGACTTGTTTGGGCTAAAGAACACAAGGAATGGACATTAGACCAGTGGAAATCTGTGCTTTGGTCTGATGAGTCCAAATTTGAGATCTTTGGTTCCAACCACCGTGTCTTTGTGCGACGCAGAAAAGGTGAACGGATGGACTCTACATGCCTGGTTCCCACCGTGAAGCATGGAGGAGGAGGTGTGATGGTGTGGGGGTGCTTTGCTGGTGACACTGTTGGGGATTTATTCAAAATTGAAGGCATACTGAACCAGCATGGCTACCACAGCATCTTGCAGTGACATGCTATTCCATCTGGTTAGTTGGACCATCATTTATTTTTCAACAGGACAATGACCCCAAACACACCTCCAGGCTGTGTAAGGGCTATTTGACCAAGAAGGAGAGTGATGGGGTGCTACGCCAGATGACCTGGCCTCCACAGTCACCAGACCTGAACCCAATTGAGATGGTTTGGGGTGAGCTGGACCGTAGAGTGAAGGCTAAAGGGCCAACAAGTGCTAAGCATCTCTGGGAACTCCTTCAAGATTGTTGGAAGACCATTTCCGGTGACTACCTCTTGAAGCTCATCAAGAGAATGCCAAGAGTGTGCAAAGCAGTCATTAAAGCAAAAGGTGGCTACTTTGAAGAACCTAGAATATAAGACATATTTTCAGTTGTTTCACACTTTTTTTGTAAAGTATATAATTCCACATGTGTTAATTCATAGTTTTGATGCCTTCAGTGTGAATGTACAATTTTCATAGTCATGAAAATACAGAAAAATCTTTAAATGAGAAGGTGTGTCCAAACTTTTGGTCTGTACTGTATATGCTGGCCCTCCCCTCAATCCTGGTATATATGCTGGCCCTCCCCTCAGTCCAGGTATATATGCTGACCCTCCCCTCAATCCTGGTATATATGCTGGTCCTCCCCTCAATCCTGGTATATATGTTCCCCCCCTTCAGTCCTGGTATATATGCTGGCCCTCCCCTCAATTCTGGTATATATGCTCCCCCCCCCTCAGTCCTGGTATATATGCTGACCCTCCCCTCAATCCTGGTATATATGCTGGCCCTCCCCTCAATCCTGGTATATATGCTGCCCCCCCCCCTCAATCCTGGTATATATGCTGGCCCTCCCCTCAATCCTGGTATATATGCTGGCCCGCCCCTCAGTCCTGGTATATATGCTGACCCTCCCCTCAATCCTGGTATATATGCTGGTCCTCCCCTCAATCCTGGTATATATGCTCCCCCCCCTCAGTCCTGGTATATATGCTGGCCCTCCCCTCAATCCTGGTATATATGCTCCCCCCCCCTCAGTCCTGGTATATATGCTGGCCCTCCCCTCAATCCTGGTATATATGCTGGCCCTCCCCTCAATCCTGGTATACATGCTGCCCCCCCCTCAATCGTGGTATATATGTTGGCCCTCCCCTCAATCCTGGTATATATGCTGGCCCTCCCCTCAATCCTGGTATATATGCTGCCCCCCCCTCAATCGTGGTATATATGTTGGCCCTCCCCTCAATCCTGGTATATATGCTGGCCCTCCCCTCAATCCTGGTATATATGCTGCCCCCCCCCTCAATCCTGGTATATATGCTGACCCTCCCCTCAATCCTGGTATATATGCTGGCCCTCCCCTCAATCCTGGTATATATGCTGCCCCCCCCTCAATCGTGGTATATATGTTGGCCCTCCCCTCAATCCTGGTATGTATGCTGGCCCTCCCCTCAATCCTGGTATATATGCTGCCCCCCCCCTCAATCCTGGTATATATGCTGGCCCTCCCCTCAATCCTGGTATATATGCTGGCCCTCCCCTCAATCCTGGTATATATGCTGGCCCTCCCCTCAATCCTAGTATATATGCTGGCCCTCCCCTCAATCCTGGTATATATGCTGGCCCTCCCCTCAATCCTGGTATATATGTTGGCCCTCCCCTCAATCCTGGTATATATGCTGACCCTTCCCTCAATCCTGGTATATATGTTGGCCCTCCCCTCAATCCTGGTATATATGCTGGCCCTCCCCTCAATCCTGGTATATATGATGGCCCTCCCCTCAATCCTGGTATATATGCTGGCCCTCCCCTCAATCCTGGTATATATGCTGGCCCTCCCCTCAATCCTGGTATACATGCTCCCTCTCCCCCCCCAGTCACTGTGCATCACATATTAAAAAAAAAAAAAAAAAACACATAATAAACCCTCCTCCTCACCTTCCTTCTCCCGCGCAGCGTCCTCTCCTGTAGTCGGCACATCTAGCTGAAGTGTATTGCAGCGCACGTACTAGCCAGGCCCGTGCGCGCTGCAGTACACGCTGCCGGCCAATCAGAGGCCAGCTGCCGCTGGCCTCTGATTGGCCGGCCGACGTCATGCTGGCCTCTGATTGGCCGGCAGCCGCTTCTGATTGTCCGGAAGCCGCTAGCCTGTGATTGGCCGGCCAACGTCATGCTGGTCTCTGATTGGCCAGAAGCCTCAGGCCTCTGATTGTCCGGCCGAATTCATGCTGGCCTCTGATTGGCCGGCAGCGTGTATTGCAGCGCACGGGCCTGGCTAGTTTGTGCGCTGCAATACACTTCAGCTCGATGTGTTTCCGTCCGAGAGAGATCGCACATCTAGCTGCAGTAGCGGAGCTGGTGCCGGCACTCGGCGGCTCAGAGTTCTCCCCCGCCGGCCCGATCCAGTAGCGCTAGTGCTGCGGCCATGGTGCCCCCCAGGAGGGCTCTGCTGCCCCCTCTGCACGCTGCCATAGGTTCCCAGCACTGGTGTAAAGCTTTTCTTCTTTTACAGCTGACGACCCAAAATTGGTGATTTTCTGAAAAAAAAAAAAATGGCCAGTCTGCATTATATATGGTGGAAGTGAGAATGTATCATCTGGATAAGGGGGTGGTCTTCACAGAGGGGTCTATGGAGAGATGTCACTTTATAAGGAGCACATAGCATGGAATACCGGGGGGAAGCCTTCTGGCTCCTTATGTTGCTCCAGTCCGGAATGCTCCACTATGGTCCATCCTTCTATAGTTCTTCTCTTACACTTTCTGCTGGTCGGTATATGGACGTATTCGCTCTATGCTGACAGGCGCTCCCTTAGTATAGCCCATGTAATGCACGGCACCACAATGTTGTAGGTTCTGACTACTGTGTAAAAAAACACCCACCCAGAGACCGGCCATAATCTTATAGTCTGGGTGGGAATACGTTGTAGGTAGAGCTGCACTTTTGTTGTGGAAATTTTGGTCATTTTATTTACCTTTTTGCATTTACCCGAATGAGGCTTGTGAGAAATCCTTAAATATGCTGCAGATTTCTCCTGTATGATGCTGACCAATCATAAGCAAGCAGCAACAGTCAAAGAAAAGAAGAACACGCCCCCACCATAGCTCAAAGCGGGTTTCTTAGGGTATAAAGCTACGTTCTCACAATGAGTTTTTAGTGAGTTTTTTCGCTGCATATTTTAGAAATAATGCAAGTAACCTATCTTAATGGGTGCAGAAATTCTACAATATCAAAAACTCACCAAAAGCTCATCGTGGGAACCTAGCCTAAGATGTATAATGATGGCGAGTCCTGATCTCCTGGTCTAACCTTCTGCATGATTAGAAAGCAGAGGTAACAGCTCTAAGACAAGGAAGGAGACGCACAGCAGAGTTTCTCTGTGTCACATTACAAACCCTTTTATTGACTCTCCTGATTATGGAGTGTGCCAGTATCACACTTATGTCTTCTGTGCTCAAGCAACTTGTATTCTCTCTGCAGTGATATTAGGCTGTTATTACACCTCACACAGGAGCAGTGTGTTCTGGGTTACTTCTATGGTGAAATGTAATGACAGTCTGCTCTAATCTCACTGCAGAATGAGTACAAGTTGAGCACAACGGATCTAAGTGTGATACTGATGCTGTGCTCTCATTTCTGGACAGGCCGTTTGGGATAGGCGCAGTACAGCAGAAGTGAGAGTGCCATAAGAGGAGGAAAGCTGTTAGAAAGGTTTGTAATGTTGCACAACTAAACTCTCTTGTGCTGCCCCTTCACCCACAGAGACCTTATCTGAAAGGTATTAGTGAGTTGTGTGCTCTAATCATGCAGGAGGTTAGCCCAGGAGACCAGGTCTGTATCCTTACATCTCAGACACTGAGAAATCTGCTCTAAGCTATGGTGGGGATGTGATCATCTTTCTTTTCAGTGCTGTCGTCTGCTTATAATTGGTCAGCATCATGCTGGGAGAAGAATTTCGCACCCCCAGTGAAAACTCTGATAACATCTACTTGGACTTAATTTTTTTAACTCATTAGGTGCCAAATACTTTCATTGCTAATATCTCAGCAAATGAAAGATAAAATAGAAAAAAAAAACATGAAAAATTTGGTGACAGGTCCTCTTTAGGATAAGACAACCCCTTTAAATGTAAGAATTGAATTTTAGTTGAAAAAATGTATGCAACAAAAATGCCACATGTGATTTGATCCAAAAACATGCTGCATTTCAGGATGAGAGAAGCAAGTATTTGCAAAAAAAAGTTAAAAGGGGTGTTCACTGTTATGATATTGATCACTTATACTTAGGATGGACCACCAAGATCAGATTGGTAGAGTTCCAACACTCTGCCACCCCATTGATTCCATGCTGGAGCTGGTAACAGCTGATTGGTGGTGTTAGGATTTGGACACCTATCAATCTGATACTACTGACTTATATTGATGCCTTCTCCTAATTGATAAGTGGTAGCATACCCCTTTAAAACAATACGTAGTTTTTATTTAGTTGTAAGATGAAAGTGACTCTACACATTAAGGCGTGTCATGGTCTGAGCACAAAATGATTCTAAGATTAGTTGCTGGCCTCTTGACCCGAACTTAAGAGCTTAAGGCCATGTTCATACATTCAGTAATTTGGTCAGTATTTTACCTCAGTATTAGGAAGCCAAAACCAGGAGTGGAACAATTAGAGGAAAAGTATAATAGAAACACGTCACTGATGAAACTTACTGAACGTGTGAAGGTGCCTAATAGAGACGCTGTGGAGAAGGACAGGAGCGCACACAAAATAGGGCAATAGCGTCTGATAAGGGGTCGGGATAATTGATGGCAGCGCTCACCTAGAGGTGTTGTGTGCAGTCACCACAGCTATAATGGTGTAGAAAGCCGCTGCTGCCCTGTGGCTGGAGGAAAGGTTCTTCAAGAGGTGGAATGGCAAAAATGGAAGCTGGCACATTTAGGTGGGCCGTGCTGCGGGAGTGAAGAGCTTGTTTTTTTTATACCTTGAGAAAGGCCCTGGTCCATTGCAGAAACGCATTGATATTAATAAAAAACGTTTGGGAATCCCAAGGCTCTTCATTCCCACAGTGCAGCCCACCTAAACGTGCCAGCTTCCATTTCTGCCAATGTGGCCTAATAGACGTATATGAGGCTGTCAAAGATCGGAGCAGGAGACTCACAAACAGCTTGTGCATCACGATCTATGACACACAGATGTGTGAATACGCCATTACTCTCATGTAAGATTACCTGCATCAAGTTTCAAAGGAGCAATTGTAACCCTCTTTCAATTATTTAAAGGGATTTTCCCACAAACAAAATTCATTTTAATCAATAGATCTTGGAATAATAATAAGTTCCACAATTGGATGTGTTTAAATAAAATGTTCCGGTGCTGAGATATTCTTAGAAATATGCCCCTGCTGTGTACTGTGTAATGTCTGACCGTACAGGAACATGGTCTGAACATACCACATCTCCTGGACGGGGAGGATGCAAAAGAGTATACAGACATTACAGCAGGGGATCACAGCCGTTTCTTTATGTGAGGTAAAACAAGTTTTTAAACAGGCAGGGAAATGTTTTACCTCACAGAATCAGCTGCCATCCTGTGGTGTCCTGTCTGTATACTCTTTCGCTTCCTCCCATGGCCAGCTGTGTTATGTGCAGACCATGTTCGCTCCAGTGGGAGTCTGTTTATGACACGACACAGTAAAAGTGCAGTCATCAGTAATGATGTCAGGTACAAAGCTATTATAGTAAGGCCCAGTGTAGTGTGGAAGTCCAATGTGACACTGAAGATGTCCGCCTAGAGATAGATGCTAGTTATTGAGCTGCAGCTGTTGATCCATGTAACGCATAGGTTCACCTTTATACACCATTTCACCCGTTTACCCAGATCATCAATCTTCAGAACGTCTTCAAATGTAGCATAAGTTTGTAAAAAATGTTTCTGTACTTGTATCATAGCTCAAAGCTGCATTCACACTGAATTACTACTGAATGTAAAGGTGTGGGGTGACACATGATTAGCTACAGCTTAGTTCTGCTGTACTGCTTTTTGTAGGGTCCTGTCCTGTGCTCCGGCCCTCCGTCTGTAGCTCCATTATGCATTCATTTGCTTTTCATGGCAAAAAAGGTGCAGCATGCAGCGCTATTCCTACCATCCAAACAATGCAGACCTCGAAGACCACTCAGCGGCTTGCGGCAATGGGATCCAGGGGTGCCATATGGCAATGGATCCGCAGGGATCCAGCATTGAATTTTATTTCCCCGAATAACTGACTTAATGATGCCCCTTCTAACACATCAGATGACTGTATGATGCCAAGAATACAAATAAAGTGAAGAGCATAATTGCTGTCCAGACACTGAACAAGCAGGCTATGCAGTAAAATTAAGAATGATCAATGTAGATGTGGAAGAGAATAAGGTATAACTCAGGGCCAGTGCAAGACAAGCAATTCTATCTAGTAACAAAGTTGCTCAATTTATTATGTAGATTATAAATGGATGTAATATAAAATTGTTTTGCGGATGAATCGCTGCTCTGAGTGTTAGATTTTCAAAGTGGTAAAAGGGTTTATCTGCCAGTAATGATATTTACCTGGGGACATCCACCTATTGGAGACAGGCCATTAAAACTGGCCAAACTTTCTCCTTACTTTCTTGGCCACTGAGGGGCTTTTTGGACTGCAAATGGTTGATAAGTGTTGGTAAGAGTTTTCGAAGTATCTACTATATAATTGTCTTATCCCGTCTGTCTGTCTGTCTGTCTGTCTGTCTGTCTATCTGTCTGTCTGTCTTTCTGTCTGTCCAGGAAATCTCGCGTCGCTCATTGGTCCGGCAGCGGCCAATCAGCGCCGCGGGATTTCAGAAAAAAGATGGCGGCCGTTAGCGGCTCTTCTGCGGGACGGAGCTCAGCGGCGTTGCAGCCGGGAGATGAGCGCCGCGAGGCGCTCATCTCCCGGCCGGTACCAGCAGGAGGACCCCGACCGCCGGACCCATCTGCGGGACGGAGATGCAGCCGGGAGATGAGCGGCGCGAGGCGCTCATGTCCCGGCCGGCAGCAACGGAAGGACCGCCGGCGTCGCTGACATCCATGCGGAAGGGAGGACCGGGGAGCGGCGCTGCGGGTCGGGATACTTCTGCTGCGAGCGCCCGCTCATGTCCCGGGTTCTCGCAGCGGAAGTAGCCGCACAGGCAGCGCCGCTGCCCGGTCCTCACCAAGACGATTCGATGATTGGTCGCGGTCTTCGGACCCGACCAATCACTAATCTTAGCGCAAAAGTTAAATACCGCTGTGCTGATTGGTCGCGGACGCTGCCCGCGACCAATCACCGATTTGGGCGCCAAATTTAAATATCGGCCGCGACCAATCAACACAGTAGTGGTTAACTTTAGCCGCAAGATCAGTGATTGGTCGCGGGCCAAGACCGCGACCAATCACCGATTTGTGCGGCACATTTAAATAGCGGCCGCGACCAATTGGATGTCAGCGCCGCTCCCCGGTCCTCCCTTCACACCCTTGCCGCATGGATGTCAGCGGCGCTGCCTGTGCGGATACTTCCGCTGCGAGAACCCGGGACATGAGCGGGCGCTCGCAGCAGAAGTATCCCGACGCGCAGCGCCGCTCCCCGGTCCTCCCTTCACACCCTAGCCGCTGATGTCCCCACAGTATCCGCATGGTGTTACAAAGATCCGGACATTTGTGTTAAAAATTGCTGATTGGTCCCTGGCGGTGCCCGCGACCAATCACCGATTTGGGCGCCAAATTTAAATATCGGCCGCGACCAATCACCGATCTTGGCTCCACATTTAAACACCGCTGTACTGATTGGTCGCAGCCGCTATTTAAATGTGGCGCCCAAATCGGTGATTGGTCGCGGGCAGCGGCCGCGACCAATCAGCTGAGCGGTGTTTAACTTTAGCGCCAAGATCACTGATTGGTCGCGTGCGGAGAGCGCGACCAATCAGAGAATCGTATTGGTGAGGATCAGGGAGCGGAATCGTATTAGTGAGCACCGGGGAGCGCCGCTGCCTGTGCGGATACTTCCACTGCGAGAAGCCTGGAGATGAGCGACTGCTCGCAGCAGAAGTATCCCGACGCACAGCGCCGCTCCCCGGTCCTCCCTTCACACCCTAGCCGCTGATGTCCCCACAGTATCAGCATGGTGTTACAAAGGTCCGGACATTTGTGTTAAAAATCGCTGATTGGTCGCTGGCGCTGCCCGCGACCAATCACCGATTTGGGCGCCAAATTTAAATATCGGCTGTGACCAATCACCGATCTTGGCTCCACATTTAAACACCGCTGTACTGATTGGTCGCGGACGCTATTTAAATGTGCGCCAAAATCGGTGATTGGTCGCGGGCAGCGGCCGCGACCAATCAGCAGAGCGGTGTTTAACTTTAGCGCCAAGATCACTGATTGGTTGCATGCGGAGAGCGCGACCAATCAGCGAATCGTATTGGTGAGGAGCAGGGAGCGGAATCGTATTAGTGAGGACCGGGGAGCGCCGCTGCCTGTGCAGCTACTTCCGCTGCGAGAACCCGGGACATGAGCGACTGCTCGCAGCAGAAGTATCCCAACCCGCAGCGCCGCTCCCCGGTCTTCCCTTCACACCCTAGCCGCTGATCTCCCCACAGTATCCGCATGGTGTTACAAAGGTCCGGACATTTGCATTAAAAATCGCTGATTGGTCGCTGGCGCTGCCCGCGACCAATCACCGATTTGGGCGCCAAATTTAAATATCGGCTGTGACCAATCACCGATCTTGGCTCCACATTTAAACACCGCTGTACTGATTGGTCGCGGACGCTATTTAAATGTGCGCCAAAATCGGTGATTGGTCGCGCCCAGCGTCGGCGACCAATCAGCACAGCGGTGTTTAAATGTGGAGCCAAGATCGGTGATTGGTCGCGGCCGATATTTAAATTTGGCACCCAAATCGGTGATTGGTCGCGGGCAGCGCCAGCGACCAATCAGCGATTTTTAATGCAAATGTCCGGACCTTTGTAACACCATGCGGATACTGTGGGGAGATCAGCGGCTAGGGTGTGAAGGGAAGACCGGGGAGCGGCGCTGCGGGTCGGGATACTTCTGCTGCGAGCAGTCGCTCATGTCCCGGGTTCTCGCAGCGGAAGTAGCTGCACAGGCAGCGGCGCTCCCCGGTCCTCACTAATACGATTCCGCTCCCTGCTCCTCACCAATACGATTCGCTGATTGGTCGGGCTCTCCGCATGCAACCAATCAGTGATCTTGGCGCTAAAGTTAAACACCGCTCTGCTGATTGGTCGCGGCCGCTGCCCGCGACCAATCACGATTTGGGCGCCACATTTAAATAGCGGCCGCGACCAATCACTGATCTTGCCGCCACATTTAAACACTGCTGTGCTAATTGGTCGCGGACGCCAGCCGCGACCAATCAGCGAGCTTGGCGCCAAATTTAAACAACGCTCTGCTGATTGGTCGCGGACACCAGACGCGTCCAATCAGCGAGATTGGCGCCAAATTTAAACAACGCTCTGCTGATTGATCGCGGTCGCTGGCCGAGATCAATCAGCAGTATTGGCGCAAAATTTAAACAACGCTCTAGTGATTGGTCGCGGCCGTCAGCCGCGACTAATCAGCGATTTTGGCGCCAAATTTAAACACCGCTCTGATGATTGGTCCCGGCTGGCGACCAATCAGCGATTTTGGCGCCAAATTTAAACCCCGCTCTGCATCGCTTTGCTGATTGGTCGCGGTCGCCGGCCGCGACCAATCAGCAGTATTGGCGCCAAATTTAAACACCTCTTTGCTGATTGGTCGCGGTCGCGTCTAATCAGCGATTTTGGTGCCAAATTTAAACACGCTCTCCATTCCTCACTAACACGGTTCGCTGATTGGTCGTGGCCGCCGCCTGCGACCAATCACCGATATTGCCGCCAAATTTAAACACCGCTTTGCTGATTGATCGCGGTTGCCTAACGCGACCAATCAGCGATTTGGGCGCCAAATTTAAACGCCTCTCTGCTAATTGCGCCCCATCGGCCGCTTACCTATTCTAGAATACCCGATGCGTTCGAATCGGGCCACCATCTAGTATATGTCATAAGTGTCTATGGTTGGAGAACCCCTTTAAAGAAAAACATTGGTCAACAATTTTAGGATTTGTAAGGAAGGTTAGAAGATGTTTGGCTACGGTCACAGTCTGGTGGTTTCACATTTTATATAATTTAGGCTTTGCATGTGTTAGTTCACTATATCGCACCTCTGATCTCTCTATTGGACCATGTAAAACATAAAAAACCTAATGACAGAAGAAAGGATCTGCAGGATCGGTGATGGTAGTTACTGAGAACCCCACCAATCACTAGAGTGGGGATCCCTATCCTCTCTTATGGAGGAAATAGTATGGAGCCGTTGCCAGGCATGCGCACTGCCACACTCCATTCAGTGTCTATGGGACTGATGGGGACAGCCGAGAACATCAGCAGCCGCGTATATATATATATATATATATATATATATATATATACACAGTACAGACCAAAAGTTTGGACACACCTTCTCATTTAAAGATTTTTCTGTATTTTAATGACTATGAAAATTGTACATTCACACTGAAGGCATCAAAACTATGAATTAACACATGTGGAATTATATACTTAACAAAAATGGTGAAACAACTGAAATTATGTCTTATATTATAGGTTTTTCAAAGTAACCACCTTTTGCTTTGATGACTGCTTTGCACACTCTTGGCATTCTCTTGATGAGCTTCAAGAGGTAGTCACCGGAAATGGTTTTCACTTCACAGGTGTGCCCTGTCAGGTTTAATAAGCGGGATTTCTTGCCTTATAAATGTGGGACCATCAGTTATGTTGTGCAGAAGTCTGGTGGATACATAGCTGATAGTCCTACTGAATAGACTGTTAGAATTTGTATTATGGCAAGAAAAAAGCAGCTAAGTAATGAAAAACGAGTGGCCATCATTACTTTAAGAAATGAAGGTCAGTCAGTGCGAAAAATTGGGGAAACTTTGAAAGTGTCCCCAAGTGCAGTTGCAAAAACCATCAAGTGCTACAAAGAACCTGGCTCACATGAGGACCGCCCCAGGAAAGGAAGACCAAGAGTCACCTCTGCTTCTGAGGATAAGTTTATCCGAGTCACAAGCCTCAGAAATCGCAGGTTAACATCAACTCAGATTAGAGACCAGGTCAATGCCACACAGAGTTCTAGCAGCAGACACATCCCTTCAACAACTGTTAAGAGGAGACTTTGTGCAGCAGGCCTTCATGGTAAAATAGCTGCTAGGAAACCACTGCTAAGGACAGGCAACAAGCAGAAGAGACTTGTTTGGGCTAAAGAACACAAGGAATGAACATTAGACCAGTGGAAATCTGTGATTTGGTCTGATGAGTCGAAATTTGAGATCTTTTGTTCCAACCACCGTGCCATTAACTTGTTAATAACCTGCAGTCTATAATGAGCTGTGTTAATAATATGATCCCACCAATAGTGACTCTGTATGGCCAATTTGACAATAAACTGTGTTGGTATTGTACTTTTTATTTTTCATCACTAGATGGCAGTGCAGCAGTGTAAATGTGTGAGAGAATGGGATGATGGAGCCATTACTGATCATTATGTAAAATCAGGAGCTGACCTTCTTTATTAGTAAATCACGATGTAATTCAGGTTAATGATTCTTATGATTTTGCTAATAAAAACACTATTGCATTGTACACGTGTCGTTGTGTGATTGATCTAGATCCCAGCAGCCTCAATTGTCCGCTATTATTGAGAAGTCTTGGCTGCTAGATATGGCAGTGTCATCAATCTCAAGAAGCCTTTTATTCTCACATACATGATAGAATCCAATAGTAAACATCAGCATATCCCTTCCAGGAGCGGAACGACATCGGTCACAGAGGGTGCGACCGGGCCCGTGCAGGAGGGGGGTCGGCCGCCACCAGCACCTATTTCAGTTAGAGGTGCATGCAAGGACACACATTCAGCTGAAATGTATTGAGACGCAGAGACCATCTGTGTCCCTGCACTGCAATACACCCTGCCAGCCAATCAGAGGCCGGCTGTTGACGTTGGTGTGCCAGTCGCAGGCGGCACATGACCGTGACGTCATGCACCATGCCAGCAAGACGAAGTTAGATGCCAGTTCCTTCAATTGCTATAGAAGAATACGCTGCGAGTTGTGGGAGTGGAGGAAGGGAAGAAGAATAATTTATTTATTTTTAAATGTATTGGAGAAGAACAGGAAACATTATTAATGGAAGGGGCACAGGATGGGGGACATTATACCAGGAAGGGTACAATAAGAAAGCACAGCAACACACTGCAAGGGACAATACATATGCAGACACTGAGAACATAAGAGCTAGACTGTTAACTGAGCAGTTTATTGAGGGTTTACTGTCCAGCGCCCACCGAACCCAGCTGCGCATAGTGGCTCTGCAAAACCCTGACTTAGACTTTGCTAAGTTTAAGGACAGGGCCATCTGGGTGCTACGAGAACCAGCACCAGGTGGAGCTACAGCTCACCGCCGCCCAGATATCACCTACCACCAGGAGGTGGCACCCTTTTCCCCGAAGCCTGTAGGAGCTGATGCACAAACTCTGGACAGTGCCCCGTCAACAGACCTGCACCATCAGGTCCAAGAGCTAACTAAAAGTGTAGCAGCACTAACCAAAACTGTACAGTCCTTGTAGGTGTATCCCAAAGGAAAGATCCAGCTGGCTTCCAGTCCGGAGGACATCCCGTGGCGCCAACAGAAGAGGATTCCACCATCCAGAGGAAGGAACAGCGACCGCTACGACCAGGACGGACAACCCATCTGCCGCCGCTGCAACCAGCCAGGACATTATGCAAGGTACTGTCATTTAAACGAGCAAAACCTGGGGCAGAGGGCCAACCCCCAGGCATAAGACCACCAGGCCCATCAAGCTGGCGAGACAAATATGTGGGAGGACGACCGGTCCTACCTGTCGTGCTGGACGGCTTTCCAATGAGCGAGTTGCTGGACACTGGATCCCAAGTGACCACCATCCCCTACATTCTTTACTGGACTGACTCTGATATTACCCGCCATCCAGATGAACATTTGAGTATTTATGCCAGCAATGGTCAACCCGTACCTCAGGTGGGGTTCAAAGAAGTGACCATAAAGTTGGCAAAGTGGAACTGCCAGCACAAGGACTGATTATTGTCGACATTGATCGCCGAGAAAGTCATCCCATGATAACCATGGGCACTAATGTAATTGAAAATTGTCTTGCAGAGATAATTGTCTTGTTACAGCAGGTTGCGGAGACTGCCAGATCCAGCCAGCAGCCGGTTCTACAAAGAGAGATCAGAGCCCTGATGAAAAGACAACAGGTAGAACTGTCTGGTGGTGAAATTGGCAGTGTCAGGATGAGTGACCCATTCCCTATTGCCATGCCCCTAAGAAGTGAAATTATGATATGGTGCCGGGCAGCTATTGGTCTAAGGGGTAGAGATTACCAGGCCATGGTAGAGCCCGTCTACTCTGACAGTAGGCCCACCATTTTGACAGCCCGGGGGGTGGTTGATGTCCGCCATGGGTGGGTACCCGTCCGCATCCTAAACATTGGGGAGAGAGAAGTCCATTTGCCCCGGTATGCCACTCTAGCCAAACAGTTCACTGTCAGCCAGAATTCTATAAAGACAGTGGAACCCTTGCCTCCATCCCAACAGGCAGAGGATAACGGCTCCAAGGAACAAATGGAGGACTGGTGCCAGAAGCTGCATGTGGGCACTGACTCCACCTCTCCACACTGAAAACAAGGAGTGTACCGGGTGGTACAGGAATACAAAAGAGTCTTCCGTAAACATCCACTTGACTTCAGGGAGGTAAAAGGGGTTCAACACCATATCCCCACGGGAGACCATCCACCCATTAAAGAAAGGTACCGGCCTGTACCCCCTGCACACTACCAAAATGCCAAAGGGATGTTGCGAGAAATGAAGGAGGCTGGGGTAATCATAGACAGTTGTAGCCCCTGGGCAGCTCCATTAGTTCTTGTAAAGAAAAAGGATGGCGCTATGAGAATGTGTGTAGACTACAGGAAAATCAACTGCATAACACACAAAGATGCATACCCGTTACCCAGAATAGAGTAATCACTAGCTGCATTAAAGTCTGCTAACTATTTCTCCACTTTGGCTCTTACTAGTGGGTATTGGCAGGTTCCTGTAGCAGAGGTGGATAAGGAAAAGACCGCATTCACCTCCCTGATGGGCCTCAGCGAGTTCAACTGCATGCCATTCTGGCTCTGCAACGCCCCAGGAACCTTCCAGCGGTTGATGGAGTGCTATCTGGGACATAAGAATTTCGAGACAGTCCTGCTGTACCTGGATGACGTCATTGTATACTCCCAGACGTATGAGAACCATCTGAAGCACCTGGCGGAAGTGTTTGACTCACTGGCTGGCTTTGGTCTAAAGGTGAAGCCCTCAAAATGTCATCTGCTGAAGCCCAAGGTACAGTACCTGAGGCACGGGGTGAGCGCTGATGGTGTAGCTCCAGATCCCGATAAAATCACAGTAATCAAGGACTGGCCAAGACCCTCCACCGTAAAGGAAGTGCGGCAGTTCCTCGGGTTGGTAGGCTACTACCGAAGATTTATTCCAGGCCTCACCAAGATGGCAGCACTCATGCTGGACCTCAAGATAGGCCAGTCCAGGAAGGCCAAAAACCAGAAGCCGCCATTCAAATGGGACAAGCTGGAAGATGAGTCCTTCCACCAGCTGAAAATGGCCCTCACGGGGGACGAGATCCTGGCTTACCCTGATTATGGCCAGCCCTTCATCCTCCACACGGACGCGAGCAACGTGGGACTGGGAGCGGTGCTGTCCCAGATCCAGCAGGGCAGAGAACGGGTAATCACTTATGCCAGCAGGAAGCTCCGGCCCTCAGAAAGGAACCCTGAAAATTACAGCTCCTTCAAGCTAGAGTTCCTCGCAGTGGTATGGGCAGTGACAAAGCGCTTTAAACATTACCTCGCCTCTTCCAAGTTCACCGTATTCACAGACAAAAACCCGCTGACACACCTGGACACTGAGAAACTTGGTGCCCTGGAGCAGAGATGGATGGCCCGACTCTCCAATTATGAGTTCACCATCAAGTACCGGGCTGGGCGCAAGAATGCCAATGCAGATGCACTGTCCAGGATGCCTAACTTGCCAGATGGGGGAGAAGACCCAGAAGAACTGGAAGAGATAGAAATCCCCGCTTTCCACCGTCATGGGATAACTCAGTGCTCCCACTGTGTGAAAGACAGGTACTCTTCCACCAAAGAGGCCATGTTCAATCCCTTGCCCCACCACGGCTGGGCAGAAACACAAGACAGTGACCCGGCCGTCCACCTAGTCAAAGAGTTGCTGACACGAGCCGACTCATACCCTGACCCAGATGCTCCAGAGGAGACCAAACAGCTGTGGAAAGAGAAGAGTAAGCTGTTCATCTATGAAGGGAAGCTGTGTCGAAGAACTGTCAACTCCCAGACGCATGAGCTGGTCTGGCAGGTGGTAGTCCCGAGGCGGGACGCGTCTATGGTCTTGGAAGTGTACCACGATGGAGCAGGACACTTCGGATGGAAAAAGCTGGAAGTCCTGCTGCGTGAACGGTTCTATTGGGTCGGCATGAGAGGAGCAATCGAGAGGTGGTGTCGAGACTGCGGACCGTGCAACCTGAGAAGGAAAGACCGTGACAGCCAGAGGGCTCCCCTGCAGCCCATCATCACCAAGCAGCCGCTCGAACTAGTAGCCCTAGACCATGTGAAGCTGTCCCCAAGCAGGTCAGGCTATGTCTACGCTCTCACCATCGTAGACCACTACTCCCGGTTTCTGGTAGTAGTGCCAGTCAAGGACCAAACAGCTCAGACAGCAGCCAGAGCTTTCCAACAGCACTTCTGCCGCCCGCATGGTTACCCAGAACGTGTGCTAACTGACCAAGGTCCGGCCTTCGAAGCGGAGGTATTCCAGGAGTTCTGCAACCTGTACGGCTGCAAGAAGATCAGGACAACGCCTTATCACCCCTAGACCAACAGGATGTGTGAAAAGATGAACCAGGTGGTGATAGACCTACTAAAGACATTGCCCCTGGAGGAACGCAGTCTGTGGCCAGAAAAGTTGCTAGACCTAGTGGACCTCTACAATCATATCCCAGTGAATTCCACCAACTGCACACCAGCTTACCTGATGAGAGCGAGACCTGGTAAGCTGCCCATCGATCTGGATATGGGAGTTCTGACACCAGAGGACGCCTCGCCAGACGCAGATTGGGACACTGAGCGGCAACAGCAATACCGCAAGGTACAGGAAAGTGTTGAAAGAAGTCTGTTCCAAGCAAGAGAAAGGCAAGAGAGGACTTACAATCAACATGCACCTGCTGCCCCCTTGTCACCTGGAGAGCAAGTCCTAAAGAGGAAGAGGCGACTCCACAAGTTGGATGACCAGTGGGAAAAAGAGCCGTGCACCATTCTACCATCAAGTCATGATAATACCAAGGTGTGCCTCATAAGTAAGGACGGAGGTGAGACAACAGCAACAGTTTCCAGAGACCACCTGAAGAAATGTCCCGAGCAGCTACAGCATGCTGAAGAAGGCCAAGATATCCCTCAACCCGCAGAGGAAGTGTAAGAAATGGTCAGCACGGGACTGGAAAATTTCCCCGGTCATGGACACAAGTGAATAATGCCATTGTTGTGCCTGTCCTTACATTTCTCCAACCAGCACCTCAAGCACCTACAGAAGTCTCAGTAGAGTTGGAAGAACCATTGGCCCTGGAGACAGAAGATTCCTCATCAGCAGACCAGGAGAATCTACCCTCTGCTAGTAGCGAGCCTGTCGTACCCACGGTAAGCCAAAGGATCCGTAGGAAGCTGCCCAACCTACCAGTGACACCTCAAAATACCAGTAGTGCAGGTCACACAGTGCCCACCACACCAGGGGTAGGGAAAGGGGACCAGAGTGGAACACAGACAGACAGTGTGTTACGCAGGTCCACCAGAATCACCAGAGGTCAAATTCCTGCTCGTTGGAAAATTTAAATGTAACTATAACTGTAATGTTGAATTGTTTTGTGTGTGTATTGAATATGTTTTTCCAGTTACCCTACAGGGTCCAAAAAGACTTTCAAGTTATGGACAATGAATAACCAAAAACTCTGCCTGTAAATAGTTGCACCTGTAAAGTGCCCCTTTGGTGCCAGACTACAGAACAAAAACCCGTGGAGGTGGCTGAAGATGTGGTCCAACTCCGGATCATCAATGCCCTGTAGCCACCCTAGGGCCTACGTTGAGGGTTTGGGACAGGTCGCTCTGATTGCACCTTGTTTCAGTGAAATGGACACCTGGTTGCGGATGATACCCTGACCTTTAAAGACTCTAATGGTTGTAAATATGTTAATGTATTGTTACCTGTTGTATTTTTGCAAAATATGTTCAGTCCCGGAGTACTGAAATTTACTAGGGTGGAATGTGGCACCCCAGAGGGTCTGGTTGCCACAGTGGTAGTAATACCATGTCTGGGAGCAAAACAGGAGTTTCCTGGTCAGGGAACACACTACATGCAACACCTCCTGCTCCAGACCAGAAAAGGGGAGGATCCTGCCCTATATAACTGGATCTGGAGGCGGGGTTAGTCAGTCTAGTGAGAGTCTAGTTCAGTGTCAGGAGTCAGTTAGGACTAAGGAGCAAGGAGCTGAGGACTGGAGCTGTGCAGAGCTTGTCCTGGCCAGTGGATACAGAAGACCTGACACCGGAGTCCGAGGCTGTGAGGATTGTATATCCAGCAGCAGAAACCGCAAGGCAGGAGATTGCAGGTCTCCTGGCTGACAGAAGCCCGGAGGCTCAGCCACACGAAAGGACCAGTACCACCACAGAGGAGCGAGGAATACACGGGATCCGAGTCGCCAGCCATACGGGTGAGCAGCACGTTACACTCAGGGACGTGGGCTACAACACGACTATAAGCGGGATAGCCAAAAGAGTACAGTCGGAACGGCAGGCCTACAACTCCACCTGGCCAGGGGATTCTAGGATTGCTCCCAGACTGACCAGGCCCTCATCCCTAGCAAGTACTCCCGTTGGGGCCTATATAATTACCACCAGTAAAGACCCTAGGACTGCACTGCAAAGACTCCGTGTTATTATTACTGATCCAGGCACTATCACCACCATCATCCATACACGCTGCCCTGAAGCTACACTCTTCCTGTGAGGAGTTACACTACCTTGCTGCACATACCACCAGCTTCAGCGGACTGCCCTGCAGCGGCGGTTACCAATAACCGCAATCCACAGGTGGCATAGTCAGACTATCAATAACTGAGAAAGAGACTGACAGGACTGCGGTTAGGTTGAACACATTAATATATTTTTGATATGGATTTGGTTTTATTTATATCCATTATTTTTATCTTACTCTCTGTGACCATTTCGCTTTTTGTTTTCACTCCTTCTTGTTTTTGACACATATATTATTTCCTTGTCACTTACATTTTGTGGTCACTTTCTTGTACGTATTGATGTGCATTTATTTATTCATAATAGTGGTCAGGGCCCTCACATGATTTTCTCACACACATACTTACCTTTTATGCACATTTATGTATATGTATGTATTATGTATTTTTATCCTATACAATTGTATTATGGGTGTCCTAGTGCCCTTCCATATAATCACATACGCACCATCTCCTACTCTATATACACTTGTGCCATTTTTAATGGCTATCTCATATTTACTCACACACCCTGCAATCACTTTCAGAGTTTCTTTCCCCTGTACTGACCATCATTCTTTTGCTATGGCTATGTACACTACTTCTTCAATAAAATATTGGTTTCGGTTCTCTCTCATGATTCCTTCACTTCTGGGTTTATTATGACTATTGGTATACTTGAGTAATCTATTTGTACACAATTTTGAGGATTGATTCTCTGTTACTATTCACATATACTTAAGAGTGGGTATTCATTCTTATTCTACCTATCTTATTATTATTAATTTTTATGTTCTATTCTTATTTATTTTATTCTCTCTATTTTCACTCTGTTCACTTCTTCTCTGTGACATATATACTTGTTACTCTGTCACTCCTTTCTTTGTCTTATATATTTTTTATTTTTTGTCCTTTTTACACTCCCTTACCTAGTATTCCTTACTGACATATTCTATTTGCACGCTGGCTCTCTCATCCCATTACTTCCTCTTTTTATTTTTCAGTGTTTGCACACGCCGCTGCTGTCTTTATCTGCTCCTTTGTTTTATTCCTATGTGTGTGGAGTGCGCTTCCGGTTTGCGGACGGGGCTGGTTGCCTAGCTACGTGCTCCTTGGCGTCGCCTCTCTCCTCCATCCGTGCTGACGCGTCGGGCGGTGGGTGGAGACAGGTGACGTGGAGCGCCGATGCTTCCGGCTTCTTCCCTGCTCTGACTTCCGGTAGCGCCGCCAGTACCAGACGCACACACTCGTGTAGCGCTATATAAGAGGACACATGAGACCTCTATGTACCTCCTTCCCCCCGAATAAGCGAAACGCGCGTTGGGGTTGTCTGGTCCCATCAGTGACACAGGTTGTATTGCTTCATTCCCTTATATTGTGTCTTTTTGACTTGCCCTCTATCCTTCTATGACTCCTTATTGACTGACAGCTTTATTTGGCAACTGTGCCAGGGACACTGTCCTTTTACTCCACTATATTAAGGGCTTTGTTGATTCTCATTGAAGCTTTACTTCTTGGACCTTATATATTCTCTATCTAGGTAATTTACACTTGATAAGCATCAGTGCTTCTTTCATGTATGCTCGTTTGTCAGCTTTAGAAAGTGGTGTTCATTTTTCATCCGGTCCAATTTGCAGATATTTAGTCTGATTTACTGACACGTCTATATGTACTATGCACTAGTCACTTTATGTATCGTGCTGCCTTATTATAGCTTACATGACTGGAGCTGCTATAATGTCTACATGATTATATATACTTTTTGTCACTGTGGGTATCTTCTATTTTCACTTCTCCTCCATGTACTTTTAATTTGATGTCTTTTAAACTTTTTTGAATAAAATTTGTATTTTATTGCATTTATACTTCTCTGTTTTGTTCGGATTATAATTGAAATGAAGTATTGCACCTTATGGGCCTTTATTATTTTTTGGATTTCTATATAATTATTCGCTGTTGATTTTACAGCTTTATGGCCATGGATATTCATGCTAGAGACCAAACTTGGCTTACACATGTTGATAACATTTTTAGAGGAGAAGTACCTTTGAAGACGGACACTGAAAATGGCACTATTATTGATCTTAAGAATTCATTGAAATTTCTTTTTAAGAAAAGGATGCGCACGTGGTGGAATAAGGCATCCTTGGAAAATTATCTGGCCAAGAGCATGATTCCGAGAGGTTTGCGAGTCCGCATACTTCCTTCCTTTCCCGTGGATGATACCTTTTTTAAAAATAGATGGGAAGAGGTATGCAATGGGTGTTCACGTTCCCTGATAGAGATTTTAATTGGCCTTAATAAAAAAACCTTGGAATTACTTGAAACTGACATCAACACTACACAGAAGAAACTAATTGAATCTACCACCCTCGAACAAATGGATTCCTTTAAAAAGGAATTGGATAAATTATTTATCACTTGGGGGAAAGAGGTGCAAGATATTAAAATGCAAAAATTTTCACGGGATCTGCAGGATTATCAGAATAACACTGTATATAGATGGCATGTAGCTGCCTCGCGCCAACGAACTTCCTCGATCTCGTCCTTGTCCTCTGTGGAGGAGTCCTCCTCCAACCAAGTACGCCCTTACCCTTTTACCAGGGGCAAGAGAAAAGGATTTGGACAGGGTAAAAACTACAAATACAACAAGTGAGCTCCTACACCCCTCAAAGAGACTCAGAAACTTCAGGTAGTTAACCTGTCCCCTATTACGCTTACTAAGCCTCAGATTGATGTACTTGGGCTCGGTTTAACTTTCTCCCCGGTTGCTTCCTTTGATTTCTTCACAGCCATAAAGGACCTTCATTTATTTGCCCGTAAGTTGGTCCTTAAAAAGCTTCATGAAAAGGATAACATCATAGATACTTGGACACCTAAGGAAAGGGAATCTATCGCAATACTTGAAGAATTGAGAGAAGAGAGTGTGTCTATCTCCTCTGTGGATCATTTTCAGTTAACTAAGCCTAAGAAATTCCCACCTATTAACCTGTTTCCTAATATAGACATTTTTGTGAAAATGGTCTCTGACGAATTTAAGAAAATCTCCAAGGGGATACGCAATGATAATCTGACTACAGCACAACGTAATGCGTTGAGAGAACTCAAACAGCTGAAGGGAGTAGTCATCAAACCGGCAGACAAAGGTGGGAATGTGGTCATCTGGCCGGTGATGATGTATGAGAGAGAAGCTTTCAGACATTTGAGAGATACTACTTGTTACAAGAGACTAACATTTAATCCTACCTCTAGCTTCCAGAACCAACTCGAGATGATCCTTGAAGATGCGTTTCTAGCTGGCACAATATGCAATGATCTGAGGGAAGGCCTGATGCCGGAATACCCTAAGATACCTTGCTTCTATCTTCTCCCGAAGATCCATAAGAATCCCTCATGTCCTCCTGGTCGCCCGATAGTCTCTGGAAATGGTGGCCTTTGCGAAATCGTCGGTAAGTATCTCGACCATCATTTGAAGCCAATTGTTGAGACTATGCCTTCTTTTTTGAAAGACACTGGGGACATCCTGAGAAAAGTGGATAACATTTGTTTGGAATCAGACATGTGGTTGGTCTCCCTAGATGTTGAATCTCTTTATACATCTGTTAGACACTGTGATGGCCTAGAAGCTACCAGAACTTTTTTGTATATGACGGACATGGATCATGACAAGATCTCCTTCCTGATGTTACTTTTAGAATTTGCCCTCACCCATAATTTTTTCATCTTTAAAGAATTCATCTATTTACAGCTACAGGGGACTGCTATGGGGGCGTCCTTTGCCCCCGCGTATGCTAACATTTTTTTGGGACTATGGGAGAGGAATCTATTTTTGGGTGAAAACACTCCCTTAATCTCTAAGGTAGCGCTCTGGCAATGTTATATTAACGATGTACTGATTATTTGGCAAGGAACAGAGAATGAGCTGCACAGCTTTGTACAAGCACTTAACAATAATGCCATCAATATCAAATTGACTTATCAGTACAGCCAAACAGAAATAACATTCCTGGACACTCGTATTTACAAGGGGTCTGAGGGCTTACTATGTACTGAAATCTATCGAAAGGAAACCGCTGTGAATGCTCTTCTACATGCGACGTCCTCACATCCTTTATCCTTGAAGAATAGTATCCCTGTGGGGCAGTTCCTCCGGACCAGACGCATATGTTCTAATGAAGCTTCCTTCTCTCAACAGGCTGACGAATTAGGCGACAGATTCAGACAGAGGGGCTATTCGAAACGTATCATCAAGAGAGGCTGGAACAGAGCTAGAGGGACGAAAAGAGAAGAGCTCCTACGGAATAAGACATCACCCGGGGAGGGCTCACAGTCACAGGTGAGGTTTATAACCACATATAATGATAAACATGACTTGATAAAAAAAGCTCTTGAAAAATTCTGGCCTATCATTAAGAACGATTCAACTTTATCCAAATATACAACAGGATACCCGTCTATTACGTATAGGCGCTCCAAAAATTTACGGGATCTACTAGTACACAGCTACCATAAAGACCCAGGGCCTGAACGCGCTTTTGGATCCAAGGGCCCTAAGTGGGGCTTCTTCCCGTGTGGAAATTGCGCAGCATGTTCCAATTTAAGACGATGTTCTAGCTTCTCTTCTAGTGATGGCTCAAAGGAATTTAAAGTGACGCAACACATCACCTGCAGTACCATAGGAGTTGTGTACTATGCCACCTGCCCCTGTGGCCTTATCTATGTAGGTTTGACGTCCCGCCAACTCCGCATCAGGGTACGTGAACATGTTCGAGACATAAAGAATGCTACTGATCTACAAGACGTCTCTACTCTCAAACCAATACCTAGGCACTTTAAAACCCATCATGGTTGTGATGCTAAGCTCTTGATTATCTCTGGAATTGACCGAGTTCACATTGACAGCCGTGGTGGGAATTGGAGGAAAACTTTGGCCCAACTGGAATCTCAATGGATTATGAGGATTGACTGTATTCGTCCCAAAGGATTAAACGAAATCTTAAATTTTACATCCTTTCTATAGTGTCATTTTGTGGTTTTTAATTGTTTTTATATTTTGCTGGTACATATATTTTACTTGTCTTCTTGTGTCTTAAGCCTCTATGTTTCTGTTTGCTTTTAGTCAAGCTGATATTTTCGTGCGGTGGCGTTTCTACTATGAGGACATATTTTGGCTATAACCATCTATGGGGGATGTCCAGCTGAAAACCATTAAGCCATGGCCATCTATATTGAGTGGGAGCATCTTTTTACACCCACTGGAAAGAGACTGACAGGACTGCGGTTAGGTTGAACACATTAATATATTTTTTATATGGATTTGGTTTTATTTATATCCATTATTTTTATCTTACTCTCTGTGACCTTTTCGCTTTTTGTTTTCACTCCTTCTTGTTTTTGACACATATATTATTTCCTTGTCACTTACATTTTGTGGTCACTTTCTTGTACGTATTGATGTGCATTTATTTATTCATAATAGTGGTCAGGGCCCTCACATGATTTTCTCACACACATACTTACCTTTTATGCACATTTATGTATATGTATGTATTATGTATTTTTATCCTATACAATTGTATTATGGGTGTCCTAGTGCCCTTCCATATAATCACATACGCACCATCTCCTACTCTATATACACTTGTGCCATTTTTAATGGCTATCTCATATTTACTCACACACCCTGCAATCACTTTCAGAGTTTCTTTCCCCTGTACTGACCATCATTCTTTTGCTATGGCTATGTACACTACTTCTTCAATAAAATATTGGTTTCGGTTCTCTCTCATGATTCCTTCACTTCTGGGTTTATTATGACTATTGGTATACTTGAGTAATCTATTTGTACACAATTTTGAGGATTGATTCTCTGTTACTATTCACATATACTTAAGAGTGGGTATTCATTCTTATTCTACCTATCTTATTATTATTAATTTTTATGTTCTATTCTTATTTATTTTATTCTCTCTATTTTCACTCTGTTCACTTCTTCTCTGTGACATATATACTTGTTACTCTGTCACTCCTTTCTTTGTCTTATATATTTTTTATTTTTTGTCCTTTTTACACTCCCTTACCTAGTATTCCTTACTGACATATTCTATTTGCACGCTGGCTCTCTCATCCCATTACTTCTTTTTATTTTTCAGTGTTTGCACACGCCGCTGCTGTCTTTATCTGCTCCTTTGTTTTATTCCTATGTGTGTGGAGTGCGCTTCCGGTTTGCGGACGGGGCTGGTTGCCTAGCTACGTGCTCCTTGGCGTCGCCTCTCTCCTCCATCCGTGCTGACGCGTCGGGCGGTGGGTGGAGACAGGTGACGTGGAGCGCCGATGCTTCCGGCTTCTTCCCTGCTCTGACTTCCGGTAGCGCCGCCAGTACCAGACGCGCACACTCGTGTAGCGCTATATAAGAGGACACATGAGACCTCTATGTACCTCCTTCCCCCCGAATAAGCGAAACGCGCGTTGGGGTTGTCTGGTCCCATCAGTGACACAGGTTGTATTGCTTCATTCCCTTATATTGTGTCTTTTTGACTTGCCCTCTATCCTTCTATGACTCCTTATTGACTGACAGCTTTATTTGGCAACTGTGCCAGGGACACTGTCCTTTTACTCCACTATATTAAGGGCTTTGTTGATTCTCATTGAAGCTTTACTTCTTGGACCTTATATATTCTCTATCTAGGTAATTTACACTTGATAAGCATCAGTGCTTCTTTCATGTATGCTCGTTTGTCAGCTTTAGAAAGTGGTGTTCATTTTTCATCCGGTCCTATTTGCAGATATTTAGTCTGATTTACTGACACGTCTATATGTACTATGCACTAGTCACTTTATGTATCGTGCTGCCTTATTATAGCTTACATGACTGGAGCTGCTATAATGTCTACATGATTATATATACTTTTTGTCACTGTGGGTATCTTCTATTTTCACTTCTCCTCCATGTACTTTTAATTTGATGTCTTTTAAACTTTTTTGAATAAAATTTGTATTTTATTGCATTTATACTTCTCTGTTTTGTTTGGATTACAATAACTGAGACACATAGATTACCCTGGTTTGACCACCCTGGGTCACGGACCGGGTCGCTGCCACAGTGACTACAACCCCCAGCATCTACAGGCCCGGCTCCGGGTCTGCCCACGGCCCAGGGGGCGTGTCATTTATGTCACTTAATTGTGTGCCAGGCAGTGGAGCTGCTGAGGCTAAGCAGACATGCTGCACAGACCGGAGCAGTGGGGGAACGGGGAGAGGTGAGTATTGTATTTATTTTTTTACATCATTGAGAACATGGTGGTCACAAGGCTGGAGGGCTATGGGGGGTGCATTATAGTATATGTACTCTATGGGGCAGCATTATACTCTATGGGGGCTGCATTGTACTGTATTGAGGATTATGGGGAGTGCATTGTATTATATGAGGGCTGCATTATACAGTATTGAGAACTATGGAGAGTACATTATACTGTATGGAGGATTATGGGGCACATTATACTATATGGAGCACTATGGGGCATATTGTACTTAAGGAGCACAATGCTGCCTATTCATCGAGTGATTGGATTGTTTATGCCAAAACAAAGCTCATTGTTCTCAGCAGCACATCGTTTGGTGTAATCTGCAGATATACTGCTAATAAAATGATACTGTAAGGGGACAGATTGATTTACTAGTGACTGTTCTGTCCCCATCATTCTTCCTCAGCCGGTGTAAAGAACCCAGGAAACAAGCGTCGAATGACTTCAATATTGTCGATCGCGCTCGTTTAATGGCCTGAACTCAGCGCATGTAAATGACGCGCCCCCTGGGCCTGTGTTGTGCAGGGGATACCCGGAGCCGGATCGCTGGGGGTTGTAGTCTCCGTGTGGCGGTGACCCGGTCCGTGCCCAGGGTGGTCAAACCAGTGGCGGTCTTAAGTAATAACAATGTCCGACTACGCCACCCGTGGATTGCGGTCAGTGGGGACCGCCGCTGCGCTGCCGACCGCTGAGGCTGATGTTGTTTGCGCAGCCGAGAATGGGATAACTCCCCACGGGAGAAGTATTGCCTCAGGGCAGCTAATGTGGATGATGGGAGTGATGGTGTGAGCGTCCCAGTAGTAATGGTGCTGGTGCGGCAAGGAATCACAGAGACTTGTAATTGCAGTTTCCAAAGCTTTACTCACGGTTGTTATTCTGGTCACTTGTGCACATGAGGGACCGCCCGAGCCGTGCTGCGTTCACCAAGCAAGGGACTCGACCAACTCCCAGGCAATTCCAGAGCGTGGCACAGGGCTCCTTTCCTTTCCTTTCTCTGGCCGTCCCCACCAGTGACCCACCTTTGTCCAGCTCCCTCGGGCCTTCTCTGGGCACGCTGATCTCTGCGTCCCTGACCCTATATGGTATGCCTTCCTGGTGGATGTAGTGAGGGGTCGCACCAAGATGTGGTAACAACCTCCGGTCTTTGGCTGAGGAATCTGTTGCCTCCACCAATTTGGGTTCCGGTACCCTGTTCTGCCAACCCTTCACCCTGTATCTCCTGGGCATGTGGGGTTCCTTCTGTCCTCGTGTCTCTGGGCCTTTCTCCGTGTTCCTTGCTTCCTTTCTCCTCTGTTCCAGTTCCTTTCTTACTTTCCTTTCCGTTCCTTCTCCTCTCTCTTTCTGCTGTTTCTGGCCTCCACTCCAGGCCTGCCTCTGGAGCTGGGCCCAGACTGAGCCACAGCTCCCTGTCAGCCCTCTCTGGCTGAGCTCCTCTCCTTTTCTCCTCCTGACTGAACTGGCCTTGTCCTAAGATGGTGCCCACCTTATATACCTCCCTCTAACACCCGAGCCCAGGTGACTAGCAACCAATGGGCTCCTACCTATGCCCAGAGACCCACCCCTTTCTGCTCCTACACCACTGGGTGTACTTTCCCCTCCCCACTCCAGCCAGGAACAGATGCTGTCTTGCCTGCACTTCTATCTTGTGGGAGCACCGTTGAGCTGTCCCTCGGAAATGGGGTGTGTGTGGTGCATGCAGCCTACCGAGTCCTGGTCCACACTCCATCCTTACCCGGGAGTGGAATACCACACCTCTGGTTTGAGGTGCAATACCCCGGGTTCACCAAAATGGCAGCCCCTATGCAAAACCTCCTGTTGGGTCAGTCAAAGACCAAGAATCAGAAGCCACCCTTCAAATGGGACAAGCTGGAGGATGAGTCTTTCCGCCAGCTGAAGATGGCCCTCACGGGGGATGAGGTCCTGGCTTACCCTGATTACGGCCAGCCTTTCATCCACCACACGGACGCGAGCAACATCGGACTAGGGGCGGTGCTGTCCCAGATCCAACAGGGCAGAGAACGGTTAATTGCTTATGACGCGCCCCCTGGGCCTGTGCTGAGCAGGGGATACCCGGAGCCGGATCGCTGGTGGGATGCTGGGGGTTGTAGTCTCCGTGTGGCGGCGACCCGGTCCGTGCCCAGGGCGGTCAAACCAGTGGCAGTCTTTGTGTTATAGTAAGTGTCTGACTACGCCACCCGTGGATTGCGGTCAGTTGGGACCGCCGCTGCGCTGCAGACCGCTGAGGCTGATGTGATTTGCGCAGCCGAGTATGGAATAACTCCCCACGGGAGAAGTATTGCCTCAGGGCAGCTAATGTGGATGGTGTGAGCGTCCCAGTACTAATGGTGCTGGTGCGGCGAGGAACCACAGAGACGTGCAGTTGCAGTTTTCAATGCTTTACTCACAGTTCTTTATCAGGTCACTTGTGCGCAGTTAGGACCGCCCGAGTCATGCTGCGTCCACCAGGTGAGGGACTCGGTCAACTCCCAGGCAATTCCAGAGTGTGGTTCAGAGCTCCCTTCTCTACCTTTCTCTGGCCGTCCCCACCAGTGACCCACCTTTGTCCAGCTTCCTCGGGCCTTCTGTTGGCGAAACCTCTCTCCGGTTTCCCTGACCCTATGTGGTATGCTTTCCTGGTGGATGTAGTGAGGGGTCGCACCAAGATGTGGTCACAACCTCCGGTTTTGGCTGAGGATTAGTCGCCTCCACCAATTTGGGTTCCGGTACCCTGCTCTGCCAACCCTTCACCCTGTATCTCCTGGGCATATGGGGTTCCTTCTGTCCTCGTGTCTCTGGGCCTTTCTCTGTGTTCCTTGCTTCCTTTCTCCTCTGTTCCAGTTCCTTTCTTACTTTCCTTTCCGTTCCTTCTCCTCTCTCTTTCTGCTGTTTCTGGCCTCCACTCCAGGCCTGCCTCTGGAGCTGGGCCCAGACTGAGCCACAGCTCCCTGTCAGCCCTCTCTGGCTGAACTCCTGTCTTCTTCTCCTCCTCCCTGAACTGAACCCTGTCCTAAGATGGTGCCCACCTTATATACCTCCTTCTGACACCCGAGCCCAGGTGACTAGCAACCAATGGGCTCCTACCTATGCCCAGAAACCCACCCCTATCTGCTCCTACACCACTGGGTGTCCTTTCCGCTCCCCACTCCAGCCAGGGACAGATGCTGTCGTGCCTGTGTAGCACCCTGAGGATTCGGCTGCTACAGGGGTATTGCACCTCAACCCAGAGGTGTGATATTCCACTCCCGGGTAAGGATGGAGTGTGGAACTGAGCTCAGAAAGCTGCATGCACTACACACATCCCATTTCCGAGGAGCAGACCAACGGTACTCCCACTTAGAAATGTGCAGGTACGACCGAGTCTGTTCCTGGCTGGAGTGGGAGGGGGGTGGTACATCCCAGTAGTGTAGGGGCAGATAGGGGGAGCAGCCTGGGTAAAGATAGGAGCTCATTGGGTGCTGGTCACCTGAGCTCACACATAGAGGGAGTATATAAGGTGGGCACCATCTTAGATCAGGGTCAGTCTGTCAGCCACAGGCAGTAAGTCTGTGAGTCTTTGCAGAGAAGTCAGAGGAAGAGAGCAGAGAAGCCCCAGAGAGAGTGAGAGTGGAGCAAGAAAGAGAGACCCAGAGGGGGAAACAAGAAAAGGACTCTGAGAACCCAAAGTCCATCATCGGGTGAAGAGTTGGCAATAGGGTACCAGATCCCAAACTGGTGGGGGCTTAAGCACACCTCAGCCAGAGACCGGAGGCCGTGGGCAGGATCTGCCACGGCCACCCACCACATCCACCCTGAAGGCAAACCACGTGTAGGGTCAGGGAACCCAAGGCCAAGGGTCTCCCAACAGAAGGCCCGAGGGAGCTGGACCTAGGTGGATCCCTGGTGGGGACGGCCAGAAGAAAGGACAAGAAGGAGGGCTCAGGGTCACGCTCCGGACTTGCTTGGGGGTTGGCTGAATCCAGGACCTGGTGGACGCAGCACGGCTCGGGTGGTCACTTGAAGCTGGAGTGACCGGAACATCAGCAGTAAGTAAATACCCTAAACTGCACAACCCGACTCTGTCTTTAATTACCATCTATGCTGCACCACCACAACCCCCATCCTCTGCACCTGACCCCCTGAGGCTATACCCCACCCGTTGGGGGTTATACTATCAAAAGCTGCACCAACACCATCAGCCTCAGCGGACCCTGCTGCAGCGGCGGCCGTAGTGACCGCAATACAACGGGTGGCGTAGTCGACATAACGAACTTTGTAACATCTGTAGGACTGCCACATACTCTGAGCTTGACACCCTGGGCACGGACCGGGTCACAGCCACTCGGAGACTACAACCCCCATCTGATCCGGCTCCGGGTATTCCCCTAAAGAATATGGCCCAGGGGGCGCGTCAACTTTGGCGTAGTCGGCAGGATAACGTGCCCGCAACAACCGGGTACTGCGTGCCTGAAGAAAAGAACAAGTTTACCTCAAAAAGAAGTCTCCTGCCGGTTCCGGAGGGTCCACGCCATCGGACTCCATCACAGGTCGATTCCCGCCGGTTGTCCGCCATTAACAGCTTTTTCCCGCCATCTGCAGAGTTTCCCGCCACTGGGAGACGATTCCCGCCATTTCCAAAGGTTTCCCGCCTTGGAAGAGCGGACGCCATTATGGGCGTGCCAGAGAATGGCAAGAGGCCGCCTCCCATCGTGGGCCAGGACCGAAAATGGCGCCAAAAGTGGAAACCGCCCCCACCAACAGAGACTGTGATGCTAGAGGTGTCTGTCAGCGTGAAAGAACTGCCCCTGGAGCTGACAATCACCAAGTGGCCCCGGGACCGCCCTCGAAGTGGGAGGACTGAGAAGGAGAGAGCAAAGATGGGTGTCGCCTGGAGCAGTCTGGAGAGAGCGCACCCGGAGACAAGAAGCCTAGAGCTGAGTCCAGAAGAAGCTTACCCGGAGATGGGAGAAGAGCAGAGCAGCACCGGCCCGCTGGCCAGGAGCCTGCTGGAAACAACAGAAGGAGAGCAGAGCAGCACCGACCCGTTGGTCAGGAGCCTGCTAGAAGCAACGACCCCACTAGGCTTAGTGGAGGTCCTGGCACAGCTCCCCCGAGATCGGGAGTGTGCGCAGACCGCTCTGGAGGGCCTCGCAAGGAGGATGGCCCGGGTGCAGCGAGAGACGTTGGCGGAGTGGAGCCGAGAGATGGCCCAGCAGACCGAGACCCGTCAGCGGAGCACGCCACCCAAGACGAGGAGACAGACCGCCTCTGAGGATGGCGCAGGAGGACTGAAGGCCGGAGACGGCGCCGAGAAGGGAGCCGAACGAAGGGAGGCAGGTAAAGGGGACGTCTCTACCCCAAGCCGGGAAACCGCGTGCCTGCCCCAGCTCCCCGTCGCAGAGCCCGAAGTACCCCCTGCCGTGCCCGTAACCGCAACGTCACCGCCACAGACTAGGCCTCAACCGGAAGCCGCAGCCGCGACCCCTGTGACGTCACACGCCTCGACCCCAAGCGTGACCAAGCAGGAAGTACCACCAGCCTGGTCGCAGGGCCTAGTACCCCCGGGCGCCGCAATACCAACAGCGCCCCCTACCTCCGCGGAGCCACCGGCCTGGTCGCAGGGCCAAGTAGCCCAGGGCGCCGCCGTCCTTACGGTGCCCTTCACTTTCCAGGTGCCCCAGGCCTGGCCGCAAGGCCTGGGCAACCCGGGCGCCGCCACCACCACCGCGCCCATAAAACCTAAAGTGCCGCATCTGGGAGAAGATCTGTTCGCCCAACACACATGGCCGGACGGGCAGCCCTTTGTCTGGCCCAGGGAGTACTACGAACAAGAGCTCCAAAAGAGGGCAAGGCCCATGTGTGAACCCCTGATCCCGGCTCCAAAGCCCGTTAAGAGGATCTCGCCCCCGCTAGCAGAAGCGCAGTTTGAGTGGGACCCCACCGGAGAAGATCTCATGGGGTTCACTCAAGAGACTCAGGCAGCCGCAGCGGAGCGTGCAGAGTGCTGCCGCCAGCAGCTCGAGGTCTTTGAGAGGGAGCGGAGAGAGAGGCGGGTCCGGGAACAACAAGCCCAAATAAAGAGCGCGGAGCAGAAGAGTCGGGCCAGGAGGAGTCCCCGTGCAGCTCATGGTCCCCCTTCCACCGGGACTGTGATCAAGTTTAACATGCAGCATGGGTGGGGCTTCATCCGAGACCACCGCACCCCAGGCGACGTCTTCGTGACCAGGAGAGACGTTGAGTCCCACCTACCGGAGGGACACAGAGGTCGTGACCTTTACATCGGGGACGAGGTCACCTTTACCCGGCACAAGTGTGCCAAAGGACCCTACGCCCTCCATGTGCATCGCCTGACGGAGGAAGAGCTGCGGTGTGAGGAGGAAGAACAAGAGGACCCGGACGGGTCTGAAGCTAAAGGTAACCACAAAGAAAGAGCAGGAGGACGTCGTCGTTGAGTACAGCAGAGTACAAGCTGTATATAGTTGCCCGTCGGGGCACAGTGAACTGTTGATAACATAGTCCCCGTTGGGACCAGCAAGTGTGAACTGTTTACCCGTATTTCCCTTAATCCCACTGACCGAGGACTGAGAGCGGTCATCCCTTTCCCATTACCTGGCCGAGGACTGAGAGCGGCCATACCCCTTTGTATATAGTTGCGCTTCCTAAAGCGCCCCCTACCGGTTTTATAGGAAAGCCACGAGTTCCAAAGACTGTCGCACTTTACCCGGTCACACGTTGCACAGTGACCGGAGGAGGAGCCAGAGGCGACGAGAATGTTAATATGAAAAGTTTTATGAAGCTGCTAATATATATGTTTTATATGTTTTATTGTGTTGTTTATGAAAAAAATTGTATGTTTGGATGATGTTTTATATCTTGCAGCCCGAGGACGTGCTGTGATTTACCAGGGGGGAATGTAGCACCCTGAGGATTCGGCTGCTACAGGGGTATTGCACCTCAACCCAGAGGTGTGATATTCCACTCCCGGGTAAGGATGGAGTGTGGAACTGAGCTCAGAAAGCTGCATGCACTACACACATCCCATTTCCGAGGAGCAGACCAACGGTACTCCCACTTAGAAATGTGCAGGTACGACCGAGTCTGTTCCTGGCTGGAGTGGGAGGGGGGTGGTACATCCCAGTAGTGTAGGGGCAGATAGGGGGAGCAGCCTGGGTAAAGATAGGAGCTCATTGGGTGCTGGTCACCTGAGCTCACACATAGAGGGAGTATATAAGGTGGGCACCATCTTAGATCAGGGTCAGTCTGTCAGCCACAGGCAGTAAGTCTGTGAGTCTTTGCAGAGAAGTCAGAGGAAGAGAGCAGAGAAGCCCCAGAGAGAGTGAGAGTGGAGCAAGAAAGAGAGACCCAGAGGGGGAAACAAGAAAAGGACTCTGAGAACCCAAAGTCCATCATCGGGTGAAGAGTTGGCAATAGGGTACCGGATCCCAAACTGGTGGGGGCTTAAGCACACCTCAGCCAGAGACCGGAGGCCGTGGGCAGGATCTGCCACGGCCACCCACCACATCCACCCTGAAGGCAAACCACGTGTAGGGTCAGGGAACCCAAGGCCAAGGGTCTCCCAACAGAAGGCCCGAGGGAGCTGGACCTAGGTGGATCCCTGGTGGGGACGGCCAGAAGAAAGGACAAGAAGGAGGGCTCAGGGTCACGCTCCGGACTTGCTTGGGGGTTGGCTGAATCCAGGACCTGGTGGACGCAGCACGGCTCGGGTGGTCACTTGAAGCTGGAGTGACCGGAACATCAGCAGTAAGTAAATACCCTAAACTGCACAACCCGACTCTGTCTTTAATTACCATCTATGCTGCACCACCACAACCCCCATCCTCTGCACCTGACCCCCTGAGGCTATACCCCACCCGTTGGGGGTTATACTATCAAAAGCTGCACCAACACCATCAGCCTCAGCGGACCCTGCTGCAGCGGCGGCCGTAGTGACCGCAATACAACGGGTGGCGTAGTCGACATAACGAACTTTGTAACATCTGTAGGACTGCCACATACTCTGAGCTTGACACCCTGGGCACGGACCGGGTCACAGCCACTCGGAGACTACAACCCCCATCTGATCCGGCTCCGGGTATTCCCCTAAAGAATATGGCCCAGGGGGCGCGTCACCTGCACTTCTGTCTCGTGGGAGCACCGTTGAGCTGTCCCTCGGAAATGGGGTGTGTGTGGTGCATGCAGCCTACCGAGCCCTGGTCCACATTCCATCCTTACCCGGGAGTGGAATATCACACCTCTGGTTTGAGGTGCAATATCCCTGTAGCAGCCGAGCCCTCGGGGTGCTACACTTATGCCAGCAGGAAGCTCCGGGCTACAGAGAGAAACCCCGAAAATTATAGCTCCTTCAAGCTAGAGTTCCTGGCAGTGGTGTGGGCAGTTACAGAACGCTTTAAACATTACCTTGCCTCTTCCAAGTTCACAGTGTACACGGACAACAACCCGTTGACACACCTGGACACTGCGAAACTTGGTGCCCTGGAGAAGAGATGGATGGCCCGCCTATCCAACTATGAATTTACAATCAAATACCAAGCGGGATGCACAAATGCCAATGCAGACGCCCTGTCCAGGATGCCGAACTTGCCGGACGGAGGGGAAGATCCAGAAGAACTGGAAGAGATTGAACTCCCTGCGTTCCACCGTCATGAGATTACCCAGTGTTCCCACTGTGTAAGGGACAAGCACTCTGCCACGTTCAATCCCTTACCCCACTACAGCTGGGCGGAGACGCAAGACAGTGACCCAGCCGTCCGCCTGGTAAAAGAGATGCTGACACAGGCTGATGCCCGCCTTGACCCAGACGCTCCGGAAGAGACCAAACAGCTGTGGAAGGAGAAGAGTAAACTGGTTCTCTACAAGGGGAAGCTGTGCCGGAGAATTGTTAACTCCCGGACACATGAGCTGACCTGGCAGGTAGTGGTCCCGAGACGAGACGCGGCTATGGTCCTGGAGGCATTCCACGACGGAGCAGGACACTTTGGATGGAAGAAGTTGGAGTTCCTGTTGCGTGAACGGTTCTTCTGGGTAGGCATGAGAGGGGCCATTGAGAGATGGTGCAGAGACTGCGGCCCGTGCAACCTGAGAAGAAAGGACCGTGCCAGCCAGAAGACTCCCCTGCAGCCCATCATCACCAAGGAGCCACTAGAACTGGTAGCCCTGGACCATGTGAAGCTGGCTCCAAGTAGGTCCGGGTACGTCTACGCTCTCACCATCAACTACTCCCAGTTCCTGGTGGTTGTCCCTGTCAAGGACTTAACAGCTCAGACAGCAGCTAGAGCCTTCCAGCAGCACTTCTGCCATCCACACGGGTATCCAGAGCAAGTGTTGACTGACCAAGGTCCAGCCTTCGAAGCGGAGGTCTTCCAAGAGTTCTGCAACCTCTATGGCTGCAAGAAGATAAGGACAACGCCCTATCACCCCCAAACCAACGAATTGTGTGAGAAGATGAACCAGGTGGTGATAGACTTGCTGAAAATGTTGCCCCTGGAAGAACGCAGTCTGTGTCCTGAAAAACTGCCTGATCTGGTGGACTTGTATAACCACATCCCAGTAAATTCCACCAACTGCACCCCGGCTTACCTAATGAGAGCAAGACCTGGTAAGCTGCTAATTTACCTGGATATGGGAGTCCTGACACCCGAGGATACCTCGCCAGAGGCAGACTGGGATACAGAACGGCAGCAGCAGTACCGGAAAGTGCAGGAGAGTGTTGAGAGAAGTTTGTCTCAAGCAAGAGAAAGGCAAGAGAGGACTTACAACCAGCATGCTCCCGCTGTTCCCCTGGCACCTGGAGAGCAGGTCTTGAAGAGGAAGAGGCGGCTCCATAAGTTGGATGACCAGTGTGAGAAAGACCCGTACACAGTACTGCCCTCAAGTCATGAAAACCCGAAAGTATGCGTTATCAGTAAGGATGGAGGAGAGACCACAGCCACTGTCTCTAGAGACCACCTGAAGAAGTGTCCCGAGCAGCTGCAAAGCACTGATGAAGACCAAGATAGCCCTCAACCCGCAGAGGAAAGGGAAGAAATGGTCAGTACAGTACTCGGAGAATTTCCCCGGTCCTGGACACAAATTAACAATGCTATTGTGGCACCCGTCCTTACCTTTCTCCAGCCAGCCCCTCAAGGGCCTACAGAAGAGCAAGTAGTATTGGAAGAGCAACCGGCCCCGGAGGCAGAGGATTCCATACCAGCAGCCCAGGAGAATCAACCCTCTGCTAGTAGTGAGCCTGCCGTGCCCGTGGTAAGCCAAAGAGTACGCAGAAAGCTGCCCAACCGACCCGTAACATCTCCAAACACCTGTAGTGCAGACACTAGCGAGCCCACTACACAAGGGGTGGAAACAGGGGAACCAGAAAGAACACCATCAGATAGTGTGTTACTTAGGTCAACAAGGAGCACTAGAGGTCAGAAGCCCGCTCGCTGGAGAATCTAGGAGAAATGATATATACCTGTATATTGCAAATGTTGTAATGTTTTATGTTTGTTACCTCAATACTGATTATGTTTCTCAAGTTACCCGACAGGGTCTATGGACGGACAGGTTATGGACAATGAATAACCGGAACTGTACCTTGTAAATAGTTGCACATGTTAAGTGCCCCTTTTGGGCCAGACCACAGAACAAAAACCCGTGGAGGTGGCTGAAGACGTGGTCCAACGCCGGATCATCGATGCCCTGTAGCCACCCCAGGGCCTACGTGGAGGGTTTGGGACGGGTCCCTCAAAATGCATCTTGGGTGACATGGACACCTGGTTACGGAAGCGCCGTGACCTATCAAGATTGAACTCCTTGTACATATATTGTTGTGTTATTGTTTATACCCTGTTATGTGTGTTTTCAAAAAAAAAAAGTGTTTAGTCCCGGAGTACTAAAGTTTACTAGGGGGGAATGTGGCACCCCAGGGGGTCTGGTTGCCACAGTGGTAGAAATACCATGTCTGAGAGCGAGCATGGGTTTTCCTGGTCAGGAGCACATTTGCATGCAACGGCTCCGGCCCCAGTCCAGGGAGGGGAGGAACCTACCCTTTGTAAACTGGATCTGGGGCGAGGTTAGCTAGTTAGTTCCAGAGAGAGGGATAGAGCAGCAAGCAGCCCTGTAGGAGACAGAAGCTGAGAGCCAGGGACCGGAGCAGCAGAGCTCGTCCTGGCAGAAGACGCAGAGAACCGGACACCGGAGTCCGAGGCTGTGAGGATATTCACATCCAGCAGCAGAAACCACCTGGCAGGGGATTTCAGGTCCTCTGGCCGTAGAAAGCCCAGAGGCTCAGTCACACGCAAGGGACCGGCACCGCCATCGAGGAGCGGAAGGAACCAAAGGCCCCAAGTCACCAGCCATACGGGTGAGCACCACACGGTACACTCAGGGACGTGGGCTACTACACGACTACAGCAAGGTAGCCAGGAAGAGTGCAGTTAGACGGGAAGGCCTACACCTCCACCTGGCCAGGGGGATTCTTGTTCGCTCACAGACTGACCAGGCCTCTAATGTTAGCCAGTACTCCCAGCAGGGTCTCCTTCATCACCAACAGTAAAGACCCTGAACTGCACTGCATGGACTTTGAGTCATTTCTGCTGCGCCTATGCACCACAACCCTCACCATGTACACATGCTGCCCTGAGGCTATACTCCTCCCGTGGGGAGTTATACTACCCCCTGCTGCGCACACAACATCAGCCTCAGCGGTGTGCCCTGCAGCGGTGGTTCTCAGTGATCGCAATCCACGGGTGGCGTAGTCGGACATTTCAACATTAAAAACCTAGTAAACAGATCCGCCACTGGTTTGACCACCCTGAGCCACGGGACCGGGTTGCCGCCACGGAGACTACAACCCCTGACATCACACAGAGACCCGGCTCCGGGTATTCCCACACACACGGCCCAGGGGGCGCGTCATATATAAAGGCATATACGACTAGTAATGCTAACTGTAGAATACCATGCTACAAACATAACAAATGTTAATAAATGTACAGAAAAAGTAATGGATGATACATCAAGCTCATGTGTAGAAATGAAGCCTACCTAGTGATGTCCGGAGCCTCTCCATAGACTTCAATAGGCAGCTTCTATTGTATTCCTCACTGAGTTATCAGTCTGTCTTGTCTTAAGCTTGATGGATTTTACCTATTCTTCAGAGGACGCTACATTCACAAATCCTTGTCTATTTCTATATCCTTGTAAAACAGAACCTTTTTCTCCCATGTGTCTCCGCATTGTCTCCATTTTATATCCGTGTTGTATAGATATATTTTTTCCTCATACATTTGTAAAAACTGAAGCAGGTAGACAGTCTGAACTTTTATTTATCCATTGACTATTAATGGATCTATTAAAAATGGATGAAACACTGATGGAGCACTAAAGGAAAAGAAAAGTCTTCAGTGCTTCATCCGTTGTACACGGATTTCCTTAGACTTTAATGGCTGAGTCTGATCTGCAAAATGAATGAGAATAGAACCTGCTCTGAGTCTCACGGATTAGACACGGAACTGTTATTAAAAAACAGACGGCACATGGACTAGTGCAATAAATGTCATGCCACGTTCACACATTCAGTATTTGGTCAGTATTTTACATCAGTATGTGTAAGGCAAAACCAGGAGTGGGTGATAACTGCAGAAATGGTGACGTTTTTCTATTATACTTTTCCTCTGATTGTTCCTCACCTGGTTTGGGCTTAGAAATACTGAGGTAAAATACTGACCAAATACTGAACGTGTGAATATGGCCTGAAAGTGGTGGTCTGATATTTCATTAAATTAACCTGGTGTCTACAGCTCTGACTAGTGATGTAGAGGTGAATGAATCTCACTTTGCATTCCTGTGAGAGTCACATCAAGGCTCATTATATAGAGAAATTATCTTCCACATCGCGTATAAGATCCTGTAGGATTCTGAGAGTCAGAAGTAACGTGGGACGACCGAAAGACCAGAATGGAGTGGACAGCTCCCCAACAAAGCGATTGATAAAACTGATTTCCCCTATGAGCAAAGGAGCATTGCTTTAATCACAGCTATGGTTGAAAAAACCCAGTAAACAGTCTTCATTTTTCTCTTCTTCGCAAAAAAGCCTTTAAATTTGACAAGTCAATGATTTCTATTGTACTGACTGCAATAGTGTATGGCACTATTCCTGCAAGAGGATCCAAACTGAACCACCAGTGCAGGCCCGGGACAAGGGGTAGGCACCCGCCTAGGACGCTACCTCTCTGAGGGGGGAGCAGTTTAAGAAAAAAAATTGACATTATTGAACGCCTGCAGTCAACTGGCACCTTCCTCCTGCCGCAAACATTCAGCATGCTGACAGCCGGTACACAGGAACAAAGGTGAGCGGAGTCAGTGGGTCACTAACACCGCTCAACGCCTGCGCCCTGGTTCTCATTCCCTCTCTGCATTGAAATGCATTTGTGTCTTTAAGACAATGTGAACGCTGCCCCCAGGACAGAAGCAGAGGAACTGTAATCAGGTCGATGTTCTGGCGGTAATTCCCGCAATACGTAGGCTATGGACAGTCTGCCCCCTGTTAGAGGATGGCGCCACACAGGAATACGGCAGTAGAACAACCATCGGTTTTGTTACAAGCTGCATCTATTGTATCTCATTAATTGAAACCAAACGGCCCCCATTATAATTAAGCTATATTAGCTTCCATGACTATTCTTGGGTCTGACATTGTAAAGGAAGTGGTCATCAGAGCTTGTTACCTGATGGATCAGACGAGGAAGTTAGAGGTCCAGTTACCATAGTTTCTCACCTATTCCTTTTCTTGGTGGGGAAGCCATTTGCGTCATCTGCCTAAGGCAGCAAAATACCTTATCATGATATTAATAAAAATACCAAAAAGCATGTCAGTAATATAGCCAAAAGCAACATAGATGTTTTATATATTTATTTTTATGCATAAAAGTTGTTAATATTATGCAAATATATAAAAAGAAAGTGTGTAGATATAGTCACTTTCTGTGGAAAGGAGCAGATGATGATGATTCCGCTCCTCAGGCCTCGGCCACTTCTACCGCTTTTGGACATCCAGGTCTGGATCACACATGAGAGAGGAGAAGAGCAGGAATGTGTGACTTGTGATCTGTGTAGTTGGAGTTTTCCTGGATTCCTACAGCATCGCGATCAGCCAAATGGCCTTCTGTCTGACCATGGTCAGGAAGGTGAAGGAGCAGCCGCTTCCTTCTGTCTGACCATGGCCTGGTAGAGGAAGGAGCAGCCGCTTCCTTCTGTCTGTACATGGCCAAGTAGGAGAAGGAGCAGCCGCTTCCTTCTTTATGTCCATATCTTGTAGTCGTCTCCTTACCACCACATTGTAGATGAGTCGTCCAGATGGTGACATAACAAGTATGGCTGAAAGAAGTCCTTCAATTTCAGCCTTTAATTACTTGCTATGTTGATCCAGAGGAAGGCGAAAAATAACCCTGAGGACTCGTTGTTGTATCATCCTCATATCAAGGGAAAAAAATTCCTTCCTGACCCCAAATATGGCGATCGGAATAAATCCCTGGATGTTTGGTGCTCAAATCTACTTGGATGTTATGTTATGTGGTGGAAGCTCGGTAGGTTGGTCACAGTCCGGTAAATAAGAAAGTCCAGTGTAATTGTCTCATCCGATTAATGTAAATCTTCATTCCTGGATGTTACTGGAATGGGGCTGATTTTTATTAGCCTAATACTCCTGCTGGAAGAAGAGAAATATACACGTCTGAGAATCAGCCCCTCACATACAGTATATACAGTACTAGGGGGATATAGCGATAAGGTGTATAGTGGGTAAGTGTGTTACTGGGTAGTGATAACACTTTGGATGTCTGTATGTGTTGTACTTACATAGTAATATGGGAATGGTGGGTCGGCTCTGCCGGACTCCACATCGCTTCAGTCTATAGAATAGAAAAACGGATGCGATCTGATGGATGATGTAATGGCAGATCGGGCAGATGGAGTTTTGCAGAGGAGCTAGAAAATGAAAACAAAGCATTAGTCATTATATTATGTATTATTACTGATAAATTATTACACAATGTCTATGGACTGTCCATATCTTATCTTCTATATCTTCTTGTAATCCCCCATTATCATTGTCCATCTGATCTTACTCACCCGTTTTATGATATCCATGGTATGACAGCAGATCCCAGGTGGAAAAGAAGGGATGTCGTCATACAGAGACTGGTGGTATTCGTCCATTGTGCCTCTGGTATAGAATGGCCAGTCACCTACAGTCATCATATATAAGATGACGCCAAAGGAAAAGGAGTCTGCCAGATGGTTGTATCCTTCACCGTCCATTACCTATGGGAACATGAGATTGGAGAGAATCTGAATATACCGGGAAGGGGATTTACACACAGAGACTATGAGGACCGGTCTGTGATTAGATATGAGCAGAATACATTGGGATCAGATTATCCCTCAATCCTACTATCGACATCAATCACACAGAGATGTTCCTTACCTCGGGCGCTATGTAACCCTTAGTGCCAGCAGTATATTCCACTATGTCACCCTCAAATACATTCATGGCTGCTAAGCCAAAGTCTGAGATTTTGATGTGTCCGGTGTCTTGGAGGAGGATGTTCTCTGGCTTCAGGTCACTGCAGGGAGAAGGAGCAGATACTGATTGTGAGGACAATTCATGGAAAGAACTTTCTACAATAGATATGTAAGGAGACAACAGAGAGTCACAGGTGACAGATTTATGAAGGAGAAATGATTACCTATGTATGACGCCGCGTTCATGAAGGAACTGGAGTCCGCACACCATCTCTGCCGCAAAGAGTCTGTGGAGTAGAAAGGATGGATCAGTGGTTACATGCACAATCATACAGAGAACATGAGGAGATCACACACGTGTCCTTTTCACATCATTAGTTTCTCCAGTTGTCGTTGTCCATTGATCTAAGACTACAATGTGCCGGCAGTGGATTATTCACATTCAGTACCGGACATTTACCTTATTGTCTCTGTGTTAAACATCATTGAATCTTTCATGTGGCCAAACAGGTCTCCTCCGACTATATAGTCCATGGCTATTTCATACTCCGTAGGTGTTTCCCTAAACGCCCGCATAGTCATTAGGTAGGGGCACCCGGCAGCCATTCTCAGGACTTCTAGCTCTGTAGAGATTAAGTCCTCACAAGAACTTTTGTCCATGATTTTGATGGCCAGCAGTCCTTCACTGACTGGATCTGATGCCAAGACGACCTGGAGAAAAATCACAACAGATCAGACCAAACTCTCATCTATTACTGTGTAGTAGTTCACTAGTTAATCCCAATTATCATTACATATGAGCATCCTGTAATGAATATGTACATCTCTCCTGTGTATCTGGTGCAGGATACATTGGGGAACACGGACAATATAAATTGACACTTACTTTTCCATAGTTTCCTTTTCCAAGAACTTTCCAGAACTCGAGATTGGAAAAGTCTATAGGTTGGCCTGTGTGGACCAGTTCTCTTGGGTCAGAAATCTGTAAACTGGCATCATCAAGGCTTTGTGCCGGTATGTCCGTTGTGTCGTAGGGCGTCTTATCGATTCCATCTGCTGAGATGATATAAAAAATTTGAACCCCTTAGTGAACACATTATTGGAAATGACTACCTCAGCCTGCTGAAAGCCCCTGTCTTTTCCTCTTCCTGTTAAGACCAGCCTGGCTTTCAAATGAGATTTTTAATTTCGCTATATACAGTTCTATCACAGTATCTAGTAGAAGCGATCAGAAAATCGCAGGTTCAAATCCCCAAAGGAGAAGAGTAAACTGCTTCTCTACAAGGGGAAGCTGTGCCGGAGAATTGTTAACTCCCGGACACATGAGCTGACCTGGCAGGTAGTGGTCCCGAGACGAGGCGCGGCTATGGTCCTGGAGGCATTCCACGACGGAGCAGGACACTTTGGATGGAAGAAGTTGGAGTTCCTGTTGCGTGAACGGTTCTTCTGGGTAGGCATGAGAGGGGCCATTGAGAGATGGTGCAGAGACTGCGGCCCGTGCAACCTGAGAAGAAAGGACCGTGCCAGCCAGAAGACTCCCCTGCAGCCCATCATCACCAAGGAGCCACTAGAACTGGTAGCCCTGGACCATGTGAAGCTGGCTCCAAGTAGGTCCGGGTACGTCTACGCTCTCACCATCAACTACTCCCAGTTCCTGGTGGTTGTCCCTGTCAAGGACTTAACAGCTCAGACAGCAGCTAGAGCCTTCCAGCAGCACTTCTGCCATCCACACGGGTATCCAGAGCAAGTGTTGACTGACCAAGGTCCAGCCTTCGAAGCGGAGGTCTTCCAAGAGTTCTGCAACCTCTATGGCTGTGTTATGCACACGCCCGGACTGACTGGCGTGTGCGTGTTTATGTAGTGATTCCACTGTGCCATGAACCGGAGAGTGCCTGGAGGGGCGTAACTAAGTATCTGCCCTATCCGACCAAGGTGGCACGACGGCATACGACGCCAGTGCACCAAGGAGGAACCGAGCAGAGGGACCAGGTGCTACTCCAGGACAGACCCCGGACACGGCTGTTGACCCACACAGGGGAATACAGGAACAGACTGGTAGGCTGGCACACAGACTGGTGGGTATAGGCAGGCACGACTGGTATGCAGGCAGGCGGGTATGCAGGCAGGGGGGTACAGGAAAGCACAGCTAGAGTGCAGACAGGGAGGCACTAGCAGGTAGGAACACAGGCGGGATAGGACCCAGTACACACTGGGACTCAGGAACAACACAGGCAGAGGGGTACAGGCAAGCACAGCTAGAGTGCAGACTGGGAGGCACTAGCAGGTAGGGACACTGGCGGGATAGGACCCAGTACACACTGGGACTCAGGAACAGAACCACAGATGTGGCGGACAAACACAGCAGAGTGAGGCCGCCCAGAGAGGTGAGCGAGAACAGGGCAGGACAAGGCCGCCTGGAGCGGTGAGCAAGAGTAGAGCAGGACAAGGCCGCCAGGAGCGGTGAACAAAGGGTCAGAGCTGAGCGAGACTGCCGGAGCAGTGAGCAAGAGTAAAGCAGGACGAGGCCGCCTGGAGCGGTGAGCAAGAGTGGAGCGAGACTGCCGGAGCAGCGAGCAAAAGGGTCAGAGCGGAGCAAGGCTGCCGGAGCAGCGAGCAAAGGAGTCAGAGCAGGCTAGAACCGCCGGAGCGGTAAGCAAAGGAGTCAGAGCAGGCTAGAACCACCGGAGCGGTGAGCAAAGGAGTCAGAGCAGGCTAGAACCGCCGGAGCGGTGAGCAAAGGAGACAGAGCAGGCAAGGCTGAGTAGGGGGGACAGGGCTCTGTTCACACGGAACAGACAGGAAGGGTAAGGCAGAGCCAGACACCCACAGGGTACTTGCAGTGAAGTAGCGAGTGGACCACAAACTCACAAACGAGAGTACAGAGACAACAAGCAGGAGTTAGGTACGAGTTCAGACTCTGCAGAAAAAGGAAGGGAACGGACATAGAGGCAAAACAGGTAAAGGATAGGAAAGAGTTCAGACTGGAACTGAGTGTACGGAGGAGACCGACACTGCAGCGGGAGACAGGAGCGGGTCTGGGAATACGGCCCCCAGAGAGGCGGGACAAACAGGCAAGGAGCGTGTTCAGACAGGACAGACAAGATACAGAAACAGGTCTAGGTAATCGGCCCCTAGAAGGTGGAAGGAACAGGCTAGGAGCGTGTTCAGACAGGACAGACAAGATACAGGAACGGGTCTAGGTAATCGGCCCCTAGAAGGCGGGAGGAACAGGCTAGGAGCGTGTTCAGACAGGCCTGGAAATACAGCCTCCAGGATAGGCAGACAAGAGAACACAGACAGGACTCAGTTCAGACACGGGAACTGATACCGTAAGGCAGGAGATATAGACAGGACTCAGTTCAGACACGGGAACTGATACCGCAAGGCAGGAGACATAGGCAGGACTCAGTTCAGACACGGGAACTGATACCGCAAAGCAGGAGACAAAGAACGGGACCTGGCACCTTCAGAGTGCAAGCACACACTGAAAGAAACACTATGCTCAGGCAGGGATAGATGGGAGCAGCTGAGCTATATACCAGGTGACAGACAGCAATAGGCTGAGGACGCACAAGGGGTGTGACCCACAGCAGGTACAAAAAGCAGGAAGTGATCGGGCGCCGCCCTTAAGCAGCAGAAACAGACACAAACAGACAGCATGGAGGGAAGCCAGAGAGACATTCTGAACTGGAGATCAAGTGCGCGCTCTTGCACAGTGGGAGATGGACCACCATGCAAGGACGCCGCCAGGTATGTTACAGGCTGCAAGAAGATAAGGACAACGCCCTATCACCCCCAAACCAACGAATTGTGTGAGAAGATGAACCAGGTGGTGATAGACTTGCTGAAAATGTTGCCCCTGGAAGAACGCAGTCTGTGTCCTGAAAAACTGCCTGATCTGGTGGACTTGTATAACCACATCCCAGTAAATTCCACCAACTGCACCCCGGCTTACCTAATGAGAGCAAGACCTGGTAAGCTGCTAATTTACCTGGATATGGGAGTCCTGACACCCGAGGATACCTCGCCAGAGGCAGACTGGGATACAGAACGGCAGCAGCAGTACCGGAAAGTGCAGGAGAGTGTTGAGAGAAGTTTGTCTCAAGCAAGAGAAAGGCAAGAGAGGACTTACAACCAGCATGCTCCCGCTGTTCCCCTGGCACCTGGAGAGCAGGTCTTGAAGAGGAAGAGGCGGCTCCATAAGTTGGATGACCAGTGTGAGAAAGACCCGTACACAGAATTGCCCTCAAGTCATGAAAACCCGAAAGTATGCGTTATCAGTAAGGATGGAGGAGAGACCACAGCCACTGTCTCTAGAGACCACCTGAAGAAATGTCCCGAGCAGCTGCAAAGCACTGATGAAGACCAAGATAGCCCTCAACCCGCAGAGGAAAGGGAAGAAATGGTCAGTACAGTACTCGGAGAATTTCCCCGGTCCTGGACATAAATTAACAATGCTATTGTGGTACCCGTCCTTACCTTTCTCCAGCCAGCCCCTCAAGGGCCTACAGAAGAGCAAGTAGTATTGGAAGAGCAACCGGCCCCGGAGGCAGAGGATTTCATACCAGCAGCCCAGGAGAATCAACCCTCTGCTAGTAGTGAGCCTGCCGTGCCCGTGGTAAGCCAAAGAGTACAAAGAAAGCTGCCCAACCGACCCGTAACATCTCCAAACACCTGTAGTGCAGACACTAGCGAGCCCACTACACAAGGGGTGGAAACAGGGGACCCAGAAAGAACACCATCAGATAGTGTGTTACTTAGGTCAACAAGGAGCACTAGAGGTCAGAAGCCCGCTCGCTGGAGAATCTAGGAGAAATGATATATACCTGTATATTGCAAATGTTGTAATGTTTTATGTTTGTTACCTCAATACTGATTATGTTTCTCAAGTTATCCGACAGGGTCTATGGACGAACAGGTTATGGACAATGAATAACCGGAACTGTACCTTGTAAATAGTTGCACCTGTTAAGTGCCCCTTTTGGGCCAGACCACAGAACAAAAACCCGTGGAGGTGGCTGAAGACGTGGTCCAACGCCGGATCATCGATGCCCTGTAGCCACCCCAGGGCCTACGTGGAGGGTTTGGGACGGGTCCCTCAAAATGCATCTTGGGTGACATGGACACCTGGTTACGGAAGCGCCGTGACCTATCAAGACTGAACTCCTTGTACATATATTGTTGTGTTATTGTTTATACCCTGTTATGTGTGTTTTCAAAAAAAAAAAGTGTTTAGTCCCGGAGTACTAAAGTTTACTAGGGGGGAATGTGGGGGTCTGGTTGCCACAGTGGTAGAAATACCATGTCTGAGAGCGAGCATGGGTTTTCCTGGTCAGGAGCACATTTGCATGCAACACCTCCGGCCCCAGTCCAGGGAGGGGAGGAACCTACCCTTTGTAAACTGGATCTGAGGTGAGGTTAGCTAGTTAGTTCCAGAGAGAGGGATAGAGCAGCAAGCAGCCCTGTAGGAGACAGGAGCTGAGAGCCAGGGACTGGAGCAGCAGAGCTCGTCCTGGCAGAAGACGCAGAGAACCGGACACCGGAGTCCGAGGCTGTGAGGATATTCACATCCAGCAGCAGAAACCACCTGGCAGGGGATTTCAGGTCCTCTGGCCGTAGAAAGCCCGGAGGCTCAGTCACACGCAAGGGACCGGCACCGCCATCGAGGAGCGGAAGGAACCAAAGGCCCCAAGTCACCAGCCATACGGGTGAGCACCACACGGTACACTCAGGGACGTGGGCTACTACACGACTACAGCAAGGTAGCCAGGAACAGTGCAGTTAGATGGGAAGGCCTACACCTCCACCTGGCCAAGGGGATTCTTGTTCGCTCACAGACTGACCAGGCCTCTAATGTTAGCCAGTACTCCCAGCAGGGTCTCCTTCATCACCAACAGTAAAGACCCTGAACTGCACTGCATGGACTTTGAGTCATTTCTGCTGTGCCTATGCACCACAACCCTCACCATCTACACATGCTGCCCTGAGGCTATACTCCTCCCGTGGGGAGTTATACTACCCCCTGCTGCGCACACATCAGCCTCAGCGGTCTGCCCCGCAGCGGCGGTTCTCAGTGACCGCAATCCACGGGTGGCATAGTCGGACATTTCAACATTAAAAACCTAGTAAACAGATCCGCCACTGGTTTGACCACCCTGAGCCACGGGACCGGGTTGCCGCCACGGAGACTACAACCCCTGACATCACACAGAGACCCGGCTCCGGGTATTCCCACACACACGGCCCAGGGGGCGCGTCATATATAAAGGCATATACGACTAGTAATGCTAACTGTAGAATACCATGCTACAAACATAACAAATGTTAATAAATGTACAGAAAAAGTAATGGATGATACATCAAGCTCATGTGTAGAAATGAAGCCTACCTAGTGATGTCCGGAGCCTCTCCATAGACTTCAATAGGCAGCTTCTATTGTATTCCTCACTGAGTTATCAGTCTGTCTTGTCTTAAGCTTGATGGATTTTACCTATTCTTCAGAGGACGCTACATTCACAAATCCTTGTCTATTTCTATATCCTTGTAAAACAGAACCTTTTTCTCCCATGTGTCTCCGCATTGTCTCCATTTTATATCCGTGTTGTATAGATATATTTTTTCCTCATACATTTGTAAAAACTGAAGCAGGTAGACAGTCTGAACTTTTATTTATCCATTGACTATTAATGGATCTATTAAAAATGGATGAAACACTGATGGAGCACTAAAGGAAAAGAAAAGTCTTCAGTGCTTCATCCGTTGTACATGGATTTCCTTAGACTTTAATGGCTGAGTCTGATCTGCAAAATGAATGAGAATAGAACCTGCTCTGAGTCTCACGGATTAGACACGGAACTGTTATTAAAAACAGACAGCACATGGACTAGTGCAATAAATGTCATGCCACGTTCACACATTCAGTATTTGGTCAGTATTTTACATCAGTATGTGTAAGGCAAAACCAGGAGTGGGTGATAACTGCAGAAATGGTGACGTGTTTCTATTATACTTTTCCTCTGATTGTTCCTCACCTGGTTTGGGCTTAGAAATACTGAGGTAAAATACTGACCAAATACTGAACGTGTGAATATGGCCTGAAAGTAGTGGTCTGATATTTCATTAAATTAACCTGGTGTCTACAGCTCTGACTAGTGATGTAGAGGTGAATGAATCTCACTTTGCATTCCTGTGAGAGTCACATTAAGGCTCATTATATAGAGAAATTGTCTTCCACATCGCGTATAAGATCCTGTAGGATTCTGAGAGTCAGAAGTAACGTGGGACGACCGAAAGACCAGAATGGAGTGGACAGCTCCCCAACAAAGCGATTGATAAAACTGATTTCCCCTATGAGCAAAGGAGCATTGCTTTAATCACAGCTATGGTTGAAAAAACCCAGTAAACAGTCTTCATTTTTCTCTTCTTCGCAAAAAAGCCTTTAAATTTGACAAGTCAATGATTTCCATTGTACTGACTGCAATAGTGTATGGCACTATTCCTGCAAGAGGATCCAAACTGAACCACCAGTGCAGGCCCGGGACAAGGGGTAGGCACCCGCCTAGGACGCTACCTCTCTGAGGGGGGAGCAGTTTAAGAAAAAAAATTGACATTATTGAACGCCTGCAGTCAACTGGCACCTTCCTCCTGCAGCAAACATTCAGCATGCTGACAGCCGGTACACAGGAACAAAGGTGAGCGGAGTCAGTGGGTCACTAACACCGCTCAACGCCTGCGCCCCTGTTCTCATTCCCTCTCTGCATTGAAATGCATTTGTGTCTTTAAGACAATGTGAACGCTGCCCCCAGGACAGGAGCAGAGGAGCTGTAATCAGGTCGATGTTCTGGCGGTAATTCCCGCAATACGTAGGCTATGGACAGTCTGCCCCCTGTTAGAGGATGGCGCCACACAGGAATACGGCAGTAGAACAACCATCGGTTTTGTTACAAGCTGCATCTATTGTATCTCATTAATTGAAACCAAACGGCCCCCATTATAATTAAGCTATATTAGTTTCCATGACTATTCTTGGGTCTGACATTGTAAAGGAAGTGCTCATCAGAGCTTGTTACCTGATGGATCAGACGGGGAAGTTAGAGGTCCAGTTACCATAGTTTCTCACCTATTCCTTTTCTTGGTGGGGAAGCCATTTGCGTCATGTGCCTAAGGCAGCAAAATACCTTATCATGATATTAATAAAAATACCAAAAAGCATGTCAGTAATATAACCAAAAGCAACATAGATGTTTTATATATTTATTTTTATGCATAAAAGTTGTTAACATTATGCAAATATATAAAAAGAAAGTGTGTAGATATAGTCACTTTCTGTGGAAAGGAGCAGATGATGATGATTCCGCTCCTCAGGCCTCGGCCACTTCTGCCGCTTTTGGACATCCAGGTCTGGATCACACATGAGAGAGGAGAAGAGCAGGAATGTGTGACTTGTGATCTGTGTAGTTGGAGTTTTCCTGGATTCCTACAGCATCGCGATCAGCCAAATGGCCTTCTGTCTGACCATGGTCAGGAAGGTGAAGGAGCAGCCGCTTCCTTCTGTCTGACCATGGCCTGGTAGAGGAAGGAGCAGCCGCTTCCTTCTGTCTGACCATGGCCTGGTAGAGGAAGGAGCAGCCGCTTCCTTCTGTCTGACCATGGCCTGGTAGAGGAAGGAGCAGCCGCTTCCTTTGTCTGTACATGGCCAAGTAGGAGAAGGAGCAGCCGCTTCCTTCTGTCTGTACATGGCCAAGTAGGAGAAGGAGCAGCCGCTTAATTCTTTATGTCCATATCTTGTAGTCGTCTCCTTACCACCACATTGTAGATGAGTCATCCAGATGGTGACATAACAAGTATGGCTGAAAGAAGTCCTTCAATTTCAGCCTTTAATTACTTGCTATGTTGATCCAGAGGAAGGCGAAAAATAACCCTGAGGACTCGTTGTTGCATCATCCTCATATCAAGGGAAAAAAATTCCTTCCTGACCCCAAATATGGCGATCGGAATAAATCCCTGGATGTTTGGTGCTCAAATCTACTTGGATGTTATGTGGTGGAAGCTCGGTAGGTTGGTCACAGTCCGGTAAATAAGAAAGTCCAGTGTAATTGTCTCATCCGATTAATGTAAATCTTCATTCCTGGATGTTACTGGAATGGGGCTGATTTTTATTAGCCTAATACTCCTGCTGGAAGAAGAGAAATATACACGTCTGAGAATCAGCCCCTCACATACAGTATATACAGTACTAGGGGGATATAGTGATAAGTGTATAGTGGGTAAGTGTGTTACTGGGTAGTGATAACACTTTGGATGTCTGTATGTGCTGTACTTACATAGTAATATGGGAATGGTGGGTCGGCTCTGCCGGACTCCACATCGCTCCAGTCTATAGAATAGAAAAACGGATGCGATCTGATGGATGATGTAATGGCAGATCGGGCAGATGGAGTTTTGCAGAGGAGCTAGAAAATGAAAACAAAGCATTAGTCATTATATTATGTATTATTACTGATAAATTATTACACAATGTCTATGGACTGTCCATATCTTATCTTCTATATCTTCTTGTAATCCCCCATTATCATTGTCCATCTGATCTTACTCACCCGTTTTATGATATCCATGGTATGACAGCAGATCCCAGGTGGAAAAGAAGGGATGTCGTCATACAGAGACTGGTGGTATTCGTCCATTGTGCCTCTGGTATAGAATGGCCAGTCACCTACAGTCATCATATATAAGATGACGCCAAAGGAAAAGGAGTCTGCCAGATGGTTGTATCCTTCACCGTCCATTACCTATGGGAACATGAGATTGGAAAGAATCTGAATATACCGGGAAGGGGATTTACACACAGAGACTATGAGGACCGGTCTGTGATTAGATATGAGCAGAATACATTGGGATCAGATTATCCCTCAATCCTACTATCGACATCAATCACACAGAGATGTTCCTTACCTCGGGCGCTATGTAACCCTTAGTGCCAGCAGTATATTCCACTATGTCACCCTCAAATACATTCATGGCTGCTAAGCCAAAGTCTGAGATTTTGATGTGTCCGGTGTCTTGAAGGAGGATGTTCTCTGGCTTCAGGTCACTGCAGGGAGAAGGAGCAGACACTGATTGTGAGGACAATTCATGGAAAGAACTTTCTACAATAGATATGTAAGGAGACAACAGAGAGTCACAGGTGACAGATTTATGAAGGAGAAATGATTACCTATGTATGACGCCGCGTTCATGCAGGAACTGGAGTCCGCACACCATCTCTGCCGCAAAGAGTCTGTGGAGTAGAAAGGATGGATCAGTGGTTACATGCACAATCATACAGAGAACATGAGGAGATCACACACGTGTCCTTTTCACATCATTAGTTTCTCCAGTTGTCGTTGTCCATTGATCTAAGACTACAATGTGCCGGCAGCGGATTATTCACATTCAGTACCGGACATTTACCTTATTGTCTTTGTGTTAAACATCATTGAATCTTTCATGTGGCCAAACAGGTCTCCTCCGACTATATAGTCCATGGCTATTTCATACTCCGTAGGTGTTTCCCTAAACGCCCGCATAGTCATTAGGTAGGGGCACCCGGCAGCCATTCTCAGGACTTCTAGCTCTGTAGAGATTAAGTCCTCACAAGAACTTTTGTCCATGATTTTGATGGCCAGCAGTCCTTCACTGACTGGATCTGATGCCAAGACGACCTGGAGAAAAATCACAACAGATCAGACCAAACTCTCATCTAGTACTGTGTAGTAGTTCACTAGTTAATCCCAATTATCATTACATATGAGCATCCTGTAATGAATATGTACATCTCTCCTGTGTATCTGGTGCAGGAAACATTGGGGAACACGGACAATATAAATTGACACTTACTTTTCCATAGTTTCCTTTTCCAAGAACTTTCCAGAACTCGAGATTGGAAAAGTCTATAGGTTGGTCTGTGTGGACCAGTTCTCTTGGGTCAGAAATCTGTAAACTGGCATCATCAAGGCCTTGTGCCGGTATGTCCGTTGTGTCGTAGGGCGTCTTATCGATTCCATCTGCTGAGATGATATAAAAAATTTGAACCCCTTAGTGAACACATTATTGGAAATGACTACCTCAGCCTGCTGAAAGCCCCTGTCTTTTCCTCCTCCTGTTAAGACCAGCCTGGCTTTCATATGAGATTTTTAATTTCGCTATATACAGTTCTATCACAGTATCTAGTAGAAGCGATCAGAAAATCGCAGGTTCAAGTCCCCAAAGGAGACTAAAGAAAAGAAGTAACAAAAAAAAGTAAAAAAAATAATAAAATGTAAAAAAATACTTCCCCATTAATAATAATAATAATAATAATAATAATAGTAATAATTTGAATATCTAGTATAACCACATCTGGAACATTAATTAACCCAAACAGTAAACACTGAAATGAGAAAATAAATGTAAAGACCAGAATAGTGTTTTTGTGAGGGCGCAGTATACATCTAATAAATTGTAATAAAAGATATCACAATGTCTTGTCTACCCGAGAAAGTTATCTATAAAAGCTACAACTTGTCCCGCAAAAAAAAACAAATCAAGTCCTCGCACAGCTCCATCCAGCTATCAAAATCCAAAAGATATAATGTCTCAGAATATAGGGACACAAACCAAATTATTTTTTATAAAATTCCTAATTTTCTTCTACCAGTTCAGTGAATTATAACCCCTATGCCTGTTCAGCATTATCATAGTTGTAACTGACATGGAGAATCATTCTGTCAGGTCATTTTTACCACTCAATGAACACAGTAAAAAAAAACAATGGCGGAATCACTTTTTTTCCACAATTTTACCACATTTTGAATCTTTTTCCCCATTTTCCAGAACATTGAATAGTAAAATAAATAATGTTCAAAACTACAGCTCGTCCACTAAAAAATCAAGTCCACATACAGCTACATTGGGAGACAAATTAAAAAATAAATAGTTATGGGTTTTCGAAGGAGGAAGGAAAAAACAACGAAAGGTTACCCGGTCAAGAAGGGGTTAACAAATATAGCTAAAAGAAAATATTATAATTTTAAATAGAATTATGTAAATGAGCAGGAAATGTCTAATATTTGGGCTCTCATTTATCAAAACTGTCCAATAATAAAAATGTCCCTGCTGTCCATAGCAACGAATCACAGCATAGATTCCATCTCTTAACATTCTATGGAACAATGAAAGCTGCATTGTGATTGGTTGCTATGGGCAACACGGACAGTTTTTCTGCACTTTTGATAATTGATGCCAGTACATAATATTAGGAGTATAATCCTCCTCACCCCCAGTCTTATTACACTGAGCAGATCCCATCTTACCTGGTCCATCTGTATCCAGTGATGTGTTTGGTGGAGAAACACTCAGCTGTTTGTTCTCTGGGATGGAGATGTTTTCAGCTGATGACCTCGACCTCCGTAATGCACCATTCCCATTTATAATGGGTTTAGCGTAGATGAGACGTCTTCTACATTGGACAACCCAGTCTCTGCTGTTCCTGATCCTCTTCTGGGCTGCCACTCTTTGTAGTTTCGGTGCCTCCAGACTTTCAGATCTGGAGGATGTGACTTGTCTCGGTGTCTCTTGGAGAACCTCTTCCAGCTCTAACTCTGCGCTGATGTTTCTCCTCTTATTGAGGATGGCATCTTTGTTTCTCCTCCGTATTTCAGGGACCAGATCTCCGAGTTTTTTCAAGGAGATAAGAATGGCCTTCTGAAGCTCAGCGGAGGTTGCAGAGTGAGACTCCGTGAGGGTCTCCATTTTCCTTCTCTCTGTAAGGATCTCATGTCTATTGGTCTTTCTCATTTTGTCTAGAATTTGACGTTTGGACGCCATTTTTGAGGCGTCAGTGTCAATGTCCGGTAGTATAAAGTCTTTTCGCCCTAAAGCGAACAATAGTACCTGCTCTTCATTTATTCCTCTCGTCTCTCTGAGAACCCGATCTCTTTGGGCTCTTCTGTAATTATCCATTTTAAAATCAATTTTTGCTTCGTTTGTCACAAAAAACAAAAGGGGCTGCCTCACCCTTGGGAGTCTGTAAGGCAGTGGTTTCCCTTAGGACGGAACACTGGGATATAGAATGCGGTGATGTCATCACATCACTTGTGACATCATTTTTATTCTAATGTCACAATGATAGATAGATAGATATCAAATTTGAAGGATGGGGAGCCAAACTTTTGCAGATGTATACATACAGTATACAGATATACACGGGGTGCACAATTTGTATTTTTAATGATTAATTTTAGTATTGAACAACTACAGTGCTGCTGGTTAATCATAAAGGTTAATAAAATCCGAAACCTGAATATTTACAAAAATAGAAGTGAGGTTTTGTCTTTCTTAGGCCACATTCACACATTCGGTATTTGGTCAGTATTTTGCATCAGTATCTGTAAGCCAAAACCAGGAGTGGAAGAATCAGAGTTAAAGTATAATAGAAACACGTGACTACTTCTGTATTTATCACCCACTCCTGGTTTTAACTTACAAATACTGATGTAAAATACTGACCAAATACTGAATGTGTGAATGTGGCCTTAGGGGAATATCTCTGTGTGCAGAACTGTTAATCAAAGAAATCAAAATGTTAAAAAATACATTTCTGACATTTAAAAAAATATATCTGTGATCATGACGGTGTATGGCACAAATCGTTCTCCTGAAACCATCCCTCATATTAATTATTTTCTTTCTCCCCAAGCAGTGTCTCATACCACTTAACTTATAATAAATGATACACAGGAGACTTTTTTTTTTGGATATAATTTGCCATATCAGCCATTTATTAACAAACAACAATAACCAATGAAAGAATTGGCGGAGGTCCTTGGGGCTACAAGATCCAGCACATGTAGAACAAAGCATTTTTCCATAGAATTATTTTACTCTCAGCCGTAACCCCAAACTCAAGGGCACCACACCACAATCAATGGTAAAGGAAACACCACCACTGGCTCCCAGGGTACACCCCTGTCCAGAGCCCCACTAAGTGCCAGATCAGCCAATTAGTAATTCCATCCTGAAGGGAGCCATCTCTGTAAATTCCCACCCATAAAAAATTCCACCAACCCCAAAGACCCCCCCTACTGCCCCAGCCACTGTGACTCGCAGTAACAATTTATAACCTTCATCATAAGCCCGAGCCATAAAACATAACAATATACAGTACAGACCAAAAGTTTGGACACACCTTCTTATTTAAAGATTTTTCTGTATTTTCATGACTGTGAAAATTGTACATTCACACTGAAGGCATCAAAACTATGAATTAACACATGTGGAATTAAATAGTTAACAAAAAAGTGTGGAACAACTGAAAATATATCTTATATTCTAGGTTCTTCAAAGTAGCCACCTTTTGCTTTGATGACTGCTTTGCACACTCTTGGCATTCTCTTGATGAGCTTCAAGAGGTAGTCACCGAAAATGGTCTTCCAACAATCTTGAAGGAGTTCCCAGAGATGCTTAGCACTTGTTGGCCCTTTTGCCTTCACTCTGCGGTCCAGCTCACCCCAAATCATCTCGATTGGGTACAGGTCTGGTGACTGCGGAGGCCAGGTCATCTGGCGTAGCAACCCATCACTCTCCTTCTTGGTCAAATAGCCCTTACACAGCCTGGAGGTGTGTTTGGGGTCATTGTCCTGTTGAAAAATAAATGATGGTCCAACTAAACGCAAACCGGATGGAATAGCATGCCGCTGTAAGACGCTGTGGTAGCCATGCTGGTTCACTATGCCTTCAATTTTGAATAAATCCCCAACAGTGTCACCAACAAAGCACCCCCACACCATCACACCTCCTCCTCCATGCTTCACGGTGGGAACCAGGCATGTAGAGTCCATCCGTTCACCTTTCCACTGGTCTAATGTCCATTCCTTGTGTTCTTTAGCCCAAACAAGTCTCTTCTGCTTGTTGCCTGTCCTTAGCAGTGGTTTCCTAGCAGCTATTTTACCATGAAGGCCTGCTGTACAAAGTCTCCTCTTAACAGTTGTTGTAGAGATGTGTCTGCTGCTAGAACTCTGTATGGCATTGACCTGGTCTCTAAACTGAGCTGCTGTTAACCGGAGATTTCTGAGGCTGGTGACTCGGATAAACTTATCCTCAGAAGCAGAGGTGACTCTTGGTCTTCCTTTCCTGGGGCGGTCCTCATGTGAGCCAGTTTCTTTGTAGCGCTTGATGGTTACTGCAACTGCACTTGGGGACACTTTCTAAGTTTTCCCAATTTTTCGCACTGACTGACCTTCATTTTTTAAAGTAATGATGGCCACTCGTTTTTCTTTACTTAGCTGCTTTTTTCTTGCCATAATACAAATTCTTACAGTCTATTCAGTAGGACTATCAGCTGTGTCTCCACCTGACTTCTGCACAACACAACTGATCGTCCCAACCCCATTTATAAGGCAAGAAATCCCACTTATTAAACCTGACAGGGGACATCTGTGAAGTGAAAACCATTTCCAGTGACTACCTCTTGAAGCTCATCAAGAGAATGCCAAGAGTATGCAAAGCAGTCATCAAAGCAAAAGGTGGCTACTTTGAAGAACCTAGAATATAAGACATATTTTCAGTTGTTTCACACTTTTTTGTTAAGTATATAATTCCACATGTGTTATTTCATAGTTTTGATGTCTTCAGTGTGAATGTACAATTTTCATCGTCATGAAAATACAGTAAAATCTTTAAATGAGAAGGTGTGTCCAAACTTTTGGTCTGTACTATATATTTCCATTAGATATCTGTAAATTCCCTGAAAAAAGAGGGTGTGCAGGTGAGACTTTTCCCATTGCTGTCCCCACAGGAATGGCCCCTTTTTCCACACTTTTCCTTTTATACTCCCTTTTACTATCCCCTCCCACTCCCTATTGATCCAATCCCGTAGACCCCATTCAAACTTTATTTTTCTCTCCTGGCCCAATCACCGTCATGTGGGCCTCTGCTTATAAGTACGGCTCTGGCCCCTTTAATATAGCCGCCCTTCTGTTCACTACCTGTCATAAGCCGCTCATCCATGGAGTCTGTTGCAATCATCCTTTTCGGTAACACCAACCACAGCCTCCCAGACCCCGGCATTGGATGCATTGATACATAATGATTTAAAGATTCACAATTGGATTCAGGTCTGGGCATGAGTGGACACAGACAATTCCACCTGTTTTGGAAGTGGTAGTGGCCCCTCTTACCTTTTGGACCCCTGTGTAGCTACACAAGTTGTACCAGGTTTGCACCTGGGTCTGGGGAAAGTGAGCTCATCAATGCTTTCATCATCCAGGAACTGCCTTCCCAGTATGGCACATGAGGAAGGGTATTGTCCTGCACTAGGAGGAACCAACGGTCCACTGCACCACGGTAAGGTCTGACATTGGCTCTAAGGATTTCATCCGTGTACCTAACAGCAGTCAGGTTGCCTTTGGCTATCACATGGTGCCCATCATGCTGGGTGACGGTGCAGACTGAATAACATTCACCACGGCGTCTCCAGACTTTCACATCTATCACTTGCTCAATGTGAACCTGCTATCACCTGTACAGAGAACGTAGGACCTGACAATTCTGGTGTTCTCAGGTGTATGCCAATTGAGTTGCAAGGTGCTGAGCTGTGAGTAAGGTCCTATTACAGGACGTGGGGCCCTCATACCGCCCTCATGGAGTCTGTTTCTGACAATTTTGGGTGTAACGTGCTTCTGGTTATGTTGTAGGGCCTTTGCAGTCCTCCTGTTCATCCTTACACAAAGGAGCAGATATTGGTCCTGATGTTCAGTTGATGCTCTTCTACAGTTCTGCTCCATAAATTTAGAAGCTGCTTAAGAGGTGCACGTGTGTGGGGTGCATGTGTAGCGCCCCTGAGGGTTCGGTCGCCAAAGAGGTACTGCATCTCACCCAGAAGTGTGGTATCTCACCCTCAGGCAAGGAAGGAGTACAGCTCAGGACCCTAACACCTGCATTCATTACACCACATTTCAGAGGGCAGGGCGAGATTGCTCCTACAGGAGAGCACAATCCCTGGACCCTGGCTGGAGTGGGGGGGGGTGCCTAGTAAGGGGGAACCATGTAGTGGGTGTGGGTGGAGGACGTAGTTAAGGGGAGCACATAGAAGAAAGATATAAAATAGTGAAGCCATCTTAGAAAGTCAGTTCAGTCAGAGGAGGAGAGTGGAAGGTGCAGGGGCTCTGTACCAGAGACGGGCCTAATCAGTGAGGCCCAAGGTTGAGGAGAAGAAGAGAAGAGAGTAGATGGAGCAGATAGGCTCCAGGAACAGAAGAGAGGACCCCAGGGGTACGGGCAATGCGAGAAGCCACCCGTGCGCCCGAATCTACCGGGAGGTGGAGGGGTCAGGCTGCACACAGGGAACCGGTCCCTCAACTAGTAGAAGATTGCACATCTCAGCTAGAAACCGGAGGCTGCAGAACTTTATGTCCTGTAGCCAACATTCCATACCAGTCTCAGCAGGAAGGTAGCTATATAGGACCCAGGGGATGGAGCAGACGTTGCCCGCCAAGGCCCGCAGGTACTAGACTGGCACACTTGGTATGAGGTTCAGGGAGAAAGCCAGAGAGAAGACACAGAAGGGGGTCCTGCTGTGTACTCCGGAGCTATCTGAGGGTGGACTGAGCCCCTCACTGAGTAAGCGCAGCACGACGAGGGAGATTGCTTTGGCGCCTGTAATCTGGACTGCAACAACTGTGAGTAAAGACCATGGGACTGCACTATCTTGTCTCTGTGTTTCTTGCTGCGCCATCAACCCCTGCACTTCAACGCCCAGCACAACCTGCAACATCATCTACACTGCCCTGGAGCTAGCTCTTCCTGTGGAGAGCCACACCATCCCTGCTGCAGTAACATCAGCTTCAGAGGACTGCTCTGCAGCGGCGGCTCCCGTTAGACGCATTCCACAGGTGGCATCATGAACTCTATAAAAACTCTATAAATCCCCTATACATAACCCCTTTTATTGACCGCTCTGGGTCACGGACCGGGTCACCGCCACTGAGATATTCCTCCAGCATCTACCGGCCCGGCACCGGGTACCCCACGACCCAGGGGGCGCGTCACATGCACGTGTCTTGCGCTGAATGTCATCGGCGCCAAGTGTGGGCAGTTATTACATTTGGCAGTTAGTCATTGCAGGAGTCAGGTAACCACACTTTTTACCCTCTTTAACTATGCACTGAAAGATAGTACACATTCACAATAAGCAATGTTTCTATGTGTTTTCACTCTCTCCCCTATAGTCCTCTACTTTCTACTAACCCCCCTAATACCTACACCTCGTAATGAACTGTTCATCTCTCCCTCCATCCTACCCCTTCAATTCACCTCCTCTTCAGAATTCTTCTTTAATATTCAATCCTCTGTCTCCAAACACAGACAGCCACTTCATGCTCTCTCATGCTCCCACCTACTAACATTTTCTCTTCTCCTCGTCACTGCTGGCGATATCTCTCCAAATCCTGGCTTTCCTCACCACATCCCCACAGTCACTTCTACCTCCTACCCACAACCTACCACAAATTTCCATAACCTCTCTAACCTTATACCCATCCGTCCAGCCCCCGCTTCCCCAGTCCCACTAACAGGAGCTCTCTGGACGCTCGCTCTGTCTGCTACAAACTTTCCTACATCCATGATCTTTTCATTACTAACAAACTCTCCTTCCTCGGCATCACAGAAACCTGGCTCACCCCCTCTGACACAGGTTCTCCAGCTGCACTTTCCTATGGTGGATCCCATCTTTCCCACACTCCAGCGGCAAGCATGGCGGAGGAATTGGTATCCTCCTGTCAGATAACTGCTCCTTCTCCCCAATTCCACTGTCGCCCTCTGTTACTTTCCCCTCTTTCGAGGCGCACTGTTTACACATCTACTCCCCCTCCAACCTCCAACTGGCTGTCATTTCCAGGGCCAGCCACCAATTTCTTCGACCACTTCACCATCTGGCTGCTTCACTTCCTTTCCGCTGACATCCCCACTATCATCATGGGTGAATTCAACATCCCCATTGACACTTCCCACTCATCTGTCTCTAAGCTTCTATCCCTCACTTCCTCCTTCCTCCTCAATGGTCTTCCGCAGCCACCCAAAAAGATGGCCACACACTGAACCTCATCTTCATCCACCTCTGTTCCTTATCTAACCTCTCCAACTCACCTCTCCCTCTATCTGACCACAACCTACTAACATTCTCTTCCCTCTCCTCTCCAGGTGCACAATCCCCACTTGACAAACTTGCATACCCTTGAGGAAATCTCAAACACCTTGACCTACACTCACTCTCTTAATCCCTTCTCCCTCTTACAGACATAAGTTCCTTACACAATGCAGATGCTGCTGCTGCTTCATATAGCACCACAACAGCTACAGCTCTAAATTCGGTCACCTGCCTTACATATAACAAAGCTCGCACAATCATCAGGCAACCCTGGCACACCAGCCTGAAAAGAACTGAGACTGACCTCCAGGGTTGCTGAGCAGAAATGGGAAAAGTCCCACTCCAACGAGCACTCTATCGCATTCAAACAGTCCTTCACTACTTTCAAGTCCACACTCACTGCAGCAAAACAAACCTACTTCTCATGTCTCATAACTTCCCTGTCACACAACCTTAAACAGCTATTCAACACTTTCAATTCTCTCCTCCGCCCCCCATCGCCTCCTCCCTCTACTTTCATCTCAGCCGAGGACTTTGCCTCATTCTTCAAGCAGAAGATTGATACTATCAGACAAAGCTTTTTCCTAAAGTCCCCACAGCCCCTCCTCATATCTACTCAATCCTCCTCCTCCAAAACCAGCTTCTCCGCCAGTTCGGAAGATCAACTTTCCTCCTTACTCTCTAAGTCACACCTCACCACCTGTGAACTTGACCCTATCCCATTCCACCTCATACCTAACCTTACAGTATTCATCCCAACTCTAACCCACCTCTTCAACCTATCACTAACAACTGGTGTCTTCCCCTCATGTTTCAAACATGCCTCCATCACACCCATCCTCAAAAAACCCTCCCTTGACCCATCCTCTCTGACTAGCTATCGCCCCATATCACTTCTCCCCTATGCCTCAAAACTACTGGAACAACACGTCCATTTTGAACTGTCCTCCCACCTCTCCTCCTGCTCCCTCTTTGACCGCTTACAATCTGGCTTCCAACCGCACTATTCTACTGAAACTACCCTGACTAAAGTCACCAACGACCTACTAACCGCCAAATCCAAGCGACACTATTCTGTCCTTCTCCTCCTGGAACTGTCATCTGCCCTTGACACAGTGGACCATTCCCTATTACTACAGACTCTCTCATCTCTTGGTATCAAAGACTTGGCCCTATCTTGGATCTAGTCATACTTAACAGACAGAACCTTCAGTGTTTCTCACTCACACACCACCTCCTCATCTCGCACCCTATCTGTCGGTGTTCCCCAAGGTTCAGTCATAGGACCCCTGCTCTTCTCCATCTACACCCTCGGCCTGGGACAGCTCATAGAGTCCCACGGCTTTCAGTATCATCTCTATGCTAACGACACACAGATGTACCTCTCTGGACCTGGTATCACCTCCTTACTAACCAGAACCCCACAATGTCTGTTCGCTATCTCATCCTTCTTCTCTGCTAGATTTCTAAAACTTAACATGGATAAAACAGAATTCATCATCTTTCCCCCATTTCACTTAGCCCCCCCCATCTGACTTTGGTGCCACAGACCCATATGGGTGCATGGATGGACTTCTCCACAAGAGGCCCTCACTACATTCACACACCTCCACCTTCCACCTCATACCAGCAGAGGGAGCCCTGATAGGGACATATAAAGGGAAGGTGGAGCCAGGCAGCTCAGTTGGTTAGTCAGAGTTAGTTAGTCAGAGTCAGTCTGAGTTTAGTCAGTGCTCAGAGCAGAAGAGAGCAGTCAGACAGAGAGAGTCTGAGAGCGTGCCGATGCTCAGAGAGCGGTGAAGACGCAGCACGTCATCTGCCGAGTAGTGACGTGCCCGAGTGTGGCCGACGGCGAGGAGGAAAGGATAGTGGAACCAAGGGGGCAGAGGAGCATAGTAAGCTCACCCCGTTATACATACCGGACTCCGGGTCCGTGCCTACAGGGACCCTTTACACCCAGTAGGGTCAACCAGAATCCCAGGAGGACTACAAGTCCCTGGCAAAACTTGAAAGCTAGACACACACAGGACCAGGAACCACGAAGGCCCCAACGTCCAGGGAAAGTGGTTACCAACCGGAGGTCCTACTTCTGAGCAACAGGTGAAGTAACACATAATCTAGGCCCAGTTGCAGGCTGGCCAGGAGCATACACAGAGGCAAACACGGATCAGGAGGCCGCCTTATACCCGCTCACTGGGGCGAAGTCCTGAAGTGCACCTATCCTATGGAGTACCCTGGACCATACCTAACAATTGCATGAGTAAAGGTAACGAAGCAAATTCCCTGTTTCTGTCCGTTACTCCTACTGCGCCATCGTTCCCCCTGCACCACAACGCCCAGCGCAACCTGCATCGTTTACACTGCCCTGAGGCCTGCTCCACCTGTGGGGAGCCGTTCCATCTCTAGTTGCCCTAACATCTGCCTCAGAGGACTGTTGCAGTGCTGGTGATCCTCACCAGGTACCACAGGTGGCATTGTGGCGCCCCTGAGGGTTCGGTCGCCACAGAGATACTGCACCTCACCCAGAGGTGTGGTGTCTTCCTTCTCTCAGGTAAGATAGGTGTGCTGCACGGAACCCCAAACACCCACATCCAACACTACACCACTCCAGGCCAGCAGGAGGAGCAAGACGCAATGTAGTTTCTGCTGAGCCCCGACCCTGGCTGGAGTAGGGGGGAATCCAAAGGTAGGGGGAACCAGTAGTGGGTGTGGGTGGAGGAAGCAGATACAGGAAGCACTTATACAGTAGGTATATAATAGGAAGCCATATTTGGAGTTGAGGCCAGTTAGTGAAGACTGTCTGGAAGCAGAGGCTCAGTCAGAACTCTGTTCCGCAAGTTAGGGCTCAGGATAGAGGCCCCGGAGTGGAGCAGGGAGTAGGCTCCATTCTCCAAAAAGGATCCCAGGGGGTACGGCGCGTGCAGGACGGCACCCGTACGCCCCGCTCCTGCCAGGTGTCAGGAGGGATCGGTTTGCTTCATTCTAATCCCCAGGGGGCCAGGTTGGTCCCGGATCCGACGTACAGGAAGGACTTCAGCATACCCCAGCGGGATTGAGAGTGGGCAGCGTAGGGCAGCGGTGAGAAGGACCAAGTGTAAAGATGGTCAAAGTAGGAACACGAGAAAGTTGGGTTCTGCCAGGCACTCCTAAGCTGCTTGAGGAAGGACTGAACCCCTGCCTGGTGAACGCAGCGCGACGCAGGAGGCCTTTACCTGTAAAGTTCACTTGTGAATTGCCTAAGAACTGTAAGTAAGACCTTGGACGACTGCATCGAACAGCCTCTGTCTGTTTCTTCACCGGCGCCATTTTCCATCACCGCACTACAACGCCCAGTGCACCATTCATCTATTTACACTGCCCTGAGGCCCGCTCCGGCTCTGGGGAGCTGTACCATCTTTAGCTGCCTTGACATCTGTCTCAGAGGACCTTCACCAGACACCACAGGTGGCGTCACGAACTCTCTGAACTTCTACTAATAATTGATACCCCTTTGAGCACTGACCGCCCTGGGCCAGCCACCGTGATAACACTGGCGATCAGCTGCAGGCCCGGCTGCCGAGTACCCCATGGCCCTGGGGGCGAGTCATATCCATCAAAATCAATGGCTGTCCACATTCCCCAGTCCCATAAGCTCACTGCCTCAGGGTAACCCTGGACTCTAACCTCTCCTTCAAACCACATATCAAAGCCCTTTCCTCTTCCTGCCGACTCCAACTCAAAAACATCTCCCGGATCCGCATATTCCTCAACCATGAATCTGCAAAAACACTAGTGCATGCCCTCATCATCTCCCGCCTCGACTACTACAAAATCCTGCTCTGTGGCCTCCCCGCTAACACTCCCGTACCCCTCCAATCTATCCTAAACTCTGCTGCCCGACTAATCCACCTGCCTCCCGCCTACTCCCCAGCCTCTCCTCTCTGTCAAATGCTTCACTGACTCCTCATTGCCCAGAGACTCCAGTTCAAAACCCTAACCATGGCATACAAAGCCATCCACAACCTTTCTCCTCCATACTTCTGTGACCTAGTCTCCCGGTACACACCTACACGCAACCTACGATCCTCACAAGATCTCCTTCTCTACTCCCCTCTTATCTTTTCTTCTCACAATCGCATACAAGATTTCTCCCGTGTATCCCCCCTACTCTGGAACTCTCTACCCCAAAGCATCAGACTCTTGCCTACTGAGGAAACCTTCTAAAGGAACCTGAAAACCCACCTCTTCCGAAAAGCCTACAACCTGCAGTAATCATTGCTCCACCACACCGCTGCATGACCAGCTCTACCCTCACCTACTGTATCCTCACCCATCCCTTGAAGATTGTGAGACATCACAGGTAGGGTCCTCTCTCCTCCAGTACCAGTTTGCCATTGCGTTTTTGTTCAAGATTTTTGCAATTGTGTTTGCTATGTATACCCCCTTTTTCACATGAAAAGTGCCAAATAATAATAATAATGTGCCACAGACAGTGTCCTGGAATCTCCTCCATGCTCTGGAGACTGTGCTGAAAGACATGGCAAACCTCTTTGTTATCCTTTAGGCACTGGACAACCTGTGCAACCTGAATGGGCTGCAGATACCGCCTTATGATAGCAGTATTTACAAGAACTCATGCAAAATGCAAAACTAGATACTATAATACCATTCCCTTTTTGGGGGCTGTCTTATTTTTGTCTCTCTGCTTCAAATTTCACAAAAAATTGGATTTTCCAGAACCCAAATTTTTGAAATTCAATGCTCATTAGGCATCAAGAGACATCATGACATCACTGGGTGACGCTCAACAGGACGTCATTTAAGTCCCAGTGAGCACTGGAGGTTCTGAAGAGTGAAGTCAGATGGGAGAAAGGGAGTAAGCGAGCCAGCGGAGGACTGGGCAGAGACAGGAGAGGTGCAACATAAGTATATTGTTCTTCTTTTATAACCTGTCTGTTTATTGTGCCCTGCATTCTGGAGAGACCTCAGAGAGAAATAGAAAGATTTTGTTACATGCACACCGCTAGGTTTAGATAGGGGCGAGACAGGTTTCATGAATTCTTTGGAATCCTTGGGGAACTGTTTACTCAGGGCGACCATAGACCATGTGCTGCAGCTTCTCTCAGTCATACAGGGGTACTTGCCTTCATGCACAGACATGTAACTGGATTCACTTGCTGACCAGACACATTTGACACGAGTCCTCATGAACAGTTAAACAGTTGCATTTAATGAAGCCGCATGTGACGCGCCCCCTGGGCCTTGGGGTACCCGGTGCCGGGCCGGTAGATGCTGGGGGATGTCACAGTGGTGGTGACTCGGTCCGTGACCCAGGGTGGTCAATAAAAGGGGTTTATTTATAGGGGATTTATAGTGTTTGTATAAAGTTTGTGACGCCACCTGTGGTATGCGGCTACAGGGAGCCGCCGCTGCGGAGCAGGTCCTCTGGAGCTGATGTTAGTGCAGCAGTGATGGTGTGGCTCTCCACGGGTAGAGCTTAGCTCCAGGGCAGTGTGGATGTTATAGGTGGTGCTGGGCATTGTAGTGCAGGGGTTGATGGCACAGCAATAATCAGTCCACAACTTAATGACGGTTTCCTCTTATCTTTACTGGTGGTGAGTAGACAAGCCTGGACTAGGGTACTGGCTAGAAGTGGAAGTCCGGGCAGCCTGGAAGCAAGTAAAGAATCCTCCTTGCCAGGTGAAGTTGGAGGCCTTCCCTTTCCACTAAACTCTATGGCCCTGCTGCTTGTAGCTGTGCGGTGGCCCTCGTCCCTGAGTGCAACGGTTCTGTGCTCACCCGTATGGCAGGCAGCTCGGGCCTTGATGGTGCGTCGCTCCCACGTGGCGGTGCTGGGCCCTGTAGTTCTGCTGAGCCTCCGGGCGTCTGATGGGGCCAGGAGACCTGCAATCTCCTGCCCTCCGGTTTCTGCTGCTGGGCCTTCAGTGCCCCACAGCCTCGGACTCTGGTGTCCAGTTCTTCTGTGCCGGTCCTTCTGGGGTGAGCTGCCGCGCAGCTCCAGTCCCCAGCTCCTCTCTCTTCGATGTCCTGACTTCAACTCCTCACACTAAGTCTCACTAACCCCGCCTCCAGATCCCAGTTGCCAAGGGGAGGAGCTCCCCTTGCTGGTCTGGAGCCAGGAAAGTGTTGCGTGCTTAGCAAAACCTGATTAGGGGACCCCTACTTACTTCCAGGCATGGCATCACCTCTTGTGAGGGAGGCAATGCCACTGTGGCAACCGGACCCCTGGGGTGCCACACATGGCCAGTGCAATTTAAGTCTCTTGAGCAACAGGCTCCAGTACAAACAGTTTCATCTTAAAGGCACATTAACAAACAGTCTTTCTTACTAGCACAGTACATCACAGATCAAGTCTCTTTAGCAGCACACTTCTATGCCCCATAACAGTAATGATCCCACCAGCAGTCCCCGGTCCACTGTGTCATAGGCTTTAGCCTCTAGTGCAGTGAGGTACGAGGGATGGTTAGAACGCAAGGATGAGTCCAGTCCTCAGATGTGGTGTTCAATCCTTGCTTCTGCTAAACAACAGTTAACTCCTTTCTCCACTACTTTCTCTTGTAGATACCACTAGCAATTAAAAGGCAGTCACAGTGGGAGAGTCCCAGAACCCTCATCAGCCTGGTGAAGAGGTCTGTATCTTTTAAAGGGTTTGTCCACTACTTTCATATTGATGCCTTATCTGTAGAATAGGGCATCAATGTATGATCGTCCGGGGTCCTGCACCCGACACCCCTGCCGATCGGCTGTTATTGGTGGCGGCAGCCGCCGGCAGGAAGTGCTTACCTGGCCATCAAGTTACAGTGGCCAGTGCTTGTTACTGCACATCTGCCTCCTATTCAATTCAATGGGAGGTGGATGTGCAGTATCCCGCGGCGGCCACTACAGATGGACGGCCAAGCACCGCAGGTAAGCACTTCTGGCCGGCGGCGGCACCGATGACAGCTGATCAGCAGGGGTGCCGGGTACGGCATCACGGCCGATCATACATTGATGACCTATCTTTTGGATAGGGCATCAATGTGAAAGTAGTGGACAACTTCTTTAAGCTCGCTCTCCAGCTCAGAACTGACACTACCCAGTCTCACTGGGGCAGGCCTGACCACTCCCCTTAGCTGCACCCTGTTAAACCCCCTAGTTGCTGGATGCTTAAAGCGCACCTGCTAGCAGGATTGTGCTTAGTAAATTACATAGACTGACAGGTGGACTCCGTTACACTGAGTAAAATGATACCTTTCATGATGAAATCCGTCCAGCGGTTCTTTTATAATCTTTATTTTCAGTTCTGCCATAATGATATGCATGTGCTCTAGTGCTCTCATTATGTATTCATGTATTCCTATCTCTGGCCTCTGACAGGTCACTGTGCTTTCAGTGACCTGCCTACTATTTTAAATACTGACTGTGTAATTTCCCTGCCCATGTGAAATTTACATATCCCAAAATGGCCGCCCGATGCCCGCGCAGTAGCATCTTTCGGTTGCCGAGAGATGCTACTTAGCACATGCGGCGCCATATTTCTGCACCCACGCTCTTTTTCCAAAAGCAAAATGGTGCTTGTGCGTGCGCAGTAGTATCTCTTGGCAACCGAAAGTTGCTACAGCGCATGCGTGGGTGTTGGGCGGACATTTTGGGATATGTAGATTTCACATGGGCAGAGAAATTACACAGCCAGTATTTAAAATAGTAGGCAGGTCATTGAAAGCACAGAGACTTGTCAGAGGCCAGAGATAGGAATACATGAATACAGAAGCAGAGCACCAGAGCACATGCATATCATTATGGCAGAACTGAAACTAAAGATTATAAAAGAACCACTGGACGGATTTCATAATCAAAGGTATCATTGGCACCCACCTGACAGTGTATGTAGTTTACTAAGCACAATTCTGCTGACAGGTACGCTTATCAACACCTTATGTAATATCTACCTGTCACACTCTTCCCTCCTTTTTGAATGTCGTCCTCGACATTTGCCTTCTACCTGATTACCTTAACCAGCCTCTTGGAGTTGTGGTAGTTCTCCCCTAACTATCCTCAGATAGTGTTCCCCCAATACTGCCTCTTTACTTAAAGGTGAGTTGGTAGTTAGGCACTATGGACCCCTTTAAGCAATTTACACATACAGCACACTTACCCTATCTACATCTCTTGTCAATCGGTCTCCTGCAAGAAATACACAGATTTAACCACAATTTTAACCAACAACTATTCTTCAGCTGGAGCTTTTTGCTCGTCTTCAACCGGCTCTCCCTAACTACCACTAAACATTTTTCAAATTCAAGTGCAAAAATGTTAAATATAGCATAGTCTTTGTAAAATGTTTGGCATGAAATAGAACACATATATTCAACACAACCCATTTTCTTGAGAGAGTGTGCCACTTTAAGAACACAGTCCTTTGTTTCTTAAGGCACGGGGTCCTCGGTCCTTCTAGGTAAGGACCCTGGAACAGGCAAGGGAGACAGTCCTTTAAAACGGGGTCAGAAACAATGTCCGTTTCTTGTAAACATCTAAGGCACAGTCCATAAAGTGAAATTTGGAAAACAGTTCCTGGACAGGATACGGCACAGTCCATAAGTTGAGAGTGAAGACTCCCCAACTCGCTTGAGGTGCCTGCATATCCAGCAGAAAAGGACACAACAGGTGCAAATAAAAAAAATAAGGCAAAACCAAAAATAAATATCAACTTGTCCAGCTACTACCGTAGTTTTTAATATACCATAGGCCTATCCGGCCTTAACAGGAAAGCAGTAGCGGTCCTTCTACTGTGGTCACAGTCTCTGGTGGCTTTACCAGCCTTCAAGGAAAGAACACGTCACATTACCTAGGCAGAGATGAGGAACTATCACTGGAACACGGCGTGCAACCAACACAACTCGGTGATTTTTTTTTCTTTTTGAGAGAGAGCAACACTGTCCTAGTCCTTTTTATTCTTTGGTTGGCACCAGTCCACAGTAAATGGACACTGCGCTGCATTGATAGTGGGGAGTTGAACTGATGCTGGGAGGGGTTCCTCTCTTGCCACCCCAGCAGAAGTGGCCCCCTCCTTGGTTGTGGCCTGTGGGACAGGTTTGCTCTCCCAGTTGGGACGAATCCTGAAGCGGGGCCCAGTAGAGATGGGGAAGAATCCTCTCATTTGACACGAAGCTCTTGGTTCTTCTGCATCTGCCCAATCCTCGGGGTGGTACTACTCCATTTCAACTATGCGGGAGACTGAAATGGTGTACCAGCCCCGAGGTCCCCACATCTTTAAGAATCTGACCTTGTCTCCTGGCCAGAGACTCCGGGTCCGTCCTAGGGCATAATCCCTCTCCACCGACCTCCTGTTGACAAATATGTCCAGGCGAAGCCAAATCCCTTTAGCTGATAAAAATTTATGACCGTACCTCTGATCATCCGATCCTCCAGGCAGTCCCTTCCCGGGTACTCTCTCCACTACTGGGCACACTCCTCCATCCGTCCCTTCTCCTGGATGATCTTTTCTTTCCATGCAGCCAGGCGTTGTTGGAAGTTGTATTCTTCCTGTTCTTCTTTGGAGATGATGGGCACAGGAACAGACCTTTCAGCCTGGCCAGGCTGAGCAATAACATCGGCAGGTGGTGGGATAGGTGCCCCCGGTGGAGTAGGTGGTAGGGTAGGTACTGGTTTCCTGGTGTTGATAGGCAAGGGGAACGCATATGACTCCTGTTTCCTCCAGGCCCCCATCCTTTCACCTCCTCTGGCTATCCAGGCTATATCATGTATTTCCCGGATCCATCCCCTCACTCCCCCATACTTGAGATTCACACAGTAGGCCCTAGGGGGTGAGAATGGACCCCGTGGAGGTGGCAGTTTGGTCATCCACTGCTCTCCAGGTAATGCTAACAGAGAGTAATCCAACTCCTCTTCCTCCGCTGGCGGCTTTACGACCGGTCCCTGCTTGGTGGTGACCATCATATGGGTATGGAATGAGGCCGGGGGTTCCCTCACCCTTGCGCTGGGTGAGTGGCGGTCCCCGAGCGGATCATCACTACTGGTATCAGTTGGAGAGCGGGGGCTAGTGACTCACCGGCAGGAACACAGAGCGCCGCCATCTTCCTTCCGGTCCCGCTGTGCACGCTGGTCCCGATCAGAAGTCCCGTCCCTCTCTCGAGAGCGGAGGTCGGGGCGGATGTCACGGCCCCAGTGGTGGCTTCCAGTGCGGTGGGCCGGGTCACGGTCAGGGTACCTGTGGGCAGCAGGTCCTCCGGTGAGTCCGGTACTGGTCGGAATGGTTCTGGAACGAGCAGCGGTCCTTCAGGTGGGTCCGGTGCTGGGCAGGATTACGCGGTGGCCTGTGGCGGGATGACAGCCGGGGCTCCGGACATCGGCTCACGGTCCACAGTTGGTGGTGGGATGGGCACAGTGTCCAACGGCAGACCTCGGGGTCCCAACTCCTGCCTTCGGGCTGCCTCCGGATTCTGATGAGGCGGTGCGGCCGTGCCCTGGCCTGGCTGGGTATTGCCCAGTACCTCGCGGTTGTGGGTGAGGTGATGAAGGGCTGCGTCCTCCCCTGCTTCTCTTCTTGCTGCAGACTGCTGGGACATAGCACACCTTCCTAGCTCCGACATACTGGCAGGCACTATGACTCGCACTCTCCTCTCCTTTTCACTCCTGACCAGAATGGAGTTCTTCTGGCCAGAAGAGCTCCAGCTCACTCTTACTCCTCCTCCTCTGGGACAGTACCTCACTGGCCATTGGTCCAACATGCTGGTGGTTGGGCTGTCTTTTCTCTGAGGCCAGCCTTCCCCAGCTTGTTCCACTGCAGGAGGTTTGGCCCTGTTTGGCACTCTTTTATCATATACTCCTACAAGATGGGATGTCCTTCTTCTTCCCCACTGTGCTTTTAACAAAAACAGACACCATTTTAACTGTACAACATGTGTCAAGTCTTGCATTTTGCAGGTGCCTGTTTCCCTGTATTTTATCTCCTTATTTCTTCCCAGTCATCACTGGCTGTCTTCCCTTTTCACTGGTATACCAGGGTTGAATTGAGGTGCTTTGCTGCTATGTTTTTCCAGACACTTTGCCTCTTCTTCCTCCTATACGCTAATTCCCGCTCAGGACTCCCCGTACGGGCCACCAATGTTACGTGCACACCGCTAGGTTTAGATAGCGGAGAGACAGGTTCATGAATTCTTTGGAATCCTGGGCGAACCGTTACTCAGGGTGACCATATACTGCAGTTTCTCTCAGTCATACAGGGGCATTGACCCTCAGGCACAGACATATAGCTGGATTCACTTGCTGACCAGACACATTTGACACGAGTCCTCATGAACAGTCTCATTTAATGAAGCCGCACGGCCAGTGCAATTTAAGTCCCTTGAGCAACAGGCTCCAGTAACAAATAGTTTCTTCTTAAAAGCACATTAATAAACAGTCTTTCTTACTAGTACAGTACAGCACAGATCAAGTCTCTTTAGTAGCACACTTCTATACTCCCACAACAGCAATGCTCCCACCAGCAGTCCACGGTCCACAGTGTCACAGGCTTTACCTTCTAGTGCTGTGAGGTACGATGGGGCGATTAGAATGGAAGGATGAGTCCAGTCCTCAGATGTGGTGTTCAATCCTTGCTTTTGCTAAACAACAGTTTACTCCTTTCTCCACTACTTTCTACTATAGATACCACTAGCAACTAAATGGCAGTCACAGTGGGAGAGTCCCAGTATCCTCATCAGCCTGATGAAGAGGTCGGCATCCTTAAGGATATGTGCCCACGATGCCCAGCTCGCGGTACACTACACCGAAGGACCTGCCGTCACATGACTATGATGTCAGCGCAGGTCCTTCAGTCCACCGCGATCTGCCGGCAAGTGAAGACGATCGCAGCGGGGGCCATCAGAAGGTAAGTATAATATATATTTTATTCTTTCTTTTACAGGTTCTATGGTACCTGGGTCTGGAGGAGAGTCTCCTGTCCTCCAGACCCTGGTACCATCCGCACACTGAAACGTTTGGATTCCGCATCTACAGATGTAGTGATGCGGATTCCATGCGTTCCAATGAAAGTCAGTGGCGGCAAAAACGCTGTGCTTCCACAAAATATTTGGTAGTGCTGCGTTTTTTCCCACAATGATAACCCGCAGCGGAAATTTCCGCAGCATGTGCAAAGCACATGCGGATTACCATTGGGGAACATGGCAGGCTTTCTACCAAGCATTTTTGCAGCGTTTTTGCCGCTGCGGAAACGCTTAAAAAATGCATCGTGGGCACACAGCCTTAAGCTGGCTCTCCAGCTCAGAACTGACACTACCCAGTCTGGGGCAGGCCTGACTACTCACTTTAGCTGCACCCTGTTAACCCCCCTAGTTGCTGGTTGCTTATGACGCACCCCCTGGGCCATGTTGTGATGCAGCATTGCGCATGCGGGGAATACCCGGAGTCGGATCTGATAGGGGTAGTAGTCCTCGTGGCGGTGACCCGGTCCGTGCCCAGGGTGTCAAACCAAGTGGCAGAACTTAGAATAAGATGTTATATTGTTCGACTACGCCACCCGTTGATTGCGGCTATGAAGCCGCCGCTGCAGGGCAGACCGCTGAGGCCGGTGGTACGGGTGTGCAGCGTGGATAGTATAACCCCCAACGGGAGGGGTATGGCCCCAGGGCAGCAGGCGAAGAGGGGATGATGGTAGTGATGTTATAGTAGTCCCCGTCCTAATAGTGCTAATGCGACAAGGAATCAGTGAGACGTACAGCTGCAGTTTTCAATGCTTTACTCACAGTTCTTTATCAGGTCCCTTGTGCGCAGTCAAGACCGCCCGAGTCATGCTGCGTCCACCAGGTCAGGGACTCGGCCAACTCCCAGGCAATTCCAGAGCGTGGTCCAGAGCTCCCCTCTCTTCCTTCCTACTGGCCGTCCCCACCAGGGACCCACCTTTGTCCGGCTCCCTCGGGCCTTCTGGTGGCGAAACCTTTCCCGGTTTCCCTGACCCTATACGGTATGCCTTCCTGGTGGATATGGTGAGGGGTCGCGCCAAGACTTGACCACGACCTCCGGTTCCTGGCTAAGGATAATTGGCTTCCACCAGTTTGGGATCCGGTACCCTGTTCTGCCAACCCTTCACCCGTTATTCCGTGGGATCTTAGGGTTCCCTCTTTTCTTGCGTCTCTGGGCCTTTCCTGGTGTTTATGTTCCTTCTTCCTCTTACTTCTCTCTCTCTCTCTCTGCTTCAGGCCTCCACTTCAGGCCTGGCTCTGGAGCTGGGCCCGGACTGAGCCACAGCTCCCTGTCATCCCTCTCTGGCTGAACTCTCTCAGACTGCACTCCTCTGCACCTCTCTCCCGTTCTATCATGGTGCCCACCTTTTATACTCCCTTCTGACACCCGAGCCCAGGTGACCAGCACCCAATGGACTCCTACCTATGCCCAGAGTCCCTCCCCTGTCTGCTCCTACACCACTGGGATATTCCTCCCCCCTCCCCACTCCAGCCAGGGACAGACGCTGTCGTACCTGCACATCTATCTGGTGGGAGTACCGTTGATCTGTCCCCCGGAAATGGGGTGAGTGTAGTGTATGCAGCTAACTGAGCCCCGTTCCACACTCCATCCTTACCCGGGAGTGGAATACCGCACCTCTGGTTCGAGGTGCAATACCCCTGTAGCAGCCGAGTCCTCGGGGTGCTACACTTAACAACATCTTATGTAACATCTACCCATCACAAGTTTACCAGTAATTCAATTTGCGTTGAATACATTTGCCGCAAATCACATTTTCTGGCCGAATTCAAGTGAATTTGTCTCATTGAATTTTAGCAGTTTGACGCATCTCTAGAAGAGAGATAAATAGACACTAAGACATGAAGTACAGACAGATAGATGACAATAGATAGATGGATATTTTCTTTGTTTTTGCAACTACCTTTTAATAGTTTCCTACAACTCTACTGTAGTTCTAATACAGTATAATATCCTCAAAGCCCCCAATACTCAGTATAATGCTCTCTACACCAGGATGTCCGCATAGCTCCCATATCTATATATATAATCGTCTTATCCCGTCTGTCTGTCTGTCTGTCCAGGAAATCCCGCGTCGCTCATTGGTCCGGCAGCGGCCAATCAGCGCCGGGGGATTTCTAAAAAAAGATGGCGGCCGTTAGCGGCTCATCTCCCGGCCGGCAACAGCAGAAGGAACCCGACCGCCGGACCCATCTGCGGGACGGAGATGCAGCCGGGAGATGAGCGGCGCGAGGCGCTCATCTCCCGGCCGGTATCAGCGGAAGGACCGCCGGCGCCGCTGACCTCCATGCGGAAGGGAGGACCGGGGAGCGGCGCTGCGGGTCGGGATACTTCTGTTGCGAGCGCCTGCGATGTCCCGGGTTCTCGCAGCGTAAGTAGCCGCACAGGCAGCGCCGCTCCCCGGTCCTCACCAAGACGATTCGATGATTGGTCGCGGTCTTCGGACCCGACCAATCACTGATCTTAGCGCAAAACTTAAACACCGCTGTGCTGATTGGTCGCCGACGCTGGCCGCGACCAATCACCGATTTTGGCGCCAAATTTAAATATCGGCCGCGACCAATCACCACAGCAGTGTTTAAATGTGGAGCCAAGATCGGTGATTGGTCGCGGCCGATATTTAAATTTGGCGCCCAAATAGGTGATTGGTCGCGGCCGATATATAAATTTGGCGCCCAAATCGGTGATTAGTCGCGGTCAGCGTCCGCAACCAATCAGCACAATAGTGTTTAACTTTGGCGCCAAGATCAGTCATTGGTCGCGGGCCAAGACAGCGACCAATCACCGATTTGTGCGGCAATTTTAAATAGCGTCCGCGACCAATTGGATGTCAGCAACCACCGGCCGCGACCAATCTGCGCTTTTTGTGCCAAATTTAAACACCGCTCTGCTGATTGGTCGCAGCCGGTGACCAATCAGCGATTTTGGCGCCAAATTTAAACCCCGCTCTGCATCGCTCTGCTGATTGGTCGCGGTCGCCGGCCGCGACCAATCAGCACTATTGTCGCCAAATTTAAACACCTCTTTGCTGATTGGTCGCGGTTGCCGAACGCGACCAATCAGCGATTTTGGCCCCAAATTTAAACACAGCTCTGCTGATTGCGCCCGGTCGGCCGCATACCTATTCTAGAATACCCGATGCATTAGAATCGGGCCACCATCTAGTATACACTATAATGGCCCACATCTCCTGTGTACACAGTATAATACTCCTCACACTGTATGATAGCCAACTATACTAGTACTAACATTGTGTACTGCCCACAAAGCCCCCAATTCTAGCCGCAGAAGGCTTATTACGATCTGACTTTACAGGACGCAAAGGAATACGCCAAATTAAAAACCAAAATATTGGCACGCTCAGGAGTGACTATGTCTGTCAGAGCACAAAGGGTCCACCACTGGGCGTATGCTGGCGACAGATCTCCACGCTCATAGATGTTCGACTTGTTACATCTTGTACAAAAATGGCTGCAGCCAGTGTCTTCCTCTCCTGCCCAGATGGTTGAGCGTGTGGTGATGGACAGGTTCATCCATTCCCTAACCAGGCCGATGCAGACCTGGTTTGCCCAAGGTGACCCTCGGACGCAGACAATCTCGTAGGTCTGGTAGAAAGATACCAAGTGGTCGAAAAATCCCTGGGGAAACCCGACATAGCCACCTTCCCTTACTGGAGTGCCCAAAAGGGGATGGGTTCACCATGGAAGGGATTCAGAGCTACAACTGATGGCATTCCATTTCCACTGAAGAGACTGCAAGGTCTGTTGTGAAGGATGTGATTTGTTGGCGATGTCGCAGTCCGGGACACGTAGCCGCCCAGTGTCATACATCTGCTGAGCCTTGGCAGATGATGTTCATACTATGCTTACCCAACATGCAGTGTGGACTGTCGACACGGCGAGGGACCGCAGGGGTGTGCCATGTCCGTTAATGGAGTGATGGGCTGTTGGACTCCAGGAGTCTGGTGACCTTGATCAGGGATAGTGTTCTGGTTCTCATTTCCACTGTCGAAAGTAAGTTCCTGGCCAAGTGGCAGGGCCCATATGAGGTGGTGGAGAAACTCAGTTAAGTGAACTCCGAGTCCACCAGCATGGCTGAAGAAAGCCGCACCAAGTATACCATGTGAACTTGCTCAAGCTGTGGCGGAATCGGGAGCCTGTGGAAACTCCTTGCCTGGGAGCCGCTCCCGAAGGCAAGGTGGAAGAGGTCACTATTTCAGAGACTCTATTGCCAGCCCAGAAGCAAGAGTGTCGAGAACTACTACAGTGGAATCGGGAGCTGTTCTCAGAGTTGCCGGAGCATACTCAGGTGGTAGAGCATGACGAGTTAACAGAACCACATGTAAGAGTGAATCTGAAGCCGTATCGGGTTCCGGAAGCACGCCGGGAAATGATCTCGGCCGAGGTGAAAAGGAGGTTAGACCTCGATGTGATAGAGGAGTCAAAGAGTGGGTGGTCGAGCCCAATCGTCCTCGTACCAAAGAGTGGAGAGTGGAGGTTTTGTAATGACTAGCGCCGGCTGAATGAGGTGTCCAAGTGTGATGCGTACCCGATGCCCCGCGTTGACGAACTCATCGAAAGGCTTGGACAGGCGAGATACATCACCACTCTCGACCTGACGAAGGGCTATCGGCAGATCCCCATGTCCCAGGTGGCCAAGGAGAAGACGGTTTTCTCTACACCCAGATGGGTGCTTTCAATACACTTGGATGCCATTCGGGTTACAGGGGGCCTCAGCCACCTTCCAGAGGGCTATGGATCGGATCATAGCCCCACATAAGAAGTATGCCGCAGCCTACCTTGACGACATTGTAGTTTTTAGCCTAGACTTTAGACCTAAACTACAGCCAATTCTGGATGCTCTAAGGAAGGCGGGATTTGCAATAAATCTGAAAAAATGCACCTTTGGAAAAGAGGAGGCCAAGTACTTGGGCTATGTCGTCGGGAGAGGCGAAATAAAGCCGCAAGTTAATAAAGTGGAGGCAATCCAGACCTGCCCGCAACTGCTCTCCAAGAAGCAAGTGAGAGCATTCCTGGGAATGGTGGGATATTACCGGCAGTTTAACCCAAATTTTGCCATGATGGCTGCACCACTGACGGATCTCCTAAAAAGCACCAGGTCAACCATGGGGAAGTGGACGGAGAAAACAGAGACCACGTTCCAACTGTTGAAGTCAGCACTGTGTAAACAACCGGTCCTGGTCGCACCAAACTTTAACCCCTTTATGACATAGGGCGTATTAGTACGTATCTGTGCCCTGGGCCTTATGGACCAGATACGTATTAATACGCCCTATCTTTAATGCGGCACCGCGACCGAAGTCGCGGTGATAGCATTAAAATTCCGGTGCCATCTTACCTTAGGGTAGATGGCGCCAGCATCAGATTGCCAGAAACAGTGATGTGCAGCCTAGGATCGGTGCTCCTAAGAGCACCGATCCTAGGCTGTTGCCTAGTAACCCTGCCTGTCACCTCCCCATGACCCCCTGTGATGTCAAATAAGCCCCAGCCAGGTCTGATTGGAGCGATCGATGATGACATCGATCGCTCCAATCAGAGTACCTGAACACAGGTGACAGGGCGGTCACAGGGCGATGACCGGCTTGTGACCTGCCTGTCACCTCTTTGTGACCCCCTGTGATGCTGCCCAGGCCCCTGCCATCTCTGATTGGTGCGATCGATGTCATCATTGATCGCACCAATCAGAGTACCTGACCGGGAGGTGACCGGGTGGTGACCAGCCGGTGACCTGCCTGTCACCACCCTGTCACCCCCCTGTGACCGCCCTGCAGATCCTCACACTTGGTGAGGATTTCTACAGAGCGGTCACGTCTGATCTGCGCTGTGCTGGGCCTTGTAGTGCCACAGAATCTTCTGTTACACTACAAGACCTTTCTCTTACCTGCTCCAGTCGCTGCTGCTGCTCCGGCATCCTGCTGCGGTCTCCAGGGTCCTGGATCTCCTGCTCCGGCATCCTGCTGCTGTCTCCAGGCTGCTGGGTCTCCAGCTTCGGCGTCCTGCTGCTGTCTCCAGGGTCCTGGGTCTCCAGCTCCTTATCCAGCTGCTGCGGATCCTGCTCCAGAGCCTCTTCCAGAACCTGCTGCTGATCCTGCTGAAAGAAGAACAGAGAAGACTTTGGTAAGTCCATCTCTGTTCTCCCCTCATCCACCGCTCCCCCCCCTCCTCCTCTCCCCCCCTCCTTTTACCCCCAATCCTCCTCCCCCCCAGTTTTTTTTTTTACGTGCGTCCTGCAGCGGCCGAGCGCTGAGCAGTGTCTACGTCACTGATCAACGTCCGTGCTCGCTGCTTTTCAGGACTTTTTCTTGCCCCTGTCAATTCTCCCCCCCCACCTTTGCACCACATCCGCGCACACACCCAGCAGCTGCCGAGAGTTGATAGGTGACATAGTTCACCGATCCGCACTCGTGCTCGCTGTTTGCACCACCTACGGTAGTTCCTTTTTTTCTCTTTTTTTTTCAGAAAAAAAAAATTCACACCAAGCACACTGACACACACACACTCTAAATAAAGTACTGACACACACGCACCACATACACGAGAAAAAAAAAATGTCCGGCTCATCCCAAACTTGCTATTCAGCGGAGGAGGCATACGCTATTGTTGCCTCCGACACTGAGACTGACAGCGAGGGTGAGGATCCCACATTTCTTTACTTTTCCGATGCCTCATCGTCCTCCTCTTCTTCCTCCTCTTCCTCCTCAGGTGCTGCTGAACCGCCCCGCAGTCGTCGCAGGAGAGAAGATGTTCCAGCGCCCCCCACTACTGACCCCATATGGACCTCGCCCCCCGAAAATGTTGAGCCACTGATTCCTGATTTCGTGGCGGAATCAGGAATCAAGTTTGACACCACCGGCCTGACAGAAATAGACTTTTTCAAAGTCTTTTTCTCTGAGGACTTTATAAACCTCATGGTGGGCCAAACTAATTTGTATGCTCATCAATTTTTGGAACAAAACCCCTCTTCATCATTTTCTAACTGGTCTCCTGTAGACGCAGAAGAAATGATGAAGTTTTGGGGCCTGGTCCTTCATATGGGGATCCTGAAAAAAACAGAGGTTCGGCAATACTGGAGTGTTGACGTTTTGTATAACACTCCAGTGTTCCGAATGGTCATGATCCAGACACGTTTTGAGGCCATCCGCAAGTTCTTGCATTACCAAGATAATGCAATGTGTCCTGCATGCGATGACCCAAACTTTGATCGTCTTTTCAAAGTTCGGCCGGTCATCGAGCACTTCAACAAGTTTGGTGAAGTGCACGTGCCCCAAAGGGACATCTGCGTGGATGAGTCCTTAATTTCTTTTAAGGGGCGGCTTGAATTCCGGCAGTACCTGCCCAGTAAAAGGTCCAGGTACAGGATCAAGCTGTATAAGCTTTGGGGGAGTACCTCAGGGTACACTCACAAGTTTAGAGTTTATGAAGGGAAGGACTCCTGGATTGAACCCCCTGAATGCCCCCCTGTTCTGGGAGTGAGTGGGAAAATTGTGTGGGACTTGGTGCACCCACTGCTGGATAAAGGTTATCACCTGTACGTGGATAACTTTTATACAAGTAACCCGCTCTTCAAGTCCCTCTCTGCGCGACATACCGCAGCTTGCGGTACTGTCCGCAAAAATCAGAAAGGCCTCCCAAAGGCGCTAATTGGGCAGCTGCTCAGAAGGGGTGAGAGCAGAGCCCAATGTAGCGACCACCTGTTGGTGGTCAAGTACAAGGACAAGAGGGATGTCCTTCTCTTGACCACCATACATGGTGATGGCAGCACCCTCAGCACTGTAAGAGGTTCCACTACACAGGTCGCCAAACCAGACTGTGTAGTGGGGTACAACAAGTACATGGGGGGAGTTGATCTCTCCGATCAAGTCCTCCAGCCGTACAGTGCTTTGAGAAAGGCCAAGGTATGGTATAAGAAGCCGGCCGTGCACATTGTTCAGATGGCAATGCACAACGCTTTCCTTCTGTCAAAATGTGCAGGCCAGACTTCTACATCGTACCTTCACTTCCAGGAGACAGTTATCAAGGCCCTGATATTTGGCAGTGGTGGTGGAGCGGGCCCCTCTACTTCTGGAACTGAAGGACCTAGAATTGTACCTGACCAGCATTTCCTGGGGCAGATCCCTCACAGCGGAAAAAAAGGTAAGTCACAAAAGAAGTGCCGAGTGTGTTACCGAAGGGGAATACGCAAGGACACCATTTACCAATGTGACACCTGCCCCGACAAACCTGGCCTCTGCATGAAAGACTACTTCAAAAGGTACCATACTTCCATGGACTATTGAATTAATTTCTGATGTATGACAACCTGACGAACACTACACACCTGACGTAATGTTCGTCAGGTTGTCATACTTCAGTTGTGTAGTGTTTGTCAGGTTGTCTTACACAACTGGCGTATAACACTACATTATAAAATTGACAAATCAGGTATCTGTTCCAAAAAGGGGGCACTTGTTGGGCATTTCCACTGTTTAGGCACATCAGGGGCTCTGAGAACGTGACATGACGCCCGCAGACCATTCCATCAAAGTCTGCATTCCAAAGCATCACTCCTTCCCTTCCAAGCCCTGACATGCGCACAAACAGTAGTTTTCTCCAACACATGGGGTATCAGCGTACTCAGAAGAAATTGCACAACAACTTTTGGGATCCAATCTCTCCTAGTACCCTTGTGAAAATAAAAATATTGCGGCTAAAAGAGCATTTTTGTGGAAAAAAAAATATTTTTTTCACGGCTCTACGTCATAAACCTTTGCAAAACACTTGGGGGTTCAAAGTGCTCACCACACATCTAGATAAGTTCCCTGAGGGGTCTAGTTTCCAAAATGGGGTCACTTGTGGGGGAGATCCAATGTTTAGGCACACAGGGGCTCTCCAAACGCGATATGGTGTCCGATAACAAGTTGAAACCATGTCGCGTTTGGAGAGCCCCTGTGTGCCTAAACATTGGAGTTCCCCCACAAGTGACCCCATTTTGGAAACTAGACCCCCAAAGGCACCTATCTAGATTCATATTGAGCACTTGGAACCCCCAGGTGCTTCACAAATTAATCCGTAAAAATAAAAAAGTGTTTTTTTTTCCACTTTTTCATTTTTACGAATCAATTTGTGAAGCACCTGGGGGTTCCAAGTGCTCACTATGCATCTAGATAGGTGCCTTGTGGGGTCTAGTTTCCAAAATGGGTTCACTTATGGGGGAGCCCCAATGTTTAGGCACACAGGGGCTCTCCAAATGCGACATAGCGTCCGCTAATTATTCAAGCAAATATTCCAATCAAAAAGTCAAATGGCGCTCCTTCCCTTCCAAGCCCTGCCGTGCGCCCAAACAGTGTTTTTTCCCCACATATGGGGTATCTGCGTTCCCAGGGGAAATTGCACAACAAATTTTGGGGTCCATTTTTTCTTGTTACCCCTGCAAAAATAAAAAAAATTGGGTCTAAACTAACATTTTTGTGAAAAAAGTTAAATGTTCATTTTTTTCTTCCACATTCCAAAAATTCCTGTGAAGCACCTGAAGGGTTAATAAAGTTCTTGAATGTGGTATTGAGCACCTTGAGGGGTGCAGTTTTTAGAATGGTGTCACTTTTGGGTATTTTCTGTCATAAAGACCTCTCAAAGTGACTTCAAATGTGATGTGGTCCCTAAAAAAATGGTTTTGTAAATTTTGTTGGAAAAATGAGAAATCGCTGGTCAACTTTTAACCCTTATAGCTCCCTAACAAAAAAAAAATTTGGTTCCAAAATTGTGCTGATGTAAAGTAGACATGTGGGAAATGTTACTTATTAACTATTTTGTGTGACACATCTCTCTGATTTAAGGGCATAAAAATAAAAATTTTGAAAATTGCAAAATTTTCAAAATTTTCGCCAAATTTCCATTTTTTCACAAATAAACGCAAGTGGTATCGAAGAAATTTTACCACAATCATGAAGTACAATATGTCACGAAAAAAGAATCTCAGAATCAGGGGGATCCATTTAAGTTTTCCAGAGTAATTACCTCATAAAGTGACAGTGGTCAGAATTGTAAAAATTGGCCTGGTCATTAACGTGCAAATCACCCTCGGGGGTAAAGGGGTTAAGAAAGAGTTTGTGGTCCAGACAGACGCTTCAGAGCTTGGTCTAGGAGCTGTACTCTCTCAAGAGATAAATGGATAAATGGGGAAGAACATCCCATTCTCTATCTGAGCCGGAAGCTGTCCTCCTGCGAGAAAAACTACGCAATAGTAGAAAAGGAGTGTTTAGCCATAAAGTGGGCCGTAGATACATTAAGATACTACCTACTAGGCCGGAAGTTTAAGTTGGTGTCAGACCATGCCCCGCTGAGATGGTTGAGGGAAAAGAGGGGTAACAATGCCAGGGTAACTAGATGGTTCCTAGCTCTTCAGGACTTCAACTTTCATGTAGAGCATAGGCCTGGGAAGTTACATGGGAACGCTGATGCCCTTTCCCGTTTTAGGTCAATTAGGATTACCATAATTTTTTATATTTGCCAAATGCCAGAATAAGGAGAGAGAGAATGTATTAAGGCATTTAAAAAAACGGGAAAGGTTTATTCTGATTTCATGTCAGATATTGAGAAAAACATGCATATGTGTCTTTTTATATAGTGTATGTAAACTTCTGGTTTCAACTGTACATCTTGGGACTCTTCCTTGTATAATGTGCTCTATTCTGCACCCTTTCCTGGTATAATGTTCCCCATCCTGAGCACCTTCCTGGTATAATGCACTACATCATGAGCACCTTCCTGGTATAATGCACTACATCATGAGCACCTTCCTGGTATAATGCACTACATCCTTGGCACCTTCCTGGTATAATGTTACCCTTCCTGAGCACCTTCCTGGTATAATGCACTCCATCCTGGGCATCTTCCTGGTATAATGTACCCCATTCTGAGCACATTCCTGGTATAATGTCCCCCATCATGAGCACATTCCTGGTATAATGTCCCCCATCCTGAGCCCTTTCCTGGTATAATGTTCCCCATCCTGGGACCCTTCCTGGTATAATGCACTTCATCCTGGGACCCTTCCTGGTATAATGCACTCCATCCTGGGACCCTTCCTGGTATAATGCACTCCATCCTGGGACCCTTCCTGGTATAATGCACTCCATCCTGGGACCCTTCCTGGTATAAGCACCCATCAGCCCACGGGTGCTTTTAATTAGTGTTGGTTTCTACCTGCCCACTTAAATTTGTAGGTTTCTCTCCTAAGAGAGGCATGTTTGCCCACTTATATTGTAGGCTTATAGCCCAAGAGAGGCATGTTTAAGAGGTTAGTTACCCATCATGCGGAGGCTACCTTGTCGTGGTTGATGGGCATACATGAATTGGCCAATTTGTGCGCTAAGAACCTTCATTTTTTGTAAGTACATTTTATTTAGCAATAATGCAGTTTAGCTCTTATGTTCTCAGTGTCTGCATATGTATTGTCCCTTGCAGTGTGTTGCTGTGCTTTCTTATTGTACCCTTCCTGGTATAATGTCCCCCATCCTGTGCCCCTTCCATTAATAATGTTTGCTGTTCTTCTCCAATACATTTAAAAATAAATAAATTCTTCTTCTTCCCTTCCTCCACTCCCACAACTCGCAGCGTATTCTTCTATAGCACTTGAAGGAACTGGCATCTAACTTCGTCTTGCTGGCATGGTGCATGACGTCACGGTCATGTGCCGCCTGCGACTGGCACACCAACGTCAACAGCCGGCCTCTGATTGGCTGGCAGGGTGTATTGCGGTGCAGGGACACAGATGGTCTCTGCGTCTCAATACATTTCAGCTGAATGTGTGTCCTTGCATGCACCTCTAACTGAAATAGGTGCTGGTGGCGGCCGACCCCCCTCCTGACGGGCCCGGTCGCACCCTCTGTGACGGATGTCGTTCCGCTCCTGGAAGGGATATGCTGATGTTTACTATTGGATTCTATCATGTATGTGAGAATAAAAGGCTTCTTGAGATTGATGACACTGCCATATCTAGCAGCCAAGACTTCTCAATAATAGCGGACAATTGAGGCTGCTGGGATCTAGATCAATCACACAACGACACGTGTACAATGCAATAGTGTTTTTATTAGCAAAATCATAAGAATCATTAACCTGAATTACATCGTGATTTACCAATAAAGAAGGTCAGCTCCAGATTTTACATAATGGAACATAATAGCCAAATTGTAAAATCCAGGATCTGGAGCATTTATTCAAGATTAATAGATTATTATTAAGTAAGTAAAATTGTGAAGGCTCCGGCTTATTTACGTATAATAATGGACTTTGAAGTGAAAAAAACAAGATATATATGATGTTTAAGTCCTGGAATTTGTAGATGTCCACATGTGTAATGGAGGCCTCCACCATCCAGGTGCCTAAACTGTAAACAGGAAAATGATGTGCAAATTAATCAATATGGCAAAAGTCTGAAATATTCTATCTGCTGACAAGAGCGGTTTATCTCCAGTTTACCCAATACAGAGAAAATGCCGCCAGTGATCAGTAATGGAGCCATCATCCCATTCTCTCACACATTTACACTGCTGCACTGCCATCTAGTGATGAAAAATAAAAAGTACAATACCAACAGTTTATTGTCACTATTGGTGGGATCATATTATTAACACGGCTCATTATAGACTGCAGGTTATTTACAAGTTAATGAACGTTACAGAATATAATAACTAAACTATTGTACATGGCTTTATCAGTGAAGAAGGGTCCTTGTACATACCTCACAAATAAGAAAGAGAGCGAGTGTATAGTGCTGGGACCCTAATCTCACCTGCTCCTTTAAATGTGCTCACACAGAAATATTCTCCTAATGAAGCCATGCTGGTTCAGTATGCCTTCAATTTTGAATAAATCCCCAACAGTGTCACCAGCAAAGCACCCCCACACCATCACACCTCCTCCTCCATGCTTCACGGTGGTAACCAGGCATGTAGAGTCCATCCGTTCAGCTTTTCTGCGTCACATAAAGACACGGTGGTTGGAACCAAAGATCTCAAATTTAGACTCATCAGACCAAAGCACAGATTTCCACTGGTCTAATGTGCATTCCTTGTGTTCTTTAGCCCAAACAAGTCTCTTCTGCTTGTTGCCTGTCCTTAGCAGTGGTTTCCTAGCATCTATTTTACCATGAAGGCCTGCTGCACAAAGTCTACTCTTAACAGTTGTTGTAGAGATGTGTCTGCTGCTAGAACTCTGTGTGGCATTGACCTGGTCTCTAATCTGAGCTGCTGTTAACCTGCAATTTCTGTGGCTGGTGACTCGGATAAACTTATCCTCAGAAGCAGAGGTGACTCTTGGTCTTCCTTTCCTGGGGCGGTCCTCATGTGAGCCAGTTTCTTTGTAGCACTTGATGGTTTTTGCAACTGCACTTGGGGACACTTTCAAAGTTTTCCCAATTTTTCAAACTGACTGACCTTCATTTCTTAAAGTAATGATGGCCACTCGTTTTTCTTTACTTAGCTGCTTTTTTCTTGCCATAATACAAATTCTAACAGTCTATTCAGTAGGACTATCAGCTGTGTATCCACCAGACTTCTGCACAACACAACTGATGGTCCCAACCCCATTTATAAGGCAAGAAATCTCACTTACTAAACCTGACAGGGCACACCTGTGAAGTGAAAACCATTTCCGGTGACTACCTCTTGAAGCTCATCAAGAGAATGCCAAGAGTGTGCAAAGCAGTCATCAAAGCAAAAGGTGGTTACTATGAAAAACCTATAATATAAGACATAATTTCAGTTGTTTCCCACTTTTTTGTTAAGTATATAATTCCATGTGTTAATTCATAGTTTTGATGCCTTCAGTGTGAATGTACAATTTTCATAGTCATGAAAATACAGAAAAATCTTTAAATGAGAAGGTGTGTCCAAACTTTTGGTCTGTACTGTATATATATCAGCAGCCGCGTATATATATATATATATATATATAAATATATATATATATATATATATATACGCGGCTGCTGATGTTCTCGGCTGTCCCCATCAGTCCCATAGACACTGAATGGAGTGTGGCAGTGCGCATGCCTGGCAACGGCTCCATACTATTTCCTCCATAAGAGAGGATAGGAATCCCCACTCTAGTGATTGGTGGGATTCCCAGTAACTACCATCACCGATCCTGCAGATCCTTTCTCCTGTCGATAGGTTTTTTATGTTTTACATGGTCCAATAGAGAGATCAGAGGTGCGATATAGTGAACTAACACATGCAAAGCCTAAATTATATAAAATGCGAAACCACCAGACTGTGACCGTAGCCAAACATCTTCTAACCTTCCTTACAATTCCTAAAATTGTTGACCAATGTTTTTCTTTAAAGGGATTCTCCAACCATAGACACTTATGACATATATACTTCAAAAACTCTTACCAACACTTATCAACCATTTGCAGTCCAAAAAGCCCCTCAGTGGCCAAGAAAGTAAGGAGAAAGTTTGGCCAGTTTTAATGGCCTGTCTCCAATAGGTGGATGTCCCCAGGTAAATATCATTACTGGCAGATAAACCCTTTTACCACTTTGAAAACCTAACACTCAGAGCAGCGATTCATCCGCAAAACAATTTTATATTACATCCATTTATAATCTACATAATAAATTGAGCAACTTTGTTACTAGATAGAATTGCTTGTCTTGCACTGGCCCTGAGTTATACCTTATTCTCTTCCATATCTACATTGATCATTCTTAATTTTACTGCATAGCCTGCTTGTTCAGTGTCTGGACAGCAATTATGCTCTTTACTTTATTTGTATTCTTGGCATCATACAGTCATCTGATGTGTTTGAAGGGGCATCATTAAGTCAGTTATTAGGGGAAATAAAATTCAATGCTGGATCCCTGCGGATCCATTGCCATATGGCACCCCTGGATCCCATTGACGCAAGCTGCTGAGTGGTCTTCGAGGTCTGCATTGTTTGGATGGTAGGAATAGCGCTGCATGCTGCACCTTTTTTGCCATGAAAAGCAAATGAATGCATAATGGACCTCCCATGAACACAGCTGGCCATGGGAGGAAGCAAAAGAGTATACAGACAGGACACCACAGGATGGCAGCTGATTCTGTGAGGTAAAACATTTCCCTGCCTGTTTAAAAACTTGTTTTACCTCACATAAAGAATCGGCTGTGATCCCCTGCTGTAATGTCTGTATACTCTCTTGCATCCTCCCCGTCCAGGAGATGAGGTATGTTCAGACCATGTTCCTGTATGGTCAGACGTTACACAGTACACAGCAGGGGCATATTTCTAAGATTATCTCAGCACAGGAACATTTTATTTAAACACATCCAATTGTGGAACTTATTATTATTCCAAGATCTATTGATTAAAATTAATTTTGTTTGTGGGAAAACCCCTTTGAATAATTGAAAGAGGGTTACAATTGCTCCTTTGAAACTTGATGCAGGTAATCTTATATGAGAGTAATGGCGTATTCACACATCTGTGTGTCATAGATCGTGATGCACAAGCTGTTTGCGAGTCTCCTGCCCCGATCTTTGACAGCCTCATATACGTCTATTAGGCCACATTGGCAGAAATGGAAGCTGGCACGTTTAGGTGGGCTGCACTGTGGGAATGAAGAGCCTTGGGATTCCCAAACGTTTTTTATTAATATCAATGCGTTTCTGCAATGGACCAGGGCCTTTCTCAAGGTATAAAAAAAACAAGCTCTTCACTCCCGCAGCACAGCCCACCTAAATGTGCCAGCTTCCATTTTTGCCATTCCACCTCTTGAAGAACCTTTCCTCCAGCCACAGGGCAGCAGCGGCTTTCTACACCATTATAGCTGTGGTGACTGCACACAACACCTCTAGGTGAGCGCTGCCATCAATTATCCCGACCCCTTATCAGACGCTATTGCCCTATTTTGTGTGCGCTCCTGTCCTTCTCCACAGCGTCTCTATTAGGCCACCTTCACACGTTCAGTAAGTTTCATCAGTGACGTGTTTCTATTATACTTTTCCTCTAATTGTTCCACTCCTGGTTTTGGCTTCCTAATACTGAGGTAAAATACTGACCAAATTACTGAATGTATGAACATGGCCTTAAGCTCTTAAGTTCGGGTCAAGAGGCCAGCAACTAATCTTAGAATCATTTTGTGCTCAGACCATGACACGCCTTAATGTGTAGAGTCACTTTCATCTTACAACTAAATAAAAACTACGTATTGTTTTAAAGGGGTATGCTACCACTTATCAATTAGGAGAAGGCATCAATATAAGTCAGTAGTATCAGATTGATAGGTGTCCAAATCCTAACACCACCAATCAGCTGTTACCAGCTCCAGCATGGAATCAATGGGGTGGCAGAGTGTTGGAACTCTACCAATCTGATCTTGGTGGTCCATCCTAAGTATAAGTGATCAATATCATAACAGTGAACACCCCTTTTAACTTTTTGTTGCAAATACTTGCTTTTCTCATCCTGAAATGCAGCATGTTTTTGGATCAAATCACATGTGGCATTTTTGTTGCATACATTTTTTCGACTAAAATTCAATTCTTACATTTAAAGGGGTTGTCTCATCCTAAAGAGGACCTGTCACCAAATTTTCATGTTTTTTTTTTCTATTTTATCTTTCATTTGCGGAGATATTAGCAATGAAAGTATTTGGCGCCAAATGAGTTAAAAAAATTAAGTCCAAGTAGATGTTATCAGAGTTTTCACTGGGGGTGCGAAATTCTTCTCCCTGCATGATGCTGACCAATTATAAGCAGACGACAGCACTGAAAAGAAAGATGATCACATCCCCACCATAGCTTAGAGCAGATTTCTCAGTGTCTAAGATGTAAGGATACAGACCTGGTCTCCTGGGCTAACCTCCTGCATGATTAGAGCACACAACTGACTAATACCTTTCAGTTAAGGTCTCTGTGGGTGAAGGGGCAGCACAAGAGAGTTTAGTTGTGCAACATTACAAACCTTTCTAACAGCTCTCCTCCTCTTATGGCACTCTCACCTCTGCTGTACTGCGCCTATCCCACACTGCCTGTCCAGAAATGAGAGCACAGTGTCAGTATCACACTTAGATCCGTTGTGCTCAACTTGTACTCATTCTGCAGTGAGATTAGAGCAGACTGTCATTACATTTCACCATAGAAGTAACCCAGAACACACTGCTCCTGTGTGAGGTGTAATAACAGCCTAATATCACTGCAGAGAGAATACAAGTTGCTTTAGCACAGAAGACATAAGTGTGATACTGGCACACTCCATAATCAGGAGAGTCAATAAAAGGGTTTGTAATGTGACACAGAGAAACTCAGCTGTGCGGCTCCTTCCTTGTCTTAGAGCTGTTACCTCTGCTTTCTAATCATGCAGAAGGTTAGACCCGGAGATCAGGACTCTCCATCATTATACATCTTAGGCTAGGTTCCCACGTTGAGCTTTTGGTGAGTTTTTGATGTTGTAGAATTTCTGCACCCATTAAGATAGGTTACTTGCATTATTTCTAAAATATGCAGCGAAAAAACTCACTAAAAACTCATTGTGAGAACGTAGCTTTATACCCTAAGAAACCCGCTTTGAGCTATGGTGGGGGCTTGTTCTTCTTTTCTTTGAGTGTTGCTGCTTGCTTATGATTGGTCAGCATCATACAGGGGAAATCTGCAGCATATTTAAGGATTTCTCACAAGCCTCATTTGGGTAAATGCAAAAAGGTAAATAAAATGACCAAAATTTCCACAACAAAAGTGTAGCTCTACCTACAGCGTATTCACACCCAGACTATAAGATTATGGCCGGTCTCTGGGTGGGTGTTTTTTTACACAGTAGTCAGAACCTACAACATTGTGGTGCCGTGCATTACATGGGCTATACTAAGGGAGCGCCTGTCAGCATAGAGCGAATACGTCCATATACCGACCAGCTGAAAGTGTAAGAGAAGAACTATAGAAGGATGGACCATAGTGGAGCATTCCGGACTGGAGCAACATAAGGAGCCAGAAGGCTTCCCCCCGGTATTCCATGCTATGTGCTTCTTATAAAGTGACATCTCTTCATAGACCCCTCTGTGAAGACCACCCCCTATCCAGATGATACATTCTCACTTCCACCATATATAATGCAGACTGGCCATTTTTTTTTTTTTTTTTCATAAAATCACCAATTTTGGGTCGTCAGCTGTAAAAGAAGAAATGCTTTACACCAGTGCTGGGAACCTATGGCAGCGTGCAGAGGGGGCAGCAGAGCCCTCCTGGGGGGCACCATGGCCGCAGCACTAGCGCTACTGGATCGGGCCGGCGGGGAGAACTCTGAGCCGCCGAGTGCCGGCACCAGCTCCGCTACTGCAGCTAGATGTGCGATCTCTCTCGGACGGAAACACATCGAGCTGAAGGGTATTGCAGCGCACGAACTAGCCAGGCCCGTGCGCTGCAATACATGCTGCCGGCCAATCAGAAGCCAGCGGCGGGCGGCCAATCAGAGGCGAGCATGACTTCGGCCGGCCAATCAGCGGCTGCCGGCCAATCAGAGGCCAGCATGACTTCGGCCGGCCAATTAGAGGCCAGCGTCTGCTGGCCAATCGACGGGGCATATGATGTTGGCCGGCAGCGTGTACTGCAGCGCGCTCGGGCCTGGCTAGTACGTGCGCTGCAATACACTTCAGCTAGATGTGCCGACTACAGGAGAGGACGCTGCGCGGGAGAAGAAGGAAGGTGAGGAGGAGGGTTTATTATGTGTTTTTTTTTTATTTTTTTTATTAATATGTGATGCACAGTGACTGGGGGGGGGGAGGGAGCATATATACCAGGATTGAGGGGAGGGCCATCATATATACCAGGATTGAGGGGAGGGCCAGCATATATACCAGGATTGAGGGGAGGGCCACCATATATACCAGGATTGAGGGGAGGGCCACCATATATACCAGGATTGAGGGGAGGGCCAGCATATATACCAGGATTGAGGGGAGGGCCACCATATATACCAGGATTGAGGGGAGGGCCAGCATATATACCAGGATTGAGGGGAGGGCCAGCATATATACCAGGATTGAGGGAAGGGCCAGCATATATACTAGGATTGAGGGGAGGGCCAGCATATATACCAGGATTGAGGGGAGGGCCAGCATATACACCAGGATTGAGAGGAGGGCCAGCATATATACCAGGATTGAGGGGAGGGCCACCATATATACCAGGATTGAGGGGAGGGCCAGCATATATACCAGGATTGAGGGGAGGGCCACCATATATACCAGGATTGAGGGGAGGGCCAGCATATATACCAGGATTGAGGGGAGGGTCAGCATATATACCAGGATTGAGGGAAGGGCCAGCATATATACCAGGATTGAGGGGAGGGCCAGCATATATACCAGGATTGAGGGGAGGTCCAGCATATATACCAGGATTGAGGGGAGGGCCAGCATATATACCAGGATTGAGGGGAGGGCCAGCATATATACCAGGATTGAGGGGAGGGCCAGTTTATATACCAGGATTGAGGGGAGGGCCTGCATATATACCAGGATTGAGGGGAGGACCAGCATATATACCAGGATTGAGGGGAGAGCCAGCATATATACCAGGATTGAGGGGAGGGCCAGCATATATACCAGGATTGAGGGGAGGACCAGCATATATACCAGGATTGAGGGGAGGGCCACCATATATACCAGGATTGAGGGGAGGGCCAGCATATACACCAGGATTGAGGGGAAGGCCACCATATATACCAGGATTGAGGGGAGGGCCAGCATATATACCAGGATTGAGGGGAGGGCCACCATATATACCAGGATTGAGGGGAGGGCCAGCATATATACCAGGATTGAGGGGAGGGCCACCATATATACCAGGATTGAGGGGAGGGCCAGCATATATACCAGGATTGAGGGGAGGGCCAGCATATATACCAGGATTGAGGGAAGGGCCAGCATATATACCAGGATTGAGGGGAGGGCCAGCATATATACCAGGATTGAGGGGAGGTCCAGCATATATACCAGGATTGAGGGGAGGGCCAGCATATATACCAGGATTGAAGGGAGGGCCAGCATATATACCAGGATTGAGGGGAGGGCCAGCTTATATACCAGAATTGAGGGGAGGGCCTGCATATATACCAGGATTGAGGGGAGGACCAGCATATATACCAGGATTGAGGGGAGAGCCAGCATATATACCAGGATTGAGGGGAGGGCCAGCATATATACCAGGATTGAGGGGAGGACCAGCATATATACCAGGATTGAGGGGAGGGCCACCATATATACCAGGATTGAGGGGAGGGCCAGCATATACACCAGGATTGAGGGGAAGGCCACCATATATACCAGGATTGAGGGGAGGGCCAGCATATATACCAGGATTGAGGGAAAGGCCAGCATATATACCAGGATTGAGGGGAGGGCCACCATATATACCAGGATTGAAGGGAGGGCCAGCATATATACCAGGATTGAGGGGAGGGCCAGCATATACACCAGGATTGAGGGGAAGGCCACCATATATACCAGGATTGAGGGGAGGGCCAGCATATATACCAGGATTGAGGGGAAGGCCAGCATATATACCAGGATTGAGGGGAGGGCCACCATATATACCAGGATTGAAGGGAGGGCCAGCATATATACCAGGATTGAGGGGAGGGCCAGCATATATACCAGGATTGAGGGGAGGGCCAGCATAAATACCAAGATTGAGGGGAGGGCCAGCATATATACCGGGATTGAGGGGAGGGCCAGCATATATACCAAGATTGAGGGGAGGGCCAGCATATATACCGGGATTGAGGGGAGGGCCAGCATATATACCGGGATTGAGGGGAGGGCCAGCATATATACCGGGATTGAGGGAAGGGCCAGCATATATACCAGGATTGAGGGGAGGGCCAGCATATATTCCAGGATTGAGGGGACCGCCAGCATATATACCAGGATTGAGGGGAGGGCCAGCATATATACCAGGATTGAGGGGAGGGCCAGCATATTTACTAGGATTGAGGGGAGGGCTAGCATATATACCAGGATTGAGGAGAGGGCCAGCATATATACCAGGATTGAGGAGAGGGCCAGCATATATACCAGGATTGAGGGGAGGGCCAGCATATATACCAGGATTGAGGGGAGGGCCAGCATATATACCAGGATTGAGGAGAGGGCCAGCATATATACCAGGAGTGAGGGGAGAGCAAGCATATATACCAGGATTGAGGGGAGGGCCTGCATATATACCAAGATTGAGGGGAGGGCCAGCATATATACTAGGATTGAGGGGAAGGCCAGCATGTATTCCAGGATTGAGGGGAAGGCCAGCATATATACCAGGATTGAGGGGAGGGCCAGCATATATACCAGGATTGAGGGGAGGGCCAGCATATATACCAGGATTGAGGGGGGGAGCATATATACCAGGATTGAGGGGAGGGCCAGCATATATACCAGGATTGAGGGGAGGGCCAGCATATATACCAGGATTGAGGGGAGCGCCAGCATATATACCAGGATTGAGGGGAGGACCAGCATATATACCAGGATTGAGGAGAGGGTTATTGTGTGTGGCCACCTTAACTTGTGTGTGCAAGTCACAGATGACCACAGGTATTTAGACTCTTTGCAGTGTATGAGCAGCGCTGTAGAATTGGTGTCTGGATGCACCTTTATGCATTTTACACTTTTTCAGAGAGTGAGAAATATTCTGTATGTAGTATGTGGTAATTGTCTGTATATCCTGTACTCCATGTGTGTATGTGTAAGTAGTAGCTGTGCATAATATAAATATATATGGTTTTATCTTTATTAAAAGCTATGGAGTCCCACATTTCTTCCATGGTATGCATCACCTTCTCCAGGGAAAACTCCTAATAAGAAAACACAGAAACTTTTCACTAGTAGCAGATTCCTCTTTGTTCCGACAAAGATGGGGGAGCAGCATATATACAAGGATGGGGGGCAGCATATCTACAAGGATGGGGGAGCAGCATATATACAAGGATGGGGGAGCAGAATATATACAAGGATAGGGGAGCAACATATATACAAGGATGGGGGAGCAGCATATATACAAGGATGGGGGAGCAGCATATATACAAGGATGGGGGAGCAGCATATATACAAGGATTTGGGGGAGCACATACAAGGATGGGGGAGAAGCATATATACAAGGATGGGGAAGCAGGATATATACAAGGATGGGGGAGCAGCATATAAACAAGGATGGGGAGCAGGATATATACAAGGATGGGGGGTAGCACATACAAGGATGAGGGAGAAGCATATATACAAGGATGGGCAAACATATACCAGGATGGAAGGGGGAGCATATTTTTTCTATCTGCAGTCTCATACCCCTGCTGCTGTTTGTGGCTGCTTTCGGTTCCCCTCGCCTGCTCTATGTATGAGTTGTTTTTCTAAACTAAAACCTCAGCATTCTGGTTAAATGACCGTGTTGGCACTATGGGATAAATAAGTGGGTTTTGGGTTGCAGTTTGGGCTCTCGGTCTGTAAAAGGTTTGCCATCACTAACCTAGGATATTTTGGAGATATTGTCACTGCAGTATTCAGGTGTCACCATCTAGAGGTCGAAATGCAAATTACTACATGGATTCTTAAATTAAGAAATAGGGAGTCACATAGCAAGAGTGATTTGTATCATACTATCAAAAAATACTGCATCTTTTTGTAAAAGCATCTCATATACAGTACAGTGCAAAAGTTTTAGGCAGGTGTGGAAAATATGCCGCAGAGTAAAAAGCTTTAAAAATAGAAGTGATAATAGTTTATTTTTAAGAACAGTTATTAGGCTATGTTCACATGCTGCGTTTTTTCAACCCTTTGCATAACTAATAATCTTTATAATAATAATAATCTTTTTATTTATATAGCGCCAACATATTCTGCAGCTCTTTACAATTCAGACAATTTACAGCCATTCTGGGCGCTGTCCCCATCAGGGCTCACAATCTACATTCCCTATCAGTATGTCTGATACAAATGGAAGCAAGGGGACCCTCTGGGTTCTGTTATAGTACGGAAAATAATACTCCAATATCATAGAATCATAGAATCATAGAATGGTAGAGTTGGAAGGGACCTCCTGGGTCATCTGGTCCAACCCCCTGCTCAAAGCAGGATTCACTAGATCAGGGGTCTCAAACTCGGCTGGGTATATGGGCCGCAAATGGAAAAAATTAGAATTTGGGGGGCCGCATTTTTTGTTCAATGTGACATTTTTAGTGATACCATTTTTTTTTGTATACACCTTTTGAACATTTTTGCCCTGTTTATTTCTTTATAGCTTGGGTCCTTATGGATGTGGCGATAATAAACGTGTACTTTTTTGTGTTTACTTTAGTTTACATATAAAATAGCATTTTTAGCGCCCAATATTTTTTCATGCTTTATTTTTATTTTTTTGATTTTTACAATTTTGTTTCCCCCAATTGGCCACATACAGTAAAATTGTCTTACAATTAGCATCATATAGTAATAATGGCAAACATCTTGTAGTAATGTCCCCATCTTGTACTAATGTGCCCCAACCAGGTCCCCATCCTGTGGCTATGTGCCCCATCCAGGTCCCCATCCTGTGGCTATGTGCCCCATCCAGGTCCCCATCCTGTGGCAATGTTCCCGATCCAGGTCCCCATCTAGTGGCTCTGTGTCCCATCCAGGTCTCCATCTTGTGGCTATGTGCCCCATCCAGGTCCCCATCCTGTGGCTATGTTCCCCATCCAGGTCCCCATCTTGTGGCTATGTGCCCCATCCAGGTCCCCATCTTTTGGCTATGTGCCCCATCCAGGTCCCCATCTTGTGGCTATGTGCCACATCCAGGTCCCCATCTAGTGGCTATGTGCCCCATCCAGGTCCCCATCTTGTGGCTCTGTGTCCCATCCAGGTCTCCATCTTGTGGCTATGTGCCCCATCCAGGTCCCCATCCTGTGGCTATGTTCCCCATCCAGGTCTCCATCTTGTGGCTATGTGCCACATCCAGGTCCCCATCTAGTGGCTCTGTGCCCCATCCAGGTCCCCATCTTGTGGCTATGTGCCACATCCAGGTCCCCATCTAGTGGCTCTGTGCCCCATCCAGGTCCCCATCTTGTGGCTATGTGCCCCATCCAGGTCCCCATCTTGTGGCTATGTGCCACATCCAGGTCCCCATCTAGTGGCTCTGTGTCCCATCCAGGTCTCCATCTTGTGGCTATGTGCCCCATCCAGGTCCCCATCCTGTGGCTATGTTCCCCATCCAGGTCTCCATCTTGTGGCTATGTGCCCCATCTAGGTCCCCATCTTTTGGCTATGTGCCCCATCCAGGTCCCCATCTTGTGGCTATGTGCCACATCCAGGTCCCCATCTAGTGGCTCTGTGCCCCATCCAGGTCCACATCTTGAGGCTATGTGCCCCATCCAGGTCCCCATCTTGTGGCTATGTGCCCCATCCAGGTCCCCATCTTTTGGCTATGTGCCCCATCCAGGTCCCCTCTTGTGGCTATGTGCCCCCTGTGCTGTTCTTCATACACATAAAAAAAAAAAGATGATTCTCACCTGTCCTCCGTTCCCTCGGCGTCCTTCCTGCAGATGTGGCCGCAGGCACCACAGAGTCAGACCCCTTGACGATCCCGACCTGGTCCAGGAGGAGCCGCCGACAGCAGCGCTGCATTGCCGCACACAGACTGTCTCCCAGCACAGCATTTCCAATGCCAGCCGCCGGCCAATCAGAGGCCAGCAGCTGACATCAGCGTACGGCAATGACGTCATACTCACTGCGCCGACACGCAGATATCAGCTGCTGGCCTCTGATTGGTCAGCGGCTGTCATTGGAAATGCTGTGCTGGGAAACAGTCTCTGTGTGGCAATTCAGCGCTGCTGTCGGCGGCTCCTCCTGGACCTGGTCAGGATCATCAAGGGGTCTGTGCCTGCGGGCCGCATAAAGCAGCCTCAGGGGCCGCAAGCGGCCCGAGGGCCGCGTGTTTGAGACCCCTGCACTAGATCATCTCAGACAGATGTCTGTCCAGCCTCTGTTTGAAGACGTCCATTGAAGGGGAACTCACCACCTCTCGTGGCAGCCTGTTCCACTCATTAATCACCCTAACTGTCAAAAAGTTTTTTCTAATATCTAATCTGTGTCTCCTCCCATTTAGTTTCATCCCATTGCTTCTAGTCTTTCCTTGTGCAAATGAGAATAAAGATGATCCTTCTACAATGTGACAGCCCTTGACATATTTGTAGACAGCTATTAAGTCTCTTCTCAGTCTTCTTTTTTGCAAGCTAAACATTCCCAAATCCTGCAACCGTTCCTCATAGGACATGGTTTGCAGACCAGTCACCATTCTGGTCGCTCTTCTCTGAACTTGCTCCAGTTTGTCTATGTCTTTTTTAAAATGTGGTGCCCAAAACTGTACACAGTATTCCAGATGAGGTCTGACCAAAGAGGAGTAAAGACCGATAATGACTTCACGTGATCTAGACTGTATGCTTCTGTTAATACATCCCAGAATTGTATTTGCCTTTTTTGCTGCTGCATCACACTGTTGACTCATGTTCAGTCTATGATCTATTAGTATACCTAAGTCTTTTTCACATGTACTGTTGCTTAGCTCTATTCCTCCCATTCTGTATATGCTTTTTTCATTTTTATTGCCCAGATGTAGTACTTTGCATTTTTCCCTGTTAAAAACCATTCTGTTGGTTGCTGCCCACTGCTCCAGTTTATTTAGGTCTTTTTGAATCCTCTCTCTCTCTTCTCTAGTATTAGCTATCCCTCCTAGCTTTGTGTCATCAGCAAATTTAATCAGTTTACCCTCAATTCCTTCATCTAAATCATTGATAAAGATGTTGAACAATACAGGTCCCAGGACGGAGCCCTGTGGTACCCCACTTGAGACATTCATCCAGCTGGATGTGAAGCCATTTACAACCACCCTTTGAGTCCGATCACTAAGCCAGTTATGAATCCACCTAACAGTTGCCTGGTCCATTGCATACTTGGTCATTTTTTCAATAAGGATGGTGTGAGATACTTTGTCAAATGCTTTGCTGAAGTCAAGATTAGTGTTGAGTAGAGATGAGCGTTGTTCTACTCGAACTGTTCGCCAATCTCAAATTCGAGCTGTTTTGGGCAGTGTTCGAGCCGGTCGGCGAACACGAACAATTTGAGAAAAATTTGGCTGTTCGAGGTTATGTTCGATAACTGTTCGTGCACCAAAATCATAACTGGATTTTTTCTCAGTAATGATGAAAATTAATGTTAATACGCAGTTTGAGTGTACAGCGGGGCGGGGGGAGGGGCAGGGGATGGATCTCTGCAGGAACAATGAAGATCTCCATTTTTTTTTCTCTTTCCCGCATTTGCAGTGGGGAGGTGCAATCTGTCAGCCTATCAGCAGCGCACACACGGAGCGAAGTGCTTTTTTTCACACAAGCAAGGGCATGTGTGATTGGCAGTGTATGTCACATGTCCTTGCCCTATAAGACCAAGCCATTTTCCCCGTCGCCACCATTTTCTCACTGCTGCAGCTGCGTGTTAGACGGCACCGCTGTTGCTGTGTGTGCTATACCTTGTTAATTTCAAGCCAATTTTCGCACAAATATACAGATAGCTTGGGAGTAGGGAATAGTTGTGATTGCAGTCCTTTTAAGGACTAGGTTACAGCATTTCCTACGACTTTTATCAGGGAGGTCTGTGCTCTTAAATAGATAGGTTGTGGGAGTAAAGACTAATTGTAATTGGAGTCCTTTTCAGGACTAGGTTACATGAGTTCCTATCAGTTTTTGCCAGGCAGGTCTGTGCCAGTGCTGTGCAAGTTTTTTTCACAGCATTTGGCTGAATCTAGCAAAGCTAATCCATTTTGGCCTATTGCAGAGTGTGTTAGTCAGTGGAGTAGCCTATCTGTGTTGCAAGATATAACACCTGTGTATAGAATACCAATTTTTTTACTGCACCTAGTGAAGTAAAATCTTTTGGGCATAGCATCATTCTATTAGTCCATCTATACTGACCTCCATCAGGTTGCAAACTGAATATAATTTTTTTCTGCATCTAGCTCTGAAAAAATATTTGGGCTTCTAGCGGTGTGTGGGACTTGGTCTATTAGTCCATCTATACTGACCTCCATCAGGTTGCAAATTAAAAATAATTTTTTTCTGCATCTAGCTCTGAAAAAATATTTGGGCTTCTAGCGGTGTGTGGGACTTGGTCTATTAGTCCATCTATACTGACCTCCATCAGGTTGCAAATTAAAAATAATTTTTTTCTGCATCTAGCTCTGAAAAAATATTTGGGCTTCTAGCAGTGTGTGGGACTTGGTCTATTAGTCCATCTATACTGACCTACATCAGGTTGCAAATTAAAAATAATTTTTTTCTGCATCTAGCTCTGAAAAAATATTTAGGCTTCTAGCGGTGTGTGGGACTTGGTCTATTAGTCCATCTATACTGACCTCCATCAGGTTGCAAATTAAAAATAATTTTTTTCTGCATCTAGCTCTGAAAAAATATTTGGGCTTCTAGCAGTGTGTGGGACTTGGTCTATTAGTCCATCTATACTGACCTCCATCAGGTTGCAAATTAAAAATAATTTTTTTCTGCATCTAGCTCTGAAAAAATATTTGGGCTTCTAGCAGTGTGTGGGACTTGGTCTATTAGTCCATCTATACTGACCTCCATCAGGTTGCAAATTAAAAATATTTTTTTTCTTCATTTATCTCTGAAAAAATATTTGGGCTTCTAGCAGCGTGTGGGACTTGTTCTATTAGTCCATCTATACTGACCTCCATCAGGTTGCAAATTAAAAATAATTTTTTTCTGCATCTAGCTCTGAAAAAATATTTTGGCTTCTAGCAGTGTGTGGGACTTGGTCTATTAGTCCATCTATACTGACCTCCATCAGGTTGCAAATTAAAAATAATTTTTTTCTGCATCTAGCTCTGAAAAAATATTTAGGCTTCTAGCAGTGTGTGGGACTTGGTCTATTAGTCCATCTATACTGACCTCCATCAGGTTGCAAATTGAATAAAAAAATTTTCTGCATCTAGCTCTGAAAAAATATTTGGGCTTCTAGCGGTGTGTGGGACTTGGTCTATTAGTCCATCTATACTGACCTCCATCAGGTTGCAAATTAAAAATAATTTTTTTCTGCATCTAACCCAGCCAATAGTTTTGGCCTAATACCACAGTTTGGCCACTCAGCTCTGCTCGGTTACCATCCATTGTTTTTTTGTGCAAACAACTCCAGAGTTGTGAATTAGTTAACCACCAAAATGAGTGGAAAAAGGCCTGCTGCTGGTGGAAAGGGGAATAGGCGTGTTGGGAAGGGGAAAAAAGGTTGTGTCCGTGGGGTAGGTGCAGAAGAAAGACCATCTTCCAGCCAAACTAAAATGTCTACTTCTTTTAGCGGACAATGTGATAAGATCCCTTTCTTACGGCCACGCCAATCGCTACAAATTCCAGATGAGGCACAAAAACAGCAGGTGCTTCAACGGATATCAAGTGCTCCTTTAAGTGGGATCTCCTCCACATCAACTTCAACATCACAAATACTCCAGTCCTCAAAGGTGTCACCCAAATCGCACTTGCTTCCTCACAGCTCCCAAATCTCCAGCTGCCCGTCTGAGTGTGAGGTAGAACAGATGGTTGAGTCTGCAGAGCTGTTTACTCATACTATAGCCTGGGAATCAGAGGTCGACTCCAGTGCTTCTGTGAATCCAGACGAGGAAATGATCTGCACTGATGCCCAGAATCTTTATGAGTCGGATCCAGGACCAGACGCAGAAGGTTCTGACCATAATGTAGACCCTCATTCCCAAACTGTAACTCCTGTTGGTGGAGACAATGAGGAAGACGATGATAAGACTCAAATACCTGATTGGAGCGACAACTTTAGTTTTTTGTCAGGGCAGGAACAGGTTGGCTCTGAGGACGACGGGTGTGATAACGCACAGGGTGATGATGATGAGGTCGGAGATCCCACTTACTGTCAACCCACAGTCAGCCAAGAGATGAGGTCAGCAGAGGAGGTGGAGGAAGATGCTAGTGACGACGAGGTCAGGTTGCGCCTTCCTGGACAGAGACGTAGTACTGGAAGCACGTCAACAACTGCATCCTCAAACACAACTCTGCCTCTCACCACAAGTCGTGGTGGCTCTTCAGGTCGCATGGGTGCTAAGCCTTGCATAGCCTGGGCATTTTTTCAGATCGATAAAGATGACCCAACTCGTGTTATCTGTAACATTTGTCAGCAAAAGCTAAGTAGAGGCCAAAAAATACATAGTTTGAGTACTTCATGCATGAACCGGCACATGGACATGAAGCATAAGCTGCAGTGGGAAGCTCAGTGTGCTACAATGCGGCCTAGCCGGCCGGGCCAATCACCGTCTGCCATATCTTGTGCATCCGCGGCCTCTTCATCCTCTGTGACTGGGGGGACAGCAGTCACACCTGTTTTGGGGCGCAGACCTGCCACCTCTTTACCCGCAACAGCCAGCGTGATTGGCAGGTCATCATTTTCTTTGGAGGTGGTAACACCAGCTGGTGTTGAGCGCTGTCCGACATCGATAGCACCACCTTTGGATCAAGGCAACCTAACATGTCCGCCTGCATCTTCCTCACAGACCGGCAGTTTGCCGGGGACACCCTTATCAACCCCGTCTAAGCACAATAGCCAGCCCTCGGTCCCTCAGATGTGGACAAGTAAAAGACCATTTCCTCCTAGCCATGAGAAAGCTAAGAGGTTGAATTTCACCATCTGCAAGCTCTTGGCTACAGAAATGCTGCCTTTCCGCCTGGTGGACACAGAGGATTTTCGAGACCTTATGTCCGTCGCAGTGCCCCAGTACCAGATGCCCAGTCGGCACTACTTCTCAAAGAAAGGTGTGCCTGCGCTCCACCAGCATGTCGCACACAACATCACCGCTTCTTTGAGAAACTCTGTGTGTGACAGGGTGCATTTCACCACAGACACTTGGACGAGTAGGCATGGACAGGGGCGTTACATGTCGCTGACTGGGCACTGGGTAACTATGGTGACAGCAGGACAAGGGGCTGCTGTCCAAGTCTTGCCGTCCCCACGAGTTGTGCGTCAATCCTCTTTATGTCAAAGTTCCTCCACTGCTTCTGCCTCCTCAACCTCCTCTTGGTCTTCCACCTGCACCCAAAGCCTGTCTGGTCATGCCACAAGCTTTCTAACTGCGCAGAAGGGATCCTGCACACCTCCTTACTATGCTGGCAGTAGGGCTCAACGTCATCAGGCGGTTTTTACATTGAAATGTCTGGGAAATGTGAGTCACACAGCTGAGGAGTTGTGGTCAGCTCTGGAGAACCAATTTCATGAATGGTTGTCTCCACTGGACCTGAAACCAGGGAAGGCCGTGTGCGACAATGCTGCAAACCTGGGTGCGGCCCTTCGCCGGGGCAATGTCACACACGTGCCTTGTATGGCTCACGTGTTGAACCTGGTTGTCCAGCAATTTTTAGCCCACTATCCCAGACTAGATGGCCTTCTGCAGAGGGCACGGTCGCTGTGTGCTCACTTCCGCCGTTCGCATCCCGCAGCTCAGCGACTTACATCTCTACAGAAGTCGTTGGGCCTGCCACTTCACCGGCTAAAATGCGATGTGCCTACCCGGTGGAATTCAACTCTGCACATGTTGCAGCGACTGTGGCAGCACCGACAAGCCCTGGTGCAATACGTTCTGACGTATAGCCTGGGCCAATGAGATTCAGAGGTGGGGCAAATCACGCTGGAGGAGTGGTCTCAGATCAGGGACCTATGCACCCTTCTGCACAGTTTTGAAATGGCGACGAAGATGTTTAGTGCTGACGATGCCATTATCAGCATGACTATTCCAGTGATTTACATGCTGGAGCACATGTTAAACAGAATTCGGAGTCAGGTGGTGGCACAAGAGGAGGTGGAGGAAGTAGAGGAGGAGGAGTTGTATGCGGAAGGGCTAACATCTGCAAGGTCCAGACGGTCGGCAGCACCAAGGCGGCAGGCATGTGAGGGTGGGGGAGATGGTTTTACCAGGGCGCATGGTAGCAGCCAAACTAGTGAGGAAGGTGCAGGAGCCCAGGAAGAAGTGGAGGACGAACTGATGGAAGACTCATCAGATGAGGGAGACCTTGATCACATTTCTGTTGTGCGAGGTTGGGGGGAGAGGACAGAGGAAGGAAGCATGATTGTTACCTCGCCACCAACACAACAGGGACTTGGTGCTCCTGGATGCGCAACACACATGAGTGCCTTCTTGCTGCACTACCTGCAACATGACCCTCGAATTGTGAGAATTAGAAATAATCCTGACTACTGGGTTGCCACACTGTTAGATCCCCGGTACAAAAGTAAATTTGCAGAAATTATTCCTGCCATAGAAAGGGATGCACGCATGCAGGAGTATCAGCAGAGACTGTTGCAGAATCTTACATGTGCTTTTCCACAAAATACCAGTGGTGCACGTAGTGAATCTCACAGTTCCAACTTGCCAACCGTGGGACCGTCAAGTGTTCAGCACTCAAACCGTAACAGAACCACAGTATCTGCTGGTAACATCAATTTTGCGGAATCATTTCACCACTTTTTTAGCCCATCCTTTGCAAGGCCACAGGAGACAAGAAGTCTGACACATAGTCAACGCCTAGAGACGATGGTACAGGAGTATCTCCAAGTAAACATTGAAGCCACGACTGTGTCACTGGACCCTTGCTCTTTTTGGGCTTCCAATCTGGATAAATGGCCGGAGCTAGCCACTTACGCCTTGGAGATCTTGTCATGCCCCGCAGCCAGCGTTCTGTCTGAACGTGTGTTCAGCGCTGCTGGTGGTGTGCTGACAGATAAGCGCACGCGGCTCTCCACTGATAATGTAGACAGACTCACGTTCATAAAGATGAACAAATCATGGATCCGAAACGACTTTTCTACCCCTGTGTCATCCTGGGGAGAGTAAAAGCTTGATGATTGGTTAAAATCACCCTACCAACCGTTTTAAGCTTTCAAATTACTAATCATGTTTATCTGTATCTTGACTGGAAAATAATTTGGGCTTTGTAGCAGTGTGCAGCACTGATCCTATTAGGCCATCTATACTAAAGCTTCACCAGATTTAAAATTAAAAATAATTTTTAGCTGCATCTAGCCCGGAAAATAATTTTGGGGCTCCGAGATGCGCAAGGCACATAAGTGCCTTCTTGCTGCACTACCTGCAGCATGACCCTCATATTGTCAGAATTCGAAGTAATCATGACTACTGGGTTGCCACACTCTTAGATCCCCCAAACTTTTCGATCAACCTTTTCATTTTAATAAAGACCAAAAAAATGGTCATTTTTGAAATTATAAGCATTAGCAGGTTGTTAGAAACTGAAATCAAACAGTTTTCAACTCAAAACTTTATTCTAGGTGATGTTACATTTTCACATAGGACCCCTTGTTCGAAAGGAGCTTCTGAACTCTCTCGTCCATTGAATTTGTCAGGTTTTGGATGGTTTCTGCTTCAATTGTTTTGCATGAGGACAGAATACCCTCCCAGAGCTGTTGCTTAGATGTGAACTGCCTCCCGCCATCATAGACACGCCTTTTAATGATGCTCCAAAGGTTCTGAATGGGGTAGAGGTCAGGGGAGCATGGGGGTCACACCATAAGTTTGTCCCCTTTTATGCCCATATCAGCCAGAGATGCAGATGTTTTATGTGCAGCATGAGATGGTGCATTATCATGCAGAAAAATGATCTTGCTGTGAAATACACGGTTCTTCTTCTTGAACCATGGCAGGAAGTGCTGTTTGAGAAAATCCACATACATTATGGAGTTCATCTTTAGCGCCTTCAGGGATCCTAAAGGGGCCGACAATCTCTCTCCCCATGATTCCAGCCCAAAACATTACTCCACCTCCTCCTTGTTGGCGCTGTAGCCGTGTTTGCGTGGGGTGTCCATCAACCAGCCATCCTCCACTCCATCCATCTGGACCATCGAGCGCTGCACGGCACTCATCCGTGAACAAAACAGTTTTGAAATCAGTCTTCATGTAATGTTTGGCCCACTGGAGCCGTTTCTGCTTGTGTGAAGTGGATAGAGGAGGTCGACAGGATGGCGCATGCACAGCTGCAAACCTCTGAAGGACCCTGCATCTTGTTGTTCGGGGGACGTTGGAGGCACAAGCAGCTTCAAAAACTTGTCTGCTGCTATGACAAGGCTTTTTTGCCGCTGCTCTTTCAACCTGACGTAATTGCCTGTAGGAAAGAGTCCTCAATTTGCCCTTATCAGCACGCACACGTGTGTACTGTGAATCAGCTACATACTTCTTGATTGCCAGGACACTTCATCCTGATCATCGCACAATGTTGATTGTAGTCATGCCTTGACCTAAACACTCCACAATTTGTTGCTTCTCAGCAGCCGACACATCCTTTTTCTTTCCCATTTTGGCAGAAAATGTAGGCTGCTTAATAATGTGAGAGAGCCTTCTTAAGTAGTCTTGCCTTTCATTGGACACACCTGCCAAACTAATTAGCACAGGTGTCTGCAATTGCTTACAGTGATATAAAGAGCCCTGACACACATCACCATCAATGAGTTTAACTGACAAACAAACAAATTCTTCCCTTATCACTCCTAAACACTTTTTGTATAATAATTTGGAACGCAGTGTACATGTGCTTTTCCACAAAACACCAGTGGTTCACGTAGTGAATCTTACAGTTCTAACTTGCCAACCGTGGTCTGTATGGAGTTGTTCAATAAAGGGCCCAAAATTAAGATAACATAGATGGGAGAGGTCTCTATGAATAGGAATTCCTAAGTATTTGATACCCTGTGAGGGCCAGGCAAAGGGAAAGTTGGACTGGATGGAATCCTATATGGATTTGGGGAGGGAGACATCGAGGGCCTCAGACTTCGCTGCATTGATTTTAAAATTTTACCATGTAACAAAGTGATCTATTTCAGCCATAACAGCATGGATGGATATATGTGATTGAGTGATATACACTAGGACATCATCAGCAAATAGAGAGCACTTGTACTCGGTGCCTCCCACCTCAATCCACCTAATATTGGGGTTATGGCGAATTGATGAGAGCAGGTGCTCCGTCACTAGGATGTATAAGAGAGGGGACAGAGGACATCACTGCCTTGTCCCATTGGTGATTGTGAAAGGTGATGAAAATGTTCTGACGCACCCCCTGGGCCTTGGGACACCCGGAGCCGGACCCTTTTTGGTGGATGCTGGTGGTTGTAGTCTTCGTGGCGGCGACCCAGTTCCGTGGCTCAGGGCGGTCAAACCAGTGGCGGAACTATTTATGTGGTTTTGATGTTTAAATGTCCGACTACGCCACCCGTGGATTGCGGTCAGAGTGAACCGCCGCTACAGGGCAGACCACTGAGGCTGGTGTTGTGGGTGCAGCAGAGCGTAGCATAACTCCCCACGGGAGGAGTATAGCCTCAGGGCAGTGTATGCGGAGGATGGGGGTGATGGTGCAGGGCAGCAGCAGTAACGACACGGAGTCAGTGATGCAGTTCAGGGCCTTTACTCACAGTTCTTATTATCCAGACCACGTCTGCAGGTAACGGCTGCCCACGTCGTACTGTGCTCACCAGGTGAGGGGCTCAGACAACTCCCAGATAACTTTGGAGCACTTCACAGGACCCCCTTTGTGTGTCCTTTGTCTGGCCTTTCTTACCAACACTTCTGTCCGGCTGCCTCGGGCCTCCTCTTGGTAAACTTGGCGCCAGTTTCCCTGACCCTATGTGGTGCCTTCCTAGCGGGTGTAGCGAGGGGCTGCGCCACATAAAATGTCAGAGCCTCCGGTTTCTAGCTGAGGGTCGTTTCCTGCCTCCACTAGTTCGGTGACCGGTCTCCCCCTTTGGCCTGACCCCTCCACGCAGGTGGATTCGGGCGTGCGGTGGCGACTCGCCCGTCCGCACCCCTGGGATCCCTTCATTCCTCGTTCCTGGAGCCTTCTCCGCTCCTCTTCCTTCCTTCTCCCTCTTCCAGGCCTGGGCCTCTGTTACTAGGCCCGCCTCCGGAGCAGAGCTCATGCAGAGCCCCTGCTCCCTGCCACTTCTGCTCAGACTTCTCTGCACTGAACTAAGATGGTGCCCACCTTTTATACTCCCTTCTCAATGCACCCAGGAACTGCTTCCTCCCTGCTCCTGCACTACAGGGTTCCCCTTCCTCAGTGTTCCCTCCCCCCACTCCAGCCAGGGACAGGGACTGTCGTGCCCATCTCAGGGGCATATTGGTCACCCTGCCCCACGGCAATGTGGTGTAATGCATGCAGGTGTCGGGTCCTGATCCACACTCCATCCTTACCTGAGAGTGAGATATCACACCTCTGGGTGAGGTGCAATACGTCTTTAGCAACCGAGCCCTCAGGGTGCTACAGTTCCATTTATCTTCAGCCTAGGTGACGTATTGCGATATTTTGGCTATAAAAGGGTCCCCTAGACCCCTACCCCAAGCTTTTTAAGAGAATCATATATGGCGTGCCAGGAGACTCTATGGAATGCTTTCTCAGCATCCAACGAGAGTATCTAATTACAAATTTTTAACTGCATCTAGCCCAGGAAATACTTTGTGCCTAGTAGCAGTGTCTGCTAGTAAGCGGATTATCCCGGCTGTTAAGCAAGCTGCACCACCTGTAGTTTAGACACTTAATTTTTTCAAAGGAAATGCTTCGGGACCATGGGATACTTAGTGAAGAGCATCAGGAGGCACCCCAAGGCACAGGGGCTGGGACTGGCAGTAGGATGCCTTGCGGTGGACAGCCGAGCTCGATCCTTATAAAAGCTTTTTAACTGCAGCAGCTTTAGTGGACGCTACTGGAGCTGGAATTACCGCGGCTGCTGGCATGAGACTTGCCCTCCAATAGATCCTTGTAAATGGATTTAAAGTGTATTCATTCAAATTAGAGAGACAATTTAAATTAAAAAGCTTAGAGCTGCCTCCACCACAGGGGGGCTCGCTCGACCCACCAGCGGACAGGCACCAGTATTGGGAGAGGGGGGCTGGCCGTCAGGGTTCACCGCGGCTCTGGCACAAACCCGGCGACACGGAGGTGGCACGGGCAGGAGCGGACTGGCCGTGTCGGCTTCTCACTTTTTGGATCTTAGAAGGGCATGACATGCCTATATCTGTGTCTCCCCCTCCTTTTACTCCTCCACCTCTTTTATTTTCGCATGACTATATGTACTTGTCACTTTTCCATGTGTTAGTTATGTCTTCTGAGCAGTTTGTCAGCTTTTGGACACCTTTGAAGGTGTTTTCTATGTGTTTCTATGTGTTTTTGTTTGCCTGCCATTGGTTTTAACGGTGTTCGAAGGTGTTCGACGAACAGTTCGACGAACAGTTCGGCGAACACACGGGTGTTCGACGAACCGAACCGAACTCGAACACTACGGGGGTGGCTCAACACTAACAACACCTTCGAACACCGTTAAAACCAATGGCAGGTGTAACATACCTGGCGGCGTCCTTGCATGGTGGTCCATCTCCCACTGTGCAAGAGGGCGCACTTGATCTCCTGTCCAGAATGTCTCTCTGGCTTCCCTCCATGCTGTCTGTTTGTGTCTGTTTCTGCTGCTTAAGGGCGGCGCCCGATCACTTCCTGCCTTTTGTACCTGCTGTGGGTCACACCCCTTGTGCGTCCTCAGCCTATTGCTGTCTGTCACTTGGTATATAGCTCAGCAGCTCCCTTCTATCCCTGCCTGAGCATAAGTGTTTCCTTCAGTGTGTGCTTGCACTCTGAAGGTGCCAGGTCCCGTCCTTTGTTTCCTTGTCTGCCTTTCCTGGAGGCTGTATTTCCAGGCCTGTCTGAACTGTGTCCTGTATGTCTCCTGCTTTGCGGTATTAGTTCCCGTGTCTGAACTGAGTCCTGTATGTCTCCTGCTTTGCGGTATTAGTTCCCGTGTCTGAACTGAGTCCTTTCTGTGTATCTTGTCTGTCCTGTCTGAACACGCTCCTAGCCTGTTCCCCCCGCCTTCTAGGGGCCGATTACCTAGACCCGCTCCTGTCTCTTGTCAGTCCTGTCTGAACACGCTCCTAGCCTGTTCCTCCTGCCTTCTAGGGGCCGATTACCTAGACCCGTTCCTGTATCTTGTCTGACCTGTCTGAACTCGCTCCTAGCCTGTTCCTCTCGCCTTCTAGTGGCCGTTTTCCTAGACCCGCTCCTGTGTCTGGTCTGTCCTGTCTGAACACGCTCCTTGCCTGTTCGTTCCGCCTCTCTGGGGGCCGTATTCCCAGACCCGCTCCTATATCCCTCTGCAGTGTCGGTCTCCTCCGTACACTCAGTTCCAGTCTGAACTCTCTCCTGTTCTTTACCTGTTTTGCCTCTATGTCCGTTCCCTTCCTTTTTCTGCAGAGTCTGAACTCGTACCTAACTCCTGCTTGTTGTCTCTGCAAGTACTGTGTGAGTATCTGGCTCTGTCTTTCCCTTCCTGTCTGTTCCGTGTGAACAGAGCCCTGTCCTCCCTGCTCAGCCTTGTCTGCACTCTAGCTGTGCTTGCCTGTAACCCTCTGCCTGTATTGTTCCTGAGTCCCGGTGTTTACTGGGTCCTATCCCGCCTGTGTTCCTACCTGCTAGTGCCTCCCTGTCTGCACTCTAGCTGTGCTTGCCTTTACCCCCCTGCCTGCATACCCGCCTGCCTGCATACCAGTCGTGCCTGCCTATACCCTCCAGTCTGTGTGCCAGCCTACCAGCCTGTTCCTGTATTTCCCTGTGTGGGTCAACAGCCGTGTCCGGGGTCTGTCCTGGAGTAGCACCTGGTCCCTCTGCTCGGTTCCTCCTTGGTGCACTGGCGTCGTATGCCGTCGTGCGACCCTGGTCGGATCGGGTGAATACTTAGTCACGCCCCTCCAGGCATTCACTCTCCGGCACGGTCCAGTGGAATCACTACCAATCACACGCACACGCCGCTTAGCCCGGGCGTGTGCATAACAGCATGCTCAGGCCATGGTTCCCGTTGAGCCCCACGGCCTTCGCTCTTTGAGAAGTTTTTCCAGCGAATACATGCATTAAAATAAAATAAATAAATTTTTTTCCCCCTTTAGCTGAGTTCCAGGCGAATTACGCACCCGTCCAGATGGATCTATCAGCCCTCGTTCCTGCGGATCCGCCACGTTACTATGGGGATCCAAGACAGTGTCGTGCATTTGTGGAGCAATGCATGCTACACTTTAAGGCCTACCCTCTCTATTTTCCTTCCGATTGGGCTAAAGTGGCCTTTATGATTGACTACCTAGCGGGTGATGCCTTGAAATGGGTCACCCCCCTATGGGAAGCATGGGATCCTGTCATCCTTGACCTGCAGGCCTTCCTGGTGGCCTTTCGTATGGTCTTCGAGGACCCTAACTCTGAAGCCCCTGCTGAAGCTTCACTTCCCAATATCCCGGAGCAGCCCCGACGGGTAATGTGTGTGGGTAGCGCAATAGTCCTCCAGCCCAATGAGACTACTGCCCACCCAGAATCCTCACAGGGTGACTACGCTTTCCGGAATACTTCTCTCAACCTCAAGAGGCAGTCCAGACGTGCTAGACGTAGAGGCAAGCCGTCACGCCAGGGTCTGTCCTCCCTGAGACCTCCTGACCCCAACCTTGAAGTCCCTACTGAAGCTTCATCTCCCTGTATCCCGGAGAAACCCCAATGGGTAATGTGCATGGGTAGTGCACCAGTTCTCCTGCCCGAAGAGACTTCTGCCCATCCAGACTCCACACAGGAGAACTTCCTGCACCCGGCATCAGATGCTTCTCTCTCTTTAACCGGTGTGCATGTCCAAGGATGCTCCAAAGCTGTGGTTACCTCTGAGTCTGTGCACCTCTACTACCTGGCGGAGGATCCCCTGTTGCCTCCTGAATCCTCCGGGATACCACTCGATGACAAATGGAGAGAGACTTCTCTACACCCGGTACTCAATACTTTGTCCGCTTCGTCCTGTGAGCCTGACAATGGGTACCCCAAAGTGGTAGTTACCTCCGAGTCTCTACACCCCTCCGACCAGGCGGAGGATCTCCAGTTGTCTCCTGAACCCTTCGGGGTGCTACCTGGTAACGAAAGGACAGAGACTCTCCTATACTCTGTACCTGATACCTCGTTCGCTTCGTCCAGTGAGTCCAACCTAGTGTACTCCGAAGCAGAAGTTACTCCCGAGTCTCTACACCCCTCCGACCAGGCGGAGGACCTCCAGTTGTGTTCAGAACCCTTCGGGGTGCCACCTGGTGGTGAATGGACAGAGACTTTCCTATACTCGGTACCCGATACCTCGCCTGCTTCCTCCAGTGAGTCCGACCTAGTGTACTCTGAAGCAGTTGTTTTCTCTGAGCCTCTGCACTCTTCTGACCCGGCGGAGGACCTCCAGTTGTTTCCTGAATCCTCCGGGATACCACCAGATAACAAAGAGACAGTGACTTTTCCTCATTATGTACCTGATAACCCGTCTATTTCTTCCTGTGAGCTTGACAAGATGTACCTCGAAGCAGAGATTACCCTTAAGTCTCTGTCCCCCTCCAACCCAGTGAACGACTGGTCCTCGAATTCCCTGCGGAAGATTCTGGCAGGCCTGAAGAAGAGGGGGCGTAAGGGGGGAGGTACTGTAACATACCTGGCGGCGTCCTTGCATGGTGGTCCATCTCCCACTGTGCAAGAGGGCGCACTTGATCTCCTGTCCAGAATGTCTCTCTGGCTTCCCTCCATGCTGTCTGTTTGTGTCTGTTTCTGCTGCTTAAGGGCGGCGCCCGATCACTTCCTGCCTTTTGTACCTGCTGTGGGTCACACCCCTTGTGCGTCCTCAGCCTATTGCTGTCTGTCACTTGGTATATAGCTCAGCAGCTCCCTTCTATCCCTGCCTGAGCATAAGTGTTTCCTTCAGTGTGTGCTTGCACTCTGAAGGTGCCAGGTCCCGTCCTTTGTTTCCTTGTCTGCCTTTCCTGGAGGCTGTATTTCCAGGCCTGTCTGAACTGTGTCCTGTATGTCTCCTGCTTTGCGGTATTAGTTCCCGTGTCTGAACTGAGTCCTGTATGTCTCCTGCTTTGCGGTATTAGTTCCCGTGTCTGAACTGAGTCCTTTCTGTGTATCTTGTCTGTCCTGTCTGAACACGCTCCTAGCCTGTTCCCCCCGCCTTCTAGGGGCCGATTACCTAGACCCGCTCCTGTCTCTTGTCAGTCCTGTCTGAACACGCTCCTAGCCTGTTCCTCCTGCCTTCTAGGGGCCGATTACCTAGACCCGTTCCTGTATCTTGTCTGACCTGTCTGAACTCGCTCCTAGCCTGTTCCTCTCGCCTTCTAGTGGCCGTTTTCCTAGACCCGCTCCTGTGTCTGGTCTGTCCTGTCTGAACACGCTCCTTGCCTGTTCGTTCCGCCTCTCTGGGGGCCGTATTCCCAGACCCGCTCCTGTATCCCTCTGCAGTGTCGGTCTCCTCCGTACACTCAGTTCCAGTCTGAACTCTCTCCTGTCCTTTACCTGTTTTGCCTCTATGTCCGTTCCCTTCCTTTTTCTGCAGAGTCTGAACTCGTACCTAACTCCTGCTTGTTGTCTCTGCAAGTACTGTGTGAGTATCTGGCTCTGTCTTTCCCTTCCTGTCTGTTCCGTGTGAACAGAGCCCTGTCCTCCCTGCTCAGCCTTGTCTGCACTCTAGCTGTGCTTGCCTGTAACCCTCTGCCTGTATTGTTCCTGAGTCCCGGTGTTTACTGGGTCCTATCCCGCCTGTGTTCCTACCTGCTAGTGCCTCCCTGTCTGCACTCTAGCTGTGCTTGCCTTTACCCCCCTGCCTGCATACCCGCCTGCCTGCATACCAGTCGTGCCTGCCTATACCCTCCAGTCTGTGTGCCAGCCTACCAGCCTGTTCCTGTATTTCCCTGTGTGGGTCAACAGCCGTGTCCGGGGTCTGTCCTGGAGTAGCACCTGGTCCCTCTGCTCGGTTCCTCCTTGGTGCACTGGCGTCGTATGCCGTTGTGCGACCCTGGTCGGATCGGGTGAATACTTAGTCACGCCCCTCCAGGCATTCACTCTCCGGCACGGTCCAGTGGAATCACTACCAATCACACGCACACGCCGCTTAGCCCGGGCGTGTGCATAACAGCAGGCAAACAAAAACACATAGAAACACATAGAAAACACCTTCAAAGGTGTCCAAAAGCTGACAAACTGCTCAGAAGACATAACTAACACATGGAAAAGTGACAAGTACATATAGTCATGCGAAAATAAAAGAGGTGGAGGAGTAAAAGGAGGGGGAGACACAGATATAGGCATGTCATGCCCTTCTAAAATCCAAAAAGTGAGAAGCCGACACGGCCAGTCCGCTCCTGCCCGTGCCACCTCCGTGTCGCCGGGTTTGTGCCAGAGCCGCGGTGAACCCTGACGGCCAGCCCCCCTCCCCCAATACTGGTGCCTGTCCGCTGGTGGGTCGAGCGAGCCCCCTTGTGGTGGAGGCAGCTCTAAGCTTTTTAATTTAAATTGTCTCTCTAATTTGAATGAATACACTTTAAATCCATTTACAAGGATCTATTGGAGGGCAAGTCTCATGCCAGCAGCCGCGGTAATTCCAGCTCCAGTAGCGTCCACTAAAGCTGCTGCAGTTAAAAAGCTTTTATAAGGATCGAGCTCGGCTGTCCACCGCAAGGCATCCTACTGCCAGTCCCAGCCCCTATGCCTTGGGGTGCCTCCTGATGCTCTTCACTAAGTATCCCATGGTCCCGAAGCATTTCCTTTGAAAAAATTAAGTGTCTAAACTACAGGTGGTGCAGCTTGCTTAACAGCCGGGATAATCCGCTTACTAGCAAACACTGCTACTAGGCACAAAGTATTTCCTGGGCTAGATGCAGTTAAAAATTTGTAATTAGATACTCTCGTTGGATGCTGAGAAAGCATTCCATAGAGTCTCCTGGCACGCCATATATGATTCTCTTAAAAAGCTTGGGGTAGGGGTCTAGGGGACCCTTTTATAGCCAAAATCACGGCCCTGTATCGCAATACGTCACCTAGGCTGAAGATAAATGGAACTGTAGCACCCTGAGGGCTCGGTTGCTAAAGACATATTGCACCTCACCCAGAGGTGTGATATCTCACTCTCAGGTAAGGATGGAGTGTGGATCAGGACCCGACACCTGCATGCATTACACCACATTGCCGTGGGGCAGGGCGACCAATATGCCCCTGAGATGGGCACGACAGTCCCTGTCCCTGGCTGGAGTGGGGGGAGGGAACACTGAGGAAGGGGAACCCTGTAGTGCAGGAGCAGGGAGGAAGCAGTTCCTGGGTGCATTGAGAAGGGAGTATAAAAGGTGGGCACCATCTTAGTTCAGTGCAGAGAAGTCTGAGCAGAAGTGGCAGGGAGCAGGGGCTCTGCATGAGCTCTGCTCCGGAGGCGGGCCTAGTAACAGAGGCCCAGGCCTGGAAGAGGGAGAAGGAAGGAAGAGGAGCGGAGAAGGCTCCAGGAACGAGGAATGAAGGGATCCCAGGGGTGCGGACGGGCGAGTCGCCACCGCACGCCCGAATCCACCTGCGTGGAGGGGTCAGGCCAAAGGGGGAGACCGGTCCCCGAACTAGTGGAGGCAGGAAACGACCCTCAGCTAGAAACCGGAGGCTCTGACATTTTATGTGGCGCAGCCCCTCGCTACACCCGCTAGGAAGGCACCACATAGGGTCAGGGAAACTGGCGCCAAGTTTACCAAGAGGAGGCCCGAGGCAGCCGGACAGAAGTGTTGGTAAGAAAGGCCAGACAAAGGACACACAAAGGGGGTCCTGTGAAGTGCTCCAAAGTTATCTGGGAGTTGTCTGAGCCCCTCACCTGGTGAGCACAGTACGACGTGGGCAGCCGTTACCTGCAGACGTGGTCTGGATAATAAGAACTGTGAGTAAAGGCCCTGAACTGCATCACTGACTCCGTGTCGTTACTGCTGCTGCCCTGCACCATCACCCCCATCCTCCGCATACACTGCCCTGAGGCTATACTCCTCCCGTGGGGAGTTATGCTACGCTCTGCTGCACCCACAACACCAGCCTCAGTGGTCTGCCCTGTAGCGGCGGTTCACTCTGACCGCAATCCACGGGTGGCGTAGTCGGACATTTAAACATCAAAACCACATAAATAGTTCCGCCACTGGTTTGACCGCCCTGAGCCACGGAACTGGGTCGCCGCCACGAAGACTACAACCACCAGCATCCACCAAAAAGGGTCCGGCTCCGGGTGTCCCAAGGCCCAGGGGGTGCGTCAGAACATTTTCATCACCTTTCACAATCACCAATGGGACAAGGCAGTGATGTCCTCTGTCCCCTCTCTTATACATCCTAGTGACGGAGCACCTGCTCTCATCAATTCGCCATAACCCCAATATTAGGTGGATTGAGGTGGGAGGCACCGAGTACAAGTGCTCTCTATTTGCTGATGATGTCCTAGTATATATCACTCAATCACATATATCCATCCATGCTGTTATGGCTGAAATAGATCACTTTGTTACATGGTAAAATTTTAAAATCAATGCAGCGAAGTCTGAGGCCCTCGATGTCTCCCTCCCCAAATCCATATAGGATTCCATTCAGTCCAACTTTCCCTTTGCCTGGCCCTCACAGGGTATCAAATACTTAGGAATTCCTATTCATAGAGACCTCTCCCATCTATGTTATCTTAATTTTGGGCCCTTTATTGAACAACTCCATACAGACCACGGTTGGCAAGTTAGAACTGTAAGATTCACTACGTGAACCACTGGTGTTTTGTGGAAAAGCACATGTACACTGCGTTCCAAATTATTATACAAAAAGTGTTTAGGAGTGATAAGGGAAGAATTTGTTTGTTTGTCAGTTAAACTCATTGATGGTGATGTGTGTCAGGGCTCTTTATATCACTGTAAGCAATTGCAGACACCTGTGCTAATTAGTTTGGCAGGTGTGTCCAATGAAAGGCAAGACTACTTAAGAAGGCTCTCTCACATTATTAAGCAGCCTACATTTTCTGCCAAAATGGGAAAGAAAAAGGATGTGTCGGCTGCTGAGAAGCAACAAATTGTGGAGTGTTTAGGTCAAGGCATGACTACAATCAACATTGTGCGATGATCAGGATGAAGTGTCTTGGCAATCAAGAAGTATGTAGCTGATTCACAGTACACACGTGTGCGTGCTGATAAGGGCAAATTGAGGACTCTTTCCTACAGGCAATTACGTCAGGTTGAAAGAGCAGCGGCAAAAAAGCCTTGTCATAGCAGCAGACAAGTTTTTGAAGCTGCTTGTGCCTCCAACGTCCCCCGAACAACAAGATGCAGGGTCCTTCAGAGGTTTGCAGCTGTGCATGCGCCATCCTGTCGACCTCCTCTATCCACTTCACACAAGCAGAAACGGCTCCAGTGGGCCAAACATTACATGAAGACTGATTTCAAAACTGTTTTGTTCACGGATGAGTGCCGTGCAGCGCTCGATGGTCCAGATGGATGGAGTGGAGGATGGCTGGTTGATGGACACCCCACGCAAACACGGCTACAGCGCCAACAAGGAGGAGGTGGAGTAATGTTTTGGGCTGGAATCATGGGGAGAGAGATTGTCGGCCCCTTTAGGATCCCTGAAGGCGCTAAAGATGAACTCCATAATGTATGTGGATTTTCTCAAACAGCACTTCCTGCCATGGTTCAAGAAGAAGAACCGTGTATTTCACAGCAAGATCATTTTTCTGCATGATAATGCACCATCTCATGCTGCACATAAAACATCTGCATCTCTGGCTGATATGGGCATAAAAGGGGACAAACTTATGGTGTGACCCCCATGCTCCCCTGACCTCTACCCCATTCAGAACCTTTGGAGCATCATTAAAAGGAGTGTCTATTATGGCGGGAGGCAGTTCACATCTAAGCAACAGCTCTGGGAGGGTATTCTGTCCTCATGCAAAACAATTGAAGCAGAAACCATCCAAAACCTGACAAATTCAATGGACGAGAGAGTTCAGAAGCTCCTTTCGAACAAGGGGTCCTATGTGAAAATGTAACATCACCTAGAATAAAGTTTTGAGTTGAAAACTGTTTGATTTCAGTTTCTAACAACCTGCTAATGCTTATAATTTCAAAAATGACCATTTTTTTGGTCTTTATTAAAATGAAAAGGTTGATCGAAAGTTTGGGGGATCTAAGAGTGTGGCAACCCAGTAGTCATGATTACTTCGAATTCTGACAATATGAGGGTCATGCTGCAGGTAGTGCAGCAAGAAGGCACTTATGTGCCTTGCGCATCTCGGAGCCCCAAAATTTTTTTCCGGGCTAGATGCAGCTAAAAATTATTTTTAATTTTAAATCTGGTGAAGCTTTAGTATAGATGGCCTAATAGGATCAGTGCTGCACACTGCTACAAAGCCCAAATTATTTTCCAGTCAAGATACAGATAAACATGATTAGTAATTTGAAAGCTTAAAACGGTTGGTAGGGTGATTTTAACCAATCATCAAGCTTTTACTCTCCCCAGGATGACACAGGGGTAGAAAAGTCGTTTCGGATCCATGATTTATTCATCTTTATGAACGTGAGTCTGTCTACATTATCAGTGGAGAGCCGCGTGCGCTTATCTGTCAGCACACCACCAGCAGCGCTGAACACACGTTCAGACAGAACGCTGGCTGCGGGGCATGACAAGATCTCCAAGGCGTAAGTGGCTAGCTCCGGCCATTTATCCAGATTGGAAGCCCAAAAAGAGCAAGGGTCCAGTGACACAGTCGTGGCTTCAATGTTTACTTGGAGATACTCCTGTACCATCGTCTCTAGGCGTTGACTATGTGTCAGACTTCTTGTCTCCTGTGGCCTTGCAAAGGATGGGCTAAAAAAGTGGTGAAATGATTCCGCAAAATTGATGTTACCAGCAGATACTGTGGTTCTGTCACGGTTTGAGTGCTGAACACTTGACGGTCCCACGGTTGGCAAGTTGGAACTGTGAGATTCACTACGTGCACCACTGGTATTTTGTGGAAAAGCACATGTAAGATTCTGCAACAGTCTCTGCTGATACTCCTGCATGCGTGCATCCCTTTCTATGGCAGGAATAATTTCTGCAAATTTACTTTTGTACCGGGGATCTAACAGTGTGGCAACCCAGTAGTCAGGATTATTTCTAATTCTCACAATTCGAGGGTCATGTTGCAGGTAGTGCAGCAAGAAGGCACTCATGTGTGTTGCGCATCCAGGAGCACCAAGTCCCTGTTGTGTTGGTGGCGAGGTAACAATCATGCTTCCTTCCTCTGTCCTCTCCCCCCAACCTCGCACAACAGAAATGTGATCAAGGTCTCCCTCATCTGATGAGTCTTCCATCAGTTCGTCCTCCACTTCTTCCTGGGCTCCTGCACCTTACTCACTAGTTTGGCTGCTACCATGCGCCCTGGTAAAACCATCTCCCCCACCCTCACATGCCTGCCGCCTTGGTGCTGCCGACCGTCTGGACCTTGCAGATGTTAGCCCTTCCGCATACAACTCCTCCTCCTCTACTTCCTCCACCTCCTCTTGTGCCACCACCTGACTCCGAATTCTGTTTAACATGTGCTCCAGCATGTAAATCACCGGAATAGTCATGCTGATAATGGCATCGTCAGCACTAAACATCTTCGTCACCATTTCAAAACTGTGCAGAAGGGTGCATAGGTCCCTGATCTGAGACCACTCCTCCAGCGTGATTTGCCCCACCTCTGAATCTCGTTGGCCCAGGCTATACGTCAGAACGTATTGCACCAGGGCTTGTCGGTGCTGCCACAGTCGCTGCAACATGTGCAGAGTTGAATTCCACCGGGTAGGCACATCGCATTTTAGCCGGTGAAGTGGCAGGCCCAACGACTTCTGTAGAGATGTAAGTCGCTGAGCTGCGGGATGCGAACGGCGGAAGTGAGCACACAGCGACCGTGCCCTCTGCAGAAGGCCATCTAGTCTGGGATAGTGGGCTAAAAATTGCTGGACAGCCAGGTTCAACACGTGAGCCATACAAGGCACGTGTGTGACATTGCCCCGGCGAAGGGCCGCACCCAGGTTTGCAGCATTGTCGCACACGGCCTTCCCTGGTTTCAGGTCCAGTGGAGACAACCATTCATGAAATTGGTTCTCCAGAGCTGACCACAACTCCTCAGCTGTGTGACTCACATTTCCCAGACATTTCAATGTAAAAACCGCCTGATGACGTTGAGCCCTACTGCCAGCATAGTAAGGAGGTGTGCAGGATCCCTTCTGCACAGTTAGAAAGCTTGTGGCATGACCAGACAGGCTTTGGGTGCAGGTGGAAGACCGAGAGGAGGTTGAGGAGGCAGAAGCAGTGGTGGAAAAATGACATAAAGAGGATTGACGCACAACTCGTGGGGACGGCAAGACTTGGACAGCAGCCCCTTGTCCTGCTGTCACCATAGTTACCCAGTGCCCAGTCAGCAACATGTAACGCCCCTGTCCATGCCTACTCGTCCAAGTGTCTGTGGTGAAATGCACCCTGTCACACACAGAGTTTCTCAAAGAAGCGGTGATGTTGTGTGCGACATGCTGGTGGAGCGCAGGCACACCTTTCTTTGAGAAGTAGTGCCGACTGGGCATCTGGTACTGGGGCACTGCGACGGACATAAGGTCTCGAAAATCCTCTGTGTCCACCAGGCGGAAAGGCAGCATTTCTGTAGCCAAGAGCTTGCAGATGGTGAAATTCAACCTCTTAGCTTTCTCATGGCTAGGAGGAAATGGTCTTTTACTTGTCCACATCTGAGGGACCGAGGGCTGGTTATTGTGCTTAGACGGGGTTGATAAGGGTGTCCCCGGCAAACTGCCGGTCTGTGAGGAAGATGCAGGCAGACATGTTAGGTTGCCTTGATCCAAAGGTGGTGCTATCGATGTCGGACAGCGCTCAAGACCAGCTGGTGTTACCACCTCCAAAGAAAATGATGACCTGCCAATCACGCTGGCTGTTGCGGGTAAAGAGGTGGCAGGTCTGCGCCCCAAAACAGGTGTGACTGCTGTCCCCCCAGTCACAGAGGATGAAGAGGCCGCGGATGCACAAGATATGGCAGACGGTGGTTGGCCCGGCCGGCTAGACCGCATTGTAGCACACTGAGCTTCCCACTGCAGCTTATGCTTCATGTCCATGTGCCGGTTCATGCATGAAGTACTCAAACTATGTATTTTTTGGCCTCTACTTAGCTTTTGCTGACAAATGTTACAGATAACACGAGTTGGGTCATCTTTATCGATCTGAAAAAATGCCCAGGCTATGCAAGGCTTAGCACCCATGCGACCTGAAGAGCCACCACGACTTGTGGTGAGAGGCAGAGTTGTGTTTGAGGATGCAGTTGTTGACGTGCTTCCAGTACTACGTCTCTGTCCAGGAAGGCGCAACCTGACCTCGTCGTCACTAGCATCTTCCTCGAACTCCTCTGCTGACCTCATCTCTTGGCTGACTGTGGGTTGACAGTAAGTGGGATCTCCGACCTCATCATCATCACCCTGTGCGTTATCACACCCGTCGTCCTCAGAGCCAACCTGTTCCTGCCCTGACAAAAAACTAAAGTTGTCGCTCCAATCAGGTATTTGAGTCTTATCATCGTCTTCCTCATTGTCTCCACCAACAGGAGTTACAGTTTGGGAATGAGGGTCTACATTATGGTCAGAACCTTCTGCGTCTGGTCCTGGATCCGACTCATAAAGATTCTGGGCATCAGTGCAGATCATTTCCTCGTCTGGATTCACAGAAGCGCTGGAGTCGACCTCTGATTCCCAGGCTATAGTATGAGTAAACAGCTCTGCAGACTCAACCATCTGTTCTACCTCATACTCAGACGGGCAGCTGGAGATTTGGGAGCTGTGAGGAAGCAAGTGCGATTTGGGTGACACCTTTGAGGACTGGAGTATTTGTGATGTTGAAGTTGATGTGGAGGAGAGCCCACTTAAAGGAGCACTTGATATCCGTTGAAGCACCTGCTGTTTTTGTGCCTCATCTGGAATTTGTAGCGATTGGCGTGGCCGTAAGAAAGGGATCTTATCACATTGTCCGCTAAAAGAAGTAGACATTTTAGTTTGGCTGGAAGATGGTCTTTCTTCTGCACCTACCCCACGGACACAACCTTTTTTCCCCTTCCCAACACGCCTATTCCCCTTTCCACCAGCAGCAGGCCTTTTTCCACTCATTTTGGTGGTTAACTAATTCACAACTCTGGAGTTGTTTGCACAAAAAAACAATGGATGGTAACCGAGCAGAGCTGAGTGGCCAAACTGTGGTATTAGGCCAAAACTATTGGCTGGGTTAGATGCAGAAAAAAAATATTTTTAATTTACAACCTGATGGAGGTCAGTATAGATGGACTAATAGACCAAGTCCCACACACCGCTAGAATCCCAAATATTTTTTCAGAGCTAGATGCAGAAAAAAATTATTTTTAATTTGCAACCTGATGGAGGTCAGTATAGATGGACTAATAGACCAAGTCCCACACACCGCTAGAAGCCCAAATATTTTTTCAGAGCTAGATGCAGAAAATTTTTTTATTCAATTTGCAACCTGATGGAGGTCAGTATAGATGGACTAATAGAACAAGTCCCACACGCTGCTAGAAGGCCAAATATTTTTTCAGAGATAAATGAAGAAAAAAATTATTTTTAATTTGCAACCTGATGGAGGTCAGTATAGATGGACTAATAGACCAAGTCCCACACACCGCTAGAAGCCCAAATATTTTTTCAGAGCTAGATGCAGAAAAAAATTATTTTTAATTTGCAACCTGATGTAGGTCAGTATAGATGGACTAATAGACCAAGTCCCACACACTGCTAGAAGCCCAAATATTTTTTCAGAGCTAGATGCAGAAAAAAATTATTTTTAATTTGCAACCTGATGGAGGTCAGTATAGATGGACTAATAGACCAAGTCCCACACACCGCTAGAAGCCCAAATATTTTTTCAGAGCTAGATGCAGAAAAAAATTATTTTTAATTTGCAACCTGATATAGGTCAGTATAGATGGACTAATAGACCAAGTCCCACACACTGCTAGAAGCCCAAATATTTTTTCAGAGCTAGATGCAGAAAAAAATTATTTTTAATTTGCAACCTGATGGAGGTCAGTATAGATGGACTAATAGACCAAGTCCCACACACCGCTAGAAGCCCAAATATTTTTTCAGAGCTAGATGCAGAAAAAAATTATTTTTAATTTGCAACCTGATGGAGGTCAGTATAGATGGACTAATAGACCAAGTCCCACACACCGCTAGAAGCCCAAATATTTTTTCAGAGCTAGATGCAGAAAAAAATTATATTCAGTTTGCAACCTGATGGAGGTCAGTATAGATGGACTAATATAATGATGCTATGCCCAAAAGATTTTACTTCACTAGGTGCAGTAAAAAAATTGGTATTCTATACACAGGTGTTATATCTTGCAACACAGATAGGCTACTCCACTGACTAACACACTCTGCAATAGGCCAAAAAGGATTAGCTTTGCTAGATTCAGCCAAATGCTGTGAAAAAAACTTGCACAGCACTGGCACAGACCTGCCTGGCAAAAACTGATAGGAACTCATGTAACCTAGTCCTGAAAAGGACTCCAATTACAATTAGTCTTTACTCCCACAACCTATCTATTTAAGAGCACAGACCTCCCTGATAAAAGTCGTAGGAAATGCTGTAACCTAGTCCTTAAAAGGACTGCAATCACAACTATTCCCTACTCCCAAGCTATCTGTATATTTGTGCGAAAATTGGCTTGAAATTAACAAGGTATAGCACACACAGCAACAGCGGTGCCGTCTAACACGCAGCTGCAGCAGTGAGAAAATGGTGGCGACGGGGAAAATGGCTTGGTCTTATAGGGCAAGGACATGTGACATACACTGCCAATCACACATGCCCTTGCTTGTGTGAAAAAAAGCACTTCGCTCCGTGTGTGCGCTGCTGATAGGCTGACAGATTGCACCTCCCCACTGCAAATGCGGGAAAGAGAAAAAAAAATGGAGATCTTCATTGTTCCTGCAGAGATCCATCCCCTGCCCCTCCCCCCGCCCCGCTGTACACTCAAACTGCGTATTAACATTAATTTTCATCATTACTGAGAAAAAATCCAGTTATGATTTTGGTGCACGAACAGTTATCGAACATAACCTCGAACAGCCGAATTTTTCTCAAATTGTTCGTGTTCGCCGACCGGCTCGAACACCGCCCAAAACAGCTCGAATTTGAGATTGGCGAACAGTTCGAGTAGAACAACGCTCATCTCTAGTCAAGATATACTATATCTACAGCATTTCCCTGATCCACCCAGTCAGTGATTCTGTCATAGAAGGAAATTAAGTTAGTCTGACATGACTTGTTAGTTACAAACCCATGCTGACTCTGGTTAATCACTTCATTCTTATCCATGTACTTACATACATGTTGTTTAATAATTTGTTCAAAGATCTTTCCTGGTATAGAAGTCAGACTCACCGGCCTATAGTTCCCTGGGTCCACCTTCTTCCCCTTTTTGAAGATAGGAACAACATTTGCTCTTCTCCAGTCTTCTGGGACTTCTCCTGTTCTCCAAGAATTTTCAAAGATTATGGAGAGTGGTTCTAAAATTTCTTCTACGATCTCCTTCAGTACTCTGGGGTGTAATTCATCTGGACCTGGAGACTTGAACTCATTTATGTTAGCTAAATATTCCCTCACAATCTTTCTGTTTACAGATAACTTGGATTCCTCTATTCCTTTAAAAGGACAGTGAAGATCAGTTGATGTTACATTTTCTTTCTGAGAGAAAACAGATGCAAAATAGGAATTAAAAAGTTCGGCCTTCTCAACATTCTCTCTTACCATTTCTCCATTTTCATCCTGTAAAAATCCTATAGCATCTTTGACTTTTCTTTTACTTTTGACATACCCCCAAAATCCTTTTTTATTGCTTTTGACATCTCTTGCAAGCCTTAATTCATTGTCAGCTTTAGCTACCCTGATACGTGCCCTACAGGATCTGCAGACTGCATTATAATCTTCTTTAGATATGCCTCCCTCTCTCCATTTAATAAACATTTCTTTCTTTCTTTTTAGTATGTGTTTAAGTTCTGTGTTCATCCATCCTGGTTTCCTTAAATGCTTCCCATTCTTCCTACTTTTCGGGATTGTTAACGATTGTGCTTTGAGAATCTCATTTTTAAAAATTTCCCATCCTTCCTGGACATTTTTGTCCTTAAGGACATCCAGCCATTGGATCCCTCCTATTCTCTTTCTGAGTCTCTTAAAATCTGCCTTTCTAAAATCTAACCTTGAAGTTTGAGTCTTCACATGTCTTCCTCCTCTAGTTATCCAAAATTCTATAATAGCATGATCGCTGCCTCCTAGGGTCCCAGCCACCTTTACCTCCTCAACCATTTCCTCCCTGTTTATAAGGATTAGATCCAAAGTAGCAGATCCCCTTGTTTTCTCCCCTACCTTTTGGAAGATAAAGTTGTCAGCAAGAGAGGATAAGAATTTGCTTGACCTGTTAGTTTTACTTGAGAGAGATTCCCAACAAATGTCTGGATAGTTGAAATCTCCCATGACCACTACGTCATATTTTTTGGAGAACTTGGTCATTTGATACATAAAGAGTTCATCCATATCTTCAGCTTGCCCAGGTGGCCTGTAGTAAATGCCTACAATGGTGTCCTTTCCGTTGTTCTCTCCTTGTATTCTTACCCAAACAGTTTCCACAGAACTCCCAGTCTCTGAAGCTTCAATCTCTGTGCAGATATACGCTTTTCTAACATACAATGCAACACCTCCTCCTCGTTTATCAAGTCTGTTTCTTGCAAATAAGTTGTATCCTTTTAGCCTTTTATTCCAATCATGTGTATCGTCCCACCAAGTTTCAGTGATTCCAATGACATCATATTTCTTTTCCTGCATTAGTAGTTCCAATTCTCCTTGTTTGTTGCCCATGCTTTGTGCATTTGTATAAAAACATTTTAGTTTCTGATTGGTTTCTCTTCCTCCCATATTTTTATTATTTAAATTGTTTTGTCTTTGTTCTTCCTTTCCACTTCCAGTAGCAGAGATCTCAATAGTATTTGTCAGCTGTATGGCTTTTTCTGGCCTTTTGCTTCCCTTCCCACATTGTTCTAGTTTAAAGCTCTCCTGATGAGTGTAGCAAGGCGACTTCCAAATACATGTTTTCCAGTCTTCGTAAGGTGCACCCCATCTCTAGCAAGTAGTCCATCGTATAGGTAATTCATTCCGTGATCCAGAAATCAAAATCCTTGTTGACGGCACCATCGACGTAGCCAGTTGTTCACCTGTAGAATCTTATTCCACCTCATTGTTCCATGGCCATCCACTGGGAGGATGGATGAGAAGACCACCTGCGCTCCCAATTCTTTCACTTTCTTGCCTAAGTCTTCAAAGTCACTGCAGATGGTTTCCAGGTCCTTTCTTGCGGTGTCATTTGTCCCCACATGTATTAGCAGTAATGGGTAGTGATCTGTAGGTCTGAAGAGTCTTGATATCCTGTCAGACACATCTTTAATTTTTGCTCCTGGAAGACAGCACATTTCTCTTGAGGTTATGTCTGGTCTGCAGATAGCGGCCTCTGTTCCTCTTAACAGGGAATCACCCATGACCACCACTCTCCGTTTTTCTTCACAACATTCTTCTTTCTCCATCCAGGAGGATTCTGAGGGCTTACAAGGTTATTCATTGCTGGCAAAGTCTTATTTTGCTGTATTTCTTCATGGTTCTCCTGCGTGAGAGCCTGGTACTGGTTCCTGAGCAGTATGGGTGCTGACTGCCTCTCGATCCTCCTGCTTCTGTGGGTCACATTCTTCCATTCCTCTGTTTCGTCAGGTGCAGTTCGAATTTCTTCTCTTTCTGAATCATGAAGAGATAATTCTGCTCTGTCTAAGAACTCTTCACCTTCCTTAATGATTTTCAAGGTAGTTAACCTCTCTTCTAGATTTCGCAACTTTTCCTCCAACAGGGACACAAGCTTGCATTTCTGGCATGTGAAGTTTGGCTTTTCCACTGGCAAGTCTGTGAACATGTAGCAGGATATGCAGCTCACCAAATGGCTCCTGGACTCTTCCATGTTCTTATTGTTAATGTTCTGAAAACAGTGAAAAAAGCTTAAAAAAAAAAAGCTTCAAAATGCTTTACCGATGTCCTCTTTTCAGCTCCAACAGCCAAAATCCAGTGTTCTTTGAGCTCGCGGAGACTCTTCACTTACCCCAAAATGCAGTGGGAATATGCAAATTATCTCCTCAGGACTCCTCCCCTGGTATTTGCAGTGGGTTTTTCTGCTGCAATTACTGAACATGTGCACATACCCTTATGACGTTTCTTTATATTTTAGTGGTTAAAAAAAAATTCAGAACCTTAAATTGTCTGTTCCTCCATATTCTGAGACCTGCATCTTTTCGCTCATGGAGCTGAGTGAGGTCTTGGTTATTTTTCGCTGGGAGCTGATGCTTTTAACCCCTTCACCACCTTGGGTTTTTCCATTTTTGCGTTTTCGTTTTTTGCTCCCCTTCTTCCCAGAGCCATAACTTTTTTTTCCTTCTTCATGTTTAACATATTGTCTGAATAATTTAATATTTCGATAGATCGGACTTTTTAGTCATGACGATATCAATTTTTTTTTCCATTTTTCCATTTTTGAATGGGGACAAAGGAGGTGCAGTTTTTTATACAGTTTTATTTTTTAAATGGAACCTATCATGTGAAAAACGCTATCAACCTGCAGATGTGGGGTTACTCTGAACTTGCTCGGCGCCCGCACTTTGAGCCCCGCTGCCAGGAGGAAGCTTTATTCCTCCCGGCATTGGTGTAACCGCACCCCCCGGCATTGATTGACAGCAGCTCAGCAGTACGACCGGACGACAGTCAGTGCTGGAGGCGCCACTCTCTATGTACAGAGCAGTGACTGAACCCGCGCCACCGCACCTATGACTGGAAGCTGACCGCTGCCAGGAGGAATACACATAATTTCCTCCCGGCAGCGGGGCTCTAAGTGCCAGGGCCAGACAGGTTCAGAACGCTATTAACCTGCAGATTAACCCTGTTTTTTCACGTGACAGGTTCCCATTTTTTTATTTCTACTTTTCTTGTACCACTAGGGGATCTCAACTAGAGATGAGCGGTGTTCGACTAGAACTGTTCGCCAATCTCAAATTCGAGCTGTTTTGGGCGGTGTTCGAGTTGTTCGACGAACCCGAACGATTTGCAAAAAATTCGGCTGTTCGAGGTTATGTTCGATAACTGTTCGTGCACCAAAAGCATGTCCTGCATGTCTGGCGCTATTTAGAGCACCAATCATGCAGGGATTGTCTGCCACTCACTGTAATGCCACAGCCATGGTGGTTGTGGCATTACAGTGATTGCCCAAATCGATGGGAACAGTGCTCACAGTGAAACATGAAAAGCCGGCAATTCAGCAGCGGCATACACCGGTACCCGACAATTTAGAACCGAAAGAATAGAGCTTCACACATAGATTAGATAGATATAAACATGTCAGCCACATATATACGAAGTACAGTGACAGTGCTGCTTACTGTACTTGTCATTTAGCGTAAAGGATTTATCAAAAAAAATAATAGTGTTTTCATGCACCGTCTCTTTAAAAAAGCCGGCCGGCAATTCAGCATCTGTACCCGACAATTTAGAATAGAAGGAATAGAGAATCACACATAGATTAGATAGATAGAAACATGTCAGTCACATATATATGAAGTACAGTGAAAGTGCTGCTTACTGTACTTGTCATTTAGCGTAAAGGATTTATCAAAAAAAATAATAGTGTTTTCATGCACTGTCTCTTTAAAAAAGCCGGCCGGCAATTCAGCATCTGTACCCGACAATTTATAACAGAAAGAATAGAGCTTCACACATAGATTAGATAGATAGAAACATGTCAGCCACATATATACGAAGTACAGTGACAGTGTTGCTTACTGTACTTGTCATTTAGCGTAAAGGATTTATCAAAAAAAATAATAGTGTTTTCATGCACCGTCTCTTTAAAAAAGCCGGCCGGCAATTCAGCAGCGGTACCCGACAATTTATAACAGACAGAATAGAGCTTCACACATAGATTAGATAGATAGAAACATGTCAGTCACATATATATGAAGTACAGTGATAGTGTTGGTTACTGTACTTGTCATTTAGTATTAAAATAAAGGATTTATTATTAAAAAAATTGGCGTGGGGTTCCCCTTAATTTTAGGCTCTAGCGGAGGTTAAGCAGACGGCTGGGGCAGATGTTTGAAGCCTGGGAAGGGGGTAATACCCACGGAGCTTCCCAGGCTACTAATATCAGCCCCCAGCTGAATACATAGCCTTTACTAGATATTAAAATGGGGGACCCCCAAAAAAAATGACGTGGGGTCCCCCCTAATTTAATAGCTAGCAAAGGCTAGGCAGACAGCTGGGGGCTGATATTAATAGCCCAGGAAGGGAGCCATGAATATTGGCCCCCTCCCAGGCTAGAAACACCAGCCGTCAGCCGCCCCAGAAATGGCGCATTCATAGGATGCGCCAATTCTGGCACTTAGCCTCGCTCTTCCACGCTGCCCTGGTGCGGTGGCAGGGGGTAATAGGGTTGGGGTTGATGTCAGCTTATAATGCCAGCTGACATCAAGCCCAGGTTAGTAATGGAGAGGCGTCTATAAGACACCCCCATTACTAACCCCATAGTTAAAGTTAAAAAAAACACAAACACCCAGAATAAAGTCCTTTAATTGAAATAAAGACACAATCCTTTATTGTTCTAAATTAAACCATACTTACCGTCACGCCCATTCCAGCTGAAGCCAACGATCTCCTGCAATAAAAGAAAAATAATAAAGCAACCTCATCCTTACCTTTCCATGGTTCCCACGACAGCTTCAGCTCTGCTACATCGAGATGACAGGCTGGACCGCAGCAGAACGCTGCCATCCAGCCTCTCATTCCGCAGACACTGAGAAGCGCAGGCTTGCTTGCGCTGCTCAGCGTCTCTCTGTGACGACATCCAGATGAGCCGAGTTCATGTCCAATGAACTCGGCTCACCTCATGCACGTCACTGACAGCGTGGGAAAATTCTCACGCTGAAGCGGTGAGTGCAGGAGAATTCTCCCACGCTGTCAGTGACGTGCATAAGGTGAGCTCATGTCCAATGAACTCAGCTCACCTCCTGCACGTCACTGACAGCGTGGGAGAATTCTCCTGCACTCAGCGCTTCAGCGTGAGAATTCTCCCACGCTGAAGCGCTGAGTGCAGGAGAATTTTCCCACGCTGTCAGTGACGTGCATAAGGTGAGCTCATGTCCAATGAACTCAGCTCACCTCCTGCACGTCACTGACAGCGTGGGAGAATTCTCCTGCACTCAGCGCTTCAGTGTGAGAATTCTCCCACGCTGAAGCGCTGAGTGCAGGAGAATTTTCCCACGCTGTCAGTGACGTGCATGAGGTGAGCCGAGTTCATTGGACATTAACTCGGCTCATCTGGATGCCCTCACAGAGAGACACTGTGGAGCGCAAGCAAGCCTGCGCTTCTCAGTGTCTGCGGGATGACAGGCTGGATGGCAGCGTTCTGCTGCGGTCCAGCCTGTCATCTCGATGTAGCAGAGCTGAAGCTGTCATGGGAACCATGGAAAGGTAAGGATGATGTTGCTTTATTATTTTTCTTTTATTTCAGGAGATCGTTGGCTTCAGCTGGAATGGGCGTGATGGTAAGTATGGTTTAATTTAGAACAATAAAGAATTGTGTGTTTATTTCAATTAAAGGACTTTTTTCTGGGTGTTGTTTTTTTTAAATACTTTACTAGAAATTCATGGTGGTCATGTCTAATATTGGCGTGACCCCATGAATTTCGGGCTTAGGGCCAGCTGATAATGCCAAGCTGGCCCTAACCCCTTTATTACCCAGTGAGCCACCGCATCAGGGCCCTGGATGAGTTGGGTACAGCGCCAGAAGATGGCGCTTCTATGAACGCGCCATTTTCCGGGGTGGCTGCGGACTGCAATTTGCAGCGGGGGTGGCCCAGAAAGCTTGGGCCTCCCTGCGCTGCGGATTCCAGCCCCCAGCTGCCTAGTTGTACCTGGCTGGACACAAAAACAGGGCGAAGCCCCACGTCAATTTTCTTTAAATTATTTCATGAAATAATTAAGAAAAAAAGGGCTTCCCTATATTGTTGTGTCCGGCCAGGTACAAATAGGCAGCTGGTGGTTGGGGGCAGCCCGTTCCTGCCTGCTGTACCTGGCTGGACACAAATATAGTGCGAAGCCCCACGTCAATTTTTTTTAAATTATTTCATGAATTTCCTGAAATAATTTAAAAAAATTGAAGTGGGGCTTCGCACTATATTTGTGTCCAGCCAGGTACAGCAGGCAGGAACGGGCTGCCCCCAACCACCAGCTGCCTATTTGTACCTGGCCGGACACAACAATATAGGGAAGGCCTTTTTTTCTTAATTATTTCATGAATTTCATGAAATAATTTAAAAAAAAGTACGTGGGGCTTCGCCCTGTTTTTGTGTCCAGCCAGGTACAACTAGGCAGCTGGGGGCTGGAATCTGCAGCGCAGGGAGGCCCAAGCTTTCTGGGCCCCCCCCCCGCTGCAAATTGCAGTCCGCAGCCACCCCGGAAAATGGCGCGTTCATAGAAGCGCCATCTTCTGGCGCTGTACCCAACTCATCCAGGGCCCTGGTGCGGTGGCTCACTGGGTAATAAAGGGGTTAGGGCCAGCTTGGTATTATCAGCTGGCCCCAAGCCCAAAATTCATGGGGTCACGCCAGTATTAGACATGACCGCCATGAATTTCTAGTAAAGTATTTAAAAAAAACACAACACCCAGAATAAAGTCCTTTAATTGAAATAAAGACACAATTCTTTATTGTTCTAAATTAAACCATACTTACCATCACACCCATTCCAGCTGAAGCCAACGATCTCCTGCAATAAAAGAAAAATAATAAACCAACCTCATCCTTACCTTTCCATGGTTCCCACGACAGCTTCAGCTCTGCTACATCGAGATGACTGGCTGGACTGCAGCAGAACGCTGCCATCCAGTCTGTCATCCCGCAGACACTGAGAAGCGCAGGCATGCTTGCGCTCCTCACTGTCTCGCTGTGACGGCATCCAGATGAGCTGAGGTCATGTCCAATGAACTCGGCTCACCTCATGCACGTCACTGACAGCGTGGGAAAATTCTCACGCTGAAGTGCTGAGTGCAGGAGAATTCTCCCACGCTGTCAGTGATGTGCATGAGGTGAGCTCATGTCCAATGAACTCAGCTCACCTCCTGCACGTCACTGACAGCGTGGGAAAATTCTCCTGCAATCAGCGCTTCAGCGTGAGAATTTTCCCACGCTGTCAGTGACGTGCATGAGGTGAGCCGAGTTCATTGGACATGAACTCGGCTCATCTGGATGTCGTCACAGAGAGACGCTGAGCAGCGCAAGCAAGCCTGCGCTTCTCAGTGTCTGCGGGATGACAGGCTGGATGGCAGCGTTCTGCTGCGGTCCAGCCTGTCATCTCGATGTAGCAGAGCTGAAGCTGTCGTGGGAACCATGGAAAGGTAAGGATGAGGTTGCTTTATTATTTTTCTTTTATTGCAGGAGATCGTTGGCTTCAGCTGGAATGGGCGTGATGGTAAGTATGGTTTAATTTAGAACAATAAAGGATTGTGTCTTTATTTCAATTAAAGGACTTTATTCTGGGTGCTTGTGTTTTTTTTAACTTTGACTATGGGGTTAGTAATGGGGGTGTCTTATAGACGCCTCTCCATTACTAACCTGGGCTTGACGTCAGCTGGCATTATAAGCTGACATCAACCCCAACCCTATTACCCCCTGCCACCGCACCAGGGCAGCGTGGAAGAGCGAGGCTAAGTGCCAGAATTGGCGCATCCTATGAATGCGCCATTTCTGGGGCGGCTGACGGCTGGTGTTTCTAGCCTGGGAGGGGGCCAATATTCATGGCTCCCTTCCTGGGCTATTAATATCAGCCCCCAGCTGTCTGCCTAGCCTTTGCTAGCTATTAAATTAGGGGGGACCCCACGTCATTTTTTTTGGGGGGTCCCCCATTTTAATAGCTAGTAAAGGCTATGTATTCAGCTGGGGGCTGATATTAGTAGCCTGGGAAGCTCCGTGGGTATTACCCCCTTCCCAGGCTTCAAACATCTGCCCCAGCCGTCTGCTTAACCTCCGCTAGAGCCTAAAATTAAGGAGAACCCCACGCCAATTTTTTTAATAATAAATCCTTTATTTTAATACTAAATGACAAGTACAGTAACCAACACTATCACTGTACTTCATATATATGTGACTGACATGTTTCTATCTATCTAATCTATGTGTGATGCTCTATCTTTCTGTTCTAAATTGTCGGGTACCGCTGCTGAATTGCCGGCCGGCTTTTTTAAAGAGACAGTGCATGAAAACACTATTATTTTTTTAAATAAATCCTTTACACTAAATGACAAGTACAGTAAGCAACACTGTCACTGTACTTATTATATATGTGACTGACATGTTTCTATCTATCTAATCTATGTGTGAAGCTCTATTCTTTCTGTTCTAAATTGTCGGGTACAGATGCTGAATTGCCGGCCGGCTTTTTTAAAGAGACGGTGCATGAAAACACTAATATTTTTTTTAATAAATCCTTTACACTAAATGACAAGTGCAGTAACCAACACTGTCACTGTGCTTCTTATATGTGTGACTGACATGTTTCTATCTATCTAATCTATGTGTGAAGCTCTATTCCTTCTTGTCTAAATTGTCGGGTACCGGTGTATGCCGCTGCTGAATTTGCCGGCCGGCTTTTTTAAAGAGAGTGTCTTCTGAGCAGTTTGTCAGCTTTTGGACACCTTTGCAGGTGTTTTCTATGTGTTTCTATGTGTTTTTGTTTGCCTGCCATTGGTTTTAGCGGTGTTCGACGGTTTTCTAAGGTGTTCGACGAACAGTTCGACGAACAGTTCCTCGAACATCCCGGTGTTCGACGAACCGAACCGAACCCGAACACTACGGGGGTGGCTCAACACTAATCTCAACCTGCAATTGTTCGATTGCTTACACTATACTTACCGGCTGCCATGGTAATGTGGCGCCCCTGCGGGTCCAGTTGCCACAGAGGTACTGCATCTCACCCAGAGGTGTGGTACTCCACACTCAGGTAAGGACGGAGTACTACCCGGGACCCACACACCCACATCCAATATTCTTCACTACAGTAGGGAAGGGCGAGATTGATCCTAAGGGAGAGCAGTCCCTGGTCCCTAGCTGGAGGTGGAACTAGGTACAGGAGGTGGGTGGAGGAAGAAGTTCAGGGGAGCACAGACAGAAAGAGTATAAAAGACAAGGGAAACCATCTAGAAGCGGACAGTACAGAGAGGAGCTCAGTTGGGAGTGGGAGCTCAGGAGAGCAAGGAAGGAGAGAGAGGAGTCGGACCTAGTAAGAGAAGCCCAGGAGGAGAGTGAGAGAAGATGGGAGCAGCGAGAGAAAGGCTCCAGAGACAGAGGGGATCCCAGGGGCACGGTGAGCGCAGGAAGCCACCCGTGCGCCCGAATTCATGCTGACGTGGAGGGATCAGGCCGCAGAGGGGTACCAGCCCCAGACTAGTGGAGAACAACCAGGCTCAGCTAGCCAACCGGAGGCTGCAGCATTTGCAAGGTGTCGCAGCCAATATTCACAATTATATCGCTGAAAAGGTGGCCACATAGGGTACAGGAGATTGCAAGTTGCCCGACAAGGCCCGAGGCCACTAGCTTGGGACACTGATTGTGAGGCGCAGGGTAGGAGGGTGAGAACCAGCGCTGTGAGACGACCAGGAAAGGTACATTGAACGGGGTCCCGTCCAAGTGCTCCTGAGGTACCTTAGAGTTTGCTGGATCACTACCCCGGAGGACACAGGGCGACATGGGAAGTTGCACACTGGTGACTGTAACCTGAGGAACTTAACAACTGTGAGTAAAACCTGAAGACTGCACCCCACTGTGTCCTTGAATAATTGCTGCGTCATCACCTGCATTACACCGCACCAACAACATCTACCTTCAAAATTCATCTTATTCTGCCCTGGGGCTAAGCTCTGCCTGTGGAGAGCTGAACCAACTCTGCTGCGTCACCTTCAGCTCCAGTGGGTCTGCACCGCAGCGGCGGCCCCATATAGCCGCATACCACAGGTGGCGTCACAAACATTATCTCTAAAAAACTTTATTCCCCTTTTACTTTTCCTTTAATTTGACCACCCGGGGCCACGGACCGGGTCACTGCCACCGTGACATCCCCAGCACCAACCGGCCCAGCTACCGAGTACCCCACAGCCCCAGGGGGCGCGTCAGTAACCCATCAGCTCCCTGCAATCGCCATTCAGTGATTGACAAAGGCATTTAGATGGATAAACCTCAGCGATCGGAGCGAGCTCTGGTTGCTGCAGTTACAGGCAGTTTTTGGCTGTGTAGCACAGCCGGCATCTGCTACATATGATGTGAGCTCTACTACTGAGTTGGTTTCATACAGGCCTTAGAGACCTGGGACAAAACTACATCATGGGTTAAAGGGAACCTGTCATGTAAAATAACACTATTAACCTGCAGATATGGGATATGGGGTAAATCTGCAAGTAATAGCATTGTGACACTGTGCGGTGCCTGCACTGAGAGCCCCGCTGCCAGGAGGAAATTAACTTTATGTCACCCAGCAGCCTCTCTCTGTCAGTCACAGGGGCGGCGCCTGCGCGGTTTCAATCACCGCTCTGTGTATAGTGAGCGGCAGCTGTAGAAAACCCAATATCCAAATGCCATTTTATGGGAATCTGAAGTTCTGTATTCTCATCCATTAGTCAGAATGAAAACGACCACCAAACAGCGTCTCCTGCCCTGGAGGACCCAACACTTCCATGATTTCCAGGTACAGCCCAGTGATTACAGAGAATCACTTGTAATACTTAATTTCTCCTTTGGAGGCGCTGTAGGGAAATTCAGCACCTGCTGCCGGGTACTCGCTTACTGCAGAAGGGATCAGTTTGGTCTTTATCCGCAGCACATTGGGGTTTCACCTCTGACCCATATGGAGAAACCTTACATGATACCGTACGACCCCATCAAGACTCAGGGGCGAAACCCACATTCACTACATGGACGACCTATGGAATAAAGACAAGAACAACGATGTAGGGGGTAAACGAAAGATTTTATTTATAGATGGGGTTATTATATGTTATAGTATCATGTATATGTGTAAATTATTCTTCTATCAGAATAATCCTATTTATGGGCCCCGTTGATCCAGAGGAAGGCGAAAACCCCCTGTGAGGAATAAGCCAATTGTCCTCATATCAGGGGGGAAAATTCCTTCCTGACCCCAAATATGGCGATCAGAATAAATCCCAGGATCAAGGGCTGAGACCGAAAATAAATGAATTTCTAAAAAATGTATTAAACTATTTATCTTTTCCTTATTTAAGTTCAGAGCTACGGTATATATTATACATTATCTGAAAATCTGCCTATACTTTAAAATGTTTTTATGTATTTATAATAAGCCATTAATCTGGGAATTACTTATATAACTGTCAGTTTATATCTATTTAAGACCGTGTTGATCCAGATGAAGGTGAAAAATTCCTTCCTGATCCCAAATATGACGATCGGGATGAATCCCAGGATCAAGGGCTCATAGCTAATGTGTGATACGTAAGTGTACATTTTTTATTTAAATATTTAATTATTTTCAATTTTTGGACTAATTTATTTTTATATTTATATTAAATAATTTTTCTTAAACCAAAAAATAAATTATTTTTTTAGATATTTTTTCATTATAAATATAAGAACCTACTTATTTCTTCTATTTTACTAAACCTATCTATGGGCCGTGTTGATCTAGAGGAAGGCGAAAACCCCACGTGAGAAATGGGCCAATTATTCTCATGACGGGGGAAAAATTCCTTCCTGACCCCAAATATGGCGATCAGATTAAATCCCAGGATCAAAGGCTCGTACCTCCCTGTGTGTAATGGAAGTGAGATTTTTTAAAAATATATTTACATTTTTTAATTGTTATATATTTAGACTAAAAATGTTTTTGGTTTGTGTAAAATAAACTATTTTTGAATTTTATTTTTTTAAACTTATTTTTTTGCACTACTTATGTGTGAATCTACTTATTGATATATTACTAAACCTATTTAAGGCCGTGAAGATCCAGAGGAAGGCGAAAACCCCCTATGAGGAATGGGCCAATTATCCTCATATTAGGGGGGAAAATTCCTTCCTGACCCCAAATATGGCGATCAGATTAAATCCCAGGATCAAAAGCCGAAACTTCTATCTACGTCCTATGTGTCTATGTGTGTGTGCCTATACCTGTAGTGTAGTGTAGGGTCTACACCTATCATGTACTGTGGATGTGACGAATGATGGGTGCAGTACTTACCCGGCCTGCGCTGAGGTAAGTTCAGGGATAATGGCCAATATTATACTATTGTTCCTGAACTCACCAGATGGAAACTTAGCACAGGCCGCTCCTGGGGCGCAGAAGACCTTCGGGCTGGAGGGATCTCAGATGCCAGCCATGGATTGGAGGAGGCCAAGTCAAGGGCCTGGTGCAGCGACACGATGGCAGTGGTCCGACATGAAGGTGTTAATGAGAGACATGATGTTCTAGGGCAGCCGAGGTGACAAACAGCAGCAGAGACGTGAGGTACGGGTCAGGAGGCAAGAAGTTCTGGGCAGTTGGCACGGGTTCATCCTGCAAGACATAAGAAGGAAGACATTTCAATAACTTCTATCTCCTGGATCTTCTGTTATCTTAGAGGAATGGTCATTATAATGAACCATTCCCCTATGTAACATCAGATATAATGTACACATCTAATGATCGGTGTCCTGTGTGTACAGCGGTCACTCACCAGATGGTCGTGGATTCTTTCACAGCCCAGATATTCTCATCCACCTAAGAATGACAGAGACATAGTCATTGACAGAAACAGTGGGAGAAGACAAAGATGGTCATAATGGCCACAAGGTGAGAAGAACATTTGATGGGATTTATCCTCACAGAGGATGATCTTACCGGGCCCAGCTTGATGACACATAATTGAATCCGGCCACGGGGTTAAAGGCTTTCTTATCCTCCGGCCACTGCAGATGATGGTTCTCCAGAACTGGCCTGAATGGTATAAATGGCGGCTTTGCTCTCCTTTTCTCTAGATCCTCCCAGCCGATGTTGGTAAAGAATGGATGCTCTCTGATGTTCCCGCACACATCCAAGCGCTTCTCAGGATTTTTGCACAGCAGCTTCTTGATAAGATCTTTGAAGTCAGCATCAAGCCAAGATGGAATTTCAGGCTCTCCTCTGGTTATCGCTGTGTAAGCCATTTTGCTGACGGAGCCGGTGTAAAATGGGGAGCGTCCTGTTGCCATCTTGGACACCACAATCCCCAGGCTCCACCAATCCACTGCTGTGCCATATCCTTTTTTGAGAAGCACATCAGGGGCCATGAAGTGGAAAGTGCCCGTCACTCCAGAGATGTTATTGGAGGAGGTGACCCCATCTTGGGCGAGCCCCAGGTCAACTACACGGATGTGGCCATCGGCATCCAACATGATGTTTACTGGCTTAATATCTCTGCAATGAAATAAGAAAACATAATAAGAAATCTGCCCCATGATACAGGAGATGGAAAATGGGTCACTGCAAGATCAGGTGGACTAGGCAGACAGGAGCCCAGGAAAGTTGGGGGCAATTTTTTGAGCATGTAGAGGGGACAGAGAGAAGGAGGAAAGTTGTGCTTACCGGTGGACGATGTTGTGTCCGTGGAGGAACTGGAGACCACATACAATCTCTGCTGTGTAGAATCTGATGGAGAGAACAGAGTGTAGTATCAATGTCATCGCTGATACCTCCTTCCCTCCTGGGCTACATGACCTGCCAGTCCTCTCCCAGCTACATTTCCACCTCTGCTTTTATTTTCACCCCTCTGCTTTCTTTTTGGTATATCTTCCTCATACTCACCTTACGCTGTCGATGTTCAGGCAGCCGCACATGTCAATCAAAGCCTCAAGGCTGCCGCCGGACAGATACTCCGTGATGAAATACGCCAGTTTCCGAGACTGCTGTGCGGCATAGAGGTGACATAAGAATGGGCAGTCTCGGGCCGCCAGGAGTATCCGCCGCTCTCTCATAAGGATGTTTTCCTTCACCTTCTTTTTCTTGATCATTTTTACAGCCATAAAGATGTTTCGGCTGGGGACTGATGTCAGGACCACCTGAAGAAAGAAATAGGGAATGCTTAGAAAATGTGTATGGGAGGTGAACAGCTGGTTTATCACTGCACAAGAAACGGGTGGGCTGAGTGGTGTGTGAGTCTGATAGTAATGGGGCTCCCCTGAGGGTTCTGTCACCACAGGGGTACTGCATCTCTTTAATGAGGTGTGGTATCTCCTCTCTGAGGTAAGGATGGAGCACCTGTCAGGACCCCACCTCTGCATTCAACACTACACCTCTCCCACATGTAGGGTTCTTATATGCACCAGGGTGCTGCCCCAGCCAGGATAAGAGGAGATGGGGGGGAACCAAAGATAGGGGGAACCTAGTAGTGGGTGAGGGTGGAGGACACACCAGGAGGTTACACTTGCTAATACATATTTAATAAACGGCCATCTTAGGTTCAAGGTCTTTTGATTGAGATCTTCATCGCTGAACTTGGCTTTCTGCTAGAACCTGCAGCTGTTGAAGATACACGGTCCTCGTACTCTGGCCTTGAGGCGAGGAGCGGGTTAGAGTTAATGGCTGTCTCTACCCGGTCAAGGTCCCTACCTAAGAAGGCCTGGAGGGGAGCGGAGAAGTAAAGCTCCACAGGCAAAAGGATCCCAGTGATTTCGGACGGAGCGGTTTACGCCACCTGTACTCCTCATTCTGGCCTAGTCAGAGGGACTCCTGCTGCAAGAGGGGACCGGCACCCGTTATCTGACTTTGTTACTTCACGTCCTAGTCAGAAAAGCTCCGGAGGCTTGGTGGATCCCACCGGGTAACAGACGGAGCGGAGTCGCCACCCGTACCCTTGTTCTGTGAGTAACCAGTGGGAGACCCAGCCTTACTACACGCACCACACACGAACAGGAGAGGACCTAGTGGGAGTTTCTAGGAACACTCTGGTGCTGGGGTTCCTGATTGATGCACCCGAACTACCTGGAGAGTGCCGAACCCCCTTTCCTGGTGGCCGCAGCGCGCCGTGAGGAGCAAGGAGAAGCCTTGCAGATGACCATTGACAACGTGAGTAAAGCTTGGAAGACTGCATCCATTGCCTCCAGTCCTTTATTCTAGCGCGACACCACACCACAACATACAACCCACTACTACTCTCCTGATCCCTCTTCGCTGCCCTGAGGCCCTGCTCCGCCTGTGGGGAGTAGTACCATCTGCTGCTGCCACGACATCCCACCTCAGAGGACTGCTGCAGCGCTGTTGGCAATCACTGGACACCACAGGTGGCGTAGTCGAGTACCTTTCCATCATCCCTCCTAGCCCGTATTTTTATGTGACAACCCTGGGCACGGAGCGGGCCTAGGTCACAACTGCAACCACCCTACACGGAGGCCCGGCTCCGAGTACCCCATCTCTCAGGGTGGGCTAGCGAGCGAGTCCCCGTGAGGGGAGGCGTCACAATAACCTGGACCTTATAGCTGAGCAAAGCTAATCTATCGGCATAATGCATTATCTGCTCCATGAATGCTCTATGGAGAGGTCTTAAAGGGTATTCCATTATCACCATATGGGAACAAATAGGACAAACACTGGATGGCACTTTGAGCTGGTTGGAGTCAGTATTGGTCTTATATCAATGTGCAACTGATTTAAAGTTTACTGAAACATAGAGGGCAAAGTATATATTGTATCCTGATAGGAGCATATATGTGTGGCGCCCCATAGGTACTGCATCTCACCCAGAGGTGTGGTATCCCACTCTCAGGTAAGAATGGAGTACTGCCCGGGACCCACACACTTGCATCCATTACACTCCACTTCAGAGGGAAGGGCGAGATTGCTCCTAAGGGAGAGCACAGTCCCTGGTCTCTAGCTGGAGGGTGGAACCATGTAGTGGGTGTGGGTGGAAGAACTAGTTTAGGGGAGCACTTCAGTAGGTGTATAAAAAGGGGAGCCATCTTGAGAGAGTGTGGTCAGTCTGAGAGAGAGATAGTTGGGAGCAGGAGCTCTGGAGGAACTCTGCTCAGGAGGAGAGGAGGAAGGAGCGGGCCTAGTCTGGGAGGCCCAGGAGAACAGACTGAGAGAGAGGATGGGAGCAGAGGGAAGGCTCCAAGAGGAACAGGGGGGATCCCAGGGGCACGGGAAGTGCGGATGCCACCCGTGCGCGCGAATTTACCAGGAAGTGGAGGGATCAGGCCGCAGAGGGGACCGGCCCCTAACTAGTGGAGAACTACAAATCTCAGCTAGAAACCAGAGGCTGCTGTACTTGCAAGGTGCAGCTGCCAACCACCACAATTACATCGCCAAAAAGGTGGTCACAGAAGGTCCAGGGGACTGCAGGTCGCCCGACAAGATCCGAGGCTACCGGCTTGGGGCACTGATTGTGAGGCGCAGGGCAGGAGGGTGAGAGCCAGTGCAGGAAGACGACCGAGGAAGGCACATAGAACGGGGTCCCGTTTAAGTACTCCGTTTAAGTACTCCTGAAAAAGGAAGGCACATAGAACGGGGTCCCGTTTTAGTACTTCGTTTAAGTACTCCTGAAAGAGGGATTGCTGAACCCCTTCCTTGGTGAACGCAGGGCGACGTGGGTGGTTATAAGCTGGCAGTTGTAACCAGGAGCAGCGTGATAACTGAGTAAAATCTGAAGACTGCACCCCACTGTGTCCTTGAATGACCATCACCAGCCCTGCACTACACAGCACCAGCAACATCTACCTCATAAAATCACTATATCCTGCCCTGGAGCATAGCTCTACCTGTGGAGAGCTGAACCAACTCTGCTGCATCACCATTAGCTCCAAGGGATCTGCACCGCAGCGGCGGCTCCATATAGCCGCATACCACAGGTTGCGTCATGAACATTAAGCTATAAAAACTATAATCCCCTTTTATTGACCGGCCTGGGTCACGGACCGGGTCACTGCCACTGTGACATCCCCTGCACCGACCGGCCCGGCACCGTGCACCCCACGGCCCAGGGGGGCGCGTCATATGGACCAGGGTATGGACGGAAATAAACCTTGTCCCCACAGATGTGATCCCAGAGATCAGCTCTTCAATGAATCAGAATACCCATTTATAGAATAGATGAGCTAATATGTGAAATAATCATGGGCTCAGGGGAGCGTCTGGATGTTTTTTCAGTCATCCCATAGAAGAGCACTTCAATGAATATATATCTACAGAACAGGGCCAACCCCAGGTTTTCATGGGCACCGGGTGAAAAAGTCTAAGTGGGCCCCTTTGACACATACCACCATTCATGATGCACACATACGGTAGAGAAATATAGGTATAGTACAATGCCAAAGATTTCACTTACATGAGTGATATCTATTGTAAATTCTACAATAACTCAGAAACCGGCGAATCCTCGCAACGCACAGTGCAGACCGGACAGTATAGAACTCCATACAGTATTATAGGCACCACATAGTCCTTCATACGGTATTATGGAACCAACATAGTCCTCCATACAGTATTATGGGCACCACATAGTCCTCCATACAGAATAATGGGCCCTACGTAGTCCTCCATACAGTATTATAGGCACCACATAGTCCTCCACACAGTATTATGGCCCCTCATAGTCCTCCATACAGTATTATGGGCACCACATTGTCCTCCATACAGAATAATGGGCCCCACGTAGTCCTCCTTACAGTATTATAGGCACCACATAGTCCTCCATACAGTATAATGGCCTCACATAGTCCTCCATACAGTATTATGGGCACCAGATAGTCCTCCATACAGTATTATGGGCACCACATAGTCCTCCATACAGAATTATGGGCCCCATATAATGCTCCATACAGAATAATGGGTACCATATATTGCTCCATACAGTATGGGCCCAATATAATACTCCATATAGAATGGGCACCATGTAATGCTCCATACATAATGGGCCCCATATTTTGCTCCTTACATAAAAAAAATCAAATACTCACCTCTCCTCGCTGGCCGCTGCTCTGCTTCGGAGTCCTCAGTGTTAGCGTCTTCTGGCTCTGAGCACTTCTCAGTACAGAGGGTGCTTCTGTAGTGACGTCATCGCTCCCTCTGTCCTATGACAATGTGGCGCCCCTGAGGGTTCGACTGCCACAGGGATACTGCACTTCTTTAATGGAGTGTAGTGTTCCTCCTCTGAGGTAAGAACAGTGTGATGGTCAGGACCCCACCTCCACATCCAACACCACACTTCTCCCACCAGAGGGGGCTAGAATGCACTAGGTGCTTCCCTCTTGGGTACTCGGGAGACTGGGGAACCAAGAGATAGGGGAACCATTTAGTGGGTGAGGGTGGAGGACTCACATTTTAGTGACAATAATTCATATTTAATACACAGCCATCTTGGTCATTGGTCGTCGTCTTTTGGCAGTCTGTCCTTTGCAATGGTTCTTTGACTGTCCTCTACTGTGATCTCCCACCCTGAGCGTGGATCCTGTGTGGACCTGCAGCTGATGGAGACACAGCTCTCGTACCTTGGCCTTGGGTCGAGGGGCAGGTTGCAGATAATGTATGTCTCAACCCGGTCAAGGACCATGACCAAGAAGGCCCGGAGCTTAAGAGTGTAGCTCCACCGCAAATGGATCCCAGGGAGGATGCAGACGGAGCGGTGTACGCCACCTGTCCTCGCTATGCTGATCTATTCAGAGGGATTCCGGCTGCAAGAGGGGTACCGACACCCGACCTTGCTACTCCACGTCCTGGTCGGGAAAGCCCGGTAGGCCCTGAGGATCCCACCGGGTAATGGAAGGAGCAAAGCTGCCACCCGTACCCTGTTTCTGAGAGGAGTTCAGAGGGAGACCTGGCCTATCTACACACGCAGACAGGAATGGACCCAGTCTGAAGTCTAGGAACACTCTGGTGTGGGGTCCTGATTAAACACTTGTATTACTCGGAGGTGGTTGGACCCTCGTTCCTGGTGACCGCAGAACTCCGCGAGGAGCAGGGAGAAGCATTGCAGCTGTACTCTTCAACGTGAGTAAAAACCCTGGAAGTTAACCCCTATGGCCTCCGGACTCTTTATTCGGCACTACTCCGCACTACACGGCACAAGAACTCCTAGACTACTACCCCCTCCATCCTGTCTCTCTGCCCTGAGGCCCTGCTCCGCCTGTGGGGAGTAGTAACAACGACGGCTGCCGTAACATCCCTCCTCAGAGGACTGCAGCAGCGCTGGTGGCCTTCACCAGGTGCCACAGGTGGCGTAGTGGAGATCAGCCACTCAACCCGGATAAGCCCGTACCATCCCTTTTTAATGTGACGGCCCTGAGCACGGAGCGGGTCCGGGCCACGGCTGCACCCCATCTACAACATAGGACCCGGCTCCGAGTCCCCCATCTCCCAGGGTAGGGCTTTCGTGAGGCGTCACAACATCACAGAGTTAGAAGACGCCGAAGACACCAGAGCTGTGGTGGAACAGGGAGAGGTAAGTATTGCAAGTACCGGTGCCCTGAGCAAGCGGGGGGGCCCCTCTCACGGGCTTTGGCACCAAACTCCGCTTACTCACAGGCAGGAGTGGGCTGGGCCTGGGGGAAGAGGGGCAAATGCCCCCCGGGCCAGTTCCACCGCAGAGGCTTTGAGCCGTCGGCTGCCAAGAAGACAGCAGCCAGCACTTTAATTGTATATAAGTGCTGGTCCGGCCATCCCTGTATTGCCGACTGTGTGACCCTATCTCTTGAACTCACTAGCACGCCGGCCTGCTGGGTCTTCACCGGAGAGAGGTCAGCAGGGCCAGGGCAGGAGGTCAGGGCTGGATCCTGAGTGTCTTGTGTCAGCGATGCTCTGAGGTCTCATGAGTTATTACTGCAGCTTCATCAGGTCGCGCTGTCTGTAGCCAGATCTGCAGGAAAGTCCCAGAGCCACTGCAGACTGTATACATACTCCAACACTGACTGCTCCTGAGCCTGGATCCAGGACATCATACATTATATATACTGCTATACATGATAATATGTGATGTTCTGTAGCCAGGTCCAGGTGTAATCAGTAAGGGTGTATTCACACTGCGTTCTGGCGCTCGTTCATTGGTCCCGCTGGGGCCTACTTCCGAATCCCCAGCAAAACGGTATATAATATATATACAGCTGTCATATACTATCCTGTATATACCATCAGATGTCTGTACACATAGTATAATATACAGCAGTCACATACTATCCTGTATATACCATCAGATGTCTGTACACATAGTATAATATGTAGCAGTCACATACTATCCTGTATATACCATCAGATGTCTGTACACATAGTATAATATACAGCAGTCACATACTATCTTGTATATACCTTCAGATGTGTGTACACGTAGTATAATATACAGCAATCACATATTATCCTGTATATACCATCAGATGTCTATACACATAGTATAATATGTAGCAGTCACATACTATCCTGTATATACCATCAGATGTCTGTACACATAGTATAATATACAGCAGTCACATACTATCCTGTATATACCATCAGATGTCTGTACACATAGTATAATATACAGCAGTCACATACTATCTTGTATATACCTTCAGATGTCTGTACACATAGTATAATATACAGCAGTCACATATTATCCTGTATATACCATCAGATGTCTGTACACATAGTATAATATACCGCAGTCACATACTATCCTGTATATACCATCAGATGTCTGTACACATAGTATAATATACAGCAGTCACATACTATCCTGTATATACCATCAGATGTCTGTACACATAGTATAATATACAGCAGTCACATACTATCTTTTATATACCTTCAGATGTCTGTACACGTAGTATAATATACAGCAGTCACATATTATCCTGTATATACCATCAGATGTCTATACACATAGTATAATATACAGCAGTCACATACTATCCTGTATATACCATCAGATGTCTGTACACATAGTATAATATACAGCAGTCACATACTATCCTGTATATACCATCAGATGTCTGTACACATAGTATAATATACAGCAGTCACATACTATCCTGTATATATACCATCAGATGTCTGTACACATAGTATAATATACAGCAGTCACATACTATCTTGTATATACCTTCAGATGTCTGTACACATAGTATAATATACATCAGTCACATATTATCCTGTATATACCATCAGATGTCTGTACACATAGTATAATATACCGCAGTCACATACTATCCTGTATATACCATCAGATGTCTGTACACATAGTATAATATACAGCAGTCACATATTATCCTGTATATACCATCAGATGTCTGTACACATAGTATAATATACAGCAGTCACATACTATCCTGTATATACCATCTGATGTCTGTACACATAGTATAAAAACAACAGTCACATACTATCCTGTATATACCATCAGATGTCTGTACACATAGTATAATATACAGCCGTCACATACTATCCTGTATATACCATCAGATGTCTGTACACATAGTATAATATACAGCAGTCACATACTATCCTGTATATACCATCAGATGTCTGTACACATAGTATAATATGTAGCAGTCACATACTATCCTGTATATACCATCAGATGTCTGTACACATAGTGTAATATACAGCAGTCACATACTATCTTGTATATACCTTTAGATGTCTGTACACGTAGTATAATATACAGCAGTCACATATTATCCTGTATATACCATCAGATGTCTATACACATAGTATAATATGTAGCAGTCACATACTATCCTGTATATACCATCAGATGTCTGTACACATAGTATAATATACAGCAGTCGCATACTATCCTGTATATACCATCAGATGTCTGTACACATAGTATAATATACAGCAGTCACATACTATCTTGTATATACCTTCAGATGTCTGTACACATAGTATAATATACAGCAGTCACATATTATCCTGTATATACCATCAGATGTCTGTACACATAGTATAATATACAGCAGTCACATACTATCCTGTATATACCATCAGATGTCTGTACACATAGTATAATATACAGCAGTCACATACTATCCTGTATATACCATCAGATGTCTGTACACATAGTATAATATACAGCAGTCACATACTATCCTGTATATACCATCTGATGTCTGTACACATAGTATAATATACAGCAGTCACATACTATCCTGTATATACCATCAGATGTCTGTACACATAGTATAATATACAGCAGTCACATACTATCCTGTATATACCATCAGATGTCTGTACACATAGTATAATATACAGCAGTCACATACTATCCTGTATATACCATCTGATGTCTGTACACATAGTATAATATGCAGCAGTCACATATTATCCTGTATATACCATCAGATGTCTGTACAAATAGTATAACATACAGCAGTCACATATTATCCTGTATATACCATCAGATGTCTGTACACATAGTATAATATACAGCAGTCACATACTATCCTGTATATACCATCAGATGTCTGTACACATAGTATAATATACAGCAGTCACATACTATCCTGTATATACCATCAGATGTCTGTACACATAGTATAATATACAGCAGTCACATACTATCCTGTATATACCATCTGATGTCTGTACATATAGTATAATATACAGCAGTCACATACTATCCTGTATATACCATCAGATGTCTGTACACATAGTATAATATACAGCAGTCACATACTATCCTGTATATACCATCTGATGTCTGTACACATAGTATAATATGCAGCAGTCACATATTATCCTGTATATACCATCAGATGTCTGTACAAATAGTATAACATACAGCAGTCACATATTATCCTGTATATACCATCAGATGTCTGTACACATAGTATAATATACAGCAGTCACATATTATCCTGTATATACCATCAGATGTCTGTACACATAGTATAATATACAGCGGTCACATATTATCCTGTATATACCATCAGATGTCTGTACACATAGTATAATATACAGCAGTCACATATTATCCTGTATATACCATCAGATGTCTGTACACATAGTATAATATACAGCAGTCACATACTATCCTGTATATACCATCAGATGTCTGTACACATAGTATAATATACAGCAGTCACATATTATCCTGTATATACCATCAGATGTCTGTACACATAGTATAATATACAGCAGTCACATACTATCCTGTATATACCATCAGATGTCTGTACACATAGTATAATATACAGCAGTCACATATTATCCTGTATAGGTGGACGGTTTTGTCTATTTTACAATAGAGGCACGAATATATTAATCCTTTCCTCATAGATTGTAAGCTTGCGAGCAGGGTCCTCTCTTCTCCTGGTATCTGTTGATTTATGTGATCATCGTTATTCTGTAATGTCTTTTATTTTCTGAACAAGTCCCCTCTAAAATGTAAAGTGCTGCTGAATATGTTGGTGCTATAAAATTAAAATATATTATTATTATATTATTAATCAATTCTGAAGACATGATGCAATTTACCAGCCGCATACTTTTGTTTCTAACACTCTTTTCAGAGCTCATCTTCCTGTAGTCCCTCTGTCACTGCAGATTGCTGAATCGTGATAGAGCGCTGTGCACACACTGTCACGATTCCTTCGTATTTCCAGCGTAGTGATCACAAGTATGAGTTTGCATAGTTATGGTCGCATGCCGATTAGTCTCAGACACCGCTCTGAGCAGCTCACTGATAGAAGTGGATGAGAATCTAGTCGGCATTTGACCACAACTATCCCATCATTACTCCGGCTTTATGTTTTTAAAGTCTTGTACCTTCTGCTCCCTTTATGAAATAGCCATAGGTAAATACAAAAAAGATGGGACGCTGCTCATGAGCCGCTGCTGTGTGCTTGCCCCCTAGGCCAAAATTTGCCATCCAGCCCCACAGGTCCCACAATGTGCCAGTGTCCTGACGGTGAGTGTGCTCCCCCGCTTCCTCAGGGCCCTGGCGCTTTCCCGGGTGTGCCGGCTGGTGATGCCGACCCTGCTGCAGAAGACAACGGATGGAGATAACATGGCAAGTATAGGTGATAAAGAAAAATATATAAAAACTTACTTGGCCAAAACTGCCCCTACCCAAGATATCATGGATGGTAAAATTGCTGATGTTAAGCCTGGGGTAGGGGCTGGATGTTCCGGGGTCCCTGCTGCATCCAGGTGTTGGCTGTTCATCCTCCAGTCCATTGCCTTTGGCCTCTCTCCTCTTCTTTGTGATATTCTTGAATCCAGAAGTATCACTGTCCTCTTCTCTCGTCCTCTTGTCTTCTCTCTGCTTCTCGCTTTCTCTGTGTCCAGTAGACGCCATTTGCAGTAATATCTTCCAGTCTGTAGACTTCCGTCCGATCTCTTCAGCCGACAGTTGAAAGTAAACGGCAGTTGGTCGTGTGCAGGCAGCGGCTCATGGCCCGCTCTGCCCGATACACTGATGTGGGCATCATGGGTGACAGTTTAGGGTCCAGAGGAACGGCACAGAACTTCATGGCGGCTTCTAGTGCTGTTTTTTTTTTATTTCATAATACATTCTTTTTATTCACATTATACAGACAGATAATAATAAGTCAAAAATACATTAAAAAACCTAACATACTATAAAATACCAGCTCTTCCCATTACCAATGTAATTCTAGGGTTTCCATATATTTAAAAAATCATTACTTTTATCTTTCATGTTATAATACTATTTCTCATATATCATGGTTACTAGGGATGATATTTTTAAAATATTTAGAAACCCATGTATCATTTCCATTACACTTCACAAATACTTGGTACTTTGTGTTGTTGGATCACATAAAATCCCAATAAAATACATTTAAGTTTGTGGATGTAACATGGAAAAATATGGAAAAGTTCACAGGGTATGAATACTTTATCAAAGCCATTTTCTGCAATTTAATAATTTTTTTCATTCCATATTTCCTCTGTTACATTGAGTCTTTTCTACTTATTGAGTATTTTTTACTATCCTTGTATGTTTCCTGGGAACCCCTGCTCTTATTTGGAGTATGGGGGGTGGTTGTCCTTTCCGTCCATGACTTGGGACATGGATTGGTCATTTTGCACACGTTGATGTGTTTTTTAGATTTTTGTGATCTGTGGATTTGTTCTGCTTTTCTCTTGATAGCGTTGACAATAAAGATATCCTATTATATATTTGGATGTCCGATCCTTTGTTTTTCTTGTTGACAATATTGTAACTGTGCATTTTTGGCTGCCACTCTGGTCTTTATTTAGGTTGCACCCTCTCAAGAACCAACAAAAATACAACCAATTAACTTAAAGTGAATGTGTCACTGGGTTTTTGCTGCCCCATCTGAGAGCAGCATGATGTAGGGGCTGAGACCCTGATTCCAGTGATATATCACTTAATGGGCTTCTTGCTGCAGTTTTTATGAAATCACAGTTTTCCCTGCAGCAGATCTAGCAGATCTAAAAATGCAGAGCTCTGTATAACCCTGCCCACATCACTGATTGGCACATTTCTGTGTACACTGTGCATAGGCAGAAAGCTGCCAATCAGTGATAGGGGGCGAGGTTATATAGAGCTCATGAATATGGAGGACTACCTGGCAGCAGGATTAGTAGTCGTCTAGTGATAATTTCCTGTTGAAAAAACAGTGATTTTATCAAAACTACAGCAAGCAGCCCAATAAGTGACACATCACTGCAATCAGAGCCTCTACATTATGCTGCTCTCAGATTCAGTAACAAAAACCTGGTGACAGATTCCCTTTAACCTATTAATAAAAAAAGACTAGACAAGGTTAGTTTGGATAAAGAATAGGTTACTTAAAACATAAATTAATAAGTCAATAAATATTAAAAACCATGGAATAAATTAATCAGTCAGTAATCAAATAAATAATCAACTGTGACTATCAAAAATGGACCTAGTCCTCCCAGCCTTAGCCAACTGATAGGCATCGCAACAAAAAGAGGGTGGGTGGCCAACGCTGGTGACTTGCTGTGCATGGACTACCCCGGACTTTGGTGAAACTGGGCCTTTTATGCAGAAATATTCCCGCGCTAGCATTAGTTCTCCCATCAGGATAAAGATGCATCTTCCTGCGCAAACAACAGAATCTTCTATAACTTGCTGGTAGAGGATCACAGCTGAGACAACAGTGACTCTGAAATGATAAGTACCATTGCCGAAAAGAGTAGGAGGAGAAAGAAGAACGGAAAGGGGAGCACAAATACAGCCAAAGTATAGCCAAAATTCTTACCTACAGAACAAATATTATACTGGGCCTGTAAAACTATGTGTTCCCCCCGCTAACCTCTCTGGGGGCCCTGCCTTGACATTAGTGTCTTACCAGACATTGCTCCTTATCTGAATAATCTGTTCACACTATGTTTTTGCCTATTTGACACTACAGACAAAGGACCACCTATTACCAGGTCCTAGAGGGTCCTGTCCCAACTTCTACTACCTCATCTGAAAGAATCCACTTAATGAGCTGGATTTATACTACTTAAGAAGTTGTCCACTACTTTTACATTGATGCCCTATCCTACAAAACTAGTGGACAACCCCTTTAAATATAAGGACTTCTATATGTGCCTTTTTAATGGATATTAACCCCTTTACGACATAGGGCGTATTAGTACGTATCTGTGCCCTGGGACTTATGGACCAGATACTTATTAATACGCCCTGACGATTTCGCCCGTACACAGGCTGTGCGGGCGCGATCGCCGCCGGGTGTCAGCTGATTGTCACAGCTGACACCCGGGGCTATGTGCAGGGAGCGGTCCCGGTCCAGCTCTGAGGTGGCTACGATAGAGGAGAGCATGGCTTCTCTATCCTCATCTCAGTTGCCTCTGGAACCATGTCTTACCCTGCTTCAACATCTGACCTAGTGAATAATATTGGCCTCACTATGTGTGCACCTGATATGGCCAAACAAATCCATCACAGCTGTGCCAGGTGCTGTCTAATCCTAGTGTACATGGTATGAGCTGATCAGTCAACTGATTGGCTGCAGCAGTCACATGTGGTACGGTCATGACGCAGTGGCATACCGCTAACAGCAGATAAACATATGGCTGCTATGAGGCCCATGAATCTGAGGGATCTTGGGTAATCATACTGTTTGTGGGCCATCATACTATTTGGAGGGCTATGTGGGGGCCATCATACTATTTGGAGGGCTATGTGGGGACCATCATACTATTTGGAGGGCTATGTGGGGACCATCATACTATTTGGAGGGCTAGGTGGGGGCCATCATACTATTTGGAGGGCTAGGTGGGGGCCATCATACTATTTGGAGGGCTATGTGGGGACCATCATACTATTTGGAGGGCTATATGGGGGCCGACATACTATTTGGAGGGCTATGTGGGGGCGGTCATACTATCTGGAGGGCTATGCGGGGGCCGTCATACTATTTGAAGGCCATCATGCTATTTGGAATGCTATGTAGAGGCCATCATACAATTTGGAGGACTATCCGTCTCATTTCAGCGACTTTTTGATTATCAATCTACATCATGTGTTGGATTATATATATCTTACTCTAATGTTCTCTTTATTACTAATCTATATCATGTGTTGGATCAGTCCTAGAGTACTTTGTCTTTTTGCCCACCACTAATGTATCTGCGCCATTATGGTTTATATGTAAGTCATTTTTTTAAGTTTGGATAATAATAAACTTTGTATTTTTAATATTACTATGTTCTTGTACGTCATTCTCTTTATATGAATCATTATTTGAGACGTTGAACAGACTCTGTTTTTCTAAAATGTGACCTATATGGTCAAATTACTTTGCCTCATAAAGACTACAAGGTAGACAGACACGGGGGAAAGTAGCTTAGCTTTAGCCGACTTCGTAGAGATAACTCCAGGAGTCCTCCTACCACCACAGAGGAAGTTAGCAGTCTGAGAGCTCCAAGCATTCACAAGGAAACGTGACTATCACCGGACCCTCCCTGCTGCAAAGTGAAACTATTTAAACACCCAGGCCAGGGTGTCAATTAGCTGGTGGGAGGTAGCCGATGGGTCCCAGAGGGAAACAGCTAAGAAGGTGTCTGTATTGCCAAATGAAGAGATCTTCTGCAACCAACTGCAGGGCAACTGTCTGTTACATTTGACATACCCATGACACTAGCGCCACCTATTGTAAGTATTAATTTCAAAAGTCAATATCGATTCTTTAAAGGGTATTGTCACATGACTTAGGATAAAAAGGCCAAACCAGAAACTCCATTTTCAGGACACGTGTTTAAGGATGTTTGTCCCTCATCAGTGCAAGACAGGAGAGAACTTGCTTGTATGGGTGAGTGACCTCTGACAGGGGATCCAAGGGATACATTTTCTCTTTGTGGAGAAGTTACCTACTTTGCTAAGTTAGCTACTTGGCAACCCCTTTTGAATTCCTATGTTTACACTCAGTTAAAATAACAAAACTTATACTTACCACCGGCGCCGTTCCTACGGTGTCCCTTCCAGTGCTCCCTGCGATCCCTTCGGCCAATCAGCGGTGGCTTCACTTTCCTCTGCTATGGATAGAATTGACATCCAGGGGAAGTGAAAGAGCCGCAGCAACTCTCACTTACTCCGAATGTCTTGATTTGTATGAAGGAGGGAAAAGTGAAGCCAGCGCTGATTGGCTGCAGGGATTGCGTGATATAACAATGTCACACAAGCCCGGGAGAACCAGTGCCTACACCGCTGGAACAGCGCCGGCACTGGAAGTGAGTGTTATTATTTTACTGGGGGACACATAGGGATTGAGAAGAGGTTGTCCGAGTAGTGGACAACCCCTTTAAATTCCCAGTGGAGATCTGCATGTGACTTATATTTTTTAATTGCAGCAGTAAAACCCTTTAAGAAGATTATGATTTTACACTGTAAGTTTTCTAATAATTCAGAATGATTCCTAAAATATCTTATGTCCTGGGCGCTGGGTACTATCCATCTGCTGAGCCTTTGTGCTATGACCTAGGACCGTGCTGGCGAACCTATGGCACGCGCGCCAGAGAGGGCACGCAGAGTGCTCCCTAAAGGGCACGCGCGCCATCGCCTCAGCACTAGGACCGGGCCTGGCGGGTGATTACTTGGAGCCCCCCGACTTCAGCTAGATGTGCGTTCTCTGACACACATCTAGCTGAAGTGTATTGCAGCGCACGAACTTGCCAAACCCGTGCGCGGCCATACACTCTGCCAGCAGGCGGCGTCAGCGTACAAGCGACTGGGCGCATGGCAGTGACGTCATGCCGGCTACAGGAGAGGACGCTGAAATCAGCTGCCGGCTACAGGAGAGGACGCGGCGCGGGAGAGGAAGGAAGGTGAGTAGGAGGGTTTATAATGTTTGTCTGTTTTTACTATGCGATGAACAGCAGCGCAAATACAAGGATGGGGGAGCATATTCATGGGTGGGCATGTACCAGGATGAAGGAAGGGAGACGACAACATATCTACAAGGATGGGGGAGCAGCATATATACAAGGATGGTTGAGCAGAATATATACAAGGATGGGGGAGCAGCATATATACAAGGATGGGGGAGCAGCATATATACAAGGATGGGGGAGCAGGATATATACAAGAATGGGGGAGCAGCATATATACCAAGATGGGGGAGCAGCATATATACAAGGATGGGGGAGCAGCATATATACAAGGATGGGGGAGCAGGATATATACAAGAATGGGGGAGCAGGATATATACAAGGATGGGGGAGCAGCATATATACAAGAATGGGGGAGCAACATATATACAAGGATGAGGGAGCAGCACATATACAAGGATGGGGGAGCAACATATATACAAGGATGGGGGAGCAACATATATACAAGGATGGGGGAGCAACATATATACAAGAATGGGGGAGCAGCACATATACAAGGATGGGGGAGCATATTCATGGGTGGGCATGTACCAGGATGAAGGATGGGAGACGACAACATATCTACAAGGATGGGGGAGCAACATATCTACAAGGATGGGGGAGCAGAATATATACAAGGATGGGGGAGCAACATATATACAAGGATGGGGGAGCAGCACATATACAAGGATGGGGGAGCATATTCATGGGTGGGCATGTACCAGGATGAAGGATGGGAGACGACAACATATCTACAAGGATGGGGGAGCAACATATCTACAAGGATGGGGGAGCAGAATATATACAAGGATGGGGGAGCAACATATATACAAGGATGGGGGAGCAGCACACATACAAGGATGGGGGAGCATATTCATGGGTGGGCATGTACCAGGATGAAGGATGGGAGACGACAACATATCTACAAGGATGGGGGGCAGCATATCTACAAGGATGGGGGAGCAGCATATCTACAAGGATGGGGGGCAGCATATATACAAGGATGGGGGAGCAACATATATACCAGGATGGGGGAGCAGCATATATACTAGGATGGGGGAGCAACATATATACAAGGATGAGGGAGCAGCATATATACAATGATGGGGGAGCAACATATATACAAGAATGGGGGAGAAGCATATATACAAGGATGGGGGAGCAGCATATCTACACGAATGGGGGAGCAGCATATATACAAGAATGGGGGAGAAGCATATATACAAGGATGGGGGAGCAGCATATATACAAGGATGAGGGAGCAGCATATATACAAGAATGGGGGAGCAACATATATACAAGGATGATATACAAGGATGGGGAAGCAGCACATATACAAGGATGGGGGAGCATATTCATGGGTGGGCATGTACCAGGATGAAGGATGGGACACGACAGCATATCTACAAGGATGGGGGGCAGCATATATACAAGGATGGTGGAGCAGCATATATACCAGGATGGGGGAGCAGCATATATACAAGGATGGGGGAGCAGCATATCTACAAGGATGAGGGAGCTACATATATACAAGGATGGGGGAACAGCATACATACAAGAATGGGGGAGCAGCATATATACAAGGATAGGGGAGCAGCATATATACAATGATGGGGGAGCAGCATATATACCAGGATGGGGAAGCAGCATATCTACAAGGATAGGGGAGCAGCATATATACAATGATGGGGGAGCAGCATATATACCAGGATGGGGGAGCAGCATATATACAAGGATAGGGGAGCAGCATATATACAATGATGGGGGAGCAGCATATATACCAGGATGGGGGAGCAGCATATCTACAAGGATGGGGGAGAAACATATATACAAGGATGGGGGAGCAGCATATATACTCGAATGGGGGAGCAGAATATATACAAGAATGGGGGAGCAGCATATATACAAGGATGGGGGAGCAGCATGTCTACAAGGATGGAGGAAAAACATATACAGGGTGGTCCAAAAGTAGGTGGACAGAAAGTGTAATAAGGTTATGAAGGGGGAGATTTATCATACACTAAACTGCAGCCGCCTGTCTGGATCATCCTCCAATAAACCATGAATTAGACGTGGACGATAAGCTTTCCACCCAATAGATTTCAGGATTCGCATGATAGAAGCTCGTGAAATTCCCAATTCCAAAGAGGCTCTTCTGGTGGACTTTTTTTGACTTTTAACAAATGTTTCAGCAACAAGTTGTTTATTATCTTCTGTACAGACTGTTTTGGGTCGACCAGCTTTTGGAGCATTAAGGATTGAGCCAGTGATATTGAATTTGTCACGAATGCGGTAAATGGTTTGTCTCTTTGGGGCTTGAGTACCAAATGTTTCAACCTAATTTGCTCTAACGGTTTCAGCATTTTGAGATTTCCAATACTCTGTTAAAATACATTTTCTTTAATCTGTATTTAAATTATTTGCCATTATGTGTTATCTGAATTATCTAAAAAGAAAACAGATTTAGGGGAGATCTATCTGTGAAAACTAGATCTGTGAAACTGGCTCAGTTGCCCTTAGCAACCAATCAGATTCCACCTTTCATTTTCCCAAGAGTTTATTATGAATGAAAAGTGGAATCTGATTGATTGCTAAGGGCAATTGAGCCAGTTTCACTTTACACCATGTTTGATAAATCTCCCCCTTCATAACCTTATTACACTTTCTGTCCACCTACTTTTGGACCACCCTGTATACAATAATGGGGGAGAAGCATATCTACAAGGATGGGGGAGCAGCATATATACAAGGATGGGGGAGCAGCATATATACAAGGATAGGCTCTGTCCTGGGACCTGTATTGTTCAACATCTTCATCAATGATTTAGATGAAGGAATTGAGGGTAAACTGATTAAATTTGCTGATGACACAAAGCTAGGAGGGATAGCTAATACTAGAGAAGAGAGAGAGAGGATTCAAATAGACCTAAATAAACTGGAGCAGTGGGCAGCAACCAACAGAATGGTTTTTAACAGGGAAAAATGCAAAGCACTACATCTGGGCAATAAAAATGAAAAAAGCATATACAGAATGGGAGGAATAGAGCTAAGCAACAGTACATGTGAAAAAGACTTAGGTATACTAATAGATCATAGACTGAACATGAGTCAACAGTGTGATGCAGCAGCAAAAAAGGCAAATACAATTCTGGGATGTATTAACAGAAGCATACAGTATAGATCACGTGAAGTCATTATCGGTCTTTACTCCTCTTTGGTCAGACCTCATCTGGAATACTGTGTACAGTTTTGGGCACCACATTTTAAAAAAGACATAGACAAACTGGAACAAGTTCAGAGAAGAGCGACCAGAATGGTGACTGGTCTGCAAACCATGTCCTATGAGGAACGGTTGCAGGATTTGGGAATGTTTAGCTTGCAAAAAAGAAGACTGAGAGGAGACTTAATAGCTGTCTACAAATATGTCAAGGGCTGTCACATTGTAGAAGGATCATCTTTATTCTCATTTGCACAGGGAAAGACTAGAAGCAACGGGATGAAACTAAATGGGAGGAGACACAGATTAGATATTAGAAAAAACTTTTTGACAGTTAGGGTGATTAATGAGTGGAACAGGCTGCCACGAGAGGTGGTGAGTTCCCCTTCAATGGACGTCTTCAAACAGAGGCTGGACAGACATCTGTCTGAGATGATTTAGTGAATCCTGCTTTGAGCAGGGGGTTGGACCAGATGACCCAGGAGGTCCCTTCCAACTCTACCATTCTATGATTCTATGATTCTATGATTCTATGATATACTAGGATGGGGGAGCAGCATATATACAAGGATGGGGGAGCAGCATATATACAAGGATGGGGGAGCAGGATATATACAAGAATGGGGGAGCAGCATATATATCAAGATGGGGGAGCAACATACAGTGCCTACAAGTAGTATTCAACCCCCTGCAGATTTAGCTGGTTGACACATGCGGAATTAACTTGGCATTGTGACATTTGTACTGTAGATCAGCCTGGAAGTGGGAAATGCACTGCAGCAAATTTTGTTTTTGTTTTTTTTTTTTCTTTTTTTTAAAACGTTAAAAGTTAATTCAGAGTGTCATTTATTATTCAACCCCTCAAACCACAAGAATTCTGTTTGGTCCCCCTAAAGTATTAAGAAGTAATTCAGGCACCAAGAATAATGAGCTTCACATGTGTGGATTAAAGATCTCTTTTGCCAGCCTTTTCTGACTATTTAAGACCCTCCCCAAACTTGTGAACAGCACTCAGACATGGTCAACATGGGAAAGACAAAGGAGCATTCCAAGGCCATCAGAGACAAGATCGTGGAGGGTCACAAGGCTGGCAAGGGGTACAAAACCCTTTACAAGGAGTTGGGCCTACCTGTCTCCACTGTTGGGAGCATCATCCGTAAGTGGAAGGCTTATGGAACTACTGTTAGCCTTCCACGGCCAGGACAGCCTTTGAAAGTGTCCTCCCGTGCCGAGGCCAGGCTTGTCCGAAGAGTCAGGGCTAACCCAAGGACAACAAGGAAGGAGCTCCGGGAAGATCTCATGGCAGTGGGGACATTGGTTTCAGTCAATACCATAAGTAACGTACTCCACCGCAATGGTCTCCGTTCCAGACGAGCCCGTAAGGTACCTTTACTTTCAAAACGTCATGTCAAGGCTCGTCTACAGTTTGCTCATGATCACTTGGAGGACTCTGAGACAGACTGGTTCAAGGTTCTATGGTCTGATGAGACCAAGATCGAGATCTTTGGTGCCAACCACACACGTGACGTTTGGAGACTGGATGGCACTGCATACGACCCCAAGAATACCATCCCTACAGTCAAGCATGGTGGTGGCAGCATCATGCTGTGGGGCTGTTTCTCTGCCAAGGGGCCTGGCCATCTGGTCCGCATCCATGGGAAGATGGATAGCCAGCCTACCTGGAGATTTTGGCCAAGAACCTCCGCTCCTCCATCAAGGATCTTAAGATGGGTCGTAATTTCATCTTCCAACAAGACAACAACCCAAAGCACACAGCCAAGAAAACCAAGGCCTGGTTCAATAGGGAAAAAGTCAAGGTGTTGGAGTGGCCTAGTCAGTCTCCTGACCTTAACCCAATTGAAAACTTGTGGAAGGAGCTCAAGAATAAAGTCCACATGAGACACCCAAAGAACCTAGATAACTTGGAGAAGATCTGCATGGAGGAGTGGGCCAAGATAACTCCACAGACCTGTGCCGGCCTGATCAGGTCTTATAAAAGACGATTATTAGCTGTAATTGCAAACAAGGGTTATTCCACAAAATATTAAACATAGGGGTTGAATAATAATTGACCCACACTTTTATGTTTAAAATTTAATAAAATTTAACTGAGCAACATAACTTTTTGGTTTGTAAGATTTATGCTTCTGTTCATAAAACCTACTCTCATTTGCAGTTTGAAGGCTCTAACTTATTTGCATCTTATCAAACCAGCTAAATCTGCAGGGGGTTGAATACTACTTGTAGGCACTGTATATACAAGGATGGGGGAGAAACATATATACAAGGATGGGGGAGCAGGATATATACAAGGATGGGGGAGCAGGACATATACAAGAATGGGGGAGCAGAATATATACAAGGATGGGGGAGCAGCATATATACAAGAATGGGGGAGCAACATATATACAAGTATGAGGGAGCAGCACATATACAAGGATGGGGGAGCAGAATATATACAAGGATGGGGGAGCAACATATATACAAGGATGGGGGAGCAGCACATATACAAGGATGGGGGAGCATATTCATGGGTGGGCATGTACCAGGATGAAGGATGGGAGACGACAACATATCTACAAGGATGGGGGGCAGCATATCTACAAGGATGGGGGAGCAGCATATCTACAAGGATGGGGGGCAGCATATATACAAGGATGGGGGAGCAACATATATACCAGGATGGGGGAGCAGCATATATGCCAGGATGGGGGAGCAACATATATACAAGGATGAGGGAGCAGCATATATACAATGATGGGGGAGCAGCATATATACAAGAATGGGGGAGAAGCATATATACAAGGATGGGGGAGCAGCATATATACAAGAATGGGGGAGAAGCATATATACAAGGATGGGGGAGCAGCATATATACAAGGATGGGGGAGCAGCATATATACAAGGATGAGGGAGCAGCATATATACAAGAAAGGGGGAGCAACATATATACAAGGATGATATACAAAGATGGGGGAGCAGCACATATACAAGGATGGGAGAGCATATTTATGGGTGGGCATGTACCAGGATGAAGGATGGGAGACGACAGCATATCTACAAGGATGGGGGGCAGCATATCTACAAGGATGGGGGGCAGCATATATACAAGGATGGTGGAGCAGCATATATACCAGGATGGGGGAGCAGCATATATACAAGGATGGGGGAGCAGCATATCTACAAGGATGAGGGAGCTACATATATACAAGGATGGGGGAACAGCATACATACAAGAATGGGGGAGCAGCATATATACAAGGATGGGGGAGCAGCATATATACAAGGATAGGGGAGCAGCATATATACAATGATGGGGGAGCAGCATATATACCAGGATGTGGGAGCAGCATATCTACAAGGATGGGGGAGAAACATATATACAAGGATGGGGGAGCAGCATATATACACGAATGGGGGAGCAGAATATATACAAGAATGGGGGAGCAGCATATATACAAGGATGGGGGAGCAGCATGTCTACAAGAATGGGGGAGAAACATATACAGGGTGGTCCAAAAGTAGGTGGACAGAAAGTGTAATAAGGTTATGAAGGGGGAGATTTATCATACACTAAACTGCAGCCGCCTGTCTGGATCATCCTCCAATAAACCATGAATTAGACGTGGACGATAAGCTTACCGCCCAATAGATTTCAGGATTCGCATGATAGAAGCTCGTGAAATTCCAATTCCAAAAAGGCTCTTCTGGTGGACTTTTTTGGACTCTTAACAAATGTTTCAGCAACAAGTTGTTTATTATCTTCTGTACAGACTGTTTTGGGTCGACCAGCTTTTGGAGCATTAAGGATTGAGCCAGTGATATTGAATTTGTCACGAATGCGGTAAATGGTTTGTCTCTTTGGGGCTTGAGTACCAAATGTTTCAACCTAATTTGCTCTAACGGTTTCAGCATTTTGAGATTTCCAATACTCTGTTAAAATACATTTTCTTTAATCTGTATTTAAATTATTTGCCATTATGTGTTATCTGAATTATCTAAAAAGAAAACAGATTTAGGGGAGATCTATCTGTGAAAACTAGATCTGTGAAACTGGCTCAGTTGCCCTTAGCAACCAATCAGATTCCACCTTTCATTTTCCCAAGAGTTTATTATGAATGAAAAGTGGAATCTGATTGATTGCTAAGGGCAATTGAGCCAGTTTCACTTTACACCATGTTTGATAAATCTCCTCCTTCATAACCTTATTACACTTTCTGTCCACCTACTTTTGGACCACCCTGTATACAATAATGGGGGAGAAGCATATCTACAAGGATGGGGGAGCAGCATATATACAAGGATGGGGGAGCAGCATATATACAAGGATAGGGGAGCAAAATATATACTAGGATGGGGGAGCAGCATATATACAAGGATGGGGGAGCAGAATATATACAAGGATGGGGGAGCAGAATATATACGAGGATGGGGGAGCAGAATATATACGAGGATGGGGGAGAAACATATATACAAGGATGGGGGAGCAGCATATATACAAGGATGGGGGAGCAGCATATATACAAGGATGGGAGAGCAGGATATATACAAGAATGGGGGAGCAGCATATATAACAAGATGGGGGAGCAACATATATACCAGGATGGGGGAGAAACATATATACAAGGATGGGGGAGCAGGATATATACAAGGATGGGGGAGCAGGACATATACAAGAATGGGTGAGTAGAATATATACAAGGATGGGGGAGCAGCATATATACAAGAATGGGGGAGCAACATATATACAAGTATGATGGAGCAGCACATATACAAGGATGGGGGAGCAGAATATATACAAGGATGGGGGAGCAACATACATACAAGGATGGGGGAGCAGCACATATACAAGGATGGGGGAGCATATTCATGGGTGGGCATGTACCAGGATGAAGGATGGGAGACGACAACATATCTACAAGGATGGGGGGCAGCATATCTACAAGGATGGGGGAGCAGCATATCTACAAGGATGGGGGGCAGCATATATACAAGGATGGGGGAGCAACATATATACCAGGATGGGGGAGCAGCATATATGCCAGGATGGGGGAGCAACATATATACAAGGATGAGGGAGCAGCATATATACAATGATGGGGGAGCAGCATATATACAAGAATGGGGGAGAAGCATATATACAAGGATGGGGGAGCAGAATATATACAAGAATGGGGGAGAAGCATATATACAAGGATGGGGGAGAAGCATATATACAAGGATGGGGGAGCAGCATATATACAAGAATGGGGGAGCAACATATATACAAGGATGATATACAAGGATGGGGGAGCAGCACATATACAAGGATGGGGGAGCATATTTATGGGTGGGCATGTTCCAGGATGAAGGATGGGAGACGACAGCATATCTACAAGGATGGGGGGCAGCATATCTACAAGGATGGGGGGCAGCATATATACAAGGATGGTGGAGCAGCATATATACCAGGATGGGGGAGCAGCATATATACAAGGATGGGGGAGCAGCATATCTACAAGGATGAGGGAGCTACATATATACAAGGATGGGGGAACAGCATACATACAAGAATGGGGGAGCAGCATATATACAAGGATGGGGGAGCAGCATATATACAAGGATAGGGGAGCAGCATATATACAATGATGGGGGAGCAGCATATATACCAGGATGGGGGAGCAGCATATCTACAAGGATGGGGGAGAAACATATATACAAGGATGGGGGAGCAGCATTTATACACGAATGGGGGAGCAGAATATATACAAGAATGGGGGAGCAGCATATATACAAGGATGGGGGAGCAGCATGTCTACAAGAATGGGGGAGAAACATATACAGGGTGGTCCAAAAGTAGGTGGACAGAAAGTGTAATAAGGTTATGAAGGGGGAGATTTATCATACACTAAACTGCAGCCACCTGTCTGGATCATCCTCCAATAAACCATGAATTAGACGTGGACGATAAGCTTTCCGTCCAATAGATTTCAGGATTCGCATGATAGAAGCTCGTGAAATTCCAATTCCAAAGAGGCTCTTCTGGTGGACTTTTTTGGACTCTTAACAAATGTTTCAGCAACAAGTTGTTTATTATCTTCTGTACAGACTGTTTTGGGTCGACCAGCTTTTGGAGCATTAAGGATTGAGCCAGTGATATTGAATTTGTCACGAATGCGGTAAATGGTTTGTCTCTTTGGGGCTTGAGTACCAAATGTTTCAACCTAATTTGCTCTAACGGTTTCAGCATTTTGAGATTTCCAATACTCTGTTAAAATACATTTTCTTTAATCTGTATTTAAATTATTTGCCATTATGTGTTATCTGAATTATCTAAAAAGAAAACAGATTTAGGGGAGATCTATCTGTGAAAACTAGATCTGTGAAACTGGCTCAGTTGCCCTTAGCAACCAATCAGATTCCACCTTTCATTTTCCCAACAGTTTATGATGAATGAAAAGTGGAATCTGATTGATTGCTAAGGGCAATTGAGCCAGTTTCACTTTACATCATGTTTGATAAATCTCCCCCTTCATAACCTTATTACACTTTCTGTCCACCTACTTTTGGACCACCCTGTATACAATAATGGGGGAGAAGCACACCTGCAAGGATGGGGGAGCAGCATATATACAAGGATGGGGGAGCAAAATATATACTAGGATGGGGGAGCAGCATACATACAAGGATGGGGGAGCAGAATATATACAAGGATGGGGAAGCAGGATATATACAAGGATGGGGGAGCAGAATATATACGAGGATGGGGGAGCAGCGTATATACAAGGATGGGGATCAGAATATATACAAGGATGGGGGAGAAACATATATACAAGGATGGGGGAGAAACATATATACAAGGATGGGGGAGCAGCATATATACAAGGATGGGGGAGCAGAATATATAGAAGGATGGGGGAGCAGCATATATACAAGGATGGGGGAGCAACATATCTACAAGGATGGGGGAGCAAAATATATACAAGGATGGAGGAGCAGCATATATACAAGTATGAGGGAGCAACATATATACAAGGATGGGGGAGCAGCATATATACAAGTATGGGTGAGCAACATATATACAAGGATGGGGGGCAGCATATATACAAGGATGGGGAAGCAATATATATACAAGGATGGGGGAGCAGCATACATACAAGGATGGAGGAGCAGCATATATACAAGTATGGGGGAGCAACATATATACAAGGATGGGGGAGCAGCATATATACAAGGATGGGGGAGCAATATATATACAAGGATGGGGGAGGAGCATATATACAAGGATGGGGGAGCAGCATATATACAAGGATGGGGGAGCAACATATATACAAGGATGGGGAAGCAACATATATACAAGGATAGAGAGCAACATATTTACAAGGATGGAGAGCAACATATATACAAGGATGGGGGAGCAACATATATACAAGGATAGGCGAGCAGCATATATACCAGGATGGGGGAGAAACATATATACAAGAATGGTGGAGGAGCATATATAAAAGGATGGGGGAGAAGCATATATACAAGGATGGGGGAGCAGCATATATACAAGGATGGGGGAGCAGCATATATACAAGGATGGGGGAGCAGCATATATACAAGGATGGGGAGCAGCATATATACAAGAATGGGGGAGCAGCATATCTACAAGGATGGGGGAACAACATATCTACAAGGATGGGGAAGCAGCATATATACAAGGATGGGGGAGCAACATATATACAAGGATGGGGGAGCAGCATATATACAAGAATGGGGGAGCAGCATATATACAAGGATGGGGGAGCAGCATATATACAAGGATGGGGGAGCAGCATATATACAAGGATGGGGGAGCAGCATATCTACAACGATGGGGGAGCAAAATATCTACAAGAATGGGGGAGCTGCATATATACAAGGATGGGGGAGCAGAATATATACAAGGATGGGTGAGAAACATATATACAAGGATAGGGGAGTATATTCATGGGTGGGCATGTACCAGTATGAAGGATGGGAGATGACAACATATCTACAAGAATGGGGGAGCAACATATCTACAAGAATGGGGGAGCAGCAAATATACAAGAATGGGGGAGCAACATATATACAAGGATGGGGGAGCAGCATATATTCAAGGATGGGGGAGCAGAATATATACAAGGATGGGGGAGCAGCATATCTACAAGGATGGGGGAGAAATATATATACAAGAATGGGGGAGCAGCATATATACAAGGATTGGGGAGCAACATATATACAAGAATAGGGGAGCAGAATATATACAAGGATGGGGGAGCAGCATATATACAAGGGTGGGGGAGCAGAATATATACAAGGATGGGGGAGAAACATATATACAAGGATGGGGGAGCAGAATATATACAAGGATGGGGGAGCAACATATCTACAAGAATGGGGGAGCAGCATATATACAAGGATGGGGGAGCAGCATATATACAAGGATGGTGGAGCAACATATATACAAGGATGGGGGAGCAACATATATACAAGGATGGGGGAGCAACATATATACAAGGATGGAGGAGCAGTATATATACAAGGATGGGGGAGCAGCATATATACATGGATGGGGGAGCAAAATACATACAAGGATGGGGAGCAGCATATATACAAGGATGGGGGAGCAACATATATACAAGGATGGGGGAGCAGCATATATACAAGGATGGGGGAGCAGCATATATGCAAGAATGGGGGAGCAGAATATATACAAGGATGTGGGAGAAACATATACAAGGATGGGGGAGCAGCATATATACAAGAATGGTGGAGCAGAATATATACAAGGATGGGGGATCAGCATATATACAAGAATGGGGGTGCAGCATATATACAAGGATAGGGGAGCAACATATCTACAAGAATGGGTGAACAACATATATACAAGGATGGGGGAGCATATTCATGGTTGGGCATGTACCAGGATGAAGGATGGGAGACGACAACATATCTACAAGGATGGGCGAGCAGCATATCTACAAGAATGGGGGAGCAGAATATAAAGAAGGATGGGGGAGCAGCATATATACAAGGATGGGGGTGCAACATATATACAAGGATGAGGGAGCAGAATATATACAAGGATGGGGGAGTAGAATATATACAAGGATGGGGGAGCAGCATATATACAAGAATGGAGAGCAACATATATACACGGATGGAGAGCAGCATATATACAAGGATGGGGGAGCAGAATATATACAAGGATGGGGGAGCAGCATATATACAAGGATAGGGGAGCAGCATATATACAATGATGGGGGAGCAGCATATATACCAGGATGGGGGAGCAGCATATCTACAAGAATGGGGGAGAAACATATATACAAGGATGAGGGAGCAGCATATATACACGAATGGGGGAGCAGAATATATACAAGAATGGAGGAGCAGCATATATACAAGGATGGGGGAGCAGCATATATACAAGGATGGGGGAGCAGCATGTCTACAAGGATGGGGGAGAAACATACAGGGTGGTCCAAAAGTAGGTGGACAGAAAGTGTAATAAGGTTATGAAGGGGGAGATTTATCATACACTAAACTGCAGCCGCCTGTCTGGATCATCCTCCAATAAACCATGAGTTAGACGTGGACGATAAGCTTTCCACCCAATAGATTTCATGATTCGCATGATAGAAGCTCGTGAAATTCCCAATTCCAAAGAGGCTCTTCTGGTTTACTTTTTTGGACTCTTAACAAATGTTTCAGCAACAAGTTGTTTATTATCTTCTGTACAGACTGTTTTGGGTCGACCAGTTTTTGGAGCATTAAGGATTGAGCCAGTGATATTGAATTTGTCACGAATGCGGTAAATGGTTTGTCTCTTTGGGGCTTGAGTACCAAATGTTTCAACCCAATTTGCTCTAACGGTTTCAGCATTTTGAGATTTCCAATACTCTGTTAAAATACATTTTCTTTAATCTGTATTTAAATTATTTGCCATTATGTGTTATCTGAATTATCTAAAAAGAAAACAGATTTAGGGGAGATCTATCTGTGAAAACTAGATCTGTGAAACTGGCTCAGTTTCCCTTAGCAACCAATCAGATTCCACCTTTCATTTTCCAAAGAGTTTATGATGAATGAAAAGTGGAATCTGATTGATTGCTAAGGGCAATTGAGCCAGTTTCACTTTACACCATGTTTGATAAATCTCCCCCTTCATAACCTTATTACACTTTCTGTCCACCTACTTTTGGACCACCCTGTATACAATAATGGGGGAGAAGCATATCTACAAGGATGGGGGAGCAGCATATATACAAGGATGGGGGAGCAGCATATATACAAGGATAGGGGAGCAAAATATATACTAGGATGGGGGAGCAGCATATATACAAGGATGGGGGAGCAGAATATATACAAGGATGGGGAAGCAGGATATATACAAGGATGGGGGAGCAGAATATATACATGGATGGGGGAGCAGCGTATATACAAGGATGGGGAGCAGAATATATACAAGGATGGGGGAGAAACATATATACAAGGATGGGGGAGAAACATATATACAAGGATGGGGGAGCAGCATATATACGAGGATGGAGAGCACCATATATACAAGGATGGGGGAGCAGCATATATACAAGAATGGGGGAGCAGCATATATACAAGGATGGGAGAGCAGCATATATAGAATGATGGGGGAGCAGCATATATACAAGGATGGGGGAGCAGCATATCTACAAGAATGGGGGAGCAGAATATATACAAGGATGGGGGAGCAGCATATATACAAAGATGGGGAAGCAACATATATACAAGGATGGGGGAGCAGCATACATACAAGGATGGAGGAGCAGCATATATATAAGTATGTGTGAGCAACATATATACAAGGATGGGGGAGCAATATATATACAAGGATGGGGGAGCAACATATATACAAGGATGTAGAGCAACATATTTACAAGGATGGGGGAGCAACATATATACAAGGATGGGGGAGCAACATATATACAAGGATGGGGGATCAAAATATATACAAGGATGGATAGCAACATATTTACAAGGATGGAGAGCAACATATATACAAGGATGGGGGAGCAACATATATACAAGGATAGGGGAGCAGCATATATACCAGGATGGGGGAGAAACATATATACAAGAATGGGGGAGCAGCATATATACAAGGATGGGGGAGCAGAATATAAAGAAGGATGGGGGAGCAGCATATATACAAGGATGGGGGAGCAACATATATACAAGGATGGGGGAGCAGAATATATACAAGGATGGGGGAGTAGAATATATACGAGGATGGGGGAGCAGCATATATACAAGGATGGAGAGCAACATATATACACGGATGGAGAGCAGCATATATACAAGGATGGGGGAGCAGAATATATACAAGGATGGGGGAGCAGCATATATACAAGGATGGGGGAGCAGCATATATACAAGGATGGGGGAGCAGCATATATACAAGGATGGAGAGCAACATATATACACGGATGGAGAGCAGCATATATACAAGGTGTAGCGCCGGCGTCCCTGCCCTCTGCTAGTCAGGGACGCTCTTCCCCTCACCTCTCTGCTCCGTGCCCGGCGTCCTCCTCCCGCTCTCCTGGCAGCGCGCGCTCCTACCCGGCCACTGTGCTTAGGGCGCGCGCGCGCGCTCTCCCTCCCTCTTAAAGGGGCCGCGTGCGCCGTCCTAAAGAGTCCCCGGCCAATGGCTGGATGACTTCACCATATATAAGGCACCTCCTCCAAAATGGAGGTGCCCGAGCAATGTTGTTGCACTGTTCACTACTCTGCTTCAGCCCTCAGGTCCCGTTGCCAGTTACCTGCCAGATACCTGCCAGATTCCTGCCAGCTTGCTGTCTTATTCCTGCCTGATATTCTGCTACCTGCCTGCTAGCCTGAGGTCCGAAGGTCTGCCTTGCAACTCCTGTCAGTCTGTCTAAGGACCAGCTTGCCCGCTCACCTGGGAGCGCACATCAGCTACCTGCCTGCTTGCCTGAGGTCCGACGGTGCCTTCCAACTCCTGTCAGTCTGTCTATGGACCAGCTTGCCCGCTCACCTGGGAGCGCACATCTGCTACCTGCCTGCTAGCCTACCTGGAGGCTCCGCCGTCACGTGCTGTGACCACCTGCCTGTCCAGTGACTCCTGCCCGCTCACCTGGGAGCGCTCATCCGCTGCCTGTCTGCTAGCCTACCTGGAGGCTCTGCCGTCACGTGCTGTGACCACCCGCCTGTCCAGAGACTTCTGCCCGCTCACCTGGGAGCGCTCATCTGCCGCCTGTCTGTTGGTCTTCCTGGAGGCTCCGCCGTCACATGCTGTGACCACCCGTTTATCCAGAGACTCTCGCCTGCTCACCTTGGAGCTCACGTCTACCATCAGCCGCCACAGGTCGTACCACCCCTTTACCCAGAGACTGCCCCGGTCACTTGCCGTGACCTCCTGCCCGTTCATCCAGAGACTGACCCGGTCACTTGCCGTGACCTCCTGCCCGTTCATCCAGAGACTGCCCCGGTCACTTGCCGTGACCTCCTGCCCGTTCATCCAGAGACTGCCCCGGTCACTTGCCGTGACCTCCTGCCCGTTCATCCAGAGACTGCCCCGGTCACTTGCCGTGACTCCCAGCCCGTTCACTCAGAGACTGTCCCGGTCACCTGCTGTGACTGCGTGCCCGTCTTCCCTGGTCGCCACCCGCTCCCTTACAAGGACCGCCCCCTTGTATAGTAGCTCAGAGGTTCCGCCTCCCAGACCCGTTACACAAGGATGGGGGAGCAGCATATATACAAGGATGGGAGAGCAGCATATCTACAAGGATGGGGGAGCAGCATATCTACAAGGATGGGGGAGCAGCATATCTACAACGATGGGGGAGCAACATATATACAAGAATGGGGGAGCAGCATATATACAAGGATGGGAGAGCAGCATATATACAAGGATGGGGGAGCAGAATATATACAAGGATGGGGAAGCAGCATATCTACAACGATGGGGGGAGCAACATATAAACAAGAATGGGAGAGCAAAATATATAAAAGGAAGGGGGAGCAGCATATATACAAGGATGGGGGAGCAGCATATATACAAGGATGGGGGAGAAACATATATACAAGGATGGTGGAGCATATTCATGGGTGGGCATGTACCAGGATGAAGGATGGGAGATGACAACATATCTACAAGGATGGGGGAGCAGCATATATACAAGTATGGGGGAGCAACATATCTACAAGAATTGGGGAGCAGCATATATACAAGGATTGGGGAGCAGAATATATATAAGGATGGGGGAGCAGCATATCTACAAGGATGGGGGAGCAACATATATACAAGGATGGGGGAGCAACATATATACAAGGATGGGGAGCAACATATATACAAGGATGGGGGAGCAACATATATACAAGGATGGAGAGCAACATATTTACAAGGATGGAGCGCAACATATATACAAGGATGGGGCAGCAGCATATATACAAGGATGGGGGAGAAACATATATACAAGAATGGGGGAGCAGCATATATACAAGGATGGGGGAGCAGCATATATACAAGGATGGGGAGGAGCATATATACTAGGATGGGGGAGCAACATATATTCAAGGATGGGGGAGCAGCATATATACAAGAAAGGGGGAGCAGAATATATACAAGGATGAGGGAGCAGCATATATACAAGGATGGGGGAGCAGCATATATACAAGGATGGGGGAGCAGCAGATCTACAAGGATGGGGGAGCAACAAATCTACAAGAATGGGGGAGCAGCATATATACAAGAATGGGGGAGCAGCATATATACAAGGATGGGAGAGCAGAATATACACAAGGATGGGGGAGAAACATATATACAAGGATGGGGGAGTATATTCATGGGTGGGCATGTACCAGGATGAAGGATGGGAGACGACAACATATCTACAAGAATGGGGGAGCAACATATCTACAATGATGGGGGAGCAGCATATATTCAATGATGGGGGAGCAGAATATATACAAGGATGGGGGAGCAGCATATCTACAAGGATGGGGGAGAAATATATATACAAGGATGGGGGAGCAGCATATATACAAGGATGGGGGAGCAGCATATATACAAGGATGGGGGACCAACACATATACAAGGATGGGGGAGAAACATATATACAAGGATGGGGGAGCAACTTATCTACAAGAATGGGGGAGCAGCATATATACAAGGATGGGGGAGCAGCATATATACAAGGATGGGGGAGCAGCATATATACAAGGATGGGGGAGCAACATATATACAAGGATGGGGGAGCAGCATGTATACAAGGATGGGGGAGCAGCATATATACAAGGATGGGGGAGCAGAATATATACAATTATGGGGGAGAAACATAAACAAGGATGGGGGAGCAGCATATCTACAAAAATGGGGGAGCAACATATATACAAGGATGGGGGAGCAGCATATATACAAGGACGGGGGAGCAGCATATATACAAGGATGGGGGAGCAGCATGTATACAAGGATAGGGGAGCAACATATATAAAAGGATGGGGGAGCAGAATATATACAAGGATGGGGGAGCAGCATATATACAAGGATGGAGAGCAACATATATACAAGGATGGAGAACAACATATATACAAGGATGGTGGAGCAGCATATATACAAGGATGGGGAAGCAACATATATACAAGGATGGTGGAGCAGAATATATACAAGGATGGGGGAGCAGCATGTATACAAGGATGGGGGAGCAACATATATGCAAGGATGTGGGAGCAACATATATACAAGGATGGGGGCGCAGCATATATACAAGGATGGGGGAGAAGGATATATACAAGGATGGGGGAGCAGGATATATACTAGAATGGGGAGCAGAATATATACAAGGATGGGGGAGCAGCATATATACAAGAATGGGGGAGCAACATATATACAAGGATGGGGGAGCAGCATATATACAAGGATGGGGGAGCAGCATATCTACAAGGATGGGGGAGCAACATATATGCAAGGATGGGGGAGCAACATATCTACAAGGATGGGGGGCAGCATATCTACAAGGATGGGGGAGCAGCATATCTACAAGGATGGGGGAGCAACATATATGCAAGGATGGGGGAGCAGCACATATACAAGGATGAGGGAGCAGCACATATACAAGGATGGCGGAGCATATTCATGGGTGGGCATGTACCAGGATGAAGGATGGGAGACGACAACATATCTACAAGGATGGGGGGCAGCATATCTACAAGGATGGGGGAGCAGCATATCTACAAGGATGGGGGAGCAGCATATCTACAAGTATGGGGGGCAGCATATATACAAGGATGGGCGAGCAACATATATACAAGGATGGTGGAGCAGCATATGTACCAGGATGGGGGAGCAGCATATATACAAGGATGGGGGAGCAACATATATACAAGGATGAGGGAGCAGCATATATACAAGGATGGGGGAGCAGCTTATATACAAGAATGGGGGAGCAGCATATATACAAGTGTTATAGCAGAAGATGAGGCCCCTCAAATTCAAAGACCCCATCTATGCTATATAAGTCTGAAAGTTACTTTAGGTCAAAATAACACCAGCCGTGAATGTTCCTTCTTGAATCAATAATGCGTCCTTGCTAGTCATCAGAATGTATCTGATTAAATATGTCTAATTTAATGTGTCCGATTGAATGTTTCAACACAAGCATAGACAGCATAAGAATAGAAACTAGTCTTTGTGTGCTAAAATTGTATAATCAAACCATATAAGGTAAATTCGTTTCCTGCCTTCAGAGTGGATATAAAGCCATGCTTTGTAATAAAGTTTAGAGCTTGTTTGACACACATCTTGTCCTGTGTCTCAGTCTCTCCGAGCTCATAATCCAAAGGATAGAAGACTCAGAATGCAGTGACCACAGCTGGCGCCTCGAACAGGGACCTTGAGTTAATCTACCCAGGGGTGCTCGACCGGTCCGAGACGTGGGACTAGTGAAGCTCTCTGTTGGTGATATATACAGCGCTGAGGTAAGAATAACTGTTATATTCTACCTAATTATATCACTGCATAGAAGAGACTCCCTCACCCCCGAGCGGTCGGCTCCCCAGGTAATTCACAGATTGTTGTCTGGCTCAGGTCCCTTTGAACCAGTAGAATTCCCTCAGATAAATTGACAGTCCTGCCTTCTATCCTTTGGAAAAACTTAAGAATGAAAGTATGGATCCGATGATTGTGTTGTGGGTGTGTCTCGGGATTGGTGTTTTTGGTCTGTTTTTCTGGTTGGCGTATAAGTCCTGGAAGGCTAGTAGTGGAATGGTTCAGAAACCTTTGTGGCCCATTGTCTAAGTGACCATTGTCTAAGTGACTGAGGAGTCTACTCTAAGTGAGGAGAACCGAAAAAAAATGGGGAACCAAAATGCCAAGGAAGGCATTATAGCCAAAGACTTAGTGGTACGCTGAGAAGGGAAACAGGCACTGATTGGAATTGACAAAATATTGTGTAAAGCGGGAATGAATGAGAATGGAGAGATGAACGGAGAGAAATGGAAATCCTTCTTTAACTGCTATCATGGATGGCTGAAAGATAAGGGTCTGTTGGAGACAGTGGATGTATGGATGAATGCATGCGCTCATTTTAAAGGAAAAATTGAAGAATTAGGAGACGGACGTTACAGACTGACAAAAACCGGAATGACAGATTTTTCTCCCTGTCCGCTCCCGACGTCACCCAGCTCACCCTCACCCCAGTACCAGAATTCTCAGGAACCCAATTGTTGGGTTTGCCCCAGATGTGGACAGCAGAACCCCTTGACAGTAGACATCTGTGTGGCATGTGGAGGATCGAGACCCCACCCAGCTAGTCTATTCCCAATGAGGACGGTAGTTGTGCCAGGAGCACCGGGAGCAGCAGCGGCAGCAGCAGGGGGGGATGCAGTTGTTCCAGGTCAGGAAGCTCGCACAATGTTAATGTATAGACCATGGAGTCCTTCAGAGCAGTTGGCATTGATCTCCCAGCTGCCAGACCCATCCCAGTCCCCTATGGGTTTCGCTAGAATGATCACCACCATACAGGATACGTACCATGCCACTAGAATAGATCTGCAAGGGGTAATTAAAGGGAAATTGGCAGATGAAGCTAGGTATGACAGACTGACAGACGAAACTTATAAACAATATGACAGTAGAACGGGCCCTGATGTAGCGGAGGCTAATGATGCAGCAGCCGGGGTTCTGTACGTAAAAGCGTTGGTAAAAGCATGTAAAGATAGGCAAGCAGAAAACCAAGTTACACTAGAAGATAGAGTGCAGGGGAAGGAGGAAGATCCTAAGGATTATTTCTATGCATTAAAGAAAACCTGGTCAGAAATGGGGTTCAACCCCGGAAATAAGACTAGTGAGAGGGTATTAGCAAGTGCTTTCATGAATGGACTAAAGAAGGAGATTGCAGAGAAGATAAAAGCAAGTAGACCGGACTAGAGATCAGTGAAGGCAGAAGATTTAGCTAGAATAGCTCAGGGGGCACAGCATGACATAGCGCAGGCAAAAAGAGCTGCCAGAATACACATAGTAGAGACGACCCCCAGAAACAACAGAGGCAGAGGACGGACTGCAGGAGGAGGACAGAAACTGTGTTACGGATGTAGAAAGCCAGGACATTTTAGAAAGGACTGTAGGACCAACCCGTATCCAAATGCTCAGAGTACGGGTCCTCCAGCTGACCAAACAACGCCCCCATAGGATGAGGGTAGCTTGCACATGAACCCCCTCATCTCCTTACCCCCAACTCCCAGTTGTATAGTGCAGGTGAACATACCAGGGGGACATGAAATCGATTTCCAAGTAGATACGGGAGCCGACAATTCAGTAATTACGCAAGGTGATTGGCCATACACTGACACTGATTTTTCACATCATGTCATTGCCACCCCCTTCAATTCCCTGTCTGTCCTGCTCCCTGTCACTAAAAGAATTCCCCTGCAAATTCAAGGAGATACTGTACATAGCCAGCTCATGGTATCGCCCCGAGGCCAATGTAATCTATTGGGAAATGATGTGTTGTCCCAATTACAAGCACATATTGAGTATCATCCCGATGGCACTGTCACCATGACCCCAGGTTTAAAACCAAGTACCCTTTGCAAAATTATGTCACTAGATATTGCCAGCATAGAAGAGAAAAATGAGTTTCCCCCGATATTGGAGCATGCTGTACCACATGATTTTTGGGCCTCAGACAAAACAGATGTTGGTAGGTTAAGAGTTCAACCAGTAATGGTAAAATTAAAACCAGGAGCAATTTTGCCTCAACAGAAGCAGTATCCCCTTAGCTCGGCTCAGGAGAATGCCATAGCCCAGCAAGTCCAAAAATTACTACACAGGGGAGTCCTAGTCAAAACCCAGTCCCCTTGCAACACTCCCCTGTTCCCAGTAAAGAAAAAGAGCGTGCCAGGACAACCAGACGCATATAGAATGGTCCATGACCTCCGGTTGGTTAACAAAGCCACAGAACTTCTAACACCAGTTGTGCCCAACCCGCATACTCTTCTGTCACAGATACCTTCTAACTCTCTTTGTTTTTCAGTGGTCGATTTGGCAAATGCATTTTTCAGTGTACCATTACATCCTGACTGCCAGTACTTGTTTGCTTTCACGTTCCAGGGCAGTCAATATACATGGACGGTGTTGTCACAGGGTGCCCAGAATTCACCCACAATGTAAACTGCAAGTCTGCACGAAATACTGGAGGGATGGTCTGAACCACATATCGTTGTTTTGCAATATGTCGATGACCTGCTCATTTGTGCCCCTTCTAGGAAACAATGTCATAGTGCAACTATATCGCTTATGTTGTTTCTTTATCACGCTGGCTGCAAGGCATCGAAAGATAAGCTTCAGTTTTGTAAATCTTCAGTCACCTTTTTGGGACATTGCATTACACCAGGAGCCCGCCATTTAACAAATGCACGTAAACAAGCAGTACAGGCATTCACCGTCCCCATTAATGTTGCAGCCCTCAGAACTTTTCTTGGACTTGTTTCCTATTGCAGACAGTGGATTCATGCCGTCTCTATTTAGATGCAGCCCCTCTATGACTGTCTTACCCCAACACCTTTTGTACTAACACCAGAGGCAATAGACTGTTTTTATTCTCTCAAAAACCGTATTTTGGCTGCTCCAGCTTTGGGTACCCCTAATTATGAGCTCCCATTTACTCTGTACCTTCATGAACAAGCCGGACATGCAGCAGGAGTTTTAACTCAAACACACGGTGATAATCAGAGACCTGTTGCCTATTTTAGTGGCAGATTAGACGCGGTAGCCAGAGGTGCACCATCCTGTGTACGTGCTCTGCATGCTGTTGGACTATTACTCCATAAATCCGCAGACATTGTTCTTGACCACCTGCTCACCGTTCTAACACCTCATGATGTCTACACTATATTGAATCAAGTGCAACCCTCTCACCTCTCAGCAGCACGTCATCTTAGGTTACAATGTGCACTGTTAATGCCTCCCAATGTTTCTTTACAGAGGTGTACTACCCTGAATCCAGCAACTTTGTTACCTCTCTCGGATCTGAAGGAGGGGTCAGGTACTGTGCTTTTTAAGGAAGATCCAAGAGAGGAAGTTCCTCATGACTGTGTACGAATGATGGCACAAGAAACGGCAGGTTTGCCTACTGTATTTGAACATGAATTACAAAATGCAGATTTTGAATTTTTTGTAGATGGATCCCGTCATCAGGACGATTCCGGTACTTTCCATACTGGATATGCAGTTGTCTCCCTCAATGCAGTAATCAAGGCAAAACCAATGCTCCCACACCAATCGGCTCAAGAGGCTGAACTTAGGGTCCTAACCGAGGCCTGTAAACTAGCGGAAGGTAATAATGTTAACATTTACACAGATTATAGGTACGCATTCGGTATATCGCATGATTTTGGTCCCATATGGAAGTCAAGAGGTTTCCTGACGGCAGCAGGACACCCCATTAAGAATGCTGATGCGGTCCAGCAGTTAATTGATGCACTACAACTACCCAAAAAGGTAGCTGTCATAAAGGTAAGAGCACATACCAGACGCACCGACCAGGTAAGCAGAGGTAACGTGATGGCAGATGCAGCGGCAAAAACAGCAGCCTGTAAGCCGCAACAAGGGTCAACAGTACGTCAGTTAAGTGCCCCTAAAAACCCCTTTGTGTCGGAGGACATCTTATCCCAAATGCAGGCTCAGGCTCAAAAGGAGGAGGTTGATAAGTGGTTAAAGGAAGGTGCATGCCTGAATGAAGCAAATGGGGTATGGGGGAAAGGGACACGACGATGCCTTCCAAGGGCACTGTACCCAGCAGCTGCCCAGATGCTACATGGGCCGACACACCAATCTAAAACGGCTGTGATGAGTGTGATGCAGAAACATTGGGTGGCACCAGGATTCTCCACCTGTATTGAAAACCTGGTACAAGGGTGCATGATATGTGCTACACATAATCAGGGTAGAGTAGTTAAAACACCACCCAAACACACCCCCCGGCCCCTGTATCCATTCCAGAGACTGCAAATTGATTATATTCAGCTGCCAAAGTCAGGATCATGGGAATATGTGTTGGTCTGTATTGATTTATTCTCAGGATGGCCAGAGGCTTTCCCGATTGCCAAAGCCACGGCTGCGGCAACCGCAAAGAAACTGCTTGCGGAGGTGGTCTGCAGGTATGGGGTACCAGAGGTAATTGAGAGTGACAGAGGTACACACTTCACAAGTGAAATAATGAATGAAGTCATGTCAGCTCTAGGAATTCAACAAGCATTCCACACCCCATATCACCCGCAAAGTAGTGGTAAAGTGGAAAGACTGAATGGGACATTGAAATTAAAAATTCAGAAAGCCATGGCTGAGACAGGAAAACCATGGCCAGACTGTTTACCGCTTGCTCTGTTTTCAGTAAGATACACGCCTAATAGAAAGAATGGACTCTCTCCATATGAGATATTGTTTGGCAGCGTACCCAGCCTAGGGTGTTTCTATCCGCAAGCATTAGAAATGAATAACCATGTGCTAAGTTCCTACGTGAGGGCTTTACACAAAAAGATTAAGCAAGTACATGATAATTAGTGTTGAGCCACCCCCGTAGTGTTCGAGTTCGGTTCGGTTCGTCGAACACCCGTGTGTTCGCCGAACTGTTCGTCGAACTGTTCGTCGAACACCTTCGAACACCGTTAAAACCAATGGCAGGCAAACAAAAACACATAGAAACACATAGAAAACACCTTCAAAGGTGTCCAAAAGCTGACAAACTGCTCAGAAGACACAACTAACACATGGAAAAGTGACAAGTACATATAGTCATGCGAAAAGAAAAGAGGTGGAGGAGTAAAAGGAGGGGGAGACACAGATATAGGCATGTCATGCCCTTCTAAAATCCAAAAAGTGAGAAGCCGAGACGGCCAGTCCGCTCCTGCCCGTGCCACCTCCGTGTCGCCGGGTTTGTGCCAGAGCCGCGGTGAACCCTGACGGCCAGCCCCCCACTCCCAATACTGGTGCCTGTCCGCTGGTGGGTCGAGAGAGCCCCCCTGTGGTGGAGGCAGCTCTAAGCTTTTTAATTTAAATTGTCCCTCTAATTTGAATGAATACACTTTAAATCCATTTACAAGGATCTATTGGAGGGCAAGTCTCATGCCAGCAGCCGCGTAATTCCAGCTCCAGTAGCGTCCACTAAAGCTGCTGCAGTTAAAAAGCTTTTATAAGGATCGAGCTCGGCTGTCCACCGCAAGGCATCCTAGTGCCAGTCCCAGCCCCTATGCCTTGGGGTGCCTCCTGATGCTCTTCACTAAGTATCCCGTGGTCCCGAAGCATTTCCTTTGAAAAAATTAAGTGTCCAAACTACAGGTGGTGTAGCTTGCTTAACAGCCGGGATAATCCGCTGACTAGCAGACACTGCTACTAGGCACAAAATATTTCCTGGGCTAGATGCAGTTAAAAATTTGTAAGTAGATACTCTCGTTGGATGCTGAGAAAGCATTCCATAGAGTCTCCTGGCACGCCATATATGATTCTCTTAAAAAGCTTGGGGTAGGGGTCTAGGGGACCCTTTTATAGCCAAAATCACGGCCCTGTATCACAATACGTCACCTAGGCTGAAGATAAATGGAACTGTAGCACCGAGGGCTCGGTTGCTACAGACGTATTGCACCTCACCCAGAGGTGTGATATCTCACTCTCAGATAAGGATGGAGTGTGGATCAGGACCCGACACCTGCATGCATTACACCACATTGCCGTGGGGCAGGGCGACCAATATGCCCCTGAGATGGGCACGACAGTCCCTGTCCCTGGCTGGAGTGGGGGGAGGGAACACTGAGGAAGGGGAACCCTGCAGTGCAGGAGCAGGGAGGAAGCAGTTCCTGGGTGCATTGAGAAGGGAGTATAAAAGGTGGGCACCATCTTAGTTCAGTGCAGAGAAGTCTGAGCAGAAGTGGCAGGGAGCAGGGGCTCTGCATGAGCTCTACTCCGGAGGCGGGCCTAGTAACAGAGGCCCAGGCCTGCAAGAGGGAGAAGGAAGGAAGAGGAGCGGAGAAGGCTCCAGGAACGAGGAATGAAGGGATCCCAGGGGTGCGGACGGGCGAGTCGCCACCGCATGCCCGAATCCACCTGCGTGGAGGGGTCAGGCCAAAGGGGGAGACCGGTCCCCGAACTAGTGGAGGCAGGAAACGACCCTCAGCTAGAAACCGGAGGCTCTGACATTTTATGTGGCGCAGCCCCTTGCTCCACCCGCTAGGAAGGCACCACATAGGGTCAGGGAAACTGGCGCCAAGTTTACCAAGAGGAGGCCCGAGGCAGCCGGACAGAAGTGTTGGTAAGAAAGGCCAGACAAAGGACACACAAAGGGGGTCCTGTGAAGCGCTCCAAAGTAATCTGGGAGTTGTCTGAGCCCCTCACCTGGTGAGCACAGTACGACGTGGGCAGCCGTTACCTGCAGACGTGGTCTGGATAATAAGAACTGTGAGTAAAGGCCCTGAACTGCATCACTGACTCCGTGTCGTTACTGCTGCTGCCCTGCACCATCACCCCCATCCTCCGCATACACTGCCCTGAGGCTATACTCCTCCCGTGGGGAGTTATGCTACGCTCTGCTGCACCCACAACACCAGCCTTAACGGTCTGCCCTGTAGCGGCGGTTCACTCTGACCGCAATCCACGGGTGGCGTCGTCGGACATTTAAACATCAAAACCACATAAATAGTTCCGCCACCGGTTTGACCGCCCTGAGCCACGGAACCGGATCGCCGCCACCAAGACTACAACCACCAGCATCCACCAAAAAGGGTCCGGCTCCGGGTGTCCCAAGGCCCAGGGGGTGCGTCAGAACATTTTCATCACCTTTCACAATCACCAATGGGACAAGGCAGGGATGTCCTCTGTCCCCTCTCTTATACATCCTAGTGACGGAGCACCTGCTCTCATCAATTCGCCATAACCCCAATATTAGGTGGATTGAGGTGGGAGGCACCGAGTACAAGTGCTCTCTATTTGCTGATGATGTCCTAGTATATATCACTCAATCACATATATCCATCCCTGCTGTTATGGCTGAAATAGATCACTTTGTTACATGGTAAAATTTTAAAATCAATGCAGCGAAGTCTGAGGCCCTCGATGTCTCCCTCCCTAAATCCATATAGGATTCCATCCAGTCCAACTTTCCCTTTGCCTGGCCCTCACAGGGTATCAAATACTTAGGAATTCCTATTCATAGAGACCTCTCCCATCTATGTTATCTTAATTTTGGGCCCTTTATTGAACAATTCCATACAGACCACGGTTGGCAAGTTGGAACTGTGAGATTCACTACGTGCACCACTGGTATTTTGTGGAAAAGCACATGTAAGATTCTGCAACAGTCTCTGCTGATACTCCTGCATGCGTGCATCCCTTTCTATGGCAGGAATAATTTCTGCAAATTTACTTTTGTACCGGGGATCTAACAGTGTGGCAACCCAGTAGTCAAGATTATTTCTAATTCTCACAATTCGAGGGTCATGTTGCAGGTAGTGCAGCAAGAAAGCACTCATGTGTGTTGCGCATTCAGGAGCACCAAGTCCCTGTTGTGTTGGTGGCGAGGTAACAATCATGCTTCCTTCCTCTGTCCTCTCCCCCCAACCTCGCACAACAGAAATGTGATCAAGGTCTCCCTCATCTGATGAGTCTTCCATCAGTTCGTCCTCCACTTCTTCCTGGGCTCCTGCACCTTCCTCACTAGTTTGGCTGCTACCATGCGCCCTGGTAAAATCATCTCCCCCACCCTCACATGCCTGCCGCCCTGGTGCTGCCGACCGTCTGGACCTTGCAGATGTTAGCCCTTCCGCATACAACTCCTCCTCCTCTACTTCCTCCACCTCCTCTTGTGCCACCACCTGACTCCGAATTCTGTTTAACATGTGCTCCAGCATGTAAATCACCGGAATAGTCATGCTGATAATGGCATCGTCAGCACTAAACATCTTCGTCGCCATTTCAAAACTGTGCAGAAGGGTGCATAGGTCCCTGATCTGAGACCACTCCTCCAGCGTGATTTGCCCCACCTCTGAATCTCGTTGGCCCAGGCTATACGTCAGAACGTATTGCACCAGGGCTTGTCGGTGCTGCCACAGTCGCTGCAACATGTGCAGAGTTGAATTCCACCGGGTAGGCACATCGCATTTTAGCCGGTGAAGTGGCAGGCCCAACGACTTCTGTAGAGATGTAAGTCGCTGAGCTGCGGGATGCGAACGGCGGAAGTGAGCACACAGCGACCGTGCCCTCTGCAGAAGGCCATCTAGTCTGGGATAGTGGGCTAAAAATTGCTGGACAACCAGGTTCAACACGTGAGCCATACAAGGCACGTGTGTGACATTGCCCCGGCGAAGGGCCGCACCCAGGTTTGCAGCATTGTCGCACACGGCCTTCCCTGGTTTCAGGTCCAGTGGAGACAACCATTCATGAAATTGGTTCTCCAGAGCTGACCACAACTCCTCAGCTGTGTGACTCACATTTCCCAGACATTTCAATGTAAAAACCGCCTGATGACGTTGAGCCCTACTGCCAGCATAGTAAGGAGGTGTGCAGGATCCCTTCTGCGCAGTTAGAAAGCTTGTGGCATGACCAGACAGGCTTTGGGTGCAGGTGGAAGACCGAGAGGAGGTTGAGGAGGCAGAAGCAGTGGAGGAAAAATGACATAAAGAGGATTGACGCACAACTCGTGGGGACGGCAAGACTTGGACAGCAGCCCCTTGTCCTGCTGTCACCATAGTTACCCAGTGCCCAGTCAGCGACATGTAACGCCCCTGTCCATGCCTACTCGTCCAAGTGTCTGTGGTGAAATGCACCCTGTCACACACAGAGTTTCTCAAAGAAGCGGTGATGTTGTGTGCGACATGCTGGTGGAGCGCAGGCACACCTTTCTTTGAGAAGTAGTGCCGACTGGGCATCTGGTACTGGGGCACTGCGACGGACATAAGGTCTCGAAAATCCTCTGTGTCCACCAGGCGGAAAGGCAGCATTTCTGTAGCCAAGAGCTTGCAGATGGTGAAATTCAACCTCTTAGCTTTCTCATGGCTAGGAGGAAATGGTCTTTTACTTGTCCACATCTGAGGGACCGAGGGCTGGCTATTGTGCTTAGACGGGGTTGATAAGGGTGTCCCCGGCAAACTGCCGGTCTGTGAGGAAGATGCAGGCGGACATGTTAGGTTGCCTTGATCCAAAGGTGGTGCTATCGATGTCGGACAGCGCTCAAGACCAGCTGGTGTTACCACCTCCAAAGAAAATGATGACCTGCCAATCACGCTGGCTGTTGCGGGTAAAGAGGTGGCAGGTCTGCGCCCCAAAACAGGTGTGACTGCTGTCCCCCCAGTCACAGAGGATGAAGAGGCCGCGGATGCACAAGGTATGGCAGACGGTGGTTGGCCCGGCCGGCTAGACCGCATTGTAGCACACTGAGCTTCCCACTGCAACTTATGCTTCATGTCCATGTGCCGGTTCATGCATGAAGTACTCAAACTATGTATTTTTTGGCCTCTACTTAGCTTTTGCTGACAAATGTTACAGATAACACGAGTTGGGTCATCTTTATCGATCTGAAAAAATGCCCAGGCTATGCAAGGCTTAGCACCCATGCGACCTGAAGAGCCACCACGACTTGTGGTGAGAGGCAGAGTTGTGTTTGAGGATGCAGTTGTTGACGTGCTTCCAGTACTACGTCTCTGTCCAGGAAGGCGCAACCTGACCTCGTCGTCACTAGCATCTTCCTCCACCTCCTCTGCTGACCTCATCTCTTGGCTGACTGTGGGTTGACAGTAAGTGGGATCTCCGACCTCATCATCATCACCCTGTGCGTTATCACACCCGTCTTCCTCAGAGCCAACCTGTTCCTGCCCTGACAAAAAACTAAAGTTGTCGCTCCAATCAGGTATTTGAGTCTTATCATCGTCTTCCTCATTGTCTCCACCAACAGGAGTTACAGTTTGGGAATGAGGGTCTACATTATGGTCAGAACCTTCTGCGTCTGGTCCTGGATCCGACTCATAAAGATTCTGGGCATCAGTGCAGATCATTTCCTCGTCTGGATTCACAGAAGCGCTGGAGTCGACCTCTGATTCCCAGGCTATAGTATGAGTAAACAGCTCTGCAGACTCAACCTGTTCTACCTCATACTCAGACGGGCAGCTGGAGATTTGGGAGCTGTGAGGAAGCAAGTGCGATTTGGGTGACACCTTTGAGGACTGGAGTATTTGTGATGTTGAAGTTGATGTGGAGGAGAGCCCACTTAAAGGAGCACTTGATATCCGTTGAAGCACCTGCTGTTTTTGTGCCTCATCTGGAATTTGTAGCGATTGGCGTGGCCGTAAGAAAGGGATCTTATCACATTGTCCGCTAAAAGAAGTAGACATTTTAGTTTGGCTGGAAGATGGTCTTTCTTCTGCACCTACCCCACGGACACAACCTTTTTTCCCCTTCCCAACACGCCTATTCCCCTTTCCACCAGCAGCAGGCCTTTTTCCACTCATTTTGGTGGTTAACTAATTCACAACTCTGGAGTTGTTTGCACAAAAAAACAATGGATGGTAACCGAGCAGAGCTGAGTGGCCAAACTGTGGTATTAGGCCAAAACTATTGGCTGGGTTAGATGCAGAAAAAAATTATTTTTAATTTGCAACCTGATGGAGGTCAGTATAGATGGACTAATAGACCAAGTCCCACACACCGCTAGAAGCCCAAATATTTTTTCAGAGCTAGATGCAGAAAATTTTTTTATTCAATTTGCAACCTGATGGAGGTCAGTATAGATGGACTAATAGACCAAGTCCCACACACTGCTAGAAGCCCAAATATTTTTTCAGAGCTAGATGCAGAAAAAAATTATTTTTAATTTGCAACCTGATGGAGGTCAGTATAGATGGACTAATAGACCAAGTCCCACACACCGCTAGAAGCCCAAATATTTTTTCAGAGCTAGATGCAGAAAAAAATTATATTCAATTTGCAACCTGCTGGAGGTCAGTATAGAAGGACTAATAGAACAAGTCCCACACACTGCTAGAAGCCCAAATATTTTTTCAGAGCTAAATGAAGAAAAAAATTATTTTTAATTTGCAACCTGATGGAGGTCAGTATAGATGGACTAATAGACCAAGTCCCACACACTGCTAGAAGCCCAAATATTTTTTCAGAGCTAGATGCAGAAAAAAATTATATTCAGTTTGCAACCTGATGGAGGTCAGTATAGATGGACTAATAGAATGATGCTATGCCCAAAAGATTTTACTTCACTAGGTGCAGTAAAAAAATTGGTATTCTATACACAGGTGGTATATCTTGCAACACAGATAGGCTACTCCACTGACTAACACACTCTGCAATAGGCCAAAAAGGATTAGCTTTGCTAGATTCAGCCAAATGCTGTGAAAAAAACTTGCACAGCACTGGCACAGACCTGCCTGGCAAAAACTGATAGGAACTCATGTAACCTAGTCCTGAAAAGGACTCCAATTACAATTAGTCTTTACTCCCACAATCTATCATACACTGCCAATCACACATGCCCTTGCTTGTGTGAAAAAAAGCACTTCGCTCCGTGTGTGCGCTGCTGATAGGCTGACAGATTGCACCTCCCCACTGCAAATGCGGGAAAGAGAAAAAAAAATGGAGATCTTCATTGTTCCTGCAGAGATCCATCCCCTGCCCCTCCCCCCGCCCCGCTGTACACTCAAACTGCGTATTAACATTAATTTTCATCATTACTGAGAAAAAATCCAGTTATGATTTTGGTGCACGAACAGTTATCGAACATAACCTCGAACAGCCGAATTTTTCTCAAATTGTTCGTGTTCGCCGACCGGCTCGAACACCGCCCAAAACAGCTCGAATTTGAGATTGGCGAACAGTTCGAGTAGAACAACGCTCATCTCTAATGATAATGTCTTCAGTTCTCTTCCAGATCCAGATCAAGACTCTAGCAGCCATATGCTGCAACCTGGAGACTGGGTGGTTATAAAAAGACACGTGAGGAAAAGCCTAGATCCACGGTTTGACGGACCCTTTCAAGTTCTGCTGACCACAAGCACAGCCGTTAAGCTAGAGGGAAAAGAGACCTGGATCCACGCGTCCCATTGCAAAAAGATACTAGGAGAACCAGCGGACAAAGAATGAAGACATTGTTTATACTTACCTGCATCCTTGCGACCACAGGTGCATGGACTAGGTTGAGCACCACAGATGGAGACGACAATAGATTCATTAAACACCATCTTGCTCTAATCGATGGACTAAAGGAGCAAAACCAGACCATTGCTAATTGTTGGATATGTACACATGCCCCTGTGACATCCACTAGCATACCCTTTCTCGCTGTCCCAGTCTCATGGGAAGAGATAAACTTTTGGGTGAACTGTTCAGATACTTGGGCCAATAATGCCACACAGAGACTGTTGGGATACCACTGTTGGGATTCCCGTAGTAGGATGGACAAAATTTCCCTGGTGGCAAGGGAACCTGACGGGTCAAATAATTCCCAGGTTGTATATAGCATTTAAAGGAGGGGAGTGGGTACCTCGTAACAAAGCAAAAATTACTGATCTAGGGAAAATACCTGAACAAGGATTGAAAATAAGTTTTAATGCCACTTCAGGAAGCAGTGATGCCTTTAAACCTTCCCTGTTGGAAAGATATCTACACACTTCTAATTGGGTGAATAATGTTTATTTTAAAAACGGGACAAGTGATACCTGTGCCAAAATACCTGGCAATCTACAGTGTAATGAAAGCTCAAGTTATCAGAGAGGTGCACCTACGTGTGGCAATCCTGATGCTGGCTATTATTCCCCTATAGGTCAAGTGCCTGGGTGGTGTATGATGTCAAATGTTTCTAAGTTTGTTGATTTAGTTCACCATCTAATACTGCAACATTCAGCATTATGGAATCTCCCCTTATCCATGTATTGGGTATGTGGAGACAAGGCTTTCAAGTGGCTCCCAGTAGGAGTAACAGGAACTTGTACTTTAGCCAGATTGACACCCGCAACTTATATTGTTACTCCAGACCAGCTAGATCCTTTGTCTATCCCAAAACATACACTGCATAAGCGATCAGCAGACAATAAAGAAAGACCAAGTGGGAGACCCCATATAGTTCAAATGGGAGGGGTAAACAAATTTTTCAGTGCATTATTTATATATCCTATGTTGACACAAATGTGGTATAAATTAGTAGAAGCTACGGACTATCTTGATGATCAGATTTGGGATATTTTAGAAGAAGTTAATGGATCTCTTGCAGTACAGAATCAATTGATTATTGTCACGAACCAACATACCCTTGTACTAGATTATTTAACAGCAGCACAAGGAGGGATGTGCCAGATAATAGGGCCCGCATGCTGTCATTATATAGACAATTCTAGTGTATTGACGCTGAAACATAAGTTAGAGGACGTTGTAAAACTAAGGAAGCTTTATGATGAGGCCAACCTCAAGAATCAGGATTCCTGGTGGGCAAACACCTTTTCCTTTCTAAATCCTGCTAATTGGTTTAAAGGTATCGGTGGGTGGTTGGCTGGTATAGTGCAAGCTATTTTACAGGTTTTGCTAATGTGTCTTGCGGTTTATTTGGTTTTTGAGCTTTTTCTAATGTGTATTCAGCGGTGTACTAAAAGAAAATATAGAGAAACATATTGATAAATGAAGGAACAAAAGGATGGAATGTTAGAGCAGAAGATGAGGCCCTCAAGTTTAAAGACCCCATCTATGCTATATAAGTCTGAAAGTTACATTAGGTCAAAATAACACCAGCTGTGAATGTTCCTTCTTGAATCAATAATGCGTCCTTGCTAGTCATCAGAATGTATCTGATTAAATGTGTCTAAATAAATGTGTCCGAATAAATGTTTCAACGCAAGCATAGACATCACAAGAATAGAAACTAGTCTTTGTGTGCTAAAATTGTATAATCAAACCATATATGGTAAATCCGTTTCCTGCCTTCAGAGTGGATATAAACCCATGCTTTGTAATAAAGTTTAGAGCTTGTTTGACACACATCTTGTCCTGTGTCTCAGTCTCTCCGAGCTCGTAATCCAAAGGATAGAAGACTCAGAATGCAGTGACCACAGTGCCAATAAGACAAGCACCCCCTGTAGGACTGTGGGTTTCGGTAACTGCGGAGGGCTCGCGGCCTTGCAACTTTTTTTTTCATGGGTACCTTCTGCTACCTATCCGGGTTCCAGTACCGTCAGCTGGTTCTCAGCAGTGCCTTTGGCTTAGGTGCCTCCTTCTCGGTATCCAAGTTCCACCAACGTCTGCTGGTCCTTGGTAGTGCTCTCTGGCACAGGTACCTCCTGCTTAGCAACCGAGTTCCAGTACCGTCAGCTGGTCCTCGGTAGTTCCATTGGCTCTTGTACCTTCTGCTACCCATCCGGGTTCCAGTACCGTCAGCTGGTTCTCGGCAGTGTCTTTGGCATGGGTACTCCCTCCTGCCCAGCCTGGTTCCAGCATGACAGCTGTTTCCGGGTGGTGTCACCGTCACTTTGCCTCCAATGCGTTGTCCTGTCGTGTTGTGGTCGGGTTAGCCGACTCTATGGTGCCTGCAGTTTAGGTGACTCCTATGTGGGCTGCGGGATCTGGCAATGAAGGCTGATTCCATAGTGCCAATAAGACAAGCACCCCCTGTAGGACTGTGGGTTTCGGTAACTGCGGCCGGCTCGCGGCCTTGCAACTTTTTTTTTATGGGTACCTTCTGCTACCCATCCGGGTTCCAGTACCGTCAGCTGGTTCTCGGCAGTGCCTTTGGCTTAGGTGCCTCCTTCTCGGTATCCAAGTTCCACCAATGTCGGCTGGTCCATGGTAGTGCTTTCTGGCACAGGTACCTCCTGCTTAGTAACCGAGTTCCAGTACCGTCAGCTGGTCCTCGGTAGTTCCATTGGCTCTTGTACCTTCTGCTACCTATCCGGGTTCCAGTACCGTCAGCTGGTCCTCGGTAGTTCCAATTGCTCTTATACCTTCTGCTACCCATCCGGGTTCCAGTACCATCAGCTGGTTCTCGGCAGTGCCTTTGGCTTAGGTGCCTCCTTCTCAGTATCCAAGTTCCACCAACGTCTGCTGGTCCTTGGTAGTGCTTTCTGGCACAGGTACCTCCTGCTTAGTAACCGAGTTCCAGTACCGTCAGCTGGTCCTCGGTAGTTCCATTAGCTCTTGTACCTTCTGCTACCCATCCGGGTTCCAGTACCGTCAGCTGGTTCTGGCAGTGTCTTTGGCATGGGTACTCCCTCCTGCCCAGCCTGGTTCCAGCACGACAGCTGTTTCCAAGTAGTGTCAACGTCACTTTGGCTCCAATGCGTTGTCCTGTCGTGTTGCGGTAGGGTTAGCCGACTCTATGGTGCCTGCAGTTTAGGTGACTCCTATGTGGGCTGCGGGATCTGGCAATGAAGGCTGATTCCATAGTGCCAATAAGACAAGCACCCCCTGTAGGACTGTGGGTTTCGGTAACTGCGGCTGGCTCGCGGCCTTGCAACTTTTTTTTTCATGGGTACCTTCTGCTACCCATCCGGGTTCCAGTACCGTCAGCTGGTTCTCGGCAGTGCCTTTGGCTTAGGTGCCTCCTTATCGGTATCCAAGTTCCACCAACGTCTGCTGGTCCTTGGTAGTGCTTTCTGGCACAGGTACCTCCTGCTTAGTAACTGAGTTCCAGTACCGTCAGCTGGTCCTCGGTAGTTCCATTGGCTCTTGTACCTTCTGCTACCCATCTGGGTTCCAGTACCATCAGCTGGTTCTCGGCAGTTCCTCAGCCTTCTTGTACCTTCTGCTACATTTCCAAGTTCAAGCTTTTTGAAATGGTTCTTGGTAATCACTCTGGATCTCCCTGACGAGGACCCTGAAGACGAGGACCCTGAAGACCACCCCGAAGAAGACGAGAACCCCGAAGACGAGGACCCTGAAGACGAGGACCCTGAAGACCACCCCGAAGAAGACGAGGACCCAGAAGACGATGACCCTGAAGACGACGACCCTGAAGACCACCCCGAAGAAGATGAGTACCCCGAAGACGAGGACCCTGAAGACGAGGACCCTGAAGACCACCCCGAAGAGGAGGACCCCGACGACGATGACCCTGAAGACAACGACCCTGAAGACCACCCCGAAGAAGACGAGGACCCCGAAGACGATGACCCTGAAGACAAGTATCCTGAAGACGAGGACCCTGAAGACCACCCCGAAGAAGACGAGGACCCCGAAGATGACGACCCTGAAGACGAGGACCCTGAAGACCACCCCGAAGAAGACGAGGACCCCGAAGACGACGACCCTGAAGACGACAACCCTGAAGACCACCCCGAAGAAAACCAAGAAGATGACCCTGAAGAAGATGACCAAGAGGACAAAGAACAAGAAGACAACCACCAAGATACAGAAGAACAAGAGACAGAAAACCAAGAAGCAGAAGTACAAGAAGCTGCAGAACAAAAAGCGGAAGAACATTAAGCATAAGACTAAAAATCAGAGCAAAAGATATTATCTAAATTATAAGCAGAAGATGACTAAGCAGTGTATGGGTGTGAGTCCGTTCCTCCTCGTGGTGCCCCCGGAAAAGACCTGCTGCTGCAGGGCAAACTGAACGCGGACAAATCCTGTTGTAAATCTTTTGTGATGGGCAGAACGAAAGGTGTAATGTTCAAACTTTTATAGATAACAACTACAGGAATGCCTGTCACAAATAAGAATATGATGAAGAAGAAGAATATGAAGAAGATGAAGAAGTAGAATATGAAGAAGAATAATAGTTGAATAAGAAGAATATGAAGAATGTAAAAAAAAAGAATAATATGAAGAAGGTGAAGAAGAAGGTGAAGAAGAAGTTGATGAAAAAGATGCTGATGCTGAGGATGATGAAGGAGAAAGTGTGGGAGAAGTAAAAAAGAAGGTGAAGAGCATGGAAGTAGTGAAACATAAATATCTGACAAAATATAAAAAAACTTAACAGTCAATATTTCCGTAACTCAGAACGTCTTAAAAAAAATATTAATTCCTGCTATTCCATTTGATTGGGCTAAACCTCTATGCCTTTATTGTCTCCCCCACCTCCCCCAATACATTCTACATTATTCTTAGTTGTTTTCCTTCATGTAGAATTAACCTACAAGGAAAGAAAGGGTTTATTTTTATTCCGATATTTGTGTCCCATTGACTTGCATTGGGTTCCGGTATCGGAATCGGCGATATCCGATACTTTTTGGGTATCGGTCCAATCCAATCCGATCCGATATTTCCCGATATCGGAAGGTATCGCTCAACACTAGTGTGGAGGTATGGTGGGTGCAGTGCCGCGCAGGAATAAACAAGCGGAGGCGGTGGATAAAGTCATCCTGGTCTTTACTCACTTTAGATGTACTTTTAGCCGCAAAGCTTCTCTCTGCTACACACGGCGCACTGCGGCCACCGGGTAGGGGGTTCAGCACTTCTCAGGTAGATCAAGAGCACCTGTCAAGACCCCGCTGGTGTGTTCCTCTCCTTTTTCTCTCCTCCCGCTTGTGTTCCTCCCTGGGATCCACTAAGCCGCCGGGCTTTTCCAACAGTGACGTGAAGTACACAGTCAGATATCGGGGGCCGGTCACCCCTCTTGCAGCAGGAATCCCTCTGGCTAAGCCAGAGTGAAGAATACAGGTGGCGACTCCGCTCCGTCCGTATTCCCCTGGGATCCTTTTGCCTGTGGAGCCTATCTCCTCTGCACCCCTCCAAGGCCTTCTTAGAACAGGACCCTGACCGGGCAGAGACACTGGTTAACTCTGACCCGCTCCTCGTCTCAAGGCCAGAGAAAAAGGACCGTGAATCTTCAGCCAGCTGCAGACTCTTGCTGGACCCTGACAGAAGACCACAATCAAAAGACTTTGAACTAAAGATGGCCGTTTATTATATATGGTTCTATAAGTGCTTCCTGTAAGTGTTTCCTCCACCCTCACCCACTACTTCGTTCCCCCTGTCTTTGGTTCCCCCCCATCTCCTCTATCCCGGGCCAGGGCAGCACCCTGGTGCATTTAGGCCCCCTACAGGACATTTGTGGTGAAGTGTTGAGTGCGAAGTGGGGTTCTGAGTGATGCTCCATCCTTACCTGGGAGAGGAGATACCACATCTCTATCTGAGGTGCAGTACCCCTGTGGCGACTGAACCCTCAGGGGCGCCACACAACAAATAAAAAAACAAAAGACGTAACATGACAAATATAATACAGAACATCTATCTATATAATTGTCTTATCCCGCCTGTCTGTCTGTCTTTCTGTCTGTCTGTCTGTCTGTCCTGTAAATCCTGCGGCCGGACCAATCAGCGACGCGGCATTTCAGAAAAACATGGCGGCCGTTAGCGGCTCATGTGTGGCACGGAGGTCAGCGGCGATGCAGCCGGGAGATGCAGCCGGCTGCTCGCAGCATAAGTCCCCCGACCGCAGGCGCCGCTGACCTACATGCGGCTATCGTCGGAAGATCAGCGGCTACGGCCGCTTATCTCCCAAGGACAAGTGTGACGCCCCTCCCCTCCTCTCCCCTCCACTCCTTTCCCCTCCTCTCCCCTCCCCTGTCCTCCCGTCCCTCCCCCCGCTCGATCAGGACCCCGGCACCCGGCGTCATACTTACCCCTCCCCTCCCCTCCTCTCCCCTCCCCTCTCCTCTCCTCCCGTCCCTCCCCCCGCTCGATCAGGACCCCGGCACCCGGCGTCATACTTACCCCTCCCCGTGCCTGCGCAGCAGTTCCTGTGTCTTCCGCTGCAGCTCTGTGACGTCTCAGGTCAGAGGGCGCGGTGAAGTCTTTACACCGCGCTCTCTCCTGACCGGTCACAGCGCACAGCGTGAAGATGCCGGCTACGCTGGAGTCCAGAGAAGCAGTGAGGTGAGTATTGGATTTTTTTTTTTTTTGTACGGGGCCATAGGGGACCTGCATGGGGCACTATGGGGGGATGGGACATCCTGCATGGGGTATTATATAGGGGGGATGTGACAGCCTGCATGGGGTATTATATGGGGGGAGAGGTGACATCCTGCATGGGGTATTATATAGGGGGGGATGTGACAGCCTGCATGGGGCATTATATGGGGGGAGAGGTGACATCCTACATGGGGCATTATATGGGGGAGAGGTGACATCCTGCATGGGGTATTATATAGGGGGATGTGACATCCTGCATGGGGCACTATAGTGGGATGTCACTTCCTGCATGGGGCATTATATAGGGGGGATGTGACATCCTGCATGGGGTATTATATAGGGGGGATGTGACATCCTGCATGGGGTATTATATGGGGGGAGAGGTGACATCCTGCATGGGGTATTATATAGGGGGGATGTGACAGCCTGCATGGGGCATTATATGGGGGGAGAGGTGACATCCTACATGGGGCATTATATGGGGGAGAGGTGGAATCCTGCATGGGGTATTATATAGGGGGGATGTGACATCCTGCATGGGGTATTATATAGGGGGGATGTGACATCCTGCATGGGGTATTATATGCATGGGGTATTATATACGGGGGGATGTGACTTCCTGCATGGGGCATTATAAAGGAGGGTCGGGAGACATATGCTAGAATACCCGATGCGTTAGATGGGCCACCATCTAGTAAAACTATAAAGATAGATATGACGTAATGCTTAAGTGAGGACCACAAGATCTGGCAGATACAGACACCAAGTCTATGAGCAATGGTGAAAAATATATATTGCAGTTTGTAACAGCCACAAAATAATATACATGAAGACCAGAGTTGGAGGTAGGCAGTTCCCTAACTCCAAAATATATATAGTGTAGAAGATACTATGTCTCTATGGGGAAATAAATATGCAGGCTACAACGCAAAATAGAAATAAGCAATACTTAACATGGGACTATAAAAAATGAAACAGATGGTGCATAGAAGGTGGGGGGATTGAATGGTGGTCACAAAGAAGCCCCAAGTCCAAAGTCCACTGGAGAGTCCTGATATAGAACTAATTTATCCCAAACTGTAAAATAAGATACAAAGCGGAACCTTATCATATATGTCAGGCCACTAACGGATGGAGCAGAACATGAGGAATGGGTGGGAAAGCAGGAGGGGTAGTTTTATTGTCATAAAAAAACAGAAGAGAGAAAGAGGTGGAAAATGAAACCATGCTAGGAGCAGATAAAAAGTGTAGAGGAAGGGAAAAAAACATAGGAAAAGACTGAATAAGAGGAAAGAAAAATAAAATAAAAATGAAGATGAAAAAAAAATAAAGGAAAAAATAAAATTAATAAAAAATAAAATAAAAAAATAAAGATGAAAAAAGGGGAAAAATAAAGATAAAAGATGAAAAATAAAGAAAAATAATGAAAAATGAACCATAAGGAATAAAAAATAATAGCTTATTCAGAAAGAATAAATAATAATAATCAAAGAAATTAAAAAATATGTAGCAGCCCGATGTGCTCCAGGTTCCTAAATACATGGGATGATGAGATTCCTGATATAAAACGGATCAAGAAGACTGTCCTCCTGTCTTGAATAATAAATACTTTGATCTCTGCAATATTCACATAATTCCGATACTTCAATGTCCTATATATTAATATATTTTACTGTATTGCAGTTACCTATTGTTAAATGTGTGATACAATACCTGCAACATTGTTTTAAAATGGATATTTACTGATGTTTATAACAGGATTCAGATTTATATCTTATTGCTGTATGTTTGTAACATTTATTATAAAGAATTCTTCAAGAAACGAGTTTAAAAAAAACAATAATAATTCTGCACACATAGATATTCTCATAAGAAAGACAAAACCTCACTTTTATTTTCCTAAATATTCAGGGTTCAGGTTTATTAACGTTTTAAATTGACCGACTGCACTGGAGTTGTTCAATATTAAAATGAATAATCAAAAATACAAATTCAGCACAGAGTGCATATATATATATGTATATATATATATATATATATATATATATATATATATATATATATATAAAATATATATTTATTTATTTATAAGCAAAAGTTTGGTTCATCATCCTCCAAATTTGATATCTATCTATCTAATCCAAAAATATGGAGGCAGCACACAGTTGAAGAAATTTTTTTTTTTATTATTTAATAGCCCATGTGGCGACGTTTCGGTCCAGTATTGTGCACCTTTCTGAAGCTACATGGGCTATTACATAATATAAATTTTTCTAATTCATCTGTGTGCTGCCTACATATTTTTGGATTATATTAGAGGACTGGTATGTAACAAGGGGGCTTTTCACCTAAACTTTTTGCTTGTGCTGTTTTTTATCTTATTTCATATCTATCTTATCTATCTATCTTATCTATCTATCTATCTATCTATCCATCTATCTCATTGTGAGGTGAGATCAGAATAAAAATGATGTCACAAGTGATGTGATGACATCATCGCATTCTATATCCCTGTGTTCCGGCCTAAGGGAAACCACTGCCTTACAGACTCCCAAGGGTGAGGCAGCCCCTTTTGTTTTTCATCACGAACGAAGCAAAAATTGATTATAAAATGGATAAAGAGAGAAGAAGAGCCCATAGAGATCGGGTTCTCAGTGAGAGGAGAGGATTAAATGAAGAGCAAGTACCATTGTTCGCTATTGGGCGAAAAGACTTTATACTACCGGACGTGGACACTGACGCCTCAGAAATGGCGTCCAAACGTCAAACTCTGGACAAAATGAGAAAGACCAAAAGATACGAGATCCTTACAGAGAGAAGGAAAATGGAGACCCTCACGGAGTCTCACTCTGCAACCTCCGCTGAGCTTCAGAGGGCCATACTTATCTCCTTGAAAAAACTCGGAGATCTGGTGTCACGGGTGTGTTGCCACGAAGATCGTCACGAGTACACAGCCTGACTTCTCGCAGCTGACTTGTTGGTGCTTTGTGTTTTTTCGGCAGTGAAGGAGTTAATTCTCTCTCTCTGGGCTAGCTGAGGTCCAGCCTCGCCCAGCTGCAATCAATGCTTCTTTAGTGAGACTCCTTCATATTCCTGCAGGTCTGTTTGGGAGGTGTCGGTGAAAGCTTTTCATTCAGACTTACAGAGCGGATCGTGGTGTTTGGAGTTGCTGAGATAAGTGTATTTGGAAGTGTTTTTTCCCTTTCCTCGCTTTATCATTTATCTCCTTTCCCGTTGGTGTTCCCTCTGTTGTAGTTGTGTAGAAGTTGTATGCAAGGTGGTTTTGGTTTTTCCCTTGTACTGTCTCGTTCGTCTAAATACTGTGTGTGGGCATATTATTTCTGGTTCCCAATTGTTGTGATCGGGGTCCTTCTCAGGACTAGATTACTGAGGTGCAGGGATCCTCAGGAGGTAGGGGTTACGCTGGCGGCCTGGACCTCTGTACCTTTAACAGTACCTCCAGGTTGAGGGATTAGTCAGGGCCCCAGCTTAGGGTCAGCTTAGGCCCCCTACCTCCAGTATTCTGTGACAGTGTGACATTTTCACCGACCAACTTAGTTTTTCTCCAGCTACCATGGATCCAGTAGCCGGTCTAGCTCGGCAGTTGCAGAGTTTGTCCATGGGGCTGGCGGACGTTAGGTCCAAGGTTTTGCATCCTCTGGAGCAAGCCGGACCAGAACCTAAAGTAGCTCTCCCTGACAGGTTCACTGGGGGGCGGGACAAGTTTTTTGTTTTCCGGGAGGCATGCAAATTGTACTTTCGGCTGCGGCCTCGGTTATCGGGCAGCGAAGAACAAAGGGTGGGAATTGTCATCTCGCTCCTACAAGGGGACCCACAATCTTGGGCGTTCTCTCTTCCCCCAAGCTCCCCGGTTCTCCAGTCAGTGGATAGGTTTTTCGCTGCTCTGGGACTCGTATATGATGACCCAGATCGGATCTCCCTTGCTGAGTCTAAGTTAAGTAGGATTCAGCAGGGAGATCGTCCGGCGGAGGAATTCTGTTCGGAGTTCCGTAGGTGGGCCACGGACACCCAGTGGAATGACCCGGCTCTTAGGAGCCAGTTTTGTCATGGTTTATCCGACAAATTACAGGATGTGTTGGCACAGTATGACTCTCCCGCGTCACTGGAAGCCGCTATGGCCCTTGCCATTCGCGTTGACAGACGGCTTCGGGAGAGGTGCGGGATAACTCTACCCCCTGTAATGTCTCCACCTCCTACAAGGTCCCCTCATATGGTGGTTCCCCTGGTCAGTCCGGAGGAGCCTATTCAATTAGGAGGGACATCATTTCGGGGAAGGGGACCGGTGGAGCGCCATAAGACAGGAAGGTGTTTCCTCTGCGGGAAAAAGGGACATTTTATTGGGGGGTGTCCATCCCGTCCCTTGCAGAGTAAAGAGTCGTCGAAAAAACTGTTGATCCCAGGTTGTGTGGTGGACGGCAATCTGGGAGTAGATATTTCGTCCCTAGGTTCGTCTCAGTTTCTCGTACCGGTGGTGGTGGGTGCGAGAACTGAGAGGATATCTGTTCTTCTGGATAGTGGGGCCGGGGCTAATCTGGTTGATGCTCGGTTTGCCCGGGTTCAAGGTATGCGATTGAGTGAGTTGGCTAAACCCATCCCCATATTCTCGATCGATGCCAGGCCTCTCGGTCAGGGAAGTTTTTTGCAAGCTGTGCATGGCGTAAAACTTCAAGTGGGGGCAATACATAAAGAACTGTTGTCTTGCTACGTGTTGGAGGGTCTTCCCACTCCTATAGTGTTGGGCCTTCCTTGGTTAGCTAAGCATAACCCGGTTATTAATTGGCAAACCAGAGAGATAAGCCAATGGAGTAAATTCTGTAATAAAAACTGCATGAACACGGTCATCGGTGCGGTTACTCCTTGGGTCTTACCTCCATTTCTGGCGGACTTTGAGGATGTATTCTCGGAGAATGGGTGTCAGGAACTACCTCCTCATCGCGAGTATGACTGTTCTGTAAAACTGCTCCCTGAGGCCAAGTTACCTAAAGCTAGGTTGTATAACCTTTCTGGTCCTGAGAGGCAGGCCATGAAGGATTATATTTCTGAAAGTCTGGCTAAGGGGCATATTAGACCTTCATCTTCACCGGTGGCCGCGGGGTTCTTCTTTGTTAAGAAGAAAGATGGAGGCCTACGCCCTTGCCTGGATTTCCGTGAACTTAATCGGATTACGGTCCGAGATCCGTATCCGCTCCCACTTATTCCCGATCTCTTTAATCAGATCGTGGGCGCCAAATGGTTCTCTAAGTTGGATCTCAGGGGGGCGTACAATCTGATTAGGATGAAGGAGGGGGATGAGTGGAAGACGGCTTTTAACACTCCGGAGGGGCATTATGAGAACCTTGTCATGCCATTCGGTCTGACTAATGCCCCGGCGGTGTTTCAACACTTTGTTAATGATATTTTTCGCCACCTGGTGGGACAGTTTGTTGTCATATATCTGGATGATATCTTAATTTACTCGCCGGATCTGGTGTCTCATCAGGAGCACGTTAGACAGGTGTTACAGATCTTGCGGGATAATAAACTGTATGCCAAGTGGGAAAAGTGTGTGTTCGCCGTACAGGAACTCCAGTTTTTAGGCTTCCTGGTTTCAGCGTCCGGTTTTCGTATGGACCCTGGGAAAGTGCGGGCAGTTCTTGAGTGGGATCGGCCGGAGAATCTTAAGGCACTACAACGTTTCCTGGGGTTTGCTAACTATTACCGGAAGTTCATTCGTAATTTCTCGTCCATGGTTAAGCCTCTCACAGACATGACTAAAAAGGGGACGGATTTTTCTAGGTGGTCTGACAAGGCTTGTCAAGCATTCTCCTCCTTGAAAAAATGTTTTGCCTCGGCACCCATACTCATTCAACCTGATGCGTCTCAGCCATTCTTTGTAGAGGTAGACGCTTCCGAGGTAGGGGTGGGAGCAGTATTGTCACAGGGTTCGTCCCCTGGTAAGTGGCATCCGTGCGCCTTTTTCTCTAAAAAATTGTCGTCCGCTGAGAGGAATTACGATGTCGGCAATAGGGAACTCTTGGCCATTAAGTTAGCTTTTGAGGAGTGGCGCCATTTTTTGGAGGGGGCAGTTCATCCGGTCACCGTCATCACCGATCACAAGAACCTGCTATATCTGGAGTCCGCTAAACGTCTGAATCCCAGACAAGCTAGGTGGTCATTGTTTTTTACCAGGTTTAATTTCGTCGTTACATATCGTCCTGGGTCTAAAAATGTAAAGGCGGATGCCTTATCTCGTAGTTTCCCTGGGGCCGGGAATACGAACGACCCGATTCCTATTCTTCAGGAGGGGGTGGTGGTTTCGGCAGTATGCTCTGAGCTGGAGGAGGAGATATTGGAGGCTCAGGGGGACGCCCCTGTTGGACCTCCGGGGAGACTGTTCGTTCCAGATCAGTTGCGACAAAAGGTGATCGAGGCACACCATAACTCAGTTTTTGCAGGACACCCGGGGAGTAAAGCAACTGTGGATCTCCTCTCACGTCGGTTTTGGTGGCCTAACTTGCATAAAGAGGTGGTAACTTTTGTCGCGTCCTGTGGGGTTTGTGCGCGCTCTAAGACCTCACATACCCGTCCGTCTGGGGCCCTTTTACCTTTGAAGATCCCGGAGCGTCCTTGGACTCATCTGTCTATGGACTTTATTACGGACCTCCCTCCGTCTTCGGGTAAAACGGTCATACTCGTTGTAGTGGACAGGTTCAGCAAGATGGCACATTTTATCGCTCTTCCGGCTCTCCCTAATGCTAAAACTCTTGCGCAGGTGTTCATTGGGGAGATTGTGAGGCTTCACGGGGTACCCTCCGAGGTGGTGTCTGATCGGGGGTCTCAGTTTGTGTCCAAGTTCTGGAAGGCGTTTTGTGCACGGCGGGGGATGCATTTGTCATTCTCGTCGGCTTTTCATCCTCAGACCAATGGTCAGACGGAACGTATGAACCAGAGCTTGGAGACATATCTTCGGTGTTTTGTGTCAGAGAACCAGGAGGACTGGGCTTCTTTCCTACCTCTGGCAGAGTTTGCTCTCAATAATAGGCGGAGCGAGTCCACTGGTAAGTCCCCGTTTTTTGGGGCATATGGTTTTCACCCCCAGTTTTGTACTTTCAGTAGGGGGGGGCTCTTCGGGGGTTCCGGAGGAGGAACGATTTTCCTCATCTCTCGCTTCAGTATGGAGAGGGGTGCTGAAGAATCTGAATACTATGGGGAACCGATACAAACGTATGGCTGATAGGAGGAGAGTGTCTGGTCCGGACCTAAGTGTGAACGATCAGGTATGGTTGTCTACCAGGAATATTAAACTTAAGGTTCCCTCCTGGAAACTGGGTCCCAGGTTCATCGGGCCGTACAGAATCAGTTCTATTATTAATCCGGTGGCATTCCGTCTTGACCTCCCCCCTACGTTTAAAATTCACAACGTGTTTCACAGATCATTGCTTAAGAGGTATGTGGCGCCGGTGGTACCGTCACTTTTACCTCCCCCTCCTGTGGTTGTCAATGGTAACTTGGAGTTCCAGGTATCGAGGGTCATTGATTCACGCTTTAATCGCCGGTCCCTTCAGTACTTGGTTCATTGGAAGGGGTATGGTCCTGAGGAGAGGATGTGGGTTCCTGCGTCGGATATTAACGCAGACCGGTTAGTTCGGGCCTTCCACACGACTCACCCGAATAAACCTGGCCCTGAGGGTCCGGAGGCCCCTCGTAGAAGGGGGGGTACTGTCACGGGTGTGTTGCCACGAAGATCGTCACGAGTACACAGCCTGACTTCTCGCAGCTGACTTGTTGGTGCTTTGTGTTTTTTCGGCAGTGAAGGAGTTAATTCTCTCTCTCTGGGCTAGCTGAGGTCCAGCCTCGCCCAGCTGCAATCAATGCTTCTTTAGTGAGACTCCTTCATATTCCTGCAGGTCTGTTTGGGAGGTGTCGGTGAAAGCTTTTCATTCAGACTTACAGAGCGGATCGTGGTGTTTGGAGTTGCTGAGATAAGTGTATTTGGAAGTGTTTTTTCCCTTTCCTCGCTTTATCATTTATCTCCTTTCCCGTTGGTGTTCCCTCTGTTGTAGTTGTGTAGAAGTTGTATGCAAGGTGGTTTTGGTTTTTCCCTTGTACTGTCTCGTTCGTCTAAATACTGTGTGTGGGCATATTATTTCTGGTTCCCAATTGTTGTGATCGGGGTCCTTCTCAGGACTAGATTACTGAGGTGCAGGGATCCTCAGGAGGTAGGGGTTACGCTGGCGGCCTGGACCTCTGTACCTTTAACAGTACCTCCAGGTTGAGGGATTAGTCAGGGCCCCAGCTTAGGGTCAGCTTAGGCCCCCTACCTCCAGTATTCTGTGACAGTGTGACATTTGGTCCCTGAAATACGGAGGAGGAACAAAGATGCCATCCTCAATAAGAGGAGAAACATCAGCGCAGAGTTAGAGCTGGAAGAGGTTCTCCAAGAGACACCGAGACAAGTGACATCCTCCAGATCTGAAAGTCTGGAGGCACCGAAACTACAAAGAGTGGCAGCCCAGAAGAGGATCAGGAACAGCAGAGACTGGGTTGTCCAATGTAGAAGACGTCTCATCTATGCCAACCCCATTATAAATGGGAATGGTGCATTACGGAGGTCGAGGTCATCAGCTGAAAACATCTCCATCCCAGAGAACAAACAGCTGAGTGTTTCTCCACCAAACACATCACTGGATACAGATGGACCAGGTAAGATGGATCTGCTCACTGTAATAAGACTGGGGGTGAGGAGGATTATACTCCTAATATTATGTACTGGCATCAATTATCACAAGTGCAGAAAAACTGTCCTTGTTGCCCATAGCAACCAATCACAATGCGGCTTTCATTGTTCCATAGAATGTTAAGAGATGGAATCTATGTTGTGATTCGTTGCTATGGACAACAAGGACAGTTTTGCTATTGGACAGTTTTGATAAATGAGAGCCCAAATATTAGACATTTCCTGCTCATTTACATAATGCCATTTAAAATTATAAAATTTTCTCTGGAGCTACATTTGTTAACCCCTTATTGACCAGGCAACCTTTTTTTTCTCTCCCTCCTTTGAAAACCCATAACTATTTATTTATTAATTTTTCTGGCAATGTAGCTGTATGTGGACTTGTTTTTTTAGTGGCCGAGCTGTAGTTTTGAACATTATTTATTTTACCATTCAATGTTCTGGAACACGGGGAAAAAGATTTAATCTGTGGTAAAATTGTGGAAAAAAAGTGATTCCAACATTGTTTTTTTCTAGATGTTCATTGAGTGGTAAAAATGACCTGACAAAATGATTCTCCATGTCAGTTACAGCTATGATACTGCTGAACTTGCATAGGGGTTTCTAAAAAATACTTAAGAATTTTATTTAAACAAATGCTTTGTGTGGCCATGTTCTGAGACATTGGAACTGTGTGATTGTGATCGCTGGATGGAGATGTGTGAGGGCTTGATGATTTTTTGCGTGGTGAACTGTAGCTTTTATTGATACCTTTCCTGGGTAGACAGGACATTGTGATATCTTTTTATTGCAATTTTTTAGGTGAATACAGCGCCCCCCAAAAATGCAATTCTAATGTTTAATTTTTTTATCATGTTAGTGTTCACTGTTTGCAATATTTAATTTTATATTTTTGCAAAATCTGACTTATGCGGATACAAGATGTGCTTATAAATATGATTATAATTATGTCAATTTGGTGATTCAAATATTTTTTACATTTTCCCTCTTTTTTAAACTATTTTTTTTTATTTACTTCACTTTTTAGTTTCCTTGGGGACTTAAACCTGTGATTTTCTGATCGCTTGTACTATATACTGTGGTAGAACTGTATATAGATAAATTGACATTCTCGTATGAAATTAAGCCAGGCTGGTCTTAACACTAGGCCAAAAGTGACAGACTGGGGCTTTCAGCAGTAGGCCCAGGTAGTAATTTTAAACAATTGACCCCCTGCAATAGTGTCCTGGGGGGTTAATAGGTGCTGGTGCACTCAAATCAGCAATAGCTTCATTTAAATATCACTGTCAGCATTGAAATGGTTAAACTACAGTAATTGGAGTGTGCTCCAGTCGCTGCAGTTAAAGGCAAGTGTGAGCTATGTAATACAGCCAGCATCTGCCTGATATGGTGCATGCTCAGCTAATGAGCCCGCTTCATACATTTTATACACAACATGACAAACATTTCCATTATGTGTTCGCAAAGGGTTTAATAAATCTTGTATTTTCTCAGCAGATGGAGGCCTTATGATACCCCCTGACATAGCAGACATGCCAGAAGAAGACCCCGGTGATGCTAGAATCTGTATTTCACCCCTGAGAGAAGTCGTCAACACTAATAATACTATTGACTTTGACAGCCTTGACTTCCAGAAAGTTCTTGGAAAGGGAGGCTTCGGAAATGTAAGTGTGAATTTATCCTCCACCATGTTCATCAATGTATCCTGCACCAGATGCACAGGAGGGTTGTACATATTCATTACAGGATGCTCATATGTAATGATATATGAGATAAACTAGTGAACTACTACACACTAATAGATGGGAGTTTGGTCTGATCTGTTGTGATTTTTCTCCAGGTCATCTTGGCATTAGATCTGGTCAATGAAGGACTTCAGGCCATTAAAGTCATGGACAGAAGTTATTGTAGAGAGGACATATTCTCTACAGAGCTAGAAGTCCTGAGAATGGCTGCCGGATGCCCCTACCTAATGACTATGCGGGCGTTTATGGAATCACCATTGGAGTATGTGATAGCCATGGACTATATGGCCGGAGGAGACCTGTTTGACCATATGGCAGATTCAATGCTGTTTAACACAAGGACAACAAGGTAAATGTCTTATACTGAATATTAATAATCCGTTGCCCTCGCACTGTAGTCCTAGAGCAATGGACAACGACAACAGGAGAAAATAATGACATGAAAAGCACACGTGTGTGATCTCCTCATGTTCTCTGTATGATTGTGCATGTAACCACTGATCCATCCTTTCTACTCCACAGACTCTTTGCGGCAGAGATGGTGTGCGGACTCCAGTTCCTGCATGAACGCGGCGTCATACACCGGTAATCATTTCACCTTCATAAATCTGTCACCTGTGACTCTCTGTTGTCTCCTTACATATCTATTGTAGAAAGTTCTTTCCATGAATTGTCCTCACAATCAGTATCTGCTCCTTCTCCCTGCAGTGACCTGAAGCCAGGTAATATCCTCCTCCAAGACACCGGACACATCAAAATCTCCGACTTTGGCTTAGCAGCCATGAATGTATTTGAGGATGGCATAGTGAAGAACAAGGTTGGCACTAAGGGTTACATAGCGCCCGAGGTAAGGAACATCTCTGTGTGATTGATGCCAATAGTAGGATTGAGGGATAATCTGATCCCAATGTATCCTGCTGATATCTAATCACAGACCGGTCCTCATAGTCTCTGTGTGTAAATCCCCTTCCCGGTATATTAAGCTCCTCTCCAATCTCATGTTTCCACAGATAATGGACAGTAAAGGCTACAACCATCTGGCAGACTCCTTTTCCTTCGGCGTCATCTTATATATAATGAGTGTAGGTGACCAGCCATTCTATTGCAAAGGCACAATGGATGAATACCACCAGTCTCTGCGTGATGACATCCCTTATTTTCCACCTGGGATCTGCTGTCATACCATGGACATCATAAAAGGGGTGAGTAAGATCAGATGGATAAGTATGATGGGGGGATTACTAAAAGAGATAGAAGATAAGATGGGAATAGTCCATAGACATTGTGTAAAAACTTGTCAGTAATAATACATAATATAATGACTAATGGTCTCTATCATTTTCTAGCTTCTCTGCAAATCTCCATCTGCCCGATCTGCCATTACATCATCCATCAGATCGCATCCGTTTTTCTATTCTATAGACTGGAGCGATGTGGAGTCCGGCAGAGCCGACCCACCATTCCCATATTGCTATGTAAGTACAACACATACAGACATCCATAGTGTTATCACTACCCAGTAACACACTTACCCACTATACACCTTATCGCTATATCCCCCTAGTACTGTATATACTGTATGTGAGGGGCTGATTCTAAGACGTGTATATTTCTCTTCTTACAGCAGGAGTATTAGGCTGATAAAAATCAGCCCCATTCCAGTAACATCCAGGAATGAAGATTTACATTAATCGGATGAGACAATTACACTGGACTTTCTTATTTACCGGACTGTGACCAACCTACCGAGCTTCCACCACATAACATCCAAGTAGATTTGAGCACCAAACATCCAGGGATTTATTCCGATCGCCATATTTGGGGTCAGGAAGGAATTTTTTTCCCTTGATATGAGGATGATCCAACAACGAGTCCTCAGGGTTATTTTTCGCCTTCCTCTGGATCAACATAGCAAGTAATTAAAGGCTGAAATTGAAGGACTTCTTTCAGCCATACTTGCTATGTTACCATCTGGACGACTCATCTACAATGTGGTGGTAAGGAGACGACTACAAGATATGGACATAAAGAAGGAAGCGGCTGCTCCTTCTCGTACTTGGCCTTGTACAGACAGAAGGAAGCGGCTGCTCCTTCTCCTACTTGGCCATGTACAGACAGAAGGAAGCGGCTGCTCCTTCTCCTACTTGGCCATGTACAGACAGAAGGCAGCGGCTGCTCCTTCCTCTACCAGGCCATGGTCAGACAGAAGGAAGCGGCTGCTCCTTCACCTTCCTGACCATGGTCAGACAGAAGGCCATATGGCTGATCGCGATGCTGAAGGAATCCAGGAAAACTCCAACTATACAGATCACAAGTCACACATTCCTGCTCTTCTCCTCTCTCATGTGTGATCCAGACCTGGATGTCCAAAAGCGGCAAAAGTGTAAGCCGAGGCCTGAGGAGCAGAATCATCTGCTCCTTTCTATAGAAAGTCACTGTATCTACACACTTTCTTTTATCATCATTGCAAATTTGTAACAACTTTATTGCACAAATATATATATATGTATATATAAAACATCTAAGTTTCTTTTGTGCGTTTGGTTAAATTCTTCTCATATACAGACCTGCTTTTTGTTATTTTTATTAATATCATGATAAGGACAAGGTATTTTTGTGCCTTAGGCAAATGAAGCCTATGGTGACCCCCACCAAAGGAATAAGCAAGAAACTGAGGTAACAGGACCCCTAACGCTGCACCTCCCCCCTCCGATCAGCCCGATAATAATCTCTGATGACCACTTCCACTCAAATTATTACTTTTCTCACCAAAAAAATACCAGCACAAGTAAAAAAAATGTGGCGTACTTTAGGGATGAGGCTTAAAAGGGAGCGCAACTTCAAAGTTATATATAGAATCGTTCATTGTTTGTGGACCATTTACACATTACAAGGGACAAATAGCGTTATTAATCCCTGACATTCTATATTTTAAATGTCCTACCCAAGGATAGTGATGGAAACTAATATAGCTGTTAGTATAATGGAGGCCGTGGGTTTCAATTAAGGTCATGTGACAGATGCAACTTGTAACAAAACTGATGGCGTTTCTAGTGCCGTATTCCTGTGTGGCGCCATCCTGTAACAGAGAACACACCGGAAGTAGCCTGCGTCTTGTTGGAGTTACCGGCAGGGGAGGGAGCTGATTACAGCTCTTTTGCTCCTGTCCTGGGCAGCGCTCAGATTGTCTTAAAGAGGCAAATACAATTCAGTGCAGAGAGGGAGCGACAGGCGGTGAGCGGTGTTAGTGACTCACTGAATGCCTGTGACTGGAGGAAGGGGCCGAAACAATGTCATTTTTTTTTTTAAACTGAGCCCCCTCGGGGAGACAAGGGGTAGCGCCCTAGGCTAGTGCCTACCCTGCCTACCTGTCGAACCAGCCCTTATTATGAATCATGTTTTATCATTTTTTTGTGATCTTTATTAATTCATTCTTCGTTCACTTTTTTCCTAATAAATACTATAATCAATGTAGTCTTGACCTATATTTATATCTGTATATGGGCACTTTGTGGTGGTAACAAATCCACATTGTATCAATTTTTCAAAGACCCCGGTGCTGTCATCTTTTTCATATTTTTTTATTATTTTCGAGGAGCTTTTCCACCCTAATGGCAATGTGCCCAGGGCATTCTGGTTAATACCAGATGAAGGGGAATGCAGTCTCCATTATTTGATTGGACTACACCTACACATGATAGGATGAGATACACAGCTCAGCAGACTGTATTATTTGATTGAACTACACATGATAGGATTAGATACACAGCTTAAAGGGAAACCGTCACCAGAAATAACGCTATTAGCCTGCACATATGGGGTTAATCTGCAGGATAACAGCGTTATTATGCTGCCCGGCGCCTGCACTCAGCCAAATACGTGCAGAATCAAAGCTTTCCTGTATTATAAAAACACATTTAAAATACAGCTTCAACATCTGCACCAAAAACACATCAAATAAGGGAGAAAATTCATAAAAAAGGCAGCGAAAATGCAATAATGAGTATTTACTCAGTGTGTGAACTCGGCCTTAAAGACATCAAAAAAGCCAGATGTCATATAGTGATGCTTATGTAAAAATGAAAGAGTTCTGACTAATGTGGCGTCCCTGCAGGTCCAGTTGCCACAGAGGTACTGCATCTCACCCAGAGGTGTGGTACCCCACTCTTAGGTAAGGATGGAGTACTACCCTGGACCCACACATCTACATCCAACACTACACCACGCCAGACCAGCAGGCGGTGCAATATGCACTTGTTCACTGCGGAGCCCTGTCCCTGGCTGGAAGGGGGGGGAACCAAGAGAGGGGGAACCATGTAGTTTGTGTGGATGGAGGAAGAAGTTCAGTAGAGCACAGACTTGGAGTCAGGAGAAAGAGTTGAGTGGAGAGGAGTCTGTGAGAGCTCAGGAGGAGCTCTGCTCAGGAGAGCAAGGAGGAGAGAGAGAGAGGAAAGAAGAGAGGAGCAGTGAGGAGGGCTCCAGGAAGACAGAAGGGATCCCAGAGGCACGGCGAGTGCAGAGGCAACCCGTGACCCCGAATTCACGCTGACGTGGAGGGATCAGGCTGCAGAAGGGGACCGGCCCCAAACTAGTTGAGAACAACCACTCTCAGCTAGCCAACCGGAGGCAGCAGCATTTTCAAGGTGTTGCAGCCAAAATCCACAATTACATCGCCGAAAAGGTGGCCGCATAGGGTCCAGGGGACTGAGAGCACGTCGCCCGACAAGACCCGAGGCCACTAGCTTGGGACACTGATTGTGAGGTGCAGGGCAGGAGGGTGAGAGCCAGCGCAGTGAGACGACCGAAAAAGGTACATAGAACGGGGTCCCGTGTAAGTGCTCCTGAGATACCTGAGGGTTTGCTGGACCCCTACCCCGGAGGACACAGGACGATGTTACACACCGGTAACTGTAACCTGGAGTCTTGAACAACTGTGAGTAAAACCTGAAGACCCACTGTGTCCTTGAATAATTGATGCGCCATCAACTGCCCTGCACTACACTGCACCGACAACATCTACCTCATAAAATCACCATCTACACTGCCCTGGAGCTAAGCTCTGCCTGTGGAGAACTGAACCAACTTTGCTGCGTCACCATCGGCTCCAGTGGATCTGCACCGCAGCGGTAGCCCTATATAGCCGCATACCACAGGTGGCGTCACAAAATATTATTCTCCAAAAACTTTATTCCCGTTTTACTTTTCCTTTAATTGACCACTCTGGGTCGCGGACCGGGTCACCGCCACCATGACATCCCCAGCATCGACCGACCCGGCTACCGAGTACCCCACGGCCCAGGGGGCGCTTCAGATACAACTAAAAATGACAAAAATAAATCCAAGTCCCAATTTGAGATGAGCGGATCGATTTGCAAGACTCCGGTTCATGTTCCAGGGCAGTGGCACCTGGCAGGTAGACGGGAGGCCTGCGGATCTCTTACATTCGGAGTCTCTAGGACAGCCTTTGATTTGTCATGACTGTTATGACATCATCAGTCTGTAAAAAGTTGACTGTAAAAGTTTGAAGTTGTGAAATAGGACCTGCTGTACTATGAATGTTATGTGTTGTATTTAAGTTGATTTTCTCCCCTAGAATTAATGCAATCTTTTCCACTCTGATTCCTGCAGAATTTTAGAGAAAAACCTCCTTATAAATTGGAGTTGTATATACAGCTGACACCAGAAGTTTACATACACTATATAAAAAGACACATATGCATGTTTTTCTCAATATATAACTTGAAATCAGAATAAACCTTTCCCATTTTAGGTCAATTAGGATTACCATAATTTTTACTATTTGCCAAAATGCCAGAATAATGAGAGAGAGAGAATGTTTTAAGGCATTTTTATTACTTACTACAAAGTCAAAAGTTTACATACATTTCATTAGTATTTGGTGCCATTGCCCTTAAACTGAATGACTTGGGTCTGACTTCCACAAGCTTCTCACAATAGTTGGTCGGAATTCGGGCCCATTCCTCCTGACAAAACTGGTGTAACTGATCCAGGTTTGTAGGTCGCCTTGCTCACACCTGCCTTTTCAGCTTTGCCCATAAATTTTCAATAGGATTGAGATGAGGGCTCTGTAATGGCCACTTCAAAACATTGACTTTGTTATCCTTAAGCCACTTTGTTAGCATTTTGGCAGTATGTTTCTGTAACATACCTGGCGGCATCCTTGCATAGTGCTCCATCTCCCACTGTGCAAGAGCGCGCACTTGATCTCCAGTCCAGTCTGCTAGCCTGGCTTCCCTCCATGCTGTTTGCTTGCCTCTGTGTCTGCTGCTTAAGGACGGTGCCCGATCACTTCCTGTTTCTTGTACCTGCTGCAGGCACACCCCTTGTGTGTTCTCAGCCTATTGCTGTCTGTCATCTGCTATTTAACCCAGCTGCTCCAATGAATCCCTGCCTGAGCATTGTGTTTCATTCAGTGTGGTCTTTCACTCTGATTGTGCCAGGTCCCCTTCTGTGTTCTCTTGTCTGCCTATCCTGGAGGCTGTATTTCCAGGCCTGTCTGAACACGCTCCTTGCCTGTTCGTTTCGCCTTCTAGGGGCCGCATACCTAGACCTGCTCCTGTATCTTGTCTGTCCTGTCTGAACACGCTCCTGGCCTGTTCCTCCCACCTTCTAGGGGCTGCATTCCTAGACCCGCTCCTGTATCTTGCTACTGTGTCTGTTCTTGTCTGTATACTCTTCTAGCCTGTTTTCCCGTGTTTCTCTACGTCCGTACCTTTCCTTTTTCTGCACGGTCTGAACTCGTACCTAACTCCTGCTCGTTGTCACTGTACTCCCGGTTGTGAGTTTGTGGTCCACTCGCTACTTCACTGCAAGTACCCTGTGGGTATCTGGTTCTGCCTTTCCCTTCCTGTCTGTTCCGTGTGAACAGAGCCCTGTTCTAGCCTGCTCTGCCTTTGCTCACTGCTCCGGCGGTTCTAGCCTGCTCTGCCTTTGCTCACCGCTCCGGCGGTTCTAGCCTGCTCTGCCTTTGCTCACCGCTCCGGCGGTTCTAGCCTGCTCTGCCTTTGCTCACTGCTCTGGCGGTTCTAGCCTGCTCTGCCTTTGCTCACCGCTCCGGCGGTTCTAGCCTGCTCTGCCTTTGCTCACTGCTCCGTCGGTTCTAGCCTGCTCTGCCTTTGCTCACCGCTCCAGCGGTTCTAACCTCCTCTGCCTTTGCTCACCGCTCTGGCGGTTCTAGCCTGCTCTGCCTTTGCTCACCGCTCCGGCGGTTCTAGCCTGCTCTACCTTTGCTCACCGCTCCGGCGGTTCTAGCCTGCTCTGCCTTTGCTCACCGCTCCGGCGGTTCTAGCCTGCTCTGCCTTTGCTCACCGCTCCACCGGTTCTAGCCTGCTCTGCCTTTGCTCACCGCTCCGGCGGTTCTAGCCTGCTCTGCCTTTGCTCACCGCTCCGGCGGTTCTAGCCTGCTCTGCCTTTGCTCACCGCTCCGGCGGTTCTAGCCTGCTCTGCCTTTGCTCACCGCTCCGGCGGTTCTAGGCTGCTCTGCCTTTGCTCACCGCTCTGGCGGTTCTAGCCTGCTCTGCTCTTGCTCACCGCTCCGGCGGTTCTAGCCTGCTCTGCTCTTGCTCGCCGCTCCTGGCGGTTCTAGCCTGCTCTGCTCTTGCTCGCCGCTCCAGGCGGCCTTGTCCTGCTCTGCTCTTGCTCCGAGCGGCCTTGTCTTGCTCTGCTCTTGCTCGCCGCTCCGGGCGGCCTTGTCTTGCTCTGCTCTTGCTCGCCGCTCCAGGCGGCCTCGTCCTGCTCTGCTCTTGCTCACCGCTCCGGGCGGCCTCGTCCTGCTCTGCTCTTGCTCCGGGCGGCCTTGTCCTGCTCTGCTCTTGCTCGCTGCTCCGGGCGGCCTTGTCCTGCTCTGCTCTTGCTCGCCGCTCCAGGCGGCCTCGTCCTGCTCTGCTCTTGCTCGCCGCTCCGGGCGGCCTCGTCCTGCTCTGCTCTCGCTCGCCGCTCTAGGCGGTCTCGTCCTGCCCTGCTCTCGCTCGCCTCTCTGGGCGGCCTCACTCTGCTGTGTTTGTCCGCCACATCTGTGGTTCTGTTCCTGAGTCCCACTGTGTACTGGGTCCTATCCCGCCTGTGTTCCTACCTGCTAGCGCCTCCCTGTCTGCACTCTAGCCGTGCTTGCCTGTACCCCCCTGCCTGCATACCCGCCTGCCTGCATACCAGTCGTGCCTGCCTATACCCACCAGTCTGTGTGCCAGCCTAACCTGTCTGTTCCTGTATTCCCCTGTGTGGGTCAACAGCCGTGTCCGGGGTCTGTCCTGGAGTAGCACCTGGTCCCTCTGCTCGGTTCCTCCTTGGTGCATTGGCGTCGTATGCCGTCGTGCGACCCTGGTCGGATCGGGTGAATACCTAGTTACGCCCCTCCAGGCATTCACTCTCCGGCATGGTCCAGTGGAATCGCACGCACACGCCGCTCAGCCCGGGCATGTGCATTACAGTTTCAGGTCATTGTCCATTTGGAAGACCCATTTTCTTACCAAGCTTTAACTTCCTGGCTGATGTCTTGAGATGTTGCTTCAGTATTGTCACATGATCTTCTTTTCTCATGATGCCATCTATTTTGTGAAGGGCACCAGACCCTCCTGCAGCAAAACAACCCCACAACATGATGATGCCACCCCCGTATTTCACAGTTGGGATGGTATTCTTAGGCTTCCAAGCTTCTCCCTTTTTCCTCCAAACTTAACGATGGTCATTATGCCCAAAAAGTTCAATTTTAGTTACTTCAGACCACAGGACAAGTTTCCAAAAATTAAAAAAAAATGTGTTCCTGTGTACATTTACAAACATTAATCTGGTTTCTTTATGTTTCTTTTGGAGTAATGACTTCTTCCTGGCAGCATGGACTTTCAGCCTATGTTGATACAGTACTCGTTTCACTGTGGATATTGACACAATCTTATCAGCTTCTGCCATCATCTTCACAAGGTCTTTTGCTTTTGTCCTTGGATTTATATGCACATGTTGGACCAAAGCACGTTCATGTCTGGGACACAGAACCCATTACCTTCCTGAGCAGTATGAATGCTGGACATTCCCATCTTGTTTATACTTATGTATAATTGTTTGTACAGATGAGCGAGGCACCTTCAGGTATCTTGAAATTGTACCCAAGGATGAGCCTGACTTGTGAAAGTCCACATTTCTCTTCCTGATATCTTGGCTGATTTCTTTACACTTTCCCATGATGCTACACAAAAAAGAAGTGTGTTTCAGATGTGCATTAAAATACATTCACATCCAAATTTTTTTTTGCTCTTAATCCTGATTATTTATATCTATAACGCCACTGCTTAAAACCGTGGTCAGACGTGATATGATATTACTTCTGTAATAATCGTGACATGTTTTGGAGCATGCCAAATATTACCCTCCATTTAAAGTCTGCAAGTTATGTGTTGTTCAACATATTCACACTTGGTCGCTGACCAATGCCACATCTATAAGGCCACTGCCTAAAACCATGGTCATCAGACATTATCCGATATTACTGCTGTAATAATCATGACATTTTTTGGAGCATGCCAAATATTACCCTCCATTTAAAGTCTGCCAGCTGTGTGTTATTCATGCTATTCACACTTGGTCTATGACCAATACCACATCTATAAGGCCTAAAACCGTGGTCATCAGACGTTATCTGATATTACTGCGGTAATCATGACGTTTTTTGGAGCTTGCCAAATATTACCCTCCATTTAAAGTCTGCCATTTGTGTGTTGTTCATCCTATTCACACTTTGTCGCTGACCAATACCACATTTATAAGGCCACTGCCTAAAACCGTAGTCATCAGACGTTATCCGATATTACTGACGAGATAATCGTGACATTTTTTGGAGCAAGCTACATATTACCCTCCATTTAAAGTCTGCCAGTTGTGTGTTGTTCATCCTATTCACACTTGATCGCTGCCCAATACCACATCTATAAGGCCATTGCCTAAAACCCTGGTCATCAGACGTGATCCGATATTACTGCAGTTATAATCGTGACATTTTTTGGAGCGGGCCAAAAATTACACTCCATTTAAAATGGGCAAAACGCTTGGCAAGGGACAGTGAAGTGGACGTAATGGTGATGGTGCACGCAAAGGCCTATGCCGTGGGCAAGCTGAAATTATGTCTGCTGAGTGAGCACAACAAGCACCCACATCATGGTCACCCTATCTTCCTGTCCCACTTTGTAGGGGGCAGCGGAACCCCACTCTTAAAGCCAGAGCAGTGTGAAAAGGTTGTTGGTTGGATAGCATATAGTGCTTCCAGTCACTTTGCCACCACCACCACCGTCTTTCACACTGTCCAGTCTCAGTAGCCATGAGTATGGACCACATATTCCTCACCCTGATCCTCCTTACTCCCACTATGCCGAGTGCCCAGAGACAACTGATCCCACACTTGAACGCTCAGAAGAGCTGTTTACTTTCCCATTTATAGATTTGGGCCTCTCTCCTGGCCCGTTTCAAGTGGGGCAAGAAGAGATCACATGTAGCTATGCCCAAATATTTGAGCAGCCATGGTTACATAAGGGCGACGGTCGAAAAGTGCAATTACTGTCGCAAGAGGTGGATGATGATGATGAGACACAATTGCCAGCGAGTCAGAAGGAGGCCCAGGGTGCATACGGGGAAGACGAGGTGGGACATTAACACGAGGAAAGTTGCCAGTCCAACTGTTAGGTCTTCTAGAGTCTGGCTCTTTTTTAAAAACTGTCCAGTTAACCCAAAAAAAGGCTATTTGCAAAATCTGCCATGCCAGCATCATCAGGGGCAGCAAAACTACCAGCCTGACCACCACCAGCAAGCTCAGGCACATGACAGCAAAGCACCCGACTAGTAATGCCAGAGTCCAGAAATAGTGTCTAAGGGTGACCATACTGCCTGTACCGCTGTTGTGCGTGCACACCAATCCTCTGTCCATGGTGCAGGCAAAGATGCCTCCCGCCCTGCACCTGTAGTTTGACACTCACAACCACCACCATCAGCAACCACGTGCACATCCTTGTCCCAGGGCTGCATTCATTTGTCCCTGCCCCAGTCCTTTGAACGCAAGCGCAAATATGCAGCCAACCACCCACAGGCCATAGCACTAAACTGCCACATTTCTAAAATGCTTGCACTTTAAATATTGTCTTTTAGGCTCGTGGAGACACAATCTTTCTTCAACCTCATGGTGGCAGCCATCCCTCAGTACTCGGTTTCCAGCTGCCACTATTTCTCCCTGTGTGGTGTCCCTGCCTTACACAAGCACGTGTCCCAGATCATTAGCCGTGCCCTCAACAATGCAGTTACAGGGAAGGTCCACCTAACCACGGACACATGGACAAGTGCTTGTGGCCAGGGACGATACATCTCGCTGATGGCACACTGGGTTAATAGGGGAAGCCGGGACCCAGTCGGACGGAACACATCCTCCTGACGCCAAGGATTGTGGGCCCTGGGTCAATCAGGGTTGCCCCTACATTATAAAGCTCCTGCACCTCCTCCTCCTCTTCAGCCTCCATCTCCGAAATTACCACATCAGTAGGAAGCTGGAAGCACTGCAGTACTGCCTCGGCCAAGTGGCAACAGGCTGTGCTGAAGCTGATATGCTTATGGGACAAACCGCACACCTCTATGGTGTTGTTGACAACTTTAACAGAGCAGGCAGAACTCTGGCTGTCACCGTTGCACCTACAGCCAGGCATGGTGGTGTGTGACAATGGCCAGAACCTGGTGGTGGCTCTGAAGCTTGGCAACCTCGCACAAGTACCATGCCTGGTCCATGTGCTCAACCTAGTGATTCAGCGGTTTTTCAAAACTTACCCGGATCTGCCGGAGCTGGTTGTCAAAGTACGCCGTCAGTCTGCCCATTTCGGAAAGTCAGCTACAGCTTCCACCACCCTCGCTGTGCTTCAGCAGCGCTTGCAGCTTCCAGCTCATCAACTGGTGTGTGATGTCACCATACAGTAGAACTCAACCTTGCATATGTTGGGGAGGATTTGTGAGCAGCAGAGGGCAGTCGTTGAGTACCAGCTTCAATACGCCTGTCGGTATTCAAGTCAGCCTCCACACATAAGAGCTGATGAGTGGGCATAAATGTCTGACATCTGTGCCATCCTCCAAAACTTTGAGGACTCCATCAAGATGGTGAGCGGCGATGACGTCACCATCCTTCTTCTCTGTCTAATGAAACGCTTGTTGCTCACAATTAAAGAGGAGGCATTGCAGGCGGAGCATGATATGAAGCAAGGAACTATACAGGTTGATGCTACACAGCCTAGCCTCATCTCATCTCAATGCAGGTTGGGTGATAATGAGGAGAAGGAGGAACAGGAGGAGGAACAGGAGCTAGTTTCATGCGCTACAGATGTTACTAACCCACACAACATTCATACCGCCTGGTCAGCGTGGATGGCGTGAGGAGAGGGAGAATGAAGAGGTGGAAAGGTGGAGGATGAGGAGGAGGAAAGCATGGACAGTCGTCCTCTTTGTCAGGAAAGGGAAGTCTTGGCTGTTGGCAGTCTGGCTGTTTGAATCTATGTTGTTTTACTATCGGCCATCTTGTTGTGGTTTGCTGGCTTCTAGTCTTTTCCTCTGGTGCTGGGTGTCTTGGTCACGTGATCTCTTCACTCTTTATTACTTAGCACCTGTCTCCCATTCCATGCTGCACATCAGTGTTGTTACGCTTGTGCTCTGGCTAAGTAGCCTTGTTAAGTTCTTTGTGCTTTGGACAATTGATTGCTTGGGACTTCTTGTTCCACCAGTTTTGTTCCCTTTTATCTTCGTTTCTGCAACTAACTTTTCTGTTAGGAGGTCTCCAGTTTTGCTCCCAGTCCTTAGATCTTTTAGGGACCCCTTTTCCCCTTCCTTCATGTCTTCGTTTGAGTTCAGTGCAGGAGTTTAGGTGCGGCTATTCATAATAGGGCACCCACTCCAGCGTAGGGTTAAGCTGAGTCTCAGTGAAGGGACAGCTTTTCCCTCCTATTCCTTAGTTCTAAGTTGCAGTACATAACAGTATGTCCCGCCCTGTTTAAAAAAAAAAAGTTTTTTTTTTTTTTCTCCTCTCCTCTTCCTGGGTTATCTTCAGTATGTGTACCATCCAGGAGCTTGCTCAATGCTTGAAAGGATTGACTCTGGAGGTTGCCGATCTTCAGCAGTACATGAGTAAATACCCTGCAGAATGCTATGAAGAACTTAAGGTAGGATTACCTGAGTGTTTCTCGGGTAAACAACAGAATTTTTTTTCATTTAAAAACGCTTGTTTGTTGTATTTTCGGCTCAGACCTAAATCTTCTGGGAGTGAACTACAGTGTGTAGGCATTATTATTAGTGATGAGCGAGCACTAAAATGCTTGCGTACTCGTTGCTCGGGTCGAACACATTGTAATACTCGGGTGCTCGACCCGAGCAACGAGCCCAATGTAAGTCTATGGGAAACTCGAGCATTTTTCAGGCGGCTCCACCCGGCGGTCTGCAGAGGGCCTAAAAATTTCCCAAATCGATGGGAACAGTGCCCAAATGACATGGGAACAGCATGGGGAAGACCCCTGGAAGCATTTCTGACTCCCAGGTCACTGCTGTCAACAACGTTGTCAGAGTATTACGCCACTTTTAAGGACTCACAATAAAACATACAAAAACAAAACCAAAATGGATTTTCCTGGGAAATATATTAAGGAACATCCTTTCCAGGGTAATGACTTGTATATATGGCAAAATAAATAACCAAAACCAAAAATACTCCTCCACACCTTGGGCTATGTTCACACGTAGTTTTTTGATGCGATTTTGCACTTCTGCATTGCTTTCAGCAAAGACAAATGCATACACTGGGAAATGTCATTTTAACATTTTACAACCTTATCTGGCCATGTGGTGTGTGACACATCATCAGACACATGCATACAGTGCTGAAAAGACATGGGACCAGCATGGGGAAGACCTCTGGAACCATTTCTGACTCCCAGGTCACTGCCTAAAAGTGTGCCCATCATAAGTGATTCTTGGCGCATGCGAAGATGCCTCCTGCCATGCACCTGTCGTTGCAGACATCACCGTCCACGTCCTTGTCCCAGTGCAGCATTCAGTTTTCCCTACCCCATTCCTTGGAATGCAAGCGCAAGTATGCAGGCAGCCACCCACCCACAGGCTGCAATACTATACTGCCAAATTTTTGACAGCTGCTTGCACTTGAAATGTGGCCTTTTAGGCTCGTGGAGGCGGAAGCTTTTCATAACCTCATGCCTGCGGCGGCCGGGTGTCCATACTCGGTCCCCAGCCGCCACTGTTTCTCCCGGTGTCGTCTCCGCCTTCCACAAGCATGGGTCCCACAACATTACCAGTGCCCTCCCCAGTGCACTTACTGGGAAGGACCGCCTAACCACAAACACGTGGACAGGTGAATGTGGCCAGGGACGGTATGGAGCCACTCCACAGCTTTTTTTGCTGAGAGTTGTATTTAGCTCGGCGAAAGGTCTGGCATAGAGGGAAACCATATCTATTCTGGGTGTCATTTCTCCGTCACCAGGTTCCGGACATTGACACACACGACCATGCCTGGCTGTATGTTCAGCGGTGAGAGCCACAGATCAGACTGCTGTGTTACAGCTTTCAACAACTCTGCAGCGCTGGGCGGTTTGTCAATTAAGTATTAAGCATGTTATCTTCAGCACAGCCTGTTGCCGCTTGGCCAAGACAGTGCTGCAGTGCTGTCAGCTTGTGACTGATGTGGTCATTTCGGAGATGGAGGAGGAGGTGCATGAGCTGAACAATGTGATTACATTGTTGTTAAATTGGTGACGCTGTTTTTTATACTAAAGAAAGATCCTATTGTTTTGTTTTTTTTATGTATTTTTTTAAGACAAATGCATTCACCGGGAAATGCAGTGAGTCCAACAGCTGACAATTTTAGGAAAAACCCCACTAAGAATTTAAAGACACATGGAGCAGGGCCACAGTAACAAGTACGACATGTTCCCATTAGAAAGGAGAGAGTCTGCTATACAGTTATAGGGTATGCAGTGAGTCCAACGGCTGACAATTTTAGGAAAAACCCCACTAAGAATTTATAGACACATGGCCCCGGAGCTGGGCTCACTGAGTGACAGGACACCGCTCCTGAGGCTCAGCTCCGGGGCCCGCTCGCTGGTGCGGCTCATTATCCCTGGCTCCTCAGCATCAGCGGTCAGAGAATTAAAGCTAGGGACACATAGGACATGTGAGTATAAGGATTTTATTATTTTATTCTTATTTTTACAGGTGGACACTGCGGGAGCAGACACTACTACCCTCATCATTGTCTCCTGCTGGTGCTGATCGCAGCACCGGTAGGAACCATGATGAGGGCAGTGTTCAGCACCCCGCGCATGGGAACAGTGCTAACTGTACAGTGATTCCCAGGCACCGTTCCGTGTGATCTTGATGCTGCTCAGGGGTGGCACATGGTTGCCACATGTGACACACGAGACACGGATATCTCTGGTACCGGTTTATACCGAAATATACGGACATGTGAAACCGGCCTAAATCGGCTGCGAAAAATCCTCCGAATAAACAAACTGCTCAATCATCAGGTGAAATGATCTTTTGGGATGCACACAACATTATCATTCTTGGCACAAGACTTGTGCTGCCGAGAACAATGACAGCCAATGAACAATCGTCTAATACAGATCATTCAGAGTGTATCTGAAGCGCAGTATTCCTGTGTAAATTGTCTATTAACCCCTTAGTGACTGAGACAATTTGGACATTAATGACCAGGCCAAATTTTTGAATTCTGACCAGTGTCACTTCATGTGGTAATAACTCTGGAACGCTTCAATGGATCCCGCTGATTCTGAGACTGTTTTTAGTGACATATTGTATTTCATGATAGTGGTAAAAAATTTTGATACGACAATTTGGTGAAAATTTTGAAAATTTTGCAATTTTCAAACTTTTAATTCCTATGCCTTTAAACCAAAGAGTTATGTCACACAAAATAGTTAATAAATAACATTTCCCATATGTTTACTTTACAACAGCACAATTTTTAAAACATATTTTTTTTTTGTTAGGAAGTTAGAAGGTTTAAATGTTGACCAGTGATTTCTAATTTTTCCAACAAAATTTACAAAACTATTTTTATAGGGACTATATCACATTTGAAGTGACTTTAGGAGGCCGATATGACAGAAAATACCCAAAAGTGACACCATTCTAAAACCTGCACCCCTCCAAGTCCTCAAAACCGCATTCAAGAAGTTTATTAACCCTTCAGGTGCTTCACAGGAACTAAAGCAATGTGGAAGCAAAAATGAACATTTTTTCATAAAAATTTTACTATAGCCCCAAATTTTTTATTTTCACAAGGGTAACAGGATAAAATGGACCACAAAATTTGTTGTGCAATTTCTACTGAGCATGTTGATTCCCCATATGTGGGGGAAAACTATTGTTTGGGCACACAACAAGGCTTGGAAGGGAAGGAGCACCGTTTTGACTTTTTGAACGCAAAAAAGACTGAATCAAGAGTGGATGCCATGTCACATTTGGAGAGCCCCTGACAAGAAAAACAGCAGAAACCCCCACAAGTGACAGCATTTGGGAAACTAGCCCCCTCAAGGAATAACACATTTAGATGTGAGAACAAATTTTTTTTTTTTTACAAAAACACTGTTTTAGCACCAAATTTGGACCCAACAATTTGTTCTGCAATTTCTCCCGCATGTGGCAGCAGTCTATATGTGGATATACACTACTGTTTGAGCACCCGGCAGGGATCAGATGGGAAGGAGCGCTACTTGGCTTTTAGAACGCAGATTCCTTTTGAATAGATTATGGGCTCCATTAGTTTAGCCCCTGAGGTGCCAAAACAGCAGAACCCCCACCCCCAGGTCACCCCATATTGGAAACTCCACTACCTAAGGAATTCATCTAGGGGTGTAGTGAGATTTTGAACTCATGGATGCCTCACAGAATTTTATAACATTGAGACATGGAAATTTGTTCTCAGTAGCGATCTGGGAGTCAGAGATGCTTCCAGGGGTCTTCTCCATGCTGTTCTCCTTCCATTCAGCACTTTTACCATCCATTTCATCATTTTCAGTGCCCCCCAGACCTCCTTGTAGGGTCTTCTGGAAAAATGCTTTGATTTCTCATTGACGCTCATTATACTCGTTACTTGAAATGAGCATCCAAGCATTAGAAATTGTTTAAGTCGAGTAACGAGCATCTGAGCATTTTAGTGCTCACTCATCTCTAATTTTTACCTGTGGATTTTCAGCATTTTATGCAATGCAATGCAATTCTGACTTTAAACTCTGAATGTCCACAAGAAAATTGACATGTTGAGGATTTCAAATACACACGGCTGGTCAGTTTACGCTATGTAAAAAAAAATTAAACAGTGGACCCCAGGATGGGGGACATTATACAAGGAAGGGGCCTAGGATGGGGGTTATTATACCAGCAAGGAGCCCAGGATGGGGGACATTACACCAGGAAGGGGTTAAGGATCGGGATTATTATACCAAGATGGAGGTCATTATACCAGGAATGGGCACAGTATACCAGGAAGGGGTCCAGGATGGGAGAAATTATACTAGGAAGGGGCTGGGAATTCTGGGACATGGTTATACAATGGAGGACATTATAACAGGAAAGGGTCCATGATGGTGTCAGGATGGTGTACATTATTACAGTAAGGGGCCCAGTACAGGAGACATTACACCAGGAAGCCCCCATGATGGGGGACATTATACCAGGATGGGTGACATTGTTACACGAAGGTACCAGAATGTGGAACATTATTACAATAAGGGGTCAAGGACAGGGGACATTATACCAGGAAGAGGCTCAGGATGGGGGACATTATTACTGTAAAGGGCTCAGGATGGAGGACATTTTACCAGAAAGAGTACAGGACAGGGGACATTATACAACCCCTGGCAAAAATTATGCTTGGTCTGAAAAAAATTACCCTTACTGAGTACCACATTTTTAATCTTGATTTCTTTTAGTGTTTCTTAAAGCCCTAAAGTTGCCATTTGAAATGACTTTAGTTTTGTGCCATGTCTGTGATCTGCTTTTTTTCAACAACATTAAACAACTGAATGAACATTCTCCGAGCCCGGTGATTCCATAATTTTTTCCAGGGGTTGTAATAGGAAGAGGCAAAGGATAGAGGAAATTATACCAGGAAGAGGTGTAGGTGGAGGTGACGCGCCCCCTGGGCCGTGGGGTACCAGGTGCTGGGCCTATGGATGCCGGTATGGGGGATATCACGGTGGCTGGCCCGGTCCGTGACCCAGGGTGGTCAGTAAAAGGGGGAATATGTATAGGGGATTTGGAAAGTTCTGGAGCCGTCCTCTGGAGCTGGTGTTACGGCAGCAGGGATGGTGTGGCTCTCCACAGGTAGAGCTAGCTCCAGGGCAGCGTGAGGTGTAATGGACGGTGGTGCAGGGAGAGACGGCAGGATGGTCCCGGAGGAAAGAAGGACACTCACACGGGGGTAAGCTTCTGTACCTTTACTGGTGATGTTGCAGGCACGGTCCAGGGTACTCCGGACAAGGGCGCACTTTTGGACTCTCCCTAGTGAGCGGGTATAGGGCCTCCTGATCCGTGGCTTTACTCGCTAAGCTTCTGACCTGCCTGGAGCTAGGCCTAGCTTGGTTGCTGTCTCTCTTTTGCACCTGCTGACCTGTTGGTAGGGCCTACTCTTGCAGATCACTCTCCCTGGATGCTGGGGCCTCCGTGACTCCTAGCCCTGGTACTGCAATCAGTATTTGGTGAACCTGGGACCTGTAGTCCTCCAGGGGTTCCGGTGGTTCCTACTGGGTATTGAGGGTCCCTGTAGGCGCGGACCCGGTGTCCGGTATATATCTCGGGGTGAGCCTGGTAAGCTCCTCTGCCCCCTTGGCTACTTCTTCCTTCTCCTCTATCCTTCGGCCACACTCAGGGCCCTCACTAGGCCTTCACACGTGCTGTAGGCCTTGGCTCGCCTAAGCACAGCAGCCAGCTTGCTGCCTCTTCGCTGCTCTCTGAGCGTCAGCACGCTCTCTGCTCAACTCTGAGCTCTGTCCCTCTCTGTGTCTGAGAGACTCACTAACTAGACTGAGCTGCCTGGCTCCACCCTCCCTTTATATATCCCTGAAGGACTCCCTCTGGTGGTCTGAGGTGGTAGGGTGGAGGTGTGTGAATGTGTGAGGGCCTCTTGTGGAGAAGTCCATCCATGCACCCTTCTGGGTTCTGTGGCACCAGTGCACAGCAGGGCGCCACAGAGGGACATTATTACAGGATGGTGGTCAAGATGGGGGACAATATTAAAGAAAGCGGCCAGGATGGGGAATATTGCAAAATCATTGCAAAATGAGCAGAAATGCAGACATGTATTGCACACTTAGGTATAGTTGTGAGAAGAACCAAATTTGTTTATATTATGTGATGTATTGGAATTTATGAATGTGTCTATCATAATGCAATGGCAATCTGAACTGTGGGTACAGTATAGAAAGTATAGAGTAGTAAAGGCACAGACAAGTGATGCGAACAAAGGATGATTATTTCCTCCATCAACAGATGACTTATGAAATAATAATAATAATAATGAAACAATTTATATAACATAACCATTATATCCCTAAATGTATTACACTGTAGTAAAACAGATAACCTTTCCTAAGGCTAGGGTCAAACAAGCATATATGTCTCATCCAAGGGAATTGGGTCGATTAGACAAATCACACTCTGATAAAACTCTAATTAGAGTTTTATCAGAGCATGATCATAGTGTGTTCCGATTCTGTTGGATGAGAAGATGGAGAACAAAATTTCTCCATCTTCTCCATTATGTCAGTCCATGAAAATCGGACTGCACTCAAATGTAATCTGAGTGCAGTCCAATATTTTCCTTCGACTCATAGACTTGCATTGCCAAGTGCGCTCCGAATTTTGGATCAAACTAGTACATGCTGCAATTGTTTTCCTCGGACCAGCTCTGTCTGAGAAAAAAATCTGACATTTGCACTGCCCTATACAATAATAATGATCTAAGTGCGATCCTATGTTTTGTTGGATCACACTAGGACTGATAATACGGTTGTCTGCTCAAGCCCTTAGAATAGGTCATCAATGTAAGAGTGATTGGGGTCTGACACACAGAAGCCCCACACAGGGCCAATTGTAGCTTTTCTGCAATCTAAAGGTCCGTTTACATGAACTGGCCAGTGGCACTATATGACCGCTGATCAATAAACTAAGTATCAATGGTTGTTTCAGTGGCAGTTTACGCAGGCAGACCAAAGCAAACGATGAAAACTGAGTGATCGATCATAGTTCTCAGCAGTGTGAGACCTGTTTATCCAGGACGATGCCAAGCTGAGAATGATGATCTTTTGTTTTGCACAAAATATAATTTCCCCCGATGAATGAGTGTTTTACTGATTTATGGAATGATTGGCAGCCTGATTACACGTCAAGATAACAGTGAAACCAGCGTTTTGAACAATGCTTGCTCCTTACTAAGTGGTTTGTCCCTCACTTAGGGGCATCTCCATTTAGACTGTGATTGATTCTTATAATTGTTATTATTGTTTTTGCCGTTTTCATTTAAGGTATTTATTTCTATCATAATTCTGGATGATTACATCGATATGAAATGTTTTGCTGTAGTTTAATCATGGTTCTTTGAATTTCCCCATCATGTCTGGTGTAAGTAGTGACATTTGTTGTCCTATATTGCAGCCCTGTCTGCCTGTGAGATGGAAGCTGAGAGGAAGCTGCAGACGTGTCAGTTCTAAGCGCACACAGCTCTGCAGTGAGATCAGGAGAGCAGAGAGCGGCCATCACACATCACACTGGGAACTCCCCTTCATGTGAGATAAGGAGGCAGAGTTATCTTCCAGGCAGCGTCGTCCCCAGAGCCAGGAAGAGGTCATTTACATAAAGTGATAAAAGATGATTTATCAACAACAAGGCATCAGATATGAGGCATTCAGGCATCACTCTCCTCTGCAGTCCATAACCTATATGCCCATATTAATAGTTTACAGCAGGCCAGAATTGCTAATCTGGCGCACCGGGCATTTTCCCAGTGGTCCACGGATGTGTGCATTGTAGTAGGCCATGGGGCCCGCTGATCCGGCCACCGGCCTGCTGATCCGGCCACCGACCCGCTTTTCTGGCCGCTGGCCCCTTAAATCTGGAGGCACAGCCGGGATTGGGGCGCTCTGCGCCTGCACGCAGGGTTCAGTATTTGAACCGCTGCATGCGTCACATATAAGAGCACATCAGCGTTCTCTGTGGGAGGAGAGCGTGATCCTCTCTCCCGCCTTTACAACACCGGCTGCAGCTGTTGGTGCAGCGCAGCCCGGTGGCGTACCGAATCAGGAAGTGGATCTCTGCAGCTCTGCTCCTACCTGGGTGAGTACAGTGGCATGATGATGTATGCTGTTGTTTAGCCAGTAAAAAACATGTTTCTGGTACCCAGGGGTGGGGGGTGGGGGATGACCTCTGGGGCTGGGGGCTTACATATGGGGCTAGGGGCTGACCTCTGGGGCTGGGGGATTACTTATGGGTCTGGGGGCTGACCTCTGAGGCTGGGGGCTTACTTTTGGGGCTAGGGGCTGACCTCTGGGGCTGGGGGATTACTTATGGGGCTGGAGGCTTACTTATGGGGCTGGGGGCTGACTACTAACTTCCGGGGCTGACTGATGTGTTTATGGATCTGTGATACATATTCAGCAGTTGCTGTGTGTCCTATGTGATGTATATGTGTCTCCTGTGATGTGTGTTTCATAATATAGTATAATGTGGTCTTAATTATAATGTAAAGTTGTGTATATATGACGCGCCCCTGGGCCTGTGTCGCGCTGCGTTGCGCACGCGGGAGCTTACCCGGAGCCGGATCTGTTGAGGGTTGTAGTCTCGTGGCGGTGACCCGGTCCGTGCCCAGGGAGTCAAACTGAGCGGCGATGTATCAGCGGTAGATGTTGGACGACTACGCCACCCGTTGAGTACAGCTAAGGAGCTGCTGCTGCAGGGCAGACCGCTGAGGCCGGTGGTAGGATTGTGCAGCGTGATAGTATAACCCCCAACGGGAGGGGTATGGCCTCAGGGCAGCCGACGTGGATGATGGGGGTAGCAGGAACCACTCGGAGACGGTACGGTGTAGTTCAGGGTCTTTACTGGTGACAAAGATAGACCCTCCCGGAGTACTGGCTAGCGATTGGGGCCTGGTCAGTCCTTGAGCAGATGGGATCTCCCCTGGCCAGGCGGAGTTGTAGGCCTCCCAAACTAACTGTACTCTTCTGGCTACCTTGCTAGAGGCGGGTATAAGTAGCCCACGTCCCTGAGTGTACCGTGTGGTGCTCACCCGTATGGCCGGTGACTCGGGGCCTTCTAGTAGCTTCCGCTCCACGACGGCGGTGCTGGTCCCATGCGTGTGACCGTGCCTTCGGGTTTCTTGGCCAGAGGACCTGGAATCCCCTGCCTGACGGATTCTGCTGCTGGGTAGGAGTTAGTCCCCACAGCCTCGGACTCCGGGTCCGGTAAGAAATCTTCTCAGTCAGGGCGAGCTCTGCAGCTGCCAGCCCCTGACTCCTTGTAACGCTGCTCCCACAGAGCTCCTGATGTTCTGTTCCTATATTTGCTTCTCTTCTCTGTCTCTACTTCTTCTCTACTCACTAACCCTGCCTCAGCCCTAGGTTTATATAGGGGAAGTTCTTCCCCTCCCAGGACTGGGCAGGAGGTGTGGCATGCATAGGATCCCTCACCAAGAGACCTCCCACCTGCTCTCAGACATAACATTGCCGTTACTGTGGAAACCAGACCCCTGGGGTGCCACATATACAGCACAGACCAAAAGTTTGGACACACCTTCTCATTTAAAGATCTTTCTGTATTTTCATGACTATGAAAATTGTACATTCACACTGAAGACATCAAAACTATGAATTAACACATGTGGAATTATATACTTAACAAAAAAGTGTGAAACAACTGAAAATATGTCTTATATTCTAGGTCCTTCAAAGTAGCCACCTTTTGCTTTGATGACTGCTTTGCACACTCTTGTCATTCTCTTGATGAGCTTCAAGAGGTAGTCACCGGAAATGGTTTTCACTTCACAGGTGTGCCCTGTCAGGTTTAATAAGTGGGATTTCTTGCCTTATAAATGGGATTGGGACCATCAGTTGTGTTGTGCAGAAGTCTGGTGGATATGTGTCACACTGGCCTGGATGCCACAAGTGTAATTAAAGCTGTGTCTGAGAGCAAGGGGGAGGTTCTTTAGTCAGGGGAACATTAGCATGCAGTACCTCCTGTCTCAGGCCAGTAGGGGGAGCAGGCTGCCCCTATAAAAGCTGTTACTGGGGGCAGGGTTAGAGAGAACTGGATGGCCTGTCTCAGCACTGAGACTTGTCCCAGAGCAGAGCAGGGACAGAAAGTTGTATTGCACCTAAGAGGAAGTGTGGCAGGAGGAGAGCCACAAGCCAGAGACAAGAGGTGAAGAGAGCCTGTCTTGGCAGATAAAAGACTTACTTTACCAGACTTTGGTGTCTGAGGCTGGGAGGATTCTACATCCTCCAGCAGATAACCAGTCCACAAGGGACTGTATATTCCTTGGCCTAAGAAGCCTGGAGGCCCTGCCACAACCGAAGGGACCAGTAAAGCCGTACAAGGCTGGGAGCAGAAAGGAACCCACGTCGCAGGCCAAACAGGTGAGAATACACGGAAAGCTCGGAAACGTGGGCTGTTACCCTATAACGAGGAGATAGCCAGAAGGAGCGCAGAAAGCACGGTAGGCCTACACCCTCACCCTGACCAGGGCCAATTTCCCCGTTGCTCTCAGACATCCAGGTCCCCTCCTAGCTGGGACTGTTTATGAGTCAGTTTACCTGTTTCAGTAAAGACCCTGGACTGCAACCTATTGTCTGTGTGCTCCTTCGCGCCTCCAGCACTACCAGTACTGGGACTCTCACCACCATCACTCCCACCATCCACTACACTGCCCTGGGCCGCACTCTTCCCGTGGGGAGTCACACCATCCCAGCTGCACACATCATCAGCCCCAGCGGTCTGCCTTGCAGCGGCGGTTCCTAATGACCGCAAATCCACGGGTGGCATAGTCGGACATAATCAACAACACATAACGGACTACCACTAGCCTGACCACCCTGAGCCACGGAACCGGGTTGCCACTACTACTCCCATCGTTCCCCCTATTGCCCGGATCCAAGTGCCCCACGGCCCAGGGGGCAAGTCAGATACACAGCTGATAGTCCTACTGAATAGACTGTTAGAATTTGTATTATGGCAAGAAAAAAGCAGCTAAGTAAAGAAAAACGAGTGGCCATCATTACTTTAAGAAATGAAGGTCAGTCAGTCCGAAAAATTGGGAAAACTTTGAAAGTGTCCCCAATTGCAGTTGCAAAAAACATCAAGCGCTACAAAGAAACTGGTTCATATGAGGACCGCCCCAGGAAAGGAAGACCAAGAGTCACCTCTGCTTCTGAGGATAAGTTTATCCGAGTCACCAGCCTCAGAAATCGCAGGTTAACAGCAGCTCAGATTAGAGACCAGTTCAATGCCACACAGAGTTCTAGCAGCAGACACATCTCTTCAACAACTGTTAAGAGGAGACTTTGTGCAGCAGGCCTTCATGGTAAAATAGCTGCTAGGAAACCACTGCTAATGACAGGCAACAAGCAGAATAGACTTGTTTGGGCTAAAGAACACAAGGAATGGACATTAGACCAGTGGAAATATGTGCTTTGGTCTGATGAGTCCAAATTTGAGATCTTTGGTTCCAACCACCGTGTCTTTGTGCGACGCAGAAAAGGTGAACGGATGGACTCTACATGCCTGGTTCCCACCGTGAAGCATGGAGGAGGTGTGATGTGTGGGGGTGCTTTGCTGGTCACACTGTTTGGGGATTTATTCAAAATTGAAGGCATACTGAACCAGCATGGCTACCACAGCATCTTGCAGCGGCATGCTATTCCATCCGGTTTGCGTTTAGTTGGACCATCATTTATTTTTCAACAGGGCAATGACCCCAACACACCTCCAGGCTGTGTAAGGGCTATTTGACCAAGAAGGAGAGTGATGGGGGGCTACGCCAGATGACCTGGCCTCCACAGTCACCAGACCTGAACCCAATCGAGATGGTTTGGGGTGAGCTGGACCGCAGAGTGAAGGCAAAAGGGCCAACAAGTGCTAAGCATCTCTGGGAACTCCTTCAAGATTGTTGGAAGACCATTTCCGGTGACTTCCTCTTGAAGCTCATCAAGAGAATGCCAAGAGTGTGCAAAGCAGACATCAAAGCAAAAGATGGCTACTTTGAAGAGCCTAGAATATAAAACATATTTTCAGTTGTTTCACACTTTTTTGTTAAGTATATAATTCCACATGTGTTAGTTCATAGTTTTGATGCCTTCAGTGTGAATGTACAATTTTCATAGTCATGAAAATACAGAAAAATCTTTAAATGAGGTGTGTCCAAACTTTTGGTCTGTACTGTATAGTGTAGAGATGTTTATATGGTATGGTGCTGTGTACATAGTGTAGTATATAGTTTGGAATCCACACTATATACACTGGCACATCCCTACACTATATAATATATATAGTATATAAACAGCTCGACTCTATATTCTTTTGCACAGTATATAGTGTGGAGCTGGGTATATAATTGATTGTAGAATATATTGTGGAGCTGTGTATGATTTGTATACTTCCCCTGCCCTGTATACATGGTGTCATTCTCAGTATCTGCTCTTATTATGTTTGCGTGTGTGTGTACATACATACACGCATAATATAATAATATATATATCACAACAATCTGATTAATTGTCAAAAAAATGGAGGACTCTTCTTTATTAGCCCATGTGGTTATGTTTCGGATTCATGTTCTGTTATGGAACTGAATTGTCGTCATAGAGGCTGGCATCTGCAGGGTACAAATGTATATATACAATGCACAGTACCACTCATCCTGTCCTGTATATATACAATGCACAGTACCACTCCTCCTGTCCTGTATATATACACTGCACAGTACCACTCCTCCTGTCCTGTATATATACACTGCACAGCACCACTCCTACTGTCCTGTATATATACACTGCACAGTACCACTCCTCCTGTCCTGTACATATACACTGCACAGTACCACTTCTCCTGTCCTGTATATATACACTGCACAGTACTACTTCTCCTGTCCTGTATATATACACTGCACAGTACCACTCCTCCTGTCCTGTACATATACACTGCACAGTACCACTCCTCCTGTCCTGTATATATACACTGCACAGTACCACTCCTCCTGTCCTGTATATATACAGTGCACAGTACCACTCCTCCTGTCCTGTATATATACACTGCACAGCACCACTCCTCCTGTCCTGTATATATACACTGCACAGTACCACTCCTCCTGTCCTGTATATATACACTGCACAGTACCACTCCTCCTGTCCTGTATATATACACTGCACAGTACCACTCCTCCTGTCCTGTATATATACACTGCACAGCACTACTCCTCCTGTCCTGTACATATACACTGCACAGTACCACTCCTCCTGTCCTGTATATATACACAGCACAGCACCACTCCTCCTGTCCTGTATATATACACTGCACAGTACCACTCCTACTGTCCTGTATATATACACTGCACAGTACTACTCCTCCTGTCCTCTATATATACACTGCACAGTACCGCTCCTCCTGTCCTGTATATATACACTGCACAGCACCACTCCTTCTGTCCTGTATATATACACTGCACAGTACCACTCCTCCTGTCCTGTATATATACACTGCACAGTACTACTCCTCCTGTCCTCTATATATACACTGCACAGTACCGCTCCTCCTGTCCTGTATATATACACTGCACAGCACCACTCCTCCTGTCATGTATATATACACTGCACAGTACCACTTCTCCTGTCCTGTATATATACAATGCACAGTACCACTTCTCATGTCCTGTATATATACAATGCACAGTACCACTCCTCCTGTCCTGTATATATACACTGCACAGCACCACTCCTCCTGTCCTGTATATATACACTGCACAGCACCACTCCTCCTGTCCTGTATATATACACTGCACAGTACCACTCCTCCTGTCCTGTACATATACACTGCACAGTACCGCTCCTCCTGTCCTGTATATATACACTGCACAGCACCACTTCTCCTGTCATGTATATATACACTGCACAGTACCACTCATCCTGTCCTGTATATATACAATGCACAGTACCACTCCTCCTGTCATGTATATATACACTGCACAGCACCATTTCTCCTGTCCTGTATATATACACTGCACAGTACCACTTCTCCTGTCCTGTATATATACACTGCACAGAACCACTCCTCCTGTCCTGTATATATACACTGCACAGTACCACTCCTCCTGTCCTGTACATATACACTGCACAGTACCACTCCTCCTGTCCTGTATATATACAGTGCACAGTACCACTCCTCCTGTCCTGTATATATACACTGCACAGCACCACTCCTCCTGTCCTGTATATATACACTGCACAGCACCACTCCTCCTGTCCTGTATATATACACTGCACAGCACCACTCCTCCTGTCCTGTATATATACACTGCACAGGACCACTCCTCCTGTCCTGTATATATACACTGCACAGCACCACTCCTCCTGTCCTGTATATATACACTGCACAGCACCACTCCTCCTGTCCTGTATATATACACTGCACAGCACCACTCCTCTTGTCCTGTATATATACACTGCACAGCACCACTCCTCCTGTCCTGTATATATACACTGCACAGCACCACTCCTCCTGTCCTGTATATATACACTGCACAGCACCACTCCTCCTGTCCTGTATATATACACTGCACAGCACCACTCCTCCTGTCCTGTATATATACACTGCACAGCACCACTTCTCCTGTCCTGTATATATACACAGCACAGCACCACTCCTCCTGTCCTGTATATATACACTGCACAGCACCACTCCTCCTGTCCTGTATATATACACTGCACAGCACCACTCCTCCTGTCCTGTATATATACACTGCACAGCACCACTCCTCCTGTCCTGTATATATACACTGCACAGCACCACTCCTCCTGTCCTGTATATATACACTGCACAGCACCACTCCTCCTGTCCTGTATATATACACAGCACAGCACCACTCCTCCTGTCCTGTGCATATACACTGCACAGCACCACTTCTCCTGTCCTGTATATATACAATGCACAGTACCACTCCTCCTGTCCTGTATATATACACAGCACAGCACCACTCCTCCTGTCCTGTATATATACACTGCACAGCACCACTCCTCCTGTCCTGTATATATACACTGCACAGCACCACTCCTCCTGTCCTGTATATATACACTGCACAGCACCACTCCTCCTGTCCTGTATATATACACTGCACAGCACCACTCCTCCTGTCCTGTATATATACACAGCACAGCACCACTCCTCCTGTCCTGTGCATATACACTGCACAGCACCACTTCTCCTGTCCTGTATATATACACTGCAGGTCTTTTTTTTATTGATAGAATAAGTACAGTACATGTCAGAACAATAATACATTGCAGGACACCAAACATATGAACAAAACAAGACGACAAATCACAGAAAATAGAAACAAAATAAATCCCCCCAGGAATATATACATATACAAGAAATAAATATTATAAAACCTCCGGCCCAGCTTCATTCATACTACTATATACAATCCCACACAACGCTCACACTGTCCTATATACACATAAAACACCGTCCTATATACAAGATTATATACAATAAAACGCTAGAAACACAAAACACTAAACCTAATATAACGTATATACAACCGGAAACTAACACTAACCTACTGGTCCCACTGCCTGACCTTACAGTCACACCCTTACCGCACCTCATTCACACCACAGAAAACCAAAAATAACAATATATACAATAGTGACATGAACAATTTTAAACCTTTTTTTGTTTTGTATATTTTTTTTTTTTGTATTTTTTTTTTAATATTTTTTTTGTAATTTTTTAATATATATATAAAACACACACCTACACTAACTATCCCGCCACCCCTGATCCAGCTCTGGCCACAAAGTTCAGGATTACTCCGAGCTAGGATCAGACCCCAAAGTTTTTCCCCAGGCGGGGCCTGGACCAGGCCAGATCAGTCCTCTTATCACCGCTGATGAAGAACTTCCCCAAATCCCCCACCCAACCTAACTAAAACCCCCTATTATACATTATATACAATATATACAGAACACAACCTACACACTCACCATCCAAGGCTCAAGTTCGATGCCGGCAAACCTTCTATTCAGGAGACAGAAATACAAAACAAAAATCTAGGGTGGAAAGACATCAGCCCACCACCAGGATATAGGAGTACTACCGGACTAAGGCACCCTGAAGGAAAAGCCCCTCTAGAGACGGGCCGCCCTCCGGGCACCCAGTCTTTCATACTCCAGAGAATGTACCTTCACCAGGTCACCTAGGATGTTCCTACAGACTTCATCTACATGGAGGATTTTACTCTGCGTCGAAACTAAAACTCGTGCGTTCCACGTGAAATACCTGACCACTGCGCTGACTATGAATAAAGTGTCTCGGTCCCTTCTCCCAAGGTCTCCGAACGCTCCATAGGCCCACCCGGGGTAGGACAGAGTAGCCAGCCGCAGCCAACCAATGGAAGTCCCCACCCTGTTGTACACCTCTGTATTAAAGGGACAATGAAGCAGGAAGTGCTCCATGCTTTCCAGCACGTTAGCACAAGCCTCACGGGGGCAATTCCTGTCCTCGGAGCTCCTGTACTTCAAATTGTCCCTCACATACAGCTTACCATGGAATCAGCGCCAAGTCAAGTCCCAGTACTTCTCGGGGATCCTGCTAGAATTTAACAAACTCAACCCAACCTCCAGATCCCGACTTGGGCAGTCTTTGAGGGCCAATGGACTCTGAAAATGAGAAACCAAGACCCTCATATCGAGGAGTTTCCTCGGGAGGGACCTCACCTCCCACATTCCCAGACCCCACCGGCGGATTATTTTCAGAACCGGGGTAACATAAGCCGGGAGATGCCCGTGTGGTGTGCGAAGATCCTTCAATCTTCCCCCTGTCTCCCATTCCTGGAAGAAAGGCTGAAACCATCCCTTGCAGGAGAATACCCACGGAGGAGCCCTCTCTTTCCAGAGGTTTGACACGTTCACTTTCAAGAAGGTGTTCACTAGGAACACCACGGGGTTCACCATATTCAAACCCCCTAGTCTCCTCGTGTGGTAAGTGACCTCCCGCTTGACTAGGTTCAGTCTGTTACCCCATAACATCTGGAAGAACAGACTGTAGACCCGTGTCCAGAGAGGCTCTGGCAAGACACAGACGCTGCCCAGGTAGATTAGCAAGGGGAGCAGGAAAGCTTTGCACAGGCCAACCCTTTCCCTCAGGGTCAAAGAACATCCCCTCCATTGGTCCACTCTTTGGGCGACACCTTTGATTCTGCCTTCCCAGTTTTTCGTGGAGTAATCACCCTGGCCGAATTCGATGCCCAGGACTTTGGCATGTTCTTGGGGTTCGGGGAGGGTGTCCGGAAGATCAAACCCGGGATCTCCGCCTCCCAGCCAGAGACTCTCACACTTATCCTGGTTGACCTTGGACCCGGATGCTCCGAGTAGCGCTCCACTCGCTGCCTCCCCTTGCGAAGAAACAAATACGGTGACATCGTCCGCGTAGGCCACCACCCTCAGGATAGCCTCCGGTGCCGCCCCGCCCATCCGGACCCCCGCCAACGGTCCACAATCGATCCTTCTGAGGAAGGGATCGATTGCAAACGCGTAAAGCAAAGGGCTAAGAGGACAGCCCTGACGGACACCGGATCCTACCCCGAAAGGTCGTCCAATCCACCCATTCACCAGAGGGAAAGTCTCAGCCCCTGCATATAAGGTCTTAAGCCTGTCCACAAACCCTCCAGGCAGACCATACCTCAAAAGAGTGGACCAGAGGTACTCGTGGTTAACCCGATCAAAGGCTTTTGCCTGATCCAAGGTCAGCAAGAACCCCTTCCAGAGGCCCGCCCTGCCTTGCTCCACGGCCTCTCGGACACCTAGAACAGCACTAAAAGTGCTATGGCCAGGAACGCAACAGTGCTGAACCTCCGAAAGGAGCCGGGGTGCAAACTTCACCAGCCTGTTGAAAAGTATCTTAGCCAAAATCTTCCTGTCCACATTGAGAAGTGCTATGGGACACCAGTTCTCAATGCGTGACGGATCCTTACCCTTTGACAAAATGATCAAAGCTGACCTCCTTAACGATCTCGGCAGAGTGCCCGAGGAGAGACACTCGTTAAGCACCTGAGTCAAGAGGGGGACCAAAGAGTCCCTAAAGGTCCTAAAGAACTCGGCTGTTAAGCCATCCGGACCTGGCGACTTTTTGGGCCTAAGCCCATCGATCGCCAGTCTCACTTCCTCTTCTTTGATCGCTTCTGCCAAATCGCCCAGCGAGAGGTCAGCCCCTGGCTCAGGAACAGATTCAGTCAGGAAAGCCGACATCCCGTCACGATCAAGCTCCCTCTTTCCCAAGAGGTGCGAGTAGTAGGAACTGACGACCTCCAAGATCACTGACCTGGACCTTCTCAGGGACCCCGTACTGTCCACCAGCCCCGTCACTATCTTACTATTCACTGACATCTTACAGTTTCTGTAAGGGTCGGGCGAGCAGTACTTCCCGTAGTCCCTCTCGAAAACCATAGATGCGTGCCTATCGTACTGACACCTCTTCAGCAAGGACTTCACTCTGGAGATCTCCTCGCGGCTACCTCCAGTCAAGACAAGATGCTCGAGTTTCCTCCTCAGGCTCTGATACAGGCGATCCCTGTTCAGGCTTCTGAAGTTCGAGAGCTGCCGGAAGAATCTCGCCACCCGATTTTTGAACATCTCCCACCACTCTGACTTAGTGTTACTTAGGCCCAGCAATGGTACCTGGCTCTGAAATAATTCCTCAAAAGAACGTCTTACAGCTTCTTCCTCAAGGAGTGACGAATTCAGCTTCCAATAATCTCTTCCCATCCGAGGAGTCTCTGTAACGTTCAGAGAAAACATAATCAAACAGTGATCGGAGAACTCCACCTCCACAACCGACAACGGTGAAGAGACGGCCTCCTCCTTCAAATAAAACCTGTCTAGCCTAGACCTGCACTGACTACCTCTAGAAAAGGTGAATCCCGTGTTGCCCGGGTTGTGCCGGATGTGGACATCCACCAGGCGAGCCTCACTCACTATCCTGTTTAACGTGACCCAGTCATAAGACAGCCGGTCTCCGGAACCTCCTCTATCACAGGATCTCGTGACATTGTTGAAATCCCCTCCGAAGACCACCTGCCGACTCGAAAATAAAAAAGGTTTGATCTTCAGGAAGAGACATTTGCGGTCCCACTTGGACTGGGGACCATAGATGTTAATGAGCCGAAGCTCTTGTCCCCCCATGGAGACATCTAGGATCAAGCATCTCCCCATTTCTAATTCGATCACTCGTCTGCATTCAACCGCTGCGGTCTTAAAAAGGACCGCCACCCCGCTATACGGCTCGGCCGCAAGAGACCAGTAGGAGGGCCCATGCCTCCACTCCCGCCTTGCTTTATGCAAGGTTGATATATCGGTCAACCTGGTCTCCTGCAAAAATAAAATGTCGGCGTCAAGTTGGCCGAGAAAATGAAAGGCCGTGTACCTTGCCGCATCTGACTTTATGCTGCAAACATTAATAGTTGCCAACGTCAACGGGGTGGGTGCCGCCATCATGAATGGTTGAATTAGATAGCCTTTTTCTTCCCACCACTGACAGTCCCAACCTCTTCCTCCGATAATGACGGGTTTTTAGTGCGCTTAAGACAAACAGACTCGTCCATTCTCTCCTTACATACATTCTTGCCCCCGTCTGGTGGTCCTGGGTTAGTCGTCCCCACAGAGGGCTTTGTATTTGCCCCCGAGAGGAAGACCCAGCCATCTCCTGAGCCCCAACCACCTTGTCCGCAACCTCCGGCCCCAGGTCCCCATTTCCCCCCTGCAGAGGGAGGTCCTGGAGAGCCCCGAACCGGATGGAGAGATCCACCGGAGGGGGGGCGGCTGAACCCTCCAATGGCGCTTGGATCACGGCCAGAGAGTCAGAGGGGTCGCACTCCAAAGAGGCAGCTCGAGACCTGGTCCCCCTCCTACCTCTGGCCGTTTTCCTGTTACCCTTTTTCTTTTTCTGTGACCACTCCCCCTCTCCCTCATCTAGACTGTCACCAGAAGAGGGTTCCTGGGAAGACGTGGCGTCCTCTCGCTCTTCCCTTTCAAGTCTCTTGACCTCCTCACTCAATTCACTGTCTTTAGGATCCTCAGCTGCAAGTGAAGTACTTGGGTCAGAGTTTAGGGACATTACTCCCTGCCCCCTGTCCCCACAGCGCTGCTCCTGCCGCCTGATGGTGGATGGCGGCAGCTTGCTCCTCACCGGTTCCCTGCCTCCCCGCCTCTACTGGTCCCTTCACCGGCAAGATTAGTCCTGGCTTTCGCCTGTCCCGCACTCGCCGCTTTCAGGACAGCATTGGCGAAGGAACGTGGAGAGCGACTGAACGGGTGACCGAGGTCACCACACAAGTTACACCTAATCCTGCGACAGGCAGCAGCAAGATGACCAAGGTCCCCACACAGTGCGCATTTCTGGGTGGTACACTGCGCACTGAAGTGTGTGGGGCTACCGCACCTGTGACAGACCTTAGGCTGCCCCCGGTAGAAAATCAAGATCCTATCCCTCCCCAAAAAGGTTGAGGAGGGGATATGGGTAATAGTGTTTCCCGAAACCTTCAATCTCACCATGAAGGTCCAGGCTCCTGACCAGATACTATGGCCATTCAGATTCTTTTCGGGAATATTGGTGACCTCTCCGTATCGACTCACCCAGGTCGTAATGTCCATACAGGAAAGCGACTCGTTACTAGTCAAAACGGTCACTTTCCTGACTGAATCTTGGCGGGTTATTGCCAGGGGAAAGAGACCATGCCATTCGGGGCGACTCCGAGCCAGCTCATGGCGAGACCAGAAAAGCTCAAGGCCCTCCGGTCTCACGAAGCTGACATCGAAGTAGGAGGTCCCGTAGGGATGGATCAAGGCAAAGATGTCATATGCCGCAAAGCCCATCCCCAGCAGGAGCTCAAACACCTTCCACCTATCAGGACAGGCATCCTTGCTTACCCACTGGAGACGGACCACGTTCCTATGGTTACTCCTCTGCCCCGTTGTCGACAGAGACCAGACAGTCTCTGCCCCTCTATCTCGGAAGGCTGAAAGACCATGTCTCTCTATCCAGAAAGACAGATCAACCTCCCTCCCCTCTATAGTGATGGAGCTCTCCCCTCTCCTCAGGGCGTCCAGGAGCTGCTGTTGCAAGTCACCATCTCCAGGGCCACCAGACGAGGGCGCACTACTACCCCCAGCACTGACAGCTCCTGAATAGCTTTGGGCTGAAGCCCCCGCCAATGCTGGGGGGGGCAGCGGGACCAGCACCTACTTTCCCCCCACCAACACCAGTGCTGCTCCCACCATTCACTTCACTACTACTCCCACCATTCGCAGGACCATTACTCCCATCATTCACTCCACTACTTCTCCCACCATTTGCTGCATCACTACTCCCACCATTCATTCCACCACTATCCCCACCATTTGCTACACCACTACTCCCACCATTCCCACTACTCCCAGCATTCATTCCACCACTACCCCCACCATTTGCTACACCACTACTCCCACCATTCCCACTACTCCCACCATTCACTCCACCACTACTCCCACCATCTGCTCCACCATTACTCCCACCATCTGCTCCACCACTACTCCCATCATTCACTACACCACTACTTCCATTCCCTTTACTTGTCACCCCATTACCTCTGCTGTTCTCTGCACCTTCCACAGTCACCTCCATTCCTTCCTCCCTTGTGTCTGGTGTCTCTGCACTCACACCTGCTGGGCCGGGGGAGGGGAGCACTTCCAGAGACTCCTTTCCCTGCAGCACCACACCCTTTTCCCTTTGGTTGCTGCTGGCTTTCTGCAGGTCGTCTCCTGGAGTGCCCTGCCCCCCTACTGCAGCATTTTGGTCCTTGTGCTGGGCAGACTGTTTGTTGGGCACCGCTGCCCGCCCTGCACCCACAGACTTTGGGGTCTTAGTGTCCTTTTTGGGCGCTGGGGCACACTGCCCCCCTGTCGCAGCAGTGTGCCCAGTGTTCCTCGCAGATGTGTTTTTCACATCCCTCCCGGCCCCCCCAGCCCCGGTGATAACTGGCTTAGCTGCAGAGGGCAGGGAGGGAAACTCCACAGAACTTCCTATGTCCGGCGCTGTGAGTACCTCCACAGCCTCGCCCTCTGCACTGTTCCCTGCACAGATGGCAGCATCGCCGGACATCCTTCTCCTCTCCCCACCTTGCCTCTGCTTCGAGCCCACTGCAGAGCCCGTGTCTTTAGGTTTGGTGGGGTTTAAACAGAAGGTGGCAGGCACAACATCAGACATTGGTACATACTTGTAACTCACCACCTCCTGTGCGGCTCCTCCGGTCTTCCTCTTCCTCCTCTTGGTCTCCTCCACTGGTTTGTTCTCACCGAAGGAAAACCGCGTCAGGTCCACTGGAAACTCCAGCAGTCGGATCTCCCTCAGCAGTCCTCCTTCCTCCTCCTCCCCCAACACTCCAGCCTCTGCTGTTGGAGTCCTCTGCCCTGCAGGGAGACCACTTGGGCTCCGGCTCTGCCCCTCACTGGCTCCAGCAACTGAAACTCCAGTCACCTCTTCATCCTCCTCCTCCTCTTCACTAAGGACGCCGGTTGGCGGTTCTCCTGAGGTGTTTAACCCCTTCATTTCTGAGAACCACCGCTGGTTCTTAAACCTTTCCAGGAAGGGACCTGCGCTTTTCTCAATCCCCTCCCAGAGGAGCACTAACCTGACCACCTCGTCTCTGAGGGCTTTAAACCTCTGGGAGGTCGCGGGTCTTTCCTTGTTGGACGCCCGGGTGTTCAGGACCCAGGCCTCCCTCAGTTCCTCTTTCAGCTGGGTTAGTGCTTTGCCGGCGTCCTCGTACTCTCACAACGTGGCGACCACTCGGGAGGAGAAGGAACTTGTGGACTCGCAAGAGCTCATCTCCCCCCAGGATCTTGCTGGGCTCTTGTTCCTGGGGCCTGGGGTGCCCCGGTCTCCCTCTCTGGGCGGGCGGTGAACAGTCTCGGGGTTGGAGTAGGTGGATGTACTCTTCCTCACCCTTCCCGATCTCCTCACTCCCTTCTGGGCCGGTTGTTGAGGCTCCTTCTCCCCCGCCGGCATAGACCGGGGGATAGGAGGCTGGGAAGCCATGCCGGCCTCCCAGTAGGCCTGCCTCTCCCTAGGGAGAAGAGAGGCAGACGACGACCCTCCTCCTGGAAGTGCTTGAGCTCAGGAAGCAGGTGCTACTCTCAGCACCACTCCTCCTGTCCTGTGTACTGTATATATACACTGCAAAGTACCAATTCTCCTGTATACAGTATATACACTGCACAGTACCTGTATATATACATATATACAGTATATATACAGTCCTGTATATATACAGTCCTGTATATATACCTGTATATATACAGTATATATAGACTGTATATATACAGTCCTGAATACAGTCCTGTATATATACACTGTACATATACACTATATATATACACAGTCCTGTATATATACACTGCACAGTCCCATTTCTCCTTTCCTGTATATACTGTATACTGCACAGTACCACTTCTCCTGTCCTGTGTATATATGACTCGCTCCCTGGGCCGTGGGGCACTCAGAACCGGGCAATAGGGAGACGATGGGGGTAGTAGTGGCGACCCGGTCCCGTGGCTCAGGGTGGTCAGACCAGTGGCAGTCTTTTAGATGTTTTAGATAATGTCCGACTACGCCACCCGTGGATTGCGGTTATTAGGAACCGCCGCTGCAGGGCAGACCGCTGGGGCCGATGATGTATGCAGCTGGGATGGTGTGACTCCCCACGGGAAGAGTGCGGCCCCAGGGCAGTGTAGTGGATGGTGGGAGTGATGGTGGTGAGAGTCCCAGTACCGGTAATGCCGGAGGAGTGAAAAAGCACACAGACAACGTACTGCAGTCCAGGGTCTTTACTCACGATTAATATCCAAGTCACTTCTGCGGGGAATGACTGCCCGAGCCGTGCTGTGACCACCAGGTGAGGGGCTCGGTCAACCCCCAGACAGCTCAGGAGTATGGCTCAAGACCCCCTTTTGTCCTTTCTCTGGCCTGCCTCACCAGTGACCCACTTTTGTCCAGCTACTGCGGACTTGTGCGGTTAAACGTGGGCCCCGTCCTCCGCTGTCCTATATGGTGCCTTCCTAGCAGGTTTGATGAGGTGTCGCACCAATAAATGATCACGACCTCCGGTCTTTGGCTGAGGGTTGTTTCTCCTCCACCAACTTGGGATCTGGTACCCTTAATCTGCCTGACCCTGCACCCTGGATTCTCGTGGGTTCTTAGGGTCCCTTCCACCTTCTTGTTCCTGAGCCCTTCTGTTTCTCTCTCTCTCTCTTCTTCTCCTTTTCTGTTCCTTTCTCGTGGAGCTGGGATGAGACGTAATCTCAGCTCCACTTCACCTCCTCTCTCTCTCTCTCCACTCTCCTCCTCGGCCTCTCACTAGTCCCACTCTGGAGTAGAGCTCCTACAGAGCCTCTACTCCCTGTCTTCTCTTCTCTGGACAGAAGCTAGATCTAAGATGGTGCCCACCTTTTATACCTCCCTCTAGCCATGAGCCCAGGGGACCAGCAACCAATGAGCTCCTATCTACGCTCAGGAACCAACTCCTATCTGCCCCTACAGCACTGGGTGTTCCACCCCCCTCCCCACTCCAGACAGGGACATAGTTGGTCGTGCCTGCACTTCTGTCTAGTGGGAGCACCGCTGAGCTGTCCCTCGGAAATGGGGTGTGTGTGCTGTATGCAGCTAACTGAGCCCTGGTCCATACTCCATCCTTACCCGGGAGTGGAATATCACACCTCTGGTCTGAGGTGCATTACCCCTGTAGCGGCCGAACCCTCGGGGCGCTACATATACACTGCACAGTACCAATTCTCCTGTATATATACACTGCACAGTACCACTTCTCCTGTATATATACACTGCACAGTCCCACTTCTCCTGTCCTGTATATATATACTGCACAGTACCACTTCTCCTGTCGTGTAAATATAGACTGCACAGTATCACTTCTTGTTTCCTGTATATATACACTGCACAGCACCACTCCTCCTGTCCTGTATATATACACTGCACAGTACCACTTCTCCTTTCCTGTATATATATACTGCACAGTACCACTTCTCCTGTCCTGTGTATATACACTGCACAGTACCACTTCTCCTGTATATATACACTGCACAGTCCCACTTCTCCTTTCCTGTATATATATACTGCACAGTACCACTTCTCCTGTCGTGTAAATATACACTGCACAGTACCACTTCTTGTTTCCTGTATATATACACTGCACAGCACCACTCCTCCTGTCCTGTATATATACACTGCACAGTACCACTTCTCCTTTCCTGCACAGTACCACTTCTCCTGTCCTGTGTATATACACTGCACAGTACCACTTCTCCTGTTTATATACACTGCACAGTCCCACTTCTCCTTTCCTGTATATATATATACTGCACAGTACCACTTCTCCTGTCGTGTATATATACACTGCACAGTACCACTTCTTGTTTCCTGTATATACATATACACTGCACAGTACCACTTTTTGTGTCCTGTTGTCGTGAGGCAACATTAGACTTTGGTTGGGTTAATATTGGTTTATTATTTTCAATATTCCTATGATAAAATAAGAATAAATATTGGAAAACTAATTTAAACATCCCAAGTATTCCCTATCCTGAGAACTTTCCAATCACTGGGGGTCCGTCCACTGAGACCCCCATAATCCCGAGATCCAGAGCTCTGAAGAGCACCATGTTAGTGGGGCTATGGTGGATCATACACACTGCTGCACTATTCACATGTGGCTCATCAAATAACTCCTTAAAGGGAGTGATGAGGGGCACGACTAAGTATAGCCAAATTTACTGATCTGGGGTAATGAGTGTTACAGTATGTGGGCTGGTGGGGTTTGTCTTGCAGGGCTGCTTTTTTGTCCCAGTCCGGCCCTGGTTTACAGAGATCAAATGGAGTTTTTTAAATTAATTTTCTAATTGTAATATTAATAGAATTCATATGAAATGAAGTGAAATATGTTGCAAAAGTTATTTTTATTATTGAAAAAAATATAAGATACTGATATTCAACTGTGAACTGGATACAAGGCACAAGATAAATGCATGAATACAGTGCAGGTTGGATTACTTTGCCTTATTTCGGCTTTGTGGAATTAAGTTCATAAAATAAGCACCTAAAAGAAGAAATCACACTAACAAACATGTGATGGGGCATCTCCTTAATGTCCAAAAGTGATCTGGTTTCCCAATAGTATATATTTTCAACCAGTTTATTTTTTAGAGAAAGAACTAATGCCTGATCCTTCTTCTGGAGGGATTGAAATGCCAGATCCTTCATTTTGATCAATTATTGTGTGCCAGATCCTTCTTCTGGAGGGATTGAAATGCCAGATTCTTCATTTTGATCAATTATTTTGTGCCAGATCCTTCTTCTGGAGGGATGACAATACCAGATCTTTCATCTTGACCGATTATAGTGCCAGATCCATCTTCTGGAGTGATGATTATGCCAGATCCTTCATCTTGACCAATTGTTGCACCAGATCCTTCTTCTGGAGTGATGACAATGCCAGATCCTTCATCTTGACCAACTATTGCGCCAGATCCTTCTTCTGGAGTGATGACAATGCCAGATCCTTCATCTTGACTGATTATTGTGCCAGATCCTTCTTCTGGAGTGATGATAATGCCAGATCCTTCATCTTGACCGATTATGTCGCCAGATCCTTCTTCTGGAGTGATCACAATGCCAGATCCCTCATCTTGACCGATTATAGCGCCAGATCCTTCTTCTGGAGTGATGATAATGCCAGATCCTTCATCTTGACCGATTACAGAGCCAGATCCTTATTCTGGAGTGATGACAATGCCAGATCCCTGATCTTGACCGATTACAGAGCCAGATCCTTCTGGAGTGATGACAATGCCAGATCCTTCATCTTGACCGATTATTGTGACAAATTCCTCGCCAGATCCTAATCCAGATCCTTCAAAAACTAAAAAATTCAATAGTTAGCAGCCATCAATTTCATAATTAGTTACTAAACAGCAAAAAAATATTAAAACTACAAAAGAACAAGCAGATTAGTATCCAAGAGCAACTTTGTGTGTTAAGGAACACAACGCGCTGGGGTTTATTCACGTGGGAAGAATTAGATTATAAAACAGCTCAATTGGAGATATTTATTAAAATTATCAGAGAGAGGGCATGAATTTACTAGTCTTTAAAAATGTCACTAATTGCAGCAAATGTATCACATTGGTGTATGTGCAACCATGGTAGAAATGCAAAAATTCAGCTATTTTGTTCCTTATGCCACTTCATAGATAGTGTGCACATGAACATCAAGTTAATATATATCACATTATAAATTTGTAATTACTTGTTAAATTATTACATTTGTTCTTAGCAGTAAACTATAATATATACAGTAATTATGTTTAGAATACTCTAAATATTATAATATATACTATTACGATTACAATACAGTTATATGAAAAAGTTTGGGCACCCCTATTAATCTTAAGCTTAATGTTTAATAAAAATTTGTGTTTTTGCAACTGCTATTTCAGTTTGATATATGTAATAACTGTTGGACACAGTAATGTTTCTGCCTTGAAATGAGGTTTATTGTACTAACAGAAAATGTGCAATCTGCATTCAAACAAAATTTGACAGGTGCATAAGTATGGGCACCCTTATCATTTTCTTGTTTTAAATACTCCTACCTACATTTTACTGACTTACTAAAGCACTTTTTTTGGTTCTGTAACCTCATTGAGCTTTGAACTTCAAAGCCAGGTGTATGCAATCATGAGAAAAGCTACTTAAAGTGGCCACTTGCAAGTTGTTCTCCTGTTTGAATCTCCTCTGAAGAGTGGCATCATAGGCTCCTCAAAATAACTGTCAAATGATCTGAAAACAAAGATTATTCAACATAGTTGTTCAGGGGAAGGATACAAAAAGCAGTCTCTGAGATTTAACCTGTCAGTTTCCACTGTGAGGAACATAGTAAGGAAATGGAAGAACACAGGGACAGTTCTTGTTAAGGCCAGAAGTGGAAGGCCAAGAAAAACATCAGAAAGGCAGAGAAGAAGAATGGTGAGATCAGTCAAGGACAATCCTCAGACCACCTCCAGAGAGCTGCAGCATCAACTTGCTGCAGATGGTGTCACTGTGCATCGGTCAACTATACAACGCACTTTGCACAAGGAGAAGCTGTATGGGAGAGTGATGCGAAAGAAGCCGTTTCTGCAAGCACGCCACAAACAGAGTCGGCTGAGGTATGCAAAAGCACATTTGGAGAAGCCAATTTCTTTTTGGAAGAAGGTCCTGTGGACCGATGAAACCAAGATTGAGTTGTTTGGTCATACAAAAAGGCGTTATGCATGGCGGCAAAAAAACACAGCATTCCAAGAAAAACACTTGCTACCCACAGTAAAATTTGGTGGAGGTTCCATCATGTTCATTGAACATCTGTGGGATCATTTGAAGGGGGCTGTCCATGCTCGGCGACCATCAAACTTAACTGAACTGGAAATGTTTTGTAAAGAGGAATGGTCAAAAATACCTTCATCCAGGATCCAGGAACTCATTAAAAGCTACAGGAAGCGACGAGAGGCTGTTATTTTTGCAAAAGGAGGATCTACTAAATATTAATGTCACTTTTCTGGTGAGGTGCCCATACTTATGCACATGTCAAATTTTGTTTGAATGCAGATTGCACATTTTCTGTTAGTACAATAAACCTCATTTCAAGGCAGAAACATTACTGTGTCCAACAGTTATTCCATATATCAAACTGAAATAGCTGTTGCAAAAACATCAATTTTTATAAAACAATAAGCTTAAGATTAATAGGGGTGCCCAAACTTTTTCATATAACTGTATATACTATTACTATTACCTATGGTAATGACCAATAGAATTATTGGAAAATAAGTTACACAATGTAAACTATCTACATTATGTGGAGGGCGACAATCGCAGAAGCCGTTCTTGTAGCAAGATTCATCAACAGATAGAAATATCTAACTGCTTGGTGTGTCCAAGAATGCTATCACACATAAAGACACATAATGCCGCCTAAGCTGTGCCCAAAGTAAGGTCTACCCAGGGATTCCCCATAGAAGAGTCTGTAATTAATAGTGGAATTAAATGAACACATTGATGTTGGATTTATATTCTTACAGGATTACAACAATAGAGCATAAGATATTACCATACAAATATTACATATAATAAGAAGCAGTAAGAAGTCAGACAATAGATACATATAATGGAACATTGTGCATTTGAGTGTTTAATTAATTGAAGACATTGATGTTGGATTTAGATTCTTACAGGATTAAACCACTAGAGCATAAGATATTATGATATTGTAGCACCCTGAGGATTCGGCTGCTACAGGGGTATTGCACCTCAGCCAGAGGTGTGATATTCCACTCCCGGGTAAGGGTGGAGTGTGGAACTAAGCTCAGTTAGCTGCATGCACTACACACATCCCATTTCCGGGGAACAGACCGATGGTACTCCCACTAGAGAAATGTGCAGGTACGACAGTGTCTGTTCCTGGCTGGAGTGGGAGGGGGGTGGAACATCCCAGTAGTGTAGGGGCAGATAGGGGGAGCAGCCTGGGTAAAGTTAGGAGCTCATTGGGTGCTGGTCACCTGAGCTCACACATAGAGGGAGTATTTAAGGTGGGCACCATCTTAGATCAGGGTCAGTCTGTGAGACGTCGGTCAGTCAGTCTGTCTGAGAGCCTGAGAAGCAGAGCAGAGGAGAAGGAAGAGGGACCCAGAGGCGCAGGAAGAGGGGACCCCAAGAGCCCATAAGAGAGCTAATAGGGTGAAGGGTCGGCAACAGGGTACCGGATCCCAAGCTGGTGGAGGCTACAGCACTAATCCTCAGCCAGAGACCGGAGGTCGTGGGCAGGATCTGCCACGACCACCCACTAAATCCACCCGGAAGGCAGACCAAGAATAGGGTCAGGGAGCCCAGAGGAGGCTTGACCAACAAGAGGCCCGAGGGAGCCGGACTTAGGTGGATCCCTGGTGGGAACGGCCAGAAGAAGGGAGAGTCAGAAAGGAGCTCAGGACCACACTCCAGAGTTGCCTGGGAGTTGACCGAGTCCAGGACCTGGTGGACGCAGCACGGCTCGGGTGGTCACTGCTGTACACAGTGACCCGAGCAACACCAGTAAGTAAAACCCTGGAACTGCATTTTATGCCTCTGAGTCTCTTTGCTGCACCTTCACAACCACCATCCTCCACGGCTGACCCCCTGAGGCTATACCCCTCCCGTTGGGGGTTATACTACCAAAGCTGCACACATACCAACAGCCTCAGCGGACCCTGCTGCAGCGGCGGCCTTTTGACCGCAAATCAACGGGTGGCGTAGTCGACACAAAGAACTAATAACATCTGTAGGACTGCCACACTCTGAGCTTGACACCCTGGGCACGGACCGGGTCACAGCCACTCGGAGACTACAACCCCCATCTGATCCGGCTCCGGGTATCCCTAACAACATGGCCCAGGGGGCGCGTCAACTTTGGCGTAGTCGGCAGGATCTCGTGCCCGCAACAACCGGGTACTGCGTGCCTGAAGAAAACCTTAACAAGAAGTCTCCCGCCGGTTCCGGAGGGTCCCCGCCAACGGACCCCATCACAGGTCGTTTCCTGCCGGTTGTCCGCCATTTGCAGCTTTTTCCCGCCATCCATGGAGTTTCCCGCCACTGGGAGACGATTCCCGCCATTTCCAAAGATTTCCCGCCTTGGAAGAGCGGACGCCATTATGGGCGTGCCAAAGGATGGCAAGAGGCCACCTCCCATCGTGGGCCAGGTCGAAGAATGGCGCCAAAAGCGGAAACCGCGCCCATCAACAGAGACTGTGATGCTGGAAGTGTCCATCAGCGTAAGAGAACTGCCCCTGGAACTGACAATCACTAAGTTGCCCCGGGACCACCCTCAATGTGGGCGGAGACAGAACAAGAGAACGAAGATGGGTGCAGCCTGGAGGAGTCTGGAGAGAGCGCACCCAGAGACAAGAAGTCTGGAGAGGACTCCGGAGAAGTCGTACCCGGAGATGGAAGGAGAGTCAGGCAGCACCGACCCAGTGGTCAGGAGCCTGCTGCAAGCAACAACCCCACTAGGCTTAGTGGAGATACTGGCACAGCTCCCCCGAGACCGGGAGTGTGCACAGACCGCGCTGGAGGGCCTCGCACGGAGGATGGCCCGGGTGCAGCGGGAGACGTTGGCGGAGTGGAGCCGAGAGATGGCCCAGCAGACCGGAACCCGTCAGCGGAGCACGCCGCCCGAGACGAGGAGACAGACCGCCTCTGAGGATGGCGCAGGAGGAATGAAGGCAGGAGACGGCGCCGAGAAGGGAGCTGAACGGACGGAGGCAGGTAAAGGGGACGTCTCTACCCCGAGCCGGGAAACCGCGCGCCTGCCCCAGCTCCCCGTCGCAGAGCCCGAAGTTCCCCCTGCCGTGCCCGTCGCTGCATCGTCACCGCCGCAGACTAGGCCTCAAGCAGTAACCGCGGCCGCGACCCCTGTGACGTCACACGCCTCGACCCTGAGCGCGACCAAACAGGAAATACCATCGGCCTGGTCGCAAGGCCTAGTACCCCCGGGCGCCGCTATTCCAACAGCGCCCCCTACCTCCGCGGAGCCACCGGCCTGGTCGCAGGGCCGAGTAACCCAGGGCGCCGCCGTTCTTACGGTGCCCTTTGTCTTTAGGGTGCCCCAAGCCTGGTCGCAAGGCCTGGTCGACCCGGGCGCCGCTACCATCAACGCGCCCTCAACATCTAGAGTGCCGCACCTGGGTGAAGACCTGTTCGCCCAGCATACGTGCCCGGATGGGCAGCCCTTTGTATGGCCCCAGGAGTATATTCAGCTGGAACTCCAGAGAGCAAGGCCCATGTGCGAGCCCCTGATTCCGGCTCCGAAGCCCGTAAAGAGGACCTCGCCCCCGCTGGAGGAGGCACAGTTTGAGTGGGACCCCACTGGAGAAGATCTCATGGGGTTCACTCAGGAGACTCGGGCGGCCGCAGCGGAGCGTGCAGAGTGCTGCCGGCAGCAGCTCGAGGTCTTCGAGAGGGAGTGGAGAGAGAGGCGGGTCCGGGAACAGCAAATGCAGATAAGGAGCGCGGAGCAGAAGAGCCGGACCAGGAGGAAACCCCATGCAGCTCATGGTCCCCGTGCCACCGGGACTGTGATAAAATTCAATATGCAGCACGGATGGGGCTTTATTAGAGACCATCAGACCCCCGGCGACGTCTTTGTAACCCACAGAGACGTAGAAAGCCATCTGCCGGAGGGACACAGAGGTTGTGACCTGTATGTAGGGGACGAGGTCACCTTCACCCGGCACAAGTGTGTCAAAGGACCCTACGCCCTCCATGTGCATCGCCTGACGGAGGAGGAGCTGCGGTGTGAGGAGGAGCAAGAGGACCCGGACGGGTCTGAAGAATCTAAAGAAGGAGCAGGAGGACGCCGTCGTTGAAGTACGGTAGAGAGAGACTGTACATAGTTACCCGTCAGGGTATAAGAACTGTTCTAGTTAAAATATAGTCCCCGTTGGGACCAGCAGATTGAACTGAAACCCGTGTGTCCCTATTCCCACTGACCGAGGACTGAGAGCGGTCATTCCTCCCTAATACCTGGCCGAGGACTGAGAGCGGCCATATTTCCCTTGTATATAGTTGCGCTTCCTAAAGCGCCCCCTACCGGTTTTATAGGGAACTGTTTTATTCCAAGAGAGACTGTCGCACTTTACCGGGTCACAAGTTGCACCGTGACCGGAGGAACCAGAAACAAGAATGTTATTTATATGAAAAGTTTATTGCTGATATATATATATGATGTTTTCTATGTTTATGTTTATGAAAAAAATTGTATGTTTTGGATGTTTATATCTTACAGCCCGAGGACGTGCTGTGATTTACCAGGGGGGAATGTAGCACCCTGAGGATTCGGCTGCTACAGGGGTATTGCACCTCAGCCAGAGGTGTGATATTCCACTCCCGGGTAAGGGTGGAGTGTGGAACTGAGCTCAGTTAGCTGCATGCACTACACACATCCCATTTCCGGGGAACAGACCGATGGTACTCCCACTAGAGAAATGTGCAGGTACGACAGTGTCTGTTCCTGGCTGGAGTGGGAGGGGGGTGGAACATCCCAGTAGTGTAGGGGCAGATAGGGGGAGCAGCCTGGGTAAAGTTAGGAGCTCATTGGGTGCTGGTCACCTGAGCTCACACATAGAGGGAGTATTTAAGGTGGGCACCATCTTAGATCAGGGTCAGTCTGTGAGACGTCGGTCAGTCAGTCTGTCTGAGAGCCTGAGAAGCAGAGCAGAGGAGAAGGAAGAGGGACCCAGAGGCGCAGGAAGAGGGGACCCCAAGAGCCCATAAGAGAGCTAATAGGGTGAAGGGTCGGCAACAGGGTACCGGATCCCAAGCTGGTGGAGGCTACAGCACTAATCCTCAGCCAGAGACTGGAGGTCGTGGGCAGGATCTGCCACGACCACCCACTAAATCCACCCGGAAGGCAGACCAAGAATAGGGTCAGGGAGCCCAGAGGAGGCTTGACCAACAAGAGGCCCGAGGGAGCCGGACTTAGGTGGATCCCTGGTGGGAACGGCCAGAAGAAGGGAGAGTCAGAAAGGAGCTCAGGACCACACTCCGGAGTTGCCTGGGAGTTGACCGAGTCCAGGACCTGGTGGACGCAGCACGGCTCGGGTGGTCACTGCTGTACACAGTGACCCGAGCAACACCAGTAAGTAAAACCCTGGAACTGCATTTTATGCCTCTGAGTCTCTTTGCTGCACCTTCACAACCACCATCCTCCACGGCTGACCCCCTGAGGCTATACCCCTCCCGTTGGGGGTTATACTACCAAAGCTGCACACATACCAACAGCCTCAGCGGACCCTGCTGCAGCGGCGGCCTTTTGACCGCAAATCAACGGGTGGCGTAGTCGACACAAAGAACTAATAACATCTGTAGGACTGCCACACTCTGAGCTTGACACCCTGGGCACGGACCGGGTCACAGCCACTCGGAGACTACAACCCCCATCTGATCCGGCTCCGGGTATCCCTAACAACATGGCCCAGGGGGCGCGTCAATATAACTATTACATATACTAAGAAGCTGTAAGAAATCAGACAATAGATAAAGGAACTGGACTTACGAGGTGCAGAAAATATGGGGGTCACGCAGCAGAGGAGGAGAAGGTAAGTGGCCTGCATGGTGGTCCTCGCTTCTGTATGACTACAGGTAAGAAGTGAGGAGCAGATGGAAGAAGCCTCTTTATATAGGACTGGGACACTACATTTGGGGGAGGGGTCAGTGGTAATAGCTCCGCCCCCTTGTATCTAATGTAAATGACACTAATGGTTACATAGTAACATCAGATCTGGTGGTTACACTTCACATTACACATCGTCATAGATTATTTTATTTAAGTAGTAATTTATATTATTTATATTGTTGGTGACTTTTGTAAGTTTCTTCTGTTTTCTTCTGAATATACGGAGATGTATTGTGTAGCTCCAGCAATGTAATGATCTGTATAATTTGATTACTTTAACAAATATTTATATTAGACTAAAAAGCATCAGGGCCCCTGCACACTATAGTATTACAGATCTGTACAATACAGCGACGTCCATAGAAAGTAATAACCAATCCTGAATCTGAAGCCTCATTCCTATATTACTATACACTGCAAAATACAATCCTATAACACTACAATCCTATACACTCCATAATGGATAATGTCTACTGTATATATCCCCTAAGACAGACAGATTTCCCCACTATGTATAACAATGCGGATAAGGCGAACGATACAAAATCCATGGAAAATAACAATCTTTATTAGAGCATAAAAATATATAGATATACAATTAGAAGTGATACTGCACAAAGATTAGGAGGAGGAGGAGGATTGCAGCCCAGTTATAGTATAACAGAAGTAATGTGCATTTTATCCATAGTGGGCATAAACCAAAGTGGGACTAAGTAACCAAAATCATAAGTGCCCACTAGGTACACAATGAGAAAGATCAATCAAATGTGATCAAGTGGAAATGATGGAGATCGGGCAGCCACCCACAGCTTGATGCGTGTTTCACCTATCGCTTCCTCAGGGGGGCGTTGTCATATACTGCAAAACAAAAGCCCAATAATTGCAAAATATCCTACTAATACTTCCATTCTATTAGTCCAAAAAGTAAAAAGCCTATTTGGTACAATACTTCTATTCAACAAACACTCAATCAGGTCAAAGAAGTATAGATGCACAAGTTTGATAAAAAGATTTGGAACTTTTATTGAATTATTTAAAAGAAATTTATAAAACACACATAAAGGGGAAGTGAAGCAATGAAGGTGCCTGCAGTGCTAGTAACAAGGGTAGTCAATCATTTATTCTGTTTAACAAGACTTACAAAAGGAGATCATATCAATGAACCCAGTGATAAAAACATGAAGAATTAAATAAATAAATAAGTAAAAGGATCAGTATCCAAAATTCATTCATCTAGTAAGCATTAGTGGATAACAAGTACATACCTTAAAGTATCCAGCATAGATAAATGTAGTCAAAATGCCATGAAAGTATATATCTATAAATATGTCAATAGGTCATATAGAGAGAAGCCATAAAGCCCACAAGTGGTAGACAAGTGTCAATATAGGGCAAAGTCAATCATGGCCCACAAAATACAGATGGTATCACCAAGCATAGAGATAAACAGATGGAATCATCAGGCATAGAGATAAACAGAATGTAAATAAAGACAATACAACCTTTCAACTGCAGGTAAGGACAGCTGTATTGTCTTTATTTACATTCTGTTTATCTCTATGCCTGATGATTCCATCTGTTTATTTCTATGCTTGGTGATACCATCTGTATTTTGTGGGCCATGATTGACTTTGCCCTATATTGACACTTGTCTACCACTTGTGGGCTTTATGGCTTCTCTCTATATGACCTATTGACATATTTATAGATATATACTTTCATGGCATTTTGACTACATTTATCTATGCTGGATACTTTAAGGCAGGGTTCCCCAACTCCAGTCCTCAAGGCCCACCAACAGGTCATGTTTTCAGGATTTCCTTAGTATTGCACAGGTGATGGAATTATTGCCTGTGCAGGTGATGCAATTATCACCTGTGTAATACTAAGGAAATCCTGAAAACATGACCTGTTGGTGGGCCTTGAGGACTGGAGTTGGGGAACCCTGCTTTAAGGTATGTACTTGTTATCCACTAATGCTTACTAGATGAATGAATTTTGGATACTGATCCTTTTACTTATTTATTTATTTAATTCTTCATGTATTTATCACTGGGTTCATTGATATGATCTCCTTTTGTAAGTCTTGTTAAACAGAATAAATGATTGACTACCCTTGTTACTAGCACTGCAGGCACCTTCATTGGTTTACTTCCCCTTTATGTGTGTTTTATAAATTTCTTTTAAATAATTCAATAAAAGTTCCAAATCTTTTTATCAAACTTGTGCATCTATACTTCTTTGACCTGATTGAGTGTTACTCCCATTCTAGTAGCCACAATAACAACGTACAACTGAAGCAATAAAAAAATGCCTTTATTAAAAATAAATATAAAAACATAACAAAAGTAATTTCTAAAAATACCCATTAAATACCATGGGAAACAATTGAACTCCACAACAATAAATAAAGCTCATAGGATATGATGAAGGAGTCTATATATCATCTGATGTCTATACACATAGTATAGCACCTGCAGTATACAGGATAATATATGACTGGTATATGGTATACAGTGATTACAGAAGTCAGATATCATATACAGGATAATATGTGACTGTAATCTATTGTATAATTCCCAAATTTAACAGAAAGGAAAAAGGGACAAATTATTTGGCTTGCATAGTAGCAGAGTGCTTTGTGGAAAATTAATGACCATGCCTCGAACCATTTATTTCTATACAGATAAATGTACAAGGATGACCTGCATCTTCTAAAGCAGCAGAAGCCAAGGCATCCCGAAACAACTGCTGGGGTATCGGCCTGGGGGACATCCGTATACATAGCAAGTGTGACTGTGGATTAATTGATCTGTGATATACTGCAGTAACTGCACCTTAATCACAACATTTATTTAATCATCACACACTGGAATTACAAACCATGAGGGCTATGTCCTCATTAAAGAATACTGACACCTCGGATTGTTGTTGTTTTTTTTTTTTGTTTAATACAAATCGCAAATCTACAGAATCCAGAAATGTAAAATCAACTATCTACCTAAGACTAGCATCCTCTGTAATCAACACCTTCTACCCCCATCTTCAGGACTTCTCTTGTGCTGCAGCAGTTCTCTGGAATGCACTATCCCACAGAATATGGTTAATCTAACTATGCCCTGTTCTCCCTTCCTTAATTTTCTCCAGAATCTGGTCCCTTCACTCATCTGTATCCACAGCCTCCATGCACTCTACAGCTCCTTGTATCTGTACTTATACAGATTCTGGCTGATGACTGGTTCATGTAATGGTATTTGAATTCCCCTGTTTATAATAATCATGGCCGGACCATACATGACAAGCACCTTTTTATCTTTTGTGTCACTCCTATATCTTCATAGACTGTAAGCTTGTTAGCAGGGCCTTCACTCCTCTTAGTATGTCATGAATTATGTGATAATCTGTATTGTCTTATTCAGTTTGTACATGTCTCTACTAAATATAGAAATTAAATAAAAAATATTATTATATATAACTCTCTTTGGCCCCCTGTAGTACAATGTCTCTCTTTTTGGTCCTCATTTAGAATAAAGTCCCCTTCTTTGGCCACCATTTATCATAATGTTCCCCTTTTGCTCCCATGGTATGATGCCCCCCTTTTTAGACAAAATTTACAATAATGTCCCCTCTTGGGGCCCCCATTTAAAATAATGTACCCCTCCTTGGACCCCAATTAAAATAATGTCTCCCTCTGTGGCCCCTACTTAGGACAATGCCCCCTTCTTTGGCCTTTGGCTCCCATTAGGTGTCAAGTATTATACATATATATATATATATATGTATATATATATATATATATATATATATATATAAAAGTATGTAGACCACTCTTCTTTTGCAAACTGTCCCAGGTCTCCCATATGTGAAGTGTGTCTCCTCCCAAGAGCAATTTTAAGAGCAATTTAGATCCGGACTAAGCAATGAGTCCGGATCTAAATCCACAGGTGTTCAAAAGGATTTAGATCCGGACTCATTGCTGCCACTTCAGAACTCTCCAGCACTTTGTTCCCATCCATTTCTTGGTGCTTCTTGAACTATGTTTGGGGTAATTGTCCTGCTCGAAGTCCCATGACCTAGGACGCAAACCCAGCTTTCTGACAATAGACACTACATTGTGACCCAAAATCCTTTGGTAATCTTCAGATTTCATGATGCTTTGCACGCAGTCAAAGCAATGAGTGCCAGAGGCAACAAAACAACCCCAAAACATCTTTGAACCTCCACCATATATGACTGTAGGTACTGTGTTCTTTTCTTTGCAGTCCTCATTCCATTTTTGGTAAACAGTAGAATGATGTGCTTCACCAAAAAGCTCTATCTTGGTTTCATCTGTCCACAAGATGATTTCCCAAAAGGATTTAGGCTTACTCACGCACATATTGGTAAATTGTAGTCTAGCTTTTTTATGTATCTATGTCAGCAGTGTGGTCCTCCTGGGTCTCCTGCCATGGTGATTCATTTCATTCAAAAGACTACATATAGTTCACGCTGACACTGATGCACCCTGAGCATGCAGGACAGCTTGAATATCTTTGGAACTTGATTGGGGTTGCTTATCCACCATTTGGACTATCCTGCGTTGCAACCTTTCATCAATTTTTCTCGGCTGTCCACATCCAGAGAGATTAGCTACAGTGCCATGGGTTGTAAACTTCTTGATAATGTTGCGCACCATGGACAAAGGAACATCAAGATCTCTGGAGATTAATTTGTAACCTTGAGATTGTTGATATTTTTCAACAATTTTGGTTCTCAACTCCTCAGACAGTTCTCTTCTCCTCTTTGTGTTCTCCATGCTTAGTTTGGCACACACAGTCGTACAATGCAAAGAATATGTAAATTTCTCACCTTTTTATCTGGTTTCAGGTATGATTTCATATTGCTCAAACCTGTTACTTGCCACAGGTGAGTTTGAATGAGCATCATATGCTTGAAACAAAGTTGTTTACCTACAACTTTGGAAAAGTGCCAACATTTTGGTTTGGCCCATTTTGGGAGTTTTGTGTGAAATTATGTCCAATTTGCCTTTTTTGTTTGTTTTTTTGTGTTGTTCCATTACATACAAATGAAATAAACATATCTATACCAACACATGTGTAATTACATTAATTTTCCAGGAGCAATACTTCATTTTCTGGAACAAATTCAAGGGTGAAAAACACTATGAAAAAAGCTTGAAATCTATGACGCTTTTTAACAATGGATAAAAGATGTTAAGTGTGTAAAGTGAGCTATCCTTTAAGCTTGGCCATGGACCCCCCGGGGCTCCCCGGAGCCCCGGGGCCCCGGGCGGTAGCCCAGATTGCCCTCATTATAATCTGCCTATGGTCCTAAGTGTTCCCCGGATAGTGGCCCCGGAGCTGCGCTCACTGAGTGACAGGACACCGCTCCTGAGCTCAGCTTCGGGGCCCGCTCGCCGGAGCGGCTCATTCTCCTCGGCTCCTCAGCGTCAGCGGTCAGAGAATTACAGCTAGGGACACATAGGACATGTGAGTATAAGGATTTTATTATTTTCTTCTTATTTTACAATGGATCCCACTGATTCTGAGATTGTGTTTAGTGACATTGTACTTCATGATAGTGGTAACCAATTTTGATACGACAATTTGGTGAAAATTTTGATAATTTTGCAATTTTCAAACTTTTAATTCCAGAGAGTTATGTCACACAAAATAGTTAATAAATAACATTTCTCATATGTTTACTTTACATCAGCACAATTTTTAAAACATTTTTTTTGTTAGGAAGTTAGAAGGTTTAAAAGTTGACCAGCGATTTCTAATTTTTCCAACAAAATTTACAAAACCATTTTTTTAGGGACCACATCACATTTGAAGTGACTTTGAGGGGCCTTTATGACAGAAAATACCCAAAAGGAACTAAAGCAATGTGGAAAGAAAAATGAACATTTTACTTTTTTTCACAAAAATTTTACTATAGCCCCAATTTTTTTATTTTCACAAGGGTAACAAGATAAAATGAACCACAAAATTTGTTGTGTAATTTCTACTGAGCATGTTGATACCCCATATGTGGGGGAAAACTATTGTTTGGCCACATGACAGGGCTCGGAAGGGAAGGAGCACCGTTTCGACTTTTTGAACGCAAAAAAGACTGAATGCCATATCACCATATTAAAATGAATGCCGTAATGCCATTATGAAAACAAAATGCCATATGAAAAAAGTGGATGCCATATCACATTTGGAGAGCCCCTGACATGCGAAAACAGCAGAAACCCCCCACAAGTGATAGCATGACGTCTCTTACTCGAAAAAGCCCTTTTCTTTACCCTGGGAGATGGGGGACTCGGAGTCGGGTCCTGTGATGGAGAGATGGGGTGCAGCCGTGGCCCGGACCCGACCCGTGCTCAGGGCCGTCACATTAAAAGAGATGGTGTGGGCTTATCCGGGTTGAGTGGCTGATTTACGACTACGCCACCTGTGGCACCTGGTGAAGGCCACCAGTGCCGCTGCAGTCCGCTGAGGCATAGTGTTACGGCGGCCAGAGTTATTACTACTCCCCACAGGCGGAGCAAGGCCTCAGGGCAGAGGGACAGGAAGGATGGAGGGGGTAGTAGTGGAGGAAGAACGGATGCCACGTCGCGCGGTGTAGCGCAGAATAAACAGTTCGGAGGCCATAGGGGTGAACTTCCAAGGCTTTACTCACATTAGAGATGGCAGAAGGAAGGCGACTCCCTGATCCCCATGGAGTCCTGCAGTCACCAGGGATGGGGGTCCGACAACCTCCGAGCAAGTCCAGCATTCAATCGGGACCCCGCACCAGAGTGTTCCTGAACTACAGACCGTATCCTCTCCTGTCTGTGTGTGTAGATAGGCCGGGTCTCCCTCTGAACTCCTCTCAGAACAAGGGCACGGGTGGCAGCTCCGCTCCTTCCGATACCCGATGGGATCCTCTGGGCCTACCAGGCTTTACCAACCAGGACATGGAGAAGCAAGGTCGGGTGTCGGGGCCGGTACCCCTCTTGCAGCCGGACTCCCTCTGAATATATCAGATGGTGAGGACAGGTGGCGTACACTGCTCCGTCTGCATCCTCCCCGGGATCCATTAGCTGTGGAGCTACACTCTTAAGCTCCGGGCCTTCTTGGTCATGGTCCTTGACCGGGTTGAGACATTCCTCGTCTGCAACCTGCGCCCCGTCCCAAGGCTGGGGTATGAGGGCTGTGTCTCCATCCACTGCAGGTCCACACAGGATCCACGTTCAGGGTGGGAGATCACAATACCTCACAGTAATTAACAGCACAAAGACCAAAACCAAAGATGGCTTTTTATTAAATATGAAATTTAAAGTGTCACTAAATTGTAAGTCCTCAACCCTCACCCACTAACTGGTTCCCCTCACTCTTGGTTCCCCAGTCTCCCTGTAACCAGGAGGGCAGCACCTGGTGCATACTAGCCCCCCTGGTGGAGAAATGTGGTGTTGGATGCAAAGGTTGGGTCCCGACCATCACGCTGTTCTTACCTCGGAGGAGGAACACTACACTCCATTACAGAAGTGCAGCATCCCTGTGGCGGTCGAACCTTCAGGGGCGCCACAGTTCTACAGTGGGATGTGCTACATAATGAAGTTTCTCTTAAGGGGCACTTGGAAGATGTCCTTATCACCCCGGTCAGTAAAATCTTTATAGTGGTGGCAGGATGAGCCTAACCTATCTCGAGGGGTTCCCTGGGTACTTAGGGTCACTAGAACAATTACCACAGATGCGAGTCCGAGAGGGTGGGGAGCCCATCTGGGAGATATGGTAGCCCAGGGGACCTGGTCAGATATTGAAAAGGGTCTCTCCTCCAATTCAAAAGAACTTCTGGCGGTAGACAAGGCGGTGAATAATTTCTTACCTTTCCTTCAGGGCCAGAATGTAAAGATCCTCTTGGATAATCTAGTTGCGGTAGCATATGTGAACCACCAGGGGGATACATGGTCAAGATCGCTGATGAGAGTGACAGATCATCTCTTCCAGATTACAGAAAGTCACCTCCTTTCCATGATGGCCCTCCATATAATGGAAAAAGAAAACATGAGAGCAGATTTCCTAAGCTGCTATCCTCTGATGCAAGGGGAATGGGAACTAAATCAAGGAATTTTTACCCAAATAGCCGAAGATGGGGGGGCCTCCGGTCAGGTTGATCCGTTTGCCACAAAACTAAATCGGAAGACAAAGATCTTGTGTTCCCTAAATCCTCTAGCTGTGGACGCTTTCCTGATACGTTGGTATTTCAGCCTGGCGTATGACTCCTCCCCCCCTGGTTGGCTGTTCTTCTCATGGTAATAAGAAAGATCAGGAAGGAGAAGGCCTGGGTTCTGCTGATCGCACCCTTTTGGCCCAGGAGGCCCTGGTTCTCATGCCTGAGGAACATGTCCATCTCTGATCCTTGGGTTCTTCCAGAGATTCCATATCTCCTTCTCCGGGGTCCGATATTCCATCCTCAAGCAATTGGCCTCCACTTGACGGTGTGGAACTTGAAAGGACACTGCCAAATCAGAAAGGTTTTTCCAAAGGTCTAGTAACCATCCTGCACAGCAGAAAACCTGTTACAACCCAGATTTATGCCACAAGTTGGAGAAAGTTTTTGTCTTTCTCTGGTTCTGGGGTTGATGGGGAAGGGGTGCCAATAGGACAAATCTTTGGAGTTTTTACAAAAAGGTCTTGAACTAGGGTTATCCACCAGCACCCTTAAAGTACAGATTTCTGCCTTGGGTGCCCTATATAGCTGTGATGTAGCTTGTAGCTACTGGGTTTCTCAGTTCATTAAGGCAGCTTTTAGATCTAGACTCATTATTAAAAGCAGCTTGGTTCCCTGGGATTTAAATTTGGTTCTAAAGGCCTTGACTAGCTCGCCGTTTGAGCTAATAGTCAGCAACCCTTAAATCCCTCTCTCTTAAGACCGCTTTAATATCTTTAACCTCGGCCAGGAGCATTAGTGACATCCAGACCCTGTCTATGGCCTCGCCGTTTACTCAAATTCTGGATGATAGGCAGGATCTGGTCTAAAAATCACTCTCTATCCCTAAGGTAGCTACTCGTTTCCACAGACTTCAGGAAGTCCTCCTATCCTCCTTTTTTCCACATCCTAGTAACCAGAAAGAGGTGGAGTTACATACGTTAGAAGTGAGGAGATGTGTGGTTAGGTACCATTCAGTTACCAAAAGCTTTAGGAAAGATAACTCGTTGTTTATATCCTACCAAGGGGCTAGGAACGGTCTAAGGTCACGAAGTCCACCATAGCTAGATGGAATTAGGAGGCCATTTCTCTATCATATACAGTATAGACCAAAAGTTTGGACACACCTTCGCATTTAAAGATTTTTCTGTATTTTCTTGACTATGGAAATTGTACATTCACACTGAAGGCATCAAAACTATGAATTAACACATGTGGAATTATATATTTAACAAAAAAGTGTGAAACAACTGGGTTCAGGTCTGGTGACTGTGAAGGCCAGGTTATCTGGCGTAGCACCCCATCACTCTCCTTCTTGGTCAAATAGCCCTTACACAGCCTGGAGGTGTGTTTGGGGTCATTGTCCTGTTGAAAAATAAATGATGGTCCAACTAAACGCAAACCAGATGGAATAGCATGCCGCTGCAAGATGCTGTGGTAGCCATGCTGGTTCAGTATGCCTTCAATTTTGAATAAATCCCCAACCGTGTCACCAGCAAAGCACCCCCACACCATCACACCTCCTCCTCCATGCTTCACGGTGGGAACCAGGCATGTAGAGTCCATCCGTTCACCTTTTCTGCGTCGCACAAAGACACGGTGGTTGGAACCAAAGATCTCAAATTTGGACTCATCAGACCAAAGCACAGATTTCCACTGGTCTAATGTCCATTCCTTGTGTTCTTTAGCCCAAACAAGTCTGTTCTGCTTGTTGCCCGTCCTTAGCAGTGGTTTCCTAGCAGCTATTTTACCATGAAGGCCTGCTGCACAAAGTCTCCTCTTAACAGTTGTTGAAGAGATGTGTCTGCTGCTAGAACTCTGTGTGGCATTGAACTGGTCTCTAATCTGAGCTGCTGTTAAACTGCGATTTCTGAAGCTGGTGACTCGGATAAACTTATCCTCAGAAGCAGAGGTGACTCTTGGTCTTCCTTTCCTGGGGCGGTCCTCATGTGAGCCAGTTTCTTTGTAGCGCTTGATGGTTTTTGCAACTGCACTTGGGGACACTTTCAAAGTTTTCCCAATTTTTCGGACTGACTGACCTTCATTTCTTAAAGTAATGATGGCCACTCGTTTTTCTTTACTTAGCTGCTTTTTTCTTGCCATAATACAAATTCTAACAGTCTGTTCAGTAGGACTATCAGCTGTGTATCCACCAGACTTCTGCACAACACAACTGATGGTCCCAACCCCATTTATAAGGCAAGAAATCCCACTTATTAAACCTGACAAGGCATACCTGTGAAGTGAAAACAATTTCCGGTGACTATCTCTTGAAGCTCATCAAGAGAATGCTAAGAGTGTGCAAAGCAGTCATCAAAGCAAAAGGTGGCTACTTTGAAGAACCTAGAATATAAGACATATTTTCAGTTGTTTCACACTTTTTTGTTAAGTATATAATTCCACATGTGTTAATTCATAGTTTTGATGTCTTCAGTGTGAATGTACAATTTTCATAGTCATGAAAATACAGAAGAATCTTTAAATGAGAAGATGTGTCCAAACTTTTGGTCTGTACATCTAGCGGCGAGGAAGTGCCAGAAGGGCTGAAGGCTCATCCCACCCCACCCCTCCTGGGCTGAGAAGACAGGTGTCTCGATAGAAGACATATGTAAGGCTGCTACCTGGTCCTGTCCCTCTACATTCCATAGACACGATAGGTTAGATATGGGTGTATCGGCTGACCTCACCTTTGGGAGAAGAGTGTTCCAGGCTGTGGTCCTTCAATAGATTACTTCATCTCTGTAATTCTCTCGTGGTGCTGTCATGGTCGACCGATAAAATCTTAAATTACATATGACGCGCCCCCTGGGCCATGTTGTTAGGGATACCCGGAGCCGGATCAGATGGGGGTTGTAGTCTCCGAGTGGCTGTGACCCGGACCGTGCCCAGGGTGTCAAACTCAGTGTGCGGCAGTCCTTGCAGATGTTCTTAGTGTCGACTACGCCACCCGTTGATTTGCGGTCAAAAGGCCGCCGCTGCAGGATGGTCCGCTGAGGCTGGTGGTGTGTGTGCAGCTGTGGTAGTATAACCCCCAACGGGAGGGGTATAGCCTCAGGGGGTCAGACGTGGAGGATGGTGGTTGTGAAGGTGCAGCAAGGAGACTCAGAGGCATGAAATGCAGTTTCAGGGTTTTTACTCACTGGTGTTGCTCGGGTCACTCTGTACAGCAGTGACCACCCAAGCCGTGCTGCGTCCACCAGGTGCGGGACTCGGTCAACTCCCGGGCAATTCCTGAGTATGGTCCTGAGCTCCCTTCTTCTCTCTCTCTCTGCCGTTCTCACCAGGGATCCACCTATGTCCGGCTCCCTAGGGTCTCTTGGTGGTTGAACCTTCTCTGGCTTCCCTGACCCTATGCTCGGTGTGCCATTCTGGTGGATTTGGTGAGGGTCGTGGCAAATCTTGCCCACGACCTCCGGTTCCTGGCTAAGGTTTGCTTTGGCCTCCGCCAGCTTGGGATCCGGTACCCTTTTGCCGACCCTTCACCCTTTTGTCCTTATTCTGGGATCTTGGGGTCCCCTCTCGTCCTGCGCCTCTGGGTCTCTCTTCCTTCTCCTCTCCTGGAGTTACTGCTGACTCACTGACTGACTGACTGACTGACCCTGTCCTAAGATGGTGCCCACCTTATATACTCCCTCTATGTGTGAGCTCAGGTGACCAGCACCCAATGAGCTCCTACATTTACCCAGACTACTCCCCCTATCTGCCCCTACACTACTGGGATGTTCCACCCCCCTCCCACTCCAGCCAGGGACAGACGCTGTCGTACCTGCACATATACTGGTGGGAGTACCGTAGTTCTGTCCCCCGGAAATGGGATGTATGTAGTGCATGCAGCCTTCTGAGCTCAGTTCCACACTCCATCCTTACCCGGGAGTGGAATACCACACCTCTGGTTTGAGGTGCAATACCCCTGTAGCAGCCGAGTCCTCAGGGTGCTACACATACCGGTAATGGAATTTTTCGGAGACCATGACAGCACCCTTATATTTCCTCCTTTCACGTTTGTGGGAACACTCCCCTTTTATTAATTATAATATCACACTCAATAGGTGTCGTCTGGTATGGCAATTTTGTGATTGTTTGCTGTGTTTATTAACCTGGCAGTCCTCTCAATGCTCTGTAATCCCAACTGAGGCGGGAGAGAGGTGGCGCCCTTTTAAGCCTGTAGGTTTCCTCTCCTTGGTGGGCGGATCCCCTCTCTCGTGGTGCTGTCTCTGAAAAATCCCGTTACCGGTAAGTAACTTACGACTATACATTTGATGGAGCAATCAAAAAGTTGTACCCCAAAATGGTATTAAAAACGGTCTTAGAAAATTGAAACACAAGCCAAACAATTTGTTTGCAAAGTTTAGAATTTTTTAAAAGCAGTAAAATGTTTTCGTTTTCTTCTGCACCATTTCACTTTATTTGGAATTCATTGCCCTTTTTTTTCTATATGTTGCACAGTAAAGTGAATGGCGTCTTTCAAAAATGCTGTAATTTTGTCCCACAAAGTACACCTCAACCCTGCTGTATTGAATAGTGTCTGTGTTATTCACTATGTGATATGTGTTTTTTTATTGTATACTAATGTATAGTGACTAGTGATGATTGAGCGTGTTCTATGAACCCATTCAGCGAGCACGCTAACAGCCGTGACACTTGCAGGCACGGCGACCTTAAAAGAAATGCCGAGCATGCCAAAATACTCGGCGAGCACCTGAGCGTGCTCGCCGAAGGGGTTGATAGAACACGCTCGATCATCACTAATAGTGACCAGATGCCTCTAAGGAATCTTTTTTGGCCTCTGTTTTACTGGTGCTTGAAGTGCAAATTTTTGTAGCTCTAATGATTAAGTAATATGCAACTATGTGAACTGCAATTGCCAATTAACAATTTAAGGGTATCCATCAGATATACCCCTCCCTCCAATTCCCATTCATGACCATGCAGGATTTGGAAAGCTAAATCCATAGACACCTCTATATCTTTTATCTGTTGCTGCATTTCTGAGTGCTCTGGGTGTAACGGAGCACTAACCAAGCCTCAGCCTTCCAAGGTTGCTTCCCTGCCCAGCACCAGCCTCTTTATCTTGATTGATAGCTCACTGTCAGTTTTTTGGGACGTCAGGCACCAAGCAAGGAAAATCAGTGAGCTAGACACTAGCACTGGGAACTTTCCCTCCGTACATAAACAAAACATAAACCAAAAAAAAAGCAATTTGGCACGTTACTTAATTTATGTAGATTTATAGAATGAAATGTTGGATTTCGTACGAGCTCGATCCATGTTTTTCACAGAGCTCATATCTATTATAGTCTAGGGCTGTTCACATATTTCTGTGGACCGCGTATTTTTCACCGAAACACGTTGACCTGTCGGACTTTGATCCAAATCAAAGTTTAGAGCTTCTCGGATGCAAAACAAAGCTGATGAAAGTCTGAATGAGGCCTTACTCTATTATTTATTTTTTAAGCAGCGTTCATTCCAGGCTGCTGTACACATGAAGAGGGTTTACACACCTAAAATACATATATAAAACACAGAAACAAGCTACCATTGACAGACTAGTATGGAGGGAGACACTGCCACTACGATCTAACAGTGTGGATTCTGGTGTCTCGCTCCTTCCCTCAGGTTGTATGCCAAAAGCCTCCTCCAATAAGCAAGTTCTGGACAAGCTGCAGGTGGAGAGGGAGTGCGGGATTACGGTGAAGGCCCTGACTGCGTCTCTGTTTTACACTTACGAGGGAAAGAAGTATCTCCTGAACCTGATCAACACTCCGGTGAGTGTGACGTTTCTTCTTGATTTGTTTCTCTGTGGTCTTGTTGCGGATGTTCAACTGGTCACGGCGGTCGCGTGACCTGTCACATAACTAAATGATGTCATGGAAGGTCCTTTCACACCAACGCGAGCCGTACAAGAGACCGGACGCAGTGGAGAAAAGACCGTGGGCCATCAGAAGGTAAGTATAATGTTATTTTCTCCAATCCCCTCCATGACAGCACACCTGGAGGTAGCCTCCCCATCCTAATTAGGGACAGGAAAACAAGAGGTTAAATAGCCCCTTCCCGCTACAATCCCCAGTGTTTTCCTGTCCCTATGGGATGAAGACGTTACCTGGGGTGCCTGCAGCCGGCAAGCAGGGCCCTATTAAATTTACCTGCCGGGCTGCAGCTCCCGTGTCTCCTTGAGAGCGGGACGCCCCCACACACACACTCGCCTGCGTGTAAAGCCGAGTAGGGTTTTGGGGGCTGGGGGCCTCCTGTAGCTCCCCGGCCGGAGTCTCCTCTGTCCTCCATGGCGGCGTGCCGGAAGTCAGGCTTTTGGCCAGCGGGACGTCACTTCTGGTGTGTTCCACCGTGGAACGCATGGGGCCGCGGCGGGAAATTCAAAAGGAGAAGCCGCGGTTTGCCCTGAAAATGAGGATCCTTCACCAGATAGGTGAAAATTTGGCACTGGATCTCGGTCTCCCCTATAAAAGACCCAGATGAGAAGACTCCATTAAGGTAGGACAGAATATTCTGCTACTATGGAGGGTGCTGTTCCAAAGCCTGCGTCTGCAGAGCCCAGCGCTAACCCGGCCCCAGTAAGTACTAGGTCCTAGGTTATTCCCCACTCTCTTTTGAGCAGGATCCTAAATATATTTTAAATCTCCCCTTTTTTTATTTTTAATTTAGGGAGACAAGGATCCGGCACCGACAGTGGGAGAAAGCACTACAGTTTGCAAATGTGCCATCTGTATAAAAAAGCTGGCTTCAGGGCATAAGAAACCCCTATGCTGGAAATGCACTGACAACATTGTGAAGGAAGAACAGCCTTTCCTTATGGAAGAAGTCAGGGGAATGGTTCGGCAGGAAATACAATCTTCCCTAGCCTCCTTCTCACAAGCCAGAGCTGAAGGTCCATCTCCCCCCAAAAGGAGAAAATATACGGTTAGGGAGACCTCTGATTCAGAATTAGGGTCTATGGAGGAACCGGAAGAAGGGGTCCTAAGTGAAGATCATGAGGAAGATAGGAAATATTACTTTTCGTCTGAGAATATGGAGGAATTGTTGTCGCAGGTGAGAGACACGATGCAGGTGGAAGAGGAGAAGGAAACCCGTACAGTTCAGGATGAAATGTTTGGCGGTCTGAAATCCAAGAAGAAGGTAGTGTTCCCTGTGCATGACAACATTTGGAGTATTATTTTGGATGAATGGGAGTCACCTGAGAAAAGGCTTAGTATGGCAGGAGAAATGAAGGATAGATTCCCTCTAGATGAAAAGGCGGCTAAGCTATGGATGGAAGTCCCGAAGGTTGATGTACAGGTGGCAAGGGTTGCGAAGAAAACAACCCTTCCCTTTGAAGACTCGTCACAGCTCAAAAATCCTATGGATAGGAAGATGGACAGCCTTCTAAGGAAGGCATGGGAAACATCGGCGGCTTCACTGAAGACTAATATCGCTTCAACTTGTGTAGCTCGTTCCATGTTCCTCTGGCTCCAACAACTAGAGGAACATCTCTGGAAAGGTACCACTCAAGAGGACCTCCTAGCATCTCTTCCTTTTCTGCAGAAGGCCACTGGATTCCTAGCGGATGCCTTGGCGGAGTCGGTCAAGATTGCGGCAAGATCGGCAGCATTATCAAATTCTATGAGAAGAGCTCTGTGGTTGAAGATGTGGAGTGGGGACAACGCATCAAAATCTAAGCTTTGTTCCATTCCATTTAAAGGAGAGTATATGTTTGGGGCGGTGCTAGACGAGTTGTTGGAGAAAGCATCCGACAAGAAGAAGTCTCTGCCAGAGCCAAAGAATCCAAAAAGTTTCAGAAAGAGACCATTTCTTCTCCCTCAACAACAACAGCAGCAAGCATTTCAGTACAGAGGCAAGGGTAAAACTGGTCGCTGGAGTTACACAAAAGGGGGAAGAGGTAGGAATATCTTTCAAGGTTCTAGGCAGGACAGACAATGACGCCAGGAAGGTAGGAGGCAGAATTGCGAGCTTCCTTCCTCAATGGCAGCTTATTGATTGGAAAAGGATTTGTTGTGGCAACAGTAGACCAGCCAGAGGCTTACTACCACGTGCCAATTCATCCGGATTACAGAAAATTTCTCAGATTTGCTGTAACTCAGAACCGAGAGGTACTTCATTTTCAATTCAATGTACTCCCCTTCGGCATTTCGTCAGCACCCCGCCTGTTTACAAAGATCATGGCAGAGGTAGTAGGTTTATCTAAGGAAACTGAATATCTGCATCGTCCCATATTTAGACAATTTTTTGGTGATGGTTCCCTCGGTTTCAAGTTTGGAAAGAGACCTCCAGATGACCCTCCAGATCCTGGAATCCTTGGGATGGTTGATAAACTACCAAAAGTCAGATCTGATTCCCTCCACCAGGAAGACCTCCTTGGGAATTCTCCTGGATTCTCAGCAACAAGCCTCTTTTCTGCCAAAAGAGAAGCAGATTCAGTTGAGGTCGAAAGTTTATGCACTAAAGAACCAGAGAGGAGTGTCATTAAGATTCGCCATGTCCGTCCTCGGGTCCATGACCTCATTTATTTAGGCGGTACCTTGGGCTCAAGCGCATTCAAGGGTCCTTCAAAACTACATCCTTTCCTGTTGGGACAGATCTCCAAGTTCCCTCTCCAACAGAATTCATCTGCCAGAGAAGGTGAAAGCATCTTTAAATTGGTGGCTCTGTCCAGGAAATCTGGAGAAAAGTTCAGCATGGATTCAACTTCCCTTGTTATCTGTCAAAACAGACGCAAGCAAAAGAGGATGGGGAGCAGTAGTCTCCCACGTGGCCTTCCAAGGGGTCTGGTCGCAAGAAATAGCAGAGCAGTACTCAAACTTAAGAGAAATGAAAGTGGTGGAAGAAACCCTATGGGCAGCCACTACTGTTCTTCAGGGGTCGAATGTCAGAGTCTACTCGGACAATATGACAACTATAGCCCACTTGAGACATCAGGGAAGTACAAGAAACAGGAGGTTACAGATGATCTCCGAAAGGATCTTCCACTGGGCGGAGCATAATCTACTATCCTTATCGGCTCTGCATCTGAGGGGCTCCGACAACTATCATGCAGATCTTCTGAGCAGAAAATACATTCATCCAGGGGAGTGGCGCATGAACTCGAAGATATTTCAGATGATTGTTCAAAAGTGGGAATACCCAGATGTGGACCTGTTTGCGAACCAGGAAAACGCAAAAGTAAGAGCCTTTTTCTCTTTGAAACCCGAGGATTCAGCAACAGGGATAGATGCATTCGCTCACCCTTGGAAAGTTGGGCTCGCTAATGCTTTTCCCCTGATTCTGTTAATACCAAGGACTTTACAAAAAATCAGGTCGGAAGGGCTCAAGACTATCCTAATAGCTCCAATGTGGCCAAAAAGAGCATGGTTCGGAACATTGAGCAGTCTAAGAATGGATGATCCATTGATGCTTTCTCGAATCCACGATCTGCTGCATTAGGGCCAGATTTTCCATCCGGCCCCTCAGAATTTGGCTCTAGCAGCTTGGCTTCTGAGACCACCCTCTGAAAAGCCAGAGGCTTCTCAGTACAGGTGATCCAAATGTGGCGCCCTGCTGTGCATTGGTGCCACAGAACCCAGAAGGGTGCATGGATGGATTTCTCCACAAGAGGCCCTCACTAGATACAAACACCTCTACCTTCCAACTCATACCAGCAGAGGGAGCCCAGATAGGGATATATATAGGGAAGGTGGAGCCAGGCAGCTCAGTTGATTAGTGAGTGCTCAGAGTGAGAGCAGAGCAGGCAGGCTGAGAGAGAGCCTGAGAGCGTGCCGACACTCAGATAGCGGTGAAGACGCAGCACATCAGCTGCCTAGTAGTGAGGGCCCCGAGTGTGGCCGACGGCAAGGAGAAAAAGGGGAGTGAAACCAAGGGGGCAGAGGAGCACAATAAGCTCACCCCATTATATCTACCGGACACCGGATCCGCGCCTACAGGGACCCTTTACACCCAGTGGGGATAACCGGAATCCCAGGAGGACTACAAGTCCCTGACAAACCTGAAGGCTAGACACACACAGGATCAGGAACCACGAAGGCCCCGACGTCCAGGGAAAGTGGTTACCAACCAGAGGTCCTATTTCTGAGCATCTGGTGAAGTAAAAGCAGGACACATAAGCTAGGCCCAGTTGCAGGCTGGCCAGGAGCATACATAGGGACAGACACGGATCAGGAGGCCCTATACCTGCTCCCTGGGGAGAAGTCCAAAAGTGCGCCCTTCATCTGGAGTACCCTGGACCGTACCTAACAGCTGTACCAGTAAAGGAAATGAAGCAAATCCCCTGTCTCTGTCCGTTACTCCTGCTGTGCCATCGCTTTCCCTGCACCACAATGCTCAGCGCAACCTGCATCATTTATACTGCCCTGAGGCCTGCTCCACCTGTGGGGAGCCGTTCCATCTCAAGCTGTCCTGACATCTGCCTCAGAGGACTGTTGCAGCGCTGGTGATCCTCACCAGACACCACAGGTGGCGTCACAACAAATTCCCTACAAATAATTCCTTTTGGCACTGACCGCCCTGGGCCAGCCACCGCGATAATCCCCGCAGGCAGTCTTAGGCCCGGCTGCCGGGTGCCCCGCGACACCCCTGGGGGCGAGTCACATACACTGCAGAAAAGCAGAAAACCAGTCACAATTTCCATCTATGGAAAAATCTAGAAAGCTTTCAAGCTATGGTATGAGCCTCGTCCATTAGATCCCTTTCAGCCTGACGTGGCCAGAATCTTGGATTTCCTACAGAACGGTCTGTCTAAAGGATTAAGACCAAGCACGCTGAAGGTCCAAGTCTCGCCTTTAAGTTCCTATTTTGATGCTGATTTGGCCCAAAACAGATGGATTAAGAGGTTCATGATAGCTGCTTCTTGGATTAATCCAACAAGAGCTAAAATAGTTCCACCTTGGGATCTCAACGTAGTTCTTAGAGGCCTAACTATGCATCCTTTCGAGCCAATAGCCAAGGCACACATAGACAAATTGTCTTGGAAAGCGGCATTGCTTATAGCTCTGACTACAGCCAGAAGAGTGAGTGAAATCCAAGCCCTGTCTATCAGAGAGACTTATTGTCGTATTTTGGAGGACAGGATCATCCTCCAGTTGGATCCTTCTTTTCTACCTAAAGTGTCGTCTAATTTTCATATGTCTCAGCCCATAATTCTTCCGTCATTCTGTCAAAATCCATCAAATAGCAAGGAAGAAGAATTCCACGCGTTGGATGTAAGAAGGACTATAATCCGCTATTTGAGGCAGACTGAAACCTGGAGGAAGGATCAGAACCTATTTGTCCAATATGGAAGCCCCAATAAAGGAAAGAAAATTGCAAAAATATGCTAGCAAATTGGATTAAGAAAGCAATTTGTGAAACATACATAGTTCAAGATTTGCCTCCTCTGAAATCTTTGAAAGCTCTTTCTACTAGAGCTATGTGGGTCTCCTGGGCGGAAAAAGCTAGTGCATCCATTGAGCAGATTTGCAGGGCAGCTACATGGTCGTCTGTCCATACCTTTGCTAAACATTATAGACTAGATGTAATATCTAATAGAGACTTAGCATTTGGAAGGAAAGTCCTTCAGGCTGTTGTCGCTCCCTAAAATTCATTCTTTGGTATTACTCCAGGTGTGCTGTCATGGAGGGGATTGGAGAAAATAGAATTAGACTTACCAGTAATTCGGTTTCTAAGACCCTCCACAACAGCATGGGTAGTTCCCTCCATTTCTTTGATTGGAAAAATCCTTAGTGTTAATAAATATTTAGAGCATTCATACTGTGTGGTCCTTTGAAAACACTGGGGATTGTAGCAGGGAGGGGCTATTTAACATCTTGTTTTCCTGTCCCTAATTAGGATGGGGAGGCTACCTCCAGGTGTGCTGTCGTGGAGGGTCTTAGAAACAGAATTACCGGTAAGTCTAATTCTATTTTTTTTTTTTTACCATTTTTATTCTTTTTTTTCAACTATTAACTTGTTCACACTATATAAATACATGCCGGTTGCAAGGATTTATATAGTGTGACCAAGTTGTCAAGCACTTTCCAAGTGATGCTAAAATCGCTTGGAAAGCGGTTGACAACCCGCATGCGGACATGCATGTGAAAAATGCTTCACTTACGTTTGTCCCTGGCAGGAAAAACGCATGTAAAATCTGCATGCGTTTTTTCTGCCAGGGAGATGCAGAAACACTCAGGAAAAATCCGGAGCATTTCTGCATCGTGGGCATGTGGCGCCCCTGAGGGTTCAGTCGCCACAGAGGTACTGCACCTCACCCAGAGGTGTGGTGTCTCCCTTCACTCAGGTAAGATGGGAGTGCTGCAGAGAACCCCCCAAAACACCTGCATCCAACATTACACTGCTTCAGACCGGCTGGAAGGGCAACATGCAGAGCGCAGCTGCTGAGCCCTGTCCCTGGCTGGAGTGGGGGAAACCCAAAGGTAGGGGGAACCAGTAGTGGGTGTGGGTGGAGGAAGCAGTTAGAAGGAGCACACAGTAGGTATATAATGGGAAGCAATCTTAGGGTGGCAGTTCAGAACAGAATGGTCAGTCAGTACAGTACAGACGGTCAGTGAGGACTGTCTGGGAGCAGAGGCTCAGCAGGAGCTCTGCTCCACAAGAAGGGCCCGGGATAGAGGCCCCGGAGGGGAGAAGGGAGTAGGCTCCATTCTAAGAAGGGATCCGAGGGGTACGGCGCGTGCAGGACAGCACCCATACGCCCCGCATCTGTCAGAAGACAGAGGGATCGGTTGCCCCATTCTAATCTCCAGGGGGTCAGGTTGGTCCCGGATCCGACGTACAGGAAGGACTTCAGCATACCCGAGCGGGATTGAGAGTGGGCAGCGCAGGGCAGCAGGGAGAAGGACCTAGTGTGAAGACGGTCAAAGTAGGAACACGAGAAAGTGGGGTTCTGCCAAGCATCCCTAAACTTCCTGTGGAAGGATTGAACCCCTGCCAGGGTGAACACGGCGCAACGTGGGAGGCCTTCACCTGTAACTTGCACTTTTGTGTTTCCTGAAGAACTGTGAATTAAAATCTTGGACGACTGCACTGAGTTGCCTCCGTCTATTCCTTCACTGGTGCCATTTCCCTCCCTGCACTACAACGCCCAGCGCACCCTCCATCTATTTACACTGCCCTGAGGCCCGCTCCACCTGTGGGGAGCCGTTCCATCTCTAGCTGCCCTAACATCTGCCTCAGAGGACTGTTGCAGCGCTGGTGATCCTCACCAGACACCACAGGTGGCTTCACGACAAATCCTATAAATAATCCCTTTTGCACTGACCGCCCCGGGCCAGCCACCGTGATATTCCCCAAAGCAGCCATACGGCCCGGCTGCCGTGTGCCCCGCGGCCCAGGGGGCAGCGAGTCACCACTTGGCGTCACGAACAGGATACGTGACCAGCCTGCCATCTGCGGGTAATGTGCGCCTAAAGAAGTGTTTTCTGCCTTGAATGTGGCGCCCGCCCCAGAAGAACGGGCGCCATTATGTGCGTGCTAAAGAACAACAGAATGGAACCTCCCGTTGTGGGCCGGGTCCCAGAATGGCTCCAAAAGCAGTCCCTGCCCCTTGCAACAGTGACTGTCCGCATAGATGTGTCCGTCAAAGCGGGGAGGCCGACACAGGGAGTGACCGACAGCAAAGTGCCATGGGACCGCCCCCGAAAGAGGAGAGGCGGTGGAGAGAAGCTGCGTAAAGACTGGGAGGTGTCAGGCCGAGCTGACGCAGTCGCGGGAGCAGGTCGGAGTGATGTCCCTGTCCCAAATGCGGCTGGCGCTGCTCCATCCCTGGTCCCCCTGCAGCCTGAGGCTGATGACCAGGCTGGGTCAGCCTGCAGAAACCAGGGGTTCCCCCGGAGGGGGCCCCACTGTTAAACTGTTTTAGTTAACTGGACTGTACATAAGTTGCCCGGAAGGGTGCAGTTGACTTCATGTTTGCTACCCAGTTACCCGTCAGGGTACAGAGACTGACAGGCTGAGGACTGTGAGAAGCCGGACGTTGACATTGTACATAGTTTAGCACTTCTTAAAGTGCATCCTATTGGTTTTATAATTACAAATATACCTCAGAACAAAAACCCGTTTGGCGTGGCGGAAGACGAGGTCCAGGATTGGATCGTCTATGCCCTGCAGCCATGCCCAGGGCCTACGTTGAGGGTTTGTGGACGGGTCCCTCATGCTGTTACTGTTGCACCCTGGTGCTGGAACTGTCTTGAAAATTGTTTTATATGACAATACTCTTATGATGTTTTATAATGTAACCAGTAACGTTAAAAAGGGAAGAAATGTTGTTTTATGGTCAAATATGCTGATGCATCTTAAAAATTTTGCATGTCAGTTATGCCTGGTTTTGCTCTGTTCCAGCCCGCGGACGTGCTGTGTTTTACCGGGGGGGGGAATGTGGCGCCCCTGAGTGTTCAGTCGCCACAGTGGTACTGCACCTCACCCAGAGGTGTGGTGTCTCCCTTCACTCAGGTAAGATGGGAGTGCTGCACAGAACCCCCCAAAACACCTGCATCCAACATGCAGAGTGCAGCTGCTGAGCCCTGTCCCTGGCTGGAGTGGGGGGAACCCAAAGGTAGGGGGAACCAGTAGTGGGTGTGGGTGGAGGAAGCCGTTAGAGGGAGCACTTATACAGAAGGTATATAATGGGAAGCCATCTTAGGGTGGCAGTTCAGAACAGAATGGTCAGTCAGTCTACCATTGGGCCCTATAAGACGTTCTTCATCTCCCGTTGCAGTGGGGTTTTTATTTGTCAAAAAAAAAGACTGGGGGTTGCGCCCCCGCCTTGATTTTCGCGAGTTTAATCGGATCACGGTCTGGGATGCATATCCTCTCCCTCTCATCCCCGACCTCTTTAGAAAAAAATTTGGCTCCTACGATTTGATTAAACTAGACCTCAGGGGGGCTTATAATCTCATTCACATTGAGGAGATGAGTGGAAGATGGCCTTCAATACTCCTGAGGGGCACTATGAAAAGCTTGTGATGGCATTTGGGTTGACTAATGCTCCCGCTTTCTTTCAACACTGTTAGTGACATTTTTAGTCATCTGGCAGGTAGATCACAACAAACCAATCTTGATGACATATTAATTGACTTACCTCCAGTCACATCAGGTACATATCAGGCAGGTCTTACAGATACTCAAAGATAATAAATTATTTGTCAAACCAGAGAAATGTATGTTCTCCATTCAGGGTTAGTTCTTATCATTCACCGTTTTTGCATGGATCTGGCCAAAGTCCGGACGGTACTGGATTGGTATTATATTCAAGACTTAAAGGCATTACAAAGTTTTTTGGGTTTCGCCAGCTACTACTGTAAGTTCATCAAAAACTTTTCGGTAGTGGCCAAACCTCTGATGGACGATTTTGCTAAATAGAAAAAAAAAATTAAGATTTTATTATTTTACTTTCCATTCTTGTAGCTAAACACAATCCAGCTAAGTTTAAAATTGAAATGAAGCCCCTGTACCCCCCTCTCTAGGTGCTTCTGTACCAAGTCTTCCCTGGTCCAGGATGATCTCTATATCACAGGCTCCAGCAATAACCTATTGACACATGATTGTGGCAGCCCTCACGTGCTGATATATCACAGTGCCAATAGAAGTGGGAAGCGGCACAGAAATCACAAAATAAAGGCAGTGTTTGTGGTAATGCAAGAATCCAGCAAGCAGAGTAATCCACACGTCATACAACAGCCCAACATGGATGATGAAAAGCTGCGTCTTCAGGCGTCTGTGTAAGAACATCATATTTTTGTTTTCCTTCCAGAATAAGCACCAAATGGAATAGCTGAATGCCAGGATACGGAGACCGGCGGGGGAAAGGAAAGCGCTGTCCGCTGGATTTTGTGCTGGTTTCACAAGCGGTCACCCTGCAGTTTTCTCCGGATAATGCTGTGGAGACTTTTCACAACACATCTAATAATTGTGAACCTTCCACTCACATGTTTATTATCTTGTCCGCTGGTCAGACTGGGGGGGATGAAAGCTGGACAAGGGATGAAGAATGATCCTTATTACATATAATGGGTGCACTGAGCGATTGTGAAAAGTCGCAGAGGACTGAGAGCAGAAGGGCAGAGGGTTTCCTCTTCCTCACAGGGACCAGCACAGAAGCCGGAGCAGAAGGGCAGAGGGTTTCCTCTTCCTCACAAGGACCAGCACAGAAGCCGGAGCAGAAGGGGAGACAAGGGCTGAGCCACTTACACAGACAGAAAGCTGAGGAGAGGAGGGCATGTTATTACTCCAGGATCCGCTCCATTCATTCCCTATGTGGCATTCAAGTGCTGAGCTCGGCTTTTCCGGAGCCCCATAGAGAATGAATGGAGCAGCAGTTGATTCCTGACTTTCCACTCCTTCCCGATCAGACGATGGCTCGCAGCGGTCAGACCCCACGATCAGTAAGTGATCACCGAGCCTGTGGATAAGTGATAACTTGTTTTCTACAGACATCCCCTTTAAGTAATGGAGCATGCCAGCAGAGAAGGTGGGAGGAGGCGCTGGTTACAGGGGAAACTTTACCTCTGGAGGCCGCATTTAGGGCATGTGAGGGGCGGACACTTCCCATATTCATCATTACTGAACCCCCGCTATGTGCGGCTCTTATCTGAGCTGCAGGAGACGCAGCAGTTACTAATCAGCCGCTCTCTGTTCACTTGCAGCCGTCCGAGCTCTGCTGTGCCTGTTAGGGGTGAAGTTCGGGTCCTTCGAGGCATCTACTATGCAGCCTGCACAGCAGATCACAGCCCGAGCACAGCGTCTCCGGGTAAATCTCCACCTTGTGAGTTGCTTCTTGTGCAGCAGCCCCATGCAAGTTGCTCTGCTCTCCTCAGCCAGCTCCTGCTGAATACTGAGCTCCTCTGCCCAATCTAGGAGCTCAATAGCCCTGATCACGTCAGTGGTAGCCCAACGCTGCTGGATCAGATTTACAAATGGCAAACTAATCAGCCCTAGGTATTTCTAATATGTGCAGAGCAGGCGACATAAGTCTGACCGGTGTCCTCATAGACCTTTCCTCAGCCGGGGTCTAATAGGAGCAGTAAAATGGCCGTCATGGGGTCCATTGTTAGATCTCAGCTGCCATAGAAACTCATTGGCACCATGATCATGCCTCCCTCTCCTGTCTAAAGTGCCTAAATGCTGTGGAAGCCCCCTACTGTGTCATACAATGGATTAAGCTGCCAGGATCAAGGTTGGCTCCACTGTGGGCAGCTGAGGCAGGAGCAGGACTGTGTTACACAGCCACACTTCTGCCACAGATCTTGTAAGGACCTGCCTGATGATAATGTGTCCTATAGAGCAGGTCTTGGTACCGGACTGCCCTGTACATATTTACCACTAGCTGGGAACCAGTTACTTACAAGGTCTAGTTTCGAATGTGTTTCCAGGATCTGTAGTTATCAGCATTTTATCCTTAAGGCCGAGTTATAATATCACTGTAACACTCTCGCCCTGTACCTGTATACCTGCCCTGTGTGCTGCACAAAAGTATATAACAAAATGTGTGTACACAGATATCTCCTGAATGGTATTACTGCTAGATCTCCTGTACATAGAAATATGAGGTTCTTAGCGCACATTTTGAGCAAATTGTGCGAGCCCATCTGCCAACGTCAAGGCGACCTCTTCAGATGGGTCCCTACACTAACATTACACTAACTTACTAACTGGGACTAGTTTTTTGTATTATTATTATTACCACCATTTTTACTATTTATTATTATTGCATTAATGCAATTAATTGTAACTGTTATAAAACGAATTAAAAAAATGTAATTCTAATTTTTTTTTATTAATCTTGTGATTCTAATAATGGTATTACTAAAATCCCTATGCCTAAAGCTGTTGATCCAGAAGAAGGCAAAAACCCCAGGACACCTTCAGCCAATTTGTGTCACAGGGGAAAAATTCCTTCTTGACCCCGGGAAAAGGCGATCAGTCCTAGGACCCTGGATCAAACCTAATAATGTTATTACAAGTTATATAATATTACACTAATTATTGTACTACTGGAGTTATTTTAATTTGTTTTTATAAATCTATTTGATATGGTTATTATTACATTGTGCTATCTTATTACAGTATTATTCTTCTTTCCTTTCACTACTAATACTGCCCTATACCTACAGTGTTGATCCAGAAGAAGGCAAAAACCCCAGGACACCTTCAGCCAATTTGTGTCACAGGGGAAAAATTCCTTCTTGACCCCGGGAAAAGGCGATCAGTCCTAGGACCCTGGATCAAACCTATTAATGTTATTACAAGTTATATAATATTACACTAATTATTGTACTACTGGAGTTATTTTAATTTGTTTTTATAAATCTATTTGATATGGTTATTATTACATTGTGCTATCTTATTACAGTATTATTCTTCTTTCCTATCACTACTAATACTGCCCTATACCTACAGTGTTGATCCAGAAGAAGGCAAAAACCCCAGGACACCTTCAGCCAATTTGTGTCACAGGGGAAAAATTCCTTCTTGACCCCGAGAAAAGGCGATCAGTCCTAGGACCCTGGATCACACTGCTATTCTACCTACTACTATTACTACTGTTATTTTATTACTTTCTTACTATTATCACTAGTATTATTACTCATATTACACTAATACGGATATACTACCACTATATTACTACCATCCCTTTCCCCCTAGAGATCTTAAGGTGCAGTTCTGTCCTCCTCCTCCTATTCTGTCCTCCTCCTCTTCCATCCTCCTCCACTTTCGTCCTCCTCCTCTTCCGTCCTCTTCCTCTTCCGTCCTCCTCCTCTTCTGTCCTCCTCCTCTTCTGTCCTCCTCCTCTTCCGTCCTCCTTCTCTTCCATCCTCCTCCTCTTCTGTCCTCCGCCTCTTCCGTCCTCCGCCTCTTCTGTCCTCCGCCTCTTCCGTCCTCCGCCTTTTCCGTCCTCCGCCTCTTCCGTCCTCTTCCTCTTCCGTCCTCTTCCTCTTACGTCCTCCTCCTCTTCGGTCCTCCTCATCTTCCGTCCTCCTCCTCTTCCATCCTCCTTCTCTTCCGTCCTCCACCTCTTCCGTCCTCCGCCTCTTCTGTCCTCTGCCTCTTCCATCCTCCGCCTCTTCCGTCCTCCGCCTCTTCCATCCTCCTTCTCTTCCATCCTCCTCCTCTTCCGTCCTCCTCCTTTTCCGTCCTCCTCTTCTTCTGTCCTCCTCCTCTTCCGTCCTCCGCCTCTTCCATCCTCCATCTCTTCCGTCCTCCGCCTCTTCCGTCCTCTTCCTCTTCCGTCCTCCTCCTGAGACGTAATAAATAGCATTAAAGCTGCAGTAATTATTTATATTATATATACACACTGCTCAAAAAAATAAAGGGAACACTCAAATAACACATCCTAGATCTGAATGAATGAAATATTCTCATTGAATACTTTGTTCTGTACAAAGTTGAATGTGTTGACAACAAAATCACACAAAAATCATCAATGGAAATCAAATTTATTAACCAATGGAGGCCTGGATTCGGAGTCACCCCCAAAATTAAAGTGGAAAAACACACTACAGGCTGATCCAACTTTGATGTAATGTCCTTAAAACAAGTCAAAATGAGGCTCAGTATTGTGTGTGGCCTCCACGTGCCTGTATAACCTCCCTACAACGCCTGGACATGCTCCTGATGAGGTTGCGGATGGTCTCCTGTGGGATCTCCTCCCAGACCTGGACTAAAGCATCCACCAACTCCTGGACAGTCTGTGGTGCTACGTGACGTTGGTGGATGGAGTGAGACATGATGTCCCAGATGTGCTCAATGGGATTCAGGTCTGGGGAACGGGCGGGCTAGTCCATAGCTTCAATGCCTTCATCTTGCAGGAACTGCTGACATACTCCAGCCACATGAGGTCTGGCATTGGGCACAACCCCCATCTGTGGACGTCTGGCCCTCATCCCACTCTCATGGAGTCGGTTTCTAACCGTTTATGCAGACACATGCACATTTGTGGCCTGCTGGAGGTCATTTTGCATGGCTCTGGAAGTGCTCCTCCTGTTCCTCCTTGCACAAAGGCAGAGGTAGGGGTCCTGCTGCTGGGTTGTTGCCCTGCTATGGCCCCCTCCACGTCTCCTGGTGTACTGGCCTGTCTCCTGGTAGCGCCTCCAGCCTCTGGACACTACGCTGACAGACGCAGCAAACCTTCTTGCCACAGCTCGCAATGATGTGCCATCCTGGATGAGCTGCACTACCTGAGCAACTTCTGTGGGTTGTAGAGTCCGTCTCATGCTACCACGAGTGTGAAAGCACAACCAACATTCAAAAGTGACCAAAACATCAGCCAGAAAGAATTGGTACTGAGATGTGGTCTGTGGTCTCCACCTGCAGAACCACTCCTTTATTGAGTGTGTCTTGATAATTGCCAATAATTTCCATCTATTGTCTTCCATTTGCACAACAGCATGTGAAATTGATTGTCAATCAGTGTTGCTTCCTAAGTGGACAGTTTGATTTCACAGAAGTTTGATTTACTTGGAGTTATATTCTGTTGTTTAAGTGTTCCCTTTATTTTTTTGAGCAGTGTATATTTTCTCATGTCATGTATTTACTACTAAAAGTAATTTTTTACATTTAGGTTTCATTAAGTGTTTTACACCGACTATTACAGACTTATTGTTTCCCTGCACATTCAAGTTTTGTGTTTTCTTTGGGCATAGATCAGCTAATAGGCACTCAGGAAAAAAAAACAGATGAAAGATCTACAAACTCTCCCTTAAGACTAAGGAGCTCACTGATAGATTCTCAGTTAGCTAATTTTGCAGCCAGCAATAGACAGTGCAGCACAGATGCTACAGAAGGCAACATTTTTAATGAAACTCAATTACAGAAATCGATTTTAGCCCCAAATACTTGCATTAAAGTAAAAAAAATGGCCCCAAAGCTGGACAACCGCTTTAACTCCTTACCAACATCTGCCGTACATGTCTGGTATAAGTCAGTAGCGGGTGTATGGAGCAGGGTCAGCTCGCCCCGTACATGGCAGATAATGGCTGTGACAAACAACCAGGACCTGCCTCTAACAGCTGCGAGTGGAGCGAAGATCTGCCCACCACTGTTAACCTGTTCAGTGCTGCTGTCAATCTCTAACAGCAGCATTAACAGTGCGCCAGCATTGGGACGCGTCGTTCCATACGCCCACCGGCGCTCCTGTGACGCGATCATAGGGCGCCGATGGACTGCTATGACATCCGGGGGTCTGCTGAAGCCTCCGTGCCTGTCATCATAAAGCTTCATTTGGGCTGTAAAGAAGACCGTGGTTTTGCTATATGGAGCATTACTGTGGTATCGCTGTATATAGCACAAGCAATCAGATGATGTATACAAATACAGTGAAAAAAAGTATATATATATTTATTAAAACCCCACACGTTCAACTCACCTCCCACTAAAAATAAAGATAATAAAAATATACACATTTTGTGGTTTGGTCTCTTTCAGAGAAACACAATCTATCAAAATATAAAAAAAAAAAAAGATCAGTGAACACAGAAAAAAATTCAAAAAGACAAAATTGCATTTTTTCGTTCGCCTCAATACTGCAGAAAATCCTGTAAGAAGCGATGACCATGACATTTGTGTCCCAAAATGTTATCAATAAAGTCCTCTTGCCCTTCAAAAAATAAGCCCCCACACAGCTCCATCAACCCGGAAACTGAAAATGTTTCGGGTCTCAGAAAAAATGGTGACAGCATCAAAAAAAAGTTTTTTTCTTTTGCCAAAACTATTGGAGAAGTTTGGTCTTGCTGTAATCACACTGAGGATAGGATCCTATTACCAGGTCATTTTTACCACACAATGTGCGCCGTTAAAACCGTTCCCAGAAAAACAATGTCAGGCTTTTTTTCCGCACTTTTACTGCACTTGAAATGTTTTTCCCGTTTTCTAGGACTATGTGGTAAATGAATGGTGTCATTTATAAGGACAGCTCATCCTACAAAATAACAAGACCTCACACTATGTGGACAGATATCAAAAAGTTAGAAAAGTTGGAAAAAGCGGAGGAAAAAACAGAAAAAAAACATAAATTGGTTATGTCGGGAAGGGGTAAAGCTGAAGAAACGCATGTAAGAGCAGAATATGGAGGAAGGTCAGATATCACAGACTGGTGGATACTACCTGCTCCATCGCTGGCAGAATACTCCACCCCCATGGTGTCCGCTGATATCTTCTCTTGTAGAAACGTCTCCAAACTCTATAAAACATCGGGAACAGTCAGCAGAGGGTTTGATGATTGGCTCATATTGGCGATATACTCAGGGGCATTACTGGGGCCAGGGAAGATTGGGAATGAATAGCGTATTGACTGTTAGAGATGTGATCTCTTCCATTAAAGGGGATGTCTAGTTGGAACAAGTTATCACTGATCTCTGGATAGGTGATGACCTGTCCCAGTGGGAGCACCCCTTTATTATGTGGTATATATGGAGGATGTGATATCATGCAGAGTTCTAGCAGTATTACACTTCGGTCCGTTCTGCGTGCATCTGGGCCATTCCCTATGGAGGAGCGGAGCTGGGGGAAATATCAAGATCTCGTCGCTGGATCCATCCAGATGGGAGATGTAACGAGTGCAGCGCCCCCCACTGGTGTCTCAGCGTATTATGTGTTGGGGAATAATAACTTATTGTCTGGTAAATGTGCTGATTCCTGTGAGTTGTGGTCGCTGAGTGCGTGTGATGGGATGTGGCTCCGTCCGTTATATTATATCACGTCTTATACCTATAATCTCTCGCTGATCGCAGGTGTCTGTCTTCACACTCAGATGAGAAGGAACAAACTGACGATATAGGACTTTTTTTTTTTTTCAAAATTCAAACCGAGCAATCCTATTGGCCGAGTATGAATGCAGTTACCATGGTGACAGAAGTAGCAGCAGATTTAAAGGGACAAAACACTAATATTGTACTAAAGTGTATTTTATTATATATTTCACATAACTGACTGGGTACACCTTGGTGTGGGTGGGATGGCTTTTTTTAAATCAAAAACCATGTTTACTAAGTACCCTATATTATATATATTCACTATTGCTTTTTACTTACTTATAGCAGGGTATATGCTCATATTGTTTCTATCCTAAGTTTATCTATTTTCTAATAGAGACATGACCAGTCCTCTTTAGAATTTTATAGTGACCCCATTGAGGTCATGGACTGATATTGGGGATTGCAGAGTTGGGGCAAGGTGACAGGTGACAATAAGTGACATCAAATGAAGGCTATGGTGCATACACAGTACATCAGTCGTGTTATTTCACAGAAATGCTGTTCTATAAAACACAAAATATCTTCATATGGTGAGGAGTTGTGTTGTGTTTTCATCATTTACATTCTAGCGTGGTGATCACATAAAATGTAAAATTCCTATGAAATAATTACTGAATGACAGTAGCCTGTATCCCTGGAGGACAAGTCATTTACCGCTTCACCAGGTTTGATGTTCTAATGCATTTAGATGTTTCAGTATTTGTATATATGTATATATATATTTTTTCCCCTCTTAAGGGTATTCAAGCGCAGACAGTGACCAACTTATTCCTCGCCTTTGAAGCACAGCTTTCAATTATTCCTGTCGTAAACAAGGTAAAAAGCTTAGAGCCGAACACTATCAGACTCCTTCAGTCCCGCAGCAGGTAAATCTGTGAACATCGCCGGCACTCCTGCTGTTCCTAGCACCGATCCCTCTATGAGCGGCTGTGCAGTAATGAAGGCAGGATTCACCCCAAACTTGCTCGTCTTTTTTTTCGATTTCCAGTTCTGGTAATTAGTTATACACATGTGTATATCCAGTGGTCAACTCAAAACCTGTGTATGGAAAATGAATTGTTTGCTGTATGCATCGCATTTGTAGGATGCACACTGTTCATTTCATTATGGAGCGGAGTAGGAGGAGACTTTCATTACTGTTCCCTTTACTTCCTCCCTGCTGATAGGAAATGCCATGCTGTTTGCTTGTGTCCTGTGATTACAGCAGCCTGCAACAGTTTTCAAGCGTGCACTTCCCGGCTCAGGCATCAAGCAGTAAATGATAAAATTAAAACGCTGCTATCCCTTTGTTAGTCACTTTTTTATCTTCTTCCCCTTCTACGAATGCTGTAGTCCGTTATTCTAGAACTGCTCTAAAATGGTTCTCTCTGGAGTGTTGGGATTTGGGTTTAGGGTGGGTTAGGGAATTGAAGTTCAGATACTTTGTTCATGTTTTATACTATGGAATTACTATGTCATGTATGTTATTTGAAAGATGGAAAATTTGTATTTGGAGTTTTTCAATAAAAATTATTTGATTAAAAAAAAATCATGAAATTAAAATTCCTCCCGTTCTTGAGAAAGAATAGGATTTTTACTAAGAGGTAAATTGCACGTTCCTTGTTTTACAGGCACTTTACATTTTTGCTAGTTTTGTGCGATTACACAATTCCTTTTAAAGGCCAGTGCCAGTTGTACATCTCTCCCTAAACTCTTGTTCAGCACTATATTTTATGCCAGTTTTATTATATGGTTTCTAGATTTTGTCCAGCTTTGATAAATAATTAGTATTTATACTTTTGCTTTTAGGCTGCGTGCCCACGTTGCGGATTACAAGCGTTTTTGATGTGGAATTTCCGCAGCGGAAATGCTTGTAAAACGCATGGTAATCCGCACCCCATGGTCCCCAAGGGGATTCCGCAAGTTCTATGCACATGCTGCGGATTTTTCCGCAGCTTTTATGCTGCGTTCAAAAATCCGCAGCATGTCAATTAATTTTGCGTTTCCGCAAGCGGAATTGCCTTGTGGAATGCATTAAAAACGCAAGGCAATTCCGCATGTGGAAAACGCGAGATAAACTCATGAAAAACGCGCGATAAACGCGTGCGGAATTCCGCATGCGTTTTTCCGGGAGAGGACTTGCAGAAATGAAGCAGAAATTTTCTGCTTCATTTCTGCAACGTGGGCACATAGCCTGAGGCTGAGTTCACACGATGCGTTTTTCATGCGTTTCCGCGGCGTTTTTGCAGTTGCGTAAACGCCGCGGAAACGCATGAAAAACGCATGGTAGAAGGGCAGCAATGTTCCCCAATTGAAATCCGCATGTGCAGGTTTGCCTTGGTTAAAACTGCACAATCCTTTACTGGACTGGTCTACTAATGAGATTAAGTCTTGGAGTCCTAAGTGCTATGATAAATGTTGTAATGGTCGCATTGCGGCTGTGGAAAAAGGGGAATTACCTGTACCTATTCAGAATTTTTGGAAGGTTTTTTCAGAGGAGGAGTCGCAAGTTTTACCTCCTCATAGGGACTATGATTGCACCATTGAGTTTGTTTCTGGAGCTACTCTTCCCAAGAGTCGCTTATTAAATCTGACTATCCCTGAAAGAAAGGCCTTGGAGGAATACATATAGACGAGCTTGGCTGCTGGTCACATTAGACCTTCTAAGTCGCCTGTGGCCGTTGGATTTTTCTTTGTTAAAAAAAAAGATGGTGGTTTACGTCCATGTCTGGACTTTCGTGAAATTAATAAGATTACCGTACGCAATTCCTACCCATTGCCGTTAATTCCAGACTTGTTTAACCAGTTAGTGGGGACCAAGTGGTTCTATAAAATTGATCTCCGGGGGGCATACAATTTGTTACGAATGAAGGAGGGTGATGAATGGAAAACTGCTTTTAACACTCCGGTAGGTCATTTTGTGAATCTGGTGATGCCCTTCGGTCTTACCAATGCACCCGCGTTTTTTCAGAACCTTATTAATGACATCCTGAGACCTTTGATTGGCAAGAATGTGGTTGTGTATTTGGATGACATTCTGATTTATTCACCAGATCTGGATTCCCATTGGCAGAGCGTACGTGAGGTGTTGCAGTTATTGAGTGATAATTCACTTTTTGCTAAGCTGGAGAAATGTGAGTTCGCTGTGCAGAGAATTAGTTTTTTGGGCTACATTATCTCCAGCGAGGGCTTTGAGATGGACCCGGTGAAAGTTCAGGCTGTGCAGGAATGGCCTAGGCCTATTGGTTTGAAATCGATACAGAGATTTTTGGGTTTCGCCAATTATTACAGGAAATTCATTAAGAATTTTTCTATAATTGTTAAGCCACTGACTGATCTCACCAGGAAAGGTGCGAATACGGTCCAGTGGACTACTGAGGCCATTGAAGCTTTTGTGTATCTCAAGGAGAGGTTCAGTTCTGCCCCTATCCTTATGCAGCCTGATGAGACCAAGCCTTTTTTGGTCGAGGTTGATGCTTCTTCGGTGGGGGTCGGTGCAGTTTTGTCTCAGGAGAACAAGGATGGAGTACATCCCTGTGATTTTTTTTCAAAAAAATTTTCAGAAACCGAACTTAATTACGATGTTGGTAATCGGGAATTGTTGGCTATTAAACTTGCGTTTGAACATTGGCATCATTTCTTGGAAGGTGCTAAATTTCCTGTTCAGGTTTTCACAGATCATAAGAATTTGATCTATCTGGATGCTGCCAAACGCTTGAATGCCCGTCAAGCTAGGTGAGCACTTTTTTTTTCTCGGTTTAATTTTTCTGTTACCTATATCCCTGGTACTAGGAATGTTAAAGCCGATGCTTTATCTCGCAGCTTTTCCCCCATGGTTGGTACCGAGGAGGAGGAGAGCATTTTACAGGAAGGAGTTGTGGTAGCAGCATTAGACTCTGTTTTGGAAGAAGGGATTCTGAAAGCCCAAGAGGATGCCCCATCTAACACTCCTCATGGGAGATTGTTTGCGCCTAGAACCTCTAGGAGAGATTTGTTTGTGGGGTATCATGAGTCTCGGTTGGCAGGTCATCCAGGAATTTCTGGGACTAAGAGACTTATCAGTCGCAGTTTTTGGTGGCCCGGGTGGCAGAAGGAAGTCATCAAGTGGGTGCGTCAGTGTACGGTGTGTGCTAGGTCAAAGGCTTCCCATACCCCTGCTGCGGGGTTGCTTTGACCTCTGGAGGTTCCTAGTGCGCCTTGGACGCATTTGGCAATGGATTTTATTACTGACCTTCCTGTGTCCGAGGGTTTCACTGACATCTGGGTGGTCGTGGACCGTTTTAGCAAGATGTGTCATTTGGTTCCATTCATTAAGCTACCCTGCGCTAAGACACTCGCTAAGGCGTTTGTTAAGGAAATTGTCAGGCACCATGGCGTTCCCACCAACATTGTTTCTGATAGGAGACCTCAGTTTGTGGCTCGCTTTTGGCGTGCTTTTTGTGACAGGTTGGGAGTCCATTTGTCATTTTCGTCTGGTTATCATCCTGAGTCTAATGGACAGACTGAAAGAAAGAACCAGGATGTGGAACAGTTTTTGCGTTGATTTGTGGCAGACAATCAAGAGGAGTGGTCTGAGTTTCTGCCACTCGCAGAATTTGCTCTTAACAACCATACATCCTCCTCTGCTGGGTGTTCTTTTTTTGTTGTACTGGGAGACATCCGTCTTTTGGTTCGTTCTCCAAATTGCGGTCGGCGGTGCCGGAGGAGTAGAATTTTTCCGGTGACTTGGAGAGAGTTTGGACTAATGTACGTTGTAACCTTCAAGAGGCTAAAAAAAAGTCCAAGAAGTATTTTAACAGGAAATGTAAAGAGGTTTTGTTTACTGTGGGTGACATGGTTTGGTTGTCCTCAAAGAATCTGCGATTGAGGATTTCCTCTAAAAAATTGGGTCCGAAGTTTGTGGGGCCTTTTAAGGTGCTTCAGGTGGTTAACCAGTCTGCTGTTAGGTTGGAGGTTCCCTCCTCCTGGAAGATTAATCCTGTGTTTCATGTTTCCTTGTTGAAAAAGGCTGATGTATCGGATAGGGAGGCCACTGTCACAGTTCCTCCGGTGGTGGAAGACGGCGAATATGAAATTTCTCGTATCCTGAATTCCAGAGAGCATAGAGGGAGATTGCAGTATCTCGTCGCTTGGAAAGGTTTCGGTCCCGAGGAATAACTCCTGGGTTAAGGCGGATGATGTCTCTGCCCCTAGACTTGTCAGAGCTTTCCACAGGAGATTTCCAGATAGGCCTGGGCCTGGAGGATCCGGAGGATCCTCATAAAAGAGGGGGTACTGTTAGAACCCTCCTGTTTGTTTTTGTTTCTATCTTGTGTTTTGCGGTCATGTGACCATCTTCCTATTTATTCCAGCTCCACCCTTCTGGCCTTGCTAGACTTCAGTGTTGTTTAGACTGTCTTTCTAGCCAGGTGCTTTTGTGCCTATCTATCTCTAGTTTGCTTGGTCCTCTGGACCTCTAGTACTTTTGTCAGTTTTTCTTTTGCTCTGCAACAACTTCTGTTAGGAGGTGTCCCATTTTTGTCCCAGTCCTTAGTTCTTTTAGGGACCCCTTCCTTTCTCTATAGGTCTCCGTACAGACTAGCCGAGGACGAAGGCGGGTCTGTTCACAAGGAACAGGTTGCCTGCTACAACGTAGGGACTCAGCTTAGTCTTACTGTGGGGACAGCTCTCCCCTTCTTTCCCTAGTTTATGTTGCAGATCATAATAATCTTGGATCTACTCATACTTAACAGACAGAACCTTCAGTGTTTCTCACTCACACACCACCTCCTCATCTCGCATCCTATCTGTCAGTGTTCCCCAAGGTTAAGTCATAGGACCCCTGCTCTTCTCCATCTACACCTTCGGCCTGGGACAGCTCATAGAGTCCCACGGCTTTCAGTATCATCTCTATGCTAACGACACACAGATTTACCTCTCTGGACCTGATATCACCTCCTTACTAACCAGAACCCCAAAATGTCTGTTCGCTATCTCATCCTTCTTCTCTGCTAGATTTCTAAAACTTAACATGGATAAAACAGAATTCATCATCTTTCCCCCATTTCACTCAGCCTCCCCATCTGACCTATCCATCAAAATCAATGGCTGTCCACTTTCCCCAGCCCACAAGCTCTCTGCATCAGAGTAACCCTGGACTCTAACCTCTCCTTCAAGCCACATATCAAAGCCCTTTCCTCCTCCTGCCGACTCCAACTCAAAAACATGGATCCGCATATTCCTCAACCATGAATCTGCAAAAACACTAGTGCACGCCCTCATCATCTCCCGCCTCGACTACTACAACCTCCTGCTCTGTGGCCTCCCCGCTAACACTCCCGTACCCCTCCAATCTATCCTAAACTCTGCTGCCCGACTAATCCACCTGCCTTCCGCCTACTCCCCGGCCTCTCCTCTCTGTCAAATGCTTCACTGACTCCCCATTGCCCAGAGACTCCAGTTCAAAACCCTAACCGTGGCATACCAAGCCATCCACTACCTGTCTCCTCCATACATCTGTGACCTAGTCTCCCGGTACACACCTACACGCAACCTACGATCCTCACAAGATCTCCTTCTCTACTCCCCTCTTATCGTTTCTTCTCACAATTGCATACAAGATTTCTCCCGTGCATCCCCCCTACTCTAGAACTCTCTACCCCAAAACATCAGACTCTCGCCTACCGTGGAAACCTTCTAAAGGAACCTGAAAACCCACCTCTTCCGAAAAGCCTACAACCTGCAGTAATCATTGCTCCACCACACCGCTGCATGACCAGCTCTACCCTCACCTACTGTATCCTCACCCATCCCTTGAAGATTGTGAGACATCGCAGGTAGGGTTCTCTCTCCTCCAGTACCAGTTTGCCATTGCGTTTTTGTTCAAGATTTTTGCAATTGTGTTTGCTATGTATACCCCCTTTTTCACATGTAAAGCACCATGGAATAAATGGAGCTAGAATAATAAATAATAATAATAATAATAAAGTGCCACACACAGTGTCCTGGTATCTCATCCATGCTCTTTCTATTTTATCTTTCATTTGCAGAGATATTAGCAATGAAAGTATTTGGCGCCTAATGAGTTAAAAAAAATTAAGTCCAAGTAGATGTTATCAGAGTTTTCACTGGGGGTGCGAAATTCTTCTCCCTGCATGATGCTGACCAATTATAAGCAGACGACAACACTGAAAAGAAAGATGATCACATCCCCACCATAGCTTAGAGCAGATTTCTCAGTGTCTAAGATGTAAGGATACAGACCTGGTCTCCTGGGCTAACCTCCTACATGATTAGAGCACACAACTGACTAATACCTTTCAGTTAAGGTCTCTGTGGGTGAAGGGGCAGCACAAGAGAGTTTAGTTGTGCAACATTACAAACCTTTCTAACAGCTTTCCTCCTCTTATGGCACTCTCACCTCTGCTGTTCTGCGCCTATCCCAAACTGCCTGTCCAGAAATGAGAGCACAGTGTCAGTATCACACTTAGATCCGTTGTGCTCAACTTGTACTCATTCTGCAGTGAGATTAGAGCAGACTGTCATTGCATTTCACCATAGAAGTAACCCAGAACACACTGCTCCTGTGTGAGGTGTAATAACAGCCTAATATCACTGCAGAAAGAATACAAGTTGCTTGAGCACAGAAGATATAAGTGTGATACTGGCACACTCCATAATCAGGAGAGTCAATAAAAGGGTTTGTAATGTGACACAGAGAAACTCAGCTGTGCGGCTCCTTCCTTGTCTAAGAGCTGTTACCTCTGCTTTCTAATCATGCAGAAGGTTAGACCAGGAGATCAGGACTCTCCATCATTACACATCTTAGGCTAGGTTCCCACGATGAGCTTTTGGTGAGTTTTTGATGTTGCAGAATTTCTGCACCCATTAAGATAGGTTACTTGCATTATTTCTAAAATATGCAGCGTAAAAATTCACTGAAAACTCATAGTGAGAACGTAGCTTTATACCCTAAGAAACCCGCTTTGAGCTATGGTGGGGGCGTGTTCTTCTTTTCTTTGAGTGTTGCTGCTTGCTTATGATTGGTCAGCATCATACAGGAGAAATCTGCTGCATATTTAAGGATTTCTCACAAGCCTCATTCGGGTAAGGCTGAGTGCCCACGTAGCGTTTTTCAAGCGTTTATGCTGTGGAATTTCCACAGCATAAACGCTTGTGAAACGCTAGGTAATCCGCACCCCATGGTCCCCAAGGGGATTCCGCATGTTCTATGCACATGCTGCGGATTTTTCCGCAGCGCTTATGCTGCGTACAAAAATCCGCAGCATGTCATTTAATTTTGCAGAAGCGCAGCGGAACTCCCGCCATTGACTTGCTTTGAGACGCATAGAAACCGCGACTGTACATTTTTACAAGCGGCTTCTATGCGTCTCTATGTGCGGATGGTACCCAGTTCTGGAGGAGAGAAGACAATCCTCCAGACCTGGGTACCATTGTACCTTTGTACCTGTAAAAAAAGAATAAAAAAACAAATAAAGTTTATATTCACCTGTCCGGCGGCTTCTCTCTGAATGCCGGCATCGCTTGAGGACCTGCGGTGACGTCACAGTCATGTGACCGCAGGCCCTTCACCGCTCTGTCTCGCGATATGCCGGCATCCAGGAACGAGACAGGAACGAGCGCTGCAGCCACGTCGGGCATCAGGGGTGAGTATAGCTTTATTTGTTTTCATTTTTACGGTTCACACTATATAAATCCATGCTGTTTGCATGGATTTATACAGTGTGACCTAGTTGTCAAGCACTTTCCAAGTGATGCTAAAATCGCCTGGAAAGCGCTTGTCAATCTGCATGCGTTTTTTCTGCCAGGGAGATGCAGAAATGCTGCAGAAATTTTCTGCTTCATTTCTGCATCGTGGGCACATAGCCTAAATGCAAAAAGGTAAATAAAATTACCAAAATTTCCACAACAAAAGTGTAGCTATACCTACAGCGTATTCACACCCAGACTATAAGATTATGGCCGGTCTCTGGGTGGGTGTTTTTTTACACAGTAGTCAGAACCTACAACATTGTGGTGCCGTGCATTACATGAGCTATACTAATGGAGCGCCTGTCAGCATAGAGCGAATACGTCCATATACCGAGCAGCAGAAAGTGTAAGAGAAGAACTATAGAAGGATGGACCATAGTGGAGCATTCCGGACTGGAGCAACATAAGGAGCCAGAAGGCTTCCCCCCGGTATTCCATGCTATGTGCTCCTTATAAAGAGACATCTCTCCATAGACCCCTCTGTGAAGACCACCCCCTTATCCAGATGATACATTCTCACTTCCACCATATATAATGCAGACTGGCCATTTTTTTTTTTTTTTTCAGAAAATCACCAATTTTGGGTCGTCAGCTGTAAAAGAAGAAAAGCTTTACACCAGTGCTGGGAACCTATGGCAGCGTGCAGAGGGGGCAGCAGAGCCCTCCTGGGGGGCACCATGGCCGCAGCACTAGCGCTACTGGATCGGGCCGGCGGGGAGAACTCTGAGCCGCCGAGTGCCGGCACCAGCTCCGCTACTGCAGCTAGATGTGCGATCTCTCTCGGACGGAAACACATCGAGCTGAAGTGTATTGCAGCGCACGAACTAGCCAGACCCGTGCGCTGCAATACACGCTGCCGGCCAATCAGAGGCCAGCGGCTGCCGGCCAATCAGAGGCCAGCATGACGTCGGCCGGTCAATCAGACCCCAGCATGAATTCGGCCGGACAATCAGAGGCTAGCGGCTTCCGGACAATCAGAAGCGGCTGCCGGCCAATCAGAGGCCAGCATGACGTCAACCGGTCAATCAGAGGCCAGCATCTGCCGGCCAATCAGAGGCCAGCATGACGTCAGCCGGCCAATCAGAGGCCAGCGGCTTCCTTCCAATCAGAGGCCAGCATGAATTTGGCCGGCCAATCAGAGGCCTGCGGCTTCTGGCCAATCAGAGACCAGCATGACGTTGGCCGGCCAATCAGAGGCTAGCGACTTCCGGACAATCAGAAGCGGCTGCCGGCAAATCAGAGGCCAGCATGACGTCGGCTGGCCAATCTGAGGACAGCGGCCGCTGGCCTCTGATTGGCCGGCAGCGTGTACTACAGCGCGCACGGACCTGGCTAGTACGTGCGCGGCAATACACTTCAGCTAGATGTGCCGACTACAGGAGAGGACGCTGCGCGGGAGAAGAAGGAAGGTGAGGAGGAGGGTTTATTATGTGTTTTTTTTTTTTTTTTTTAATATGGGATGCACAATGGCTGGGGGGGGGGGAGAGGAGCATATATACGAGGATTGAGGGGAGGGCCAGCATATATACCAGGATTGAGGGGAGGGCCAGCATATATACCAGGATTGAGGGGAGGGGCAGCATATATACCAGGATTGAGGGGAGGGGCAGCATATATACCAGGATTGAGGAGAGGGCCAGCATATATACCAGGATTGAAGAGAGGGCCAGCATATATACCAGGATTGAAGGGAGTGCCAGCATATATACCAGGATTGAGGGGAGGGCCAGCATATATACCAGGATTGAAGGGAGGGCCAGCATATATACCAGGATTCAGGGGAGGGCCAGCATATATACCAGGATTGAAGGGAGGGCCAGCATATATACCAGGATTGAAGGGAGGGCCAGCATATATACCAGGATTGAGGGGAGGCCCACCATATATACCAGGATTGAGGGGAGGGCCAGCATATATACCAGGATTGAGGGGAGGGCAGCATATATACCAGGATTGAGGGGAGGGCAGCATATATACCAGGATTGAGGGGAGGGCCAGCATATATACGAGGATTGAGGGGAGGGCCAGCATATATACCAGGATTGAGGGGAGGGCCAGCATATATACCAGTATTGAGGGGAGGGCCAGCATATATACCAGGATTGAGGGGAGGGCCAGCATATATACCAGGATTGAGGGGAGGGCCAGCATATATACCAGGATTGAGGGGAGGGCAGCATATATACCAGGATTGAGGGGAGGGCCAGCATATATACCAGGATTGAGGGGAGGGCCAGCATTTATACCAGGATTGAGGGGAGGGCCAGCATATATACCAGGATTGAGGGGAGGGCCAGCATATATACCAGGATTGAGGGGAGGGCCAGCATATATACCAGGATTGAGGAGAGGGCCAGCATATATACCAGGATTGAAGGGAGGGCCAGCATATATACCAGGATTGAGGGGAGGGCCAGCATATATACCAGGATTGAGGGGAGGGCCAGCATATATACCAGGATTGAGGGGAGGGCCAGCATATATACCAGGATTGAGGAGAGGGCCAGCATATATACCACGATTGAAGGGAGGGCCAGCATATATACCAGGATTGAGGGGAGGGCCAGCATATATACCAGGATTGAGGGGAGGGCCAGCATATACACCAGGATTGAGGGGAGGGCCAGCATATATACCAGGATTGAGGGGAGGGCAGCATATATACCAGGATTGAGGGGAGGGCCAGCATATATACCAGGATTGAGGGGAGGGCCAGCATATATACCAGGATTGAGGGGAGGGCCAGCATATATACCAGGATTGAGGGGAGGGCCAGCATATATACCAGGATTAAGGAGAGGGCCAGCATATATACCAGGATTAAGGAGAGGGCCAGCATATATACCAGGATTGAAGAGAGGGCCAGCATATATACCAGGATTGAAGGGAGGGCCAGCATATATACCAGGATTGAGGGGAGGGCCAGCATAAATACCAGGATTGAAGGGAGGGCCAGCATATATACCAGGATTGAGGGGAGGGCCAGCATATATACCAGGATTGAGGGGAGAGCCAGCATATATACCAGGATTGAAGGGAGGGCCAGCATATATACCAGGATTGAGGGGAGGCCCACCATATATACCAGGATTGAGGGGAGGGCCAGCATATATACCAGGATTGAGGGGAGGGGCAGCATATATACCAGGATTGAGGGGAGGGGCAGCATATATACCAGGATTGAGGAGAGGGCCAGCATATATACCAGGATTGAAGAGAGGGCCAGCATATATACCAGGATTGAAGGGAGTGCCAGCATATATACCAGGATTGAGGGGAGGGCCAGCATATATACCAGGATTGAATGGAGGGCCAGCATATATACCAGGATTCAGGGGAGGGCCAGCATATATACCAGGATTGAAGGGAGGGCCAGCATATATACCAGGATTGAAGGGAGGGCCAGCATATATACCAGGATTGAGGGGAGGCCCACCATATATACCAGGATTGAGGGGAGGGCCAGCATATATACCAGGATTGAGGGGGGGCAGCATATATACCAGGATTGAGGGGAGGGGCAGCATATATACCAGGATTGAGGGGAGGGGCAACATATATACCAGGATTGAAGGGAGGGCCAGCATATATACCAGGATTGAGGGGAGGGCCAGCATATATACCAGGATTGAGGGGAGGGCCAGCATATACACCAGGATTGAGGGGAGGGCCAGCATATATACCAGGATTGAGGGGAGGGCAGCATATATACCAGGATTGAGGGGAGGGCCAGCATATATACCAGGATTGAGGGGAGGGCCAGCATATATACCAGGATTGAGGGGAGGGCAGCATATATACCAGAATTGAGGGGAGGGCCAGCATTTATACCAGGATTGAGGGGAGGGCCAGCATATATACCAGGATTGAGGGGAGGGCCAGCATATATACCAGGATTGAGGGGAGGGCCAGCATATATACCAGGATTGAAGAGAGGGCCAGCATATATACCAGGATTGAAGGGAGGGCCAGCATATATACCAGGATTGAAGGGAGGGCCAGCATATATACCAGGATTGAGGGGAGGGCCAGCATATATACCAGGATTGAAGGGAGGGCCAGCATATATACCAGGATTCAGGGGAGTGCCAGCATATATACCAGGATTGAGGGGGGGCAGCATGTATACCAGGATTGAGGGGAGGGCCAGCATATATACCAGGATTGAGGGGAGGGCCAGCATATATACCAGGATTGAGGGGAGGGCCAGCATATATACCAGGATTGAGGGGAGGGCCAGCATATATACCAGGATTGAGGGGAGGGCCAGCATATATACCAGGATTGAGGGGAGGGCCAGCATATATACCAGGATTCAGGGGAGGGCCAGCATATATACCAGGATTGAGGGGAGGGCCAGCATATATACCAGGATTGAAGGGAGGGCCAGCATATATACCAGGATTGAGGGGAGGGCCAGCATATATGCCAGGATTGAGGGGGGGGCAGCATATATACCAGGATTGAGGGGAGGGCCAGCACATATACCAGGATTGAGGGGAGGGCCAGCATATATACCAGGATTGAGGGGAGGGCCAGCATATATACCAGGATTGAGGGGAGGGCCAGCATATATACCAGGATTGAGGGGAGGGCCAGCTTATACACCAGGATGGGGGTGAGCACATTCTTTATTTCTGCAGTCTCTTACCCCTGCTCCTGTCTGTGGCTGCTCTATGCTGCCCTCGCCTGCTCTTTGTATCAGTTGTTTGTATCAGTAAAACCTCAATATTTAGGATAAATTGGCACTTGGCGATAAATAAGTGGGTTTTGGATTGCAGTTTGGGCACTCGGTCTCTAAAAGATTCGCCATCACTGTTTTAAACCAATCAATGTGCAAATATCAACATTTTTGAGAAAATACAATACATTTGATCAGATGTCAAAAAATATTCCAGAAAAAAAAAATTGTGATCAGAAATCATAAAGAAAAATTAACTCTTTAATACCATTTTTACCAAAAATACATTGTAAAAAAAAGAAGTGTAATTTTCTACAGTACAATATTTATTTCTATTTTTCTCAAATGAATTTTCATTTTAGGCCCCCCAAAAATTGAAAATCAATGTAAAAAGTGTATTTTAATACAATAAAAAAAATCAGGTTAATTGTTCAGTTGTATTGCCAGTTTTACAGCACGACCCGTAGCGATTTACGATCCCACAGGCCGATGAGCTACAATCTTCCTGAGAAAGGATTCATCAATGTATCAGATGCTTTCTTGCATGTTTCTACATGGAGCAATACACATATGTTCCATGTCCCTTCCTCTAAGAAACCTTCAATGAACCCTGATAGGATCTACAGAGAATAGACAAGACGTCCTTTACAGTGTTACACACTTACTCCATACTCAGTCTAATTTCATCATTCATTTTACTTTCTGCTTATAAATGCATTCATTAAAATAATGAATATCTGCATTGAGGACAGTAGAAGAACTAGTTTGTGTTTGTTCATCAAGATGCATTATCTTGGTTTCGTCTTGGCACTGTTAACTGTTGGTAGGTAGGCAGAGTACTGGAGAGGTTGCTCCCGTCGTTCAGAGCGTTGCTCCGGTGCGGTGTTCTGTTGGTAGACTGACCGCTTTGTTGGTTTGCTATCAGGTGGTGAATCATATCGGTTATGAGATTGAGTTTATGATCCATTTGAGTTACCTACAAATATATAAAAAAAAATTCAAACAAAGAGAATAGCATAGATACAGACCACACTCCATACACATTTCACACTACCCATGAGCGCTGCCTGATATTGTAGCTTATCCCTAACCAAATCAATGGGGCACTGAGTTGCAATACCAGACACACCCCATGGACAAGAGAGGCACAGTTTTGGGGAGAAATAAAGTAGATAGATCCTTTAATGCAATATTGGTTAGCCATTTAGACATTGTTGTTTTAATTGAAAACTATAGTTGGTGCGATTCTTTTCGCAGCACTGGGTCCATCAGCCATGTCAGTAATCTTTGGATGCTGGACAGGAGCCTCAAGACCTGCCTTCTACCTTCCAAGATTCCCTGCTTCTCTTCTGATTAGCTGCATCTTTATGGTTACAGCATGATGCATATGTGACATTGCATCAGGCCGGCTAATCAGTAGAACAGCTGTGGATGCCGGGATGTAGGAGGTGGTTCTCAGGGCTCCGATGCAGCCGTCACAGATTATGGATGTGGCTGATGGACTGGGTCCTGTGAATTGACACGCACCAACTCTATTGGAAACCTTTGTCAGATTGAACTACTTAATGAACTCAGAAAGAGCTTTCTGTCCACATCCATGAAAGTAGTAGCCAACACTTAAAGGGGTTTTCTACTACTCGGACATCTCCTTCTCCATATATATATTTTTGCCCTCAGTAAAATAATAACACCTATACTCCCTTCCAGTGTTCAAGCCGTGTCGGCATTGGCTCTCCTTGGGATCACGTGACATTGTTATGTCAAGTGATCCCTGCTGCCAATCAGCGCTGGCTTCACTCTTCCTGCCTCCAGTTATAGCACATACCTGTACATCCGGAGGAAGTAAGAGCAGCAACATCTCTCACTTCCTCTGGATGTATGCAAGTTGGCCAAAGGCGGGGAGAGTAAAGTCAGCACTGATTGCCCCTAGGAATCATGAGACATAATGTCATGCTGTCACGCAAGGTGTGGGAAAGACTAAGTGCAACACAAAGGGAAAACGGAAAGGGAACCCAGACTAGGGAAAGTGGGGAGTGGAGAACTCCTAGGCTGATCTAGTGTCACCCTGTCTCCACTAATGTCCCTTTATTGGTTCTTCACCAATCGCCGCACGCATACCTCAGCCTGTCTATCCCTGGCATTAGGCTCAGGCTAGGGAACAGAAAGGATGAGCACTAGTTGATCCCCACTGAACACTAAAGACAACAAGGGGGGACAAACAAGGGAAAATCGCTTAGCTTTACTCGACTCCAGACAAATGCGCACACGTTCTCTAGCACCAGAGAGATAGAAGTACTGCTCTTGCTCAAGCCTTCACAAGGGGCAATGAATATCGCTGGCACCTCCCTCTGGCTCACAACAGGTATTTATACATCCAGGCCAGGGTGTTAATTAGCCCGAGGAAGCTAGCCCCTGGGTCCTAGAGATACATATTCTAAGAAGTTGTCTGTAAGGCCAAATGAAGAGATCTCCTGCAACCAACTGCAGGATGACTGTCTGTCACTTCTGACACACCCATGACACACGCAATCCCCAGGAGAGCCAGTGCAGACACCGCTGGAATAGTGCTGGCACTGGAGGTGAGTATAGGTGTTATTATTTTACTGGGGGACACACATATGGATTGAGAAGGAGTTGTCTGAGTAATGGAAAACCCCTTTAAGCCTCCATACACAATAGACTAAGCTAATAGTCTAAGGGGACATCCAGACTCTTCCCTGACAGATGAGGTCAGAGGAGGTAAAATTCAAACTGCCTGACCCTTAATGCCCGACCCTTTTGTTATTCAGGTGATAAGCTGCTGTCAGAGCCGTTTGGCAGTGATTTTCACAGTTCTCCACTTTGAAAACACATGAACATTTAACCAAGCCAAACCTTCTCGTGTATGAGAGTTGGGAGAGGTAGTGGACGGCCGAACCAGCAATCAACGTTCAGTTATTGTGTGGCCACCTTAACTTGTGTGTGCAAGTCACAGATGACCACAGGTATTTAGACTCTTTGCAGTGTATGAGCAGCACTGTAGAATTGGTGTCTGGATGCACCATTATGTATTTTACACTTTTTCAGAGAGTGAGAAATCTTCTGTATGTAGTATGTGGTAATTGTCTGTATATCCTGTACTCCATGTGTGTATGTGTAAGTAGTAGCTGTGCATAATATAAATATATATGGTTTTATCTTATTTTCTTACCTTGTCCTCGACACGGTTCAATCTTGACCCAATTGTATTAGAGCCTCGATCTTTCACTTTATCTGGAAATAAATAAAAGTAAAAAAAAGTCATTTTTAAATTTACTATTAGAAATTAGCATTTTTTGGGTCCACTGGCATTCAACCAAATTTGTGAAACCGTTTACGATTTACAGTTCAGAGAATATAACATGAGAAACGATTTACCTATTTTTCCACAAAGCGATGAAATATGGCATCCTTATTCTGGACAACCTCTTAAAAAAGGCTTTCCCATTGTTACAAATGACGGCATGTTGCTTGGATTTGCCATCATATGGTGTCAGATTATTACCATTACTATTGTTAATTTCTCTAAAACATAGCATTTATTCCATTTCATAGTGGTAGGAAGTGGAATCTATCCAGAAAGAAACAGCGAGGGCTTCCCCAATGACTGGTCCAGTCTGTAAGAAAGGAAAAAAATCACTGGTGTAATCAAAAAGTATTTTTATTGAAGAGAAATTCTACCCAAAACTTGCAAACTGCCTCTTCCAGTGCCACCTATTGGAAGTAGCAATCCTAAAAGTCAATATCAACCTTTTAACAAGCCTTTCCACATGATTTAGGATAAATGGGAAACTAGAATCTCAATTTGCAGCCATGGTGTTTCGGGGTGTTGCCCCTCAGCAGTGCAAAGCATGAGATCTGATTTAGCTGTGTGAGAGACTTCAGAAGGAAAAACTTTACCCCTTAGATCCTAGTGAGGAGAGTGAAATGCCAGAGTAAGGAGGCTTATAAACCATGCAATGGCTCCCCGGGGAGCTTACGAGCCTCCTTACACTGGCATTTTTTAGACAAATCATCTTACTTTTCCTCTAAGGATTCAATTTTCTTCCTTTTTTTCTATTATTTTATCACTGTTGATGACTCCCACTGATTTGCTATAGCAATGAGATGTGCACATATATACATATATACAGTTGAAACCAGAAGTTTACATACACTATATAAAAAGACACATATGCATGTTTTTCTCAAAATCTGACATGAAATAAGAATAAACCTTTCCTGTTTTAGGTCAATTAGGATTACCATAATTTTTAATATTTGCCAAATGTTAGAATAATAAGAAAGATAATATTTTAACCACTTCGCACCAGAGCCTGTTTTTCCCTTCGTGACCGGGCCAATTTTTTCAATTCTGACCACTGTCAATTTATGAAGTAATTACTCTGGAACGCTTCAACGGATTCCCCTGATTCTGAGATTGTTTTTTCGTGACATATTGTACTTCATGATAGTGGTAAAATTTCTTTGATATCACTTGCGTTTATTTGTGAAAAAATCGGAAATTTGGCAAAAATTTTGAAAATTTTGCAATTTTCAAACTTTGAATTTTCATGCCCTTAAATCAGAGAGATATGTCACACAAAATAGTTAATAAATAACATTTCCCACATGTCTACTTTACATCAGCACTATTTTGGAACCAAAATTTTTTTTTTGTTAAGGAGCTATAAGGGTTAAAAGTTGACCAGCGATTTCTCATTTTTCCAACAAAATTTACAAAAACATTTTTTTAGGGACCATATCATATTTGAAGTCACTTTGAGGGGTCTTTATGACAGAAAATACCCAAAAGTGACACCATTCTAAAAACTGCACCCCTCAAGGTGCTCAAAACCACATTCAAGAACTTTATTAACCCTTCAGGTGCTTCACAGGAATTTTTGGAATGTGGAAGAAAAAAATTAACATTTAACTTTTTTCACAAAAATGTTACTTTAGACCTAATTTTTTTTATTTTCACAGGGGTAACAGGAAAAAATGGACCCCAAAATTTTTTGTGCAATTTCTCTTGAGCGCGCTGATACCCCATATGTGAGGGAAAACCACTGTTTGGGCGCACTGCAGGGCTCGGAAGGGAAGGAGCGCCATTAGACTTTTTGAATGTAAAATTTGTCTGAATAATTAGCAGACGCCATGTTGCGTTTGGAGAGCCCCTGATGTTCCTAAACAGTAGAAACCTCCCACAAGTGACACCATTTTGGAAACTAGACCCCTTAGGGAACATATCTAGATGTGAGGTGAGCACCTTGAACCCCAAGGTGCTTCACAGAAGTTTATAATATTGAGCTGTAAAAATAAAATTTTCACATTTTTCCCACAAAAACGTTTTATATCCCTTAATTTTGCATTATCATAAGGGTAATAGGATAAATTGCACCATGAAATTTATTGTGCAGTTTCTCCTGAACACGCCGATACCCCATATGTGGAGGCAAACCACTGTTTGGGCGCACGGCAGGGTTTGAAAGGGAAGGAGCTCCATTTGACTTTTTGAATGTAAAATTTGTTTGAATAATTAGCGGACGCCATGTTGCATTTGGGGAGCCCCTGATGTGCCTAAACAGTGGAAACCCCCCACAAGTGACACCATTTTGGATACTAGACCCCTTAGGGAACTTACCTAGATGTGTGGTGAGCACCTTGAACCCCAAGGTGCTTCACAGAAGTTTATAATATTGAGCTGTAAAAATAAAATTTTCACATTTTTCCCACAAAACCGTTTTTCATCCCTTAATTTTGCATTATCATAAGGGTAATAGGATAAATTGCACCATGAAATTCGTTGTGCAATTTCTCCTGAACACGCCGATACCCCATATGTGGAGGCAAATTACTGTTTGGGCGCATGGCAGGGTTTGAAAGGGAAGGAGCGCCATTTGACTTTTTGAATGGAAAATTTGTTTGAATAATTAGCAGACGCCATGTCGCATTTGGGGGGCCCCTAATGTGCCTAAACAGTGGAAACCCCCCACAAGTGCCACCATTTTGGAAACTAGACCCCTTAGGAAACTTATCTAGATGTGTGGTGAGCACCTTGCACCCCAAGTGCTTCACAGAAGTTTATAATATTGAGCCGTAAAAATACAATTTTCACATTTTTCCCACAAAAAATGTTTTTCATTCCCTAATTTTGCATTATCATAAGGGTAACAGGATAAATTGCACCATGAAATTTGTTGTGCAATTTCTCCTGAGTACACCGATACCCCATATGTGGGGGAAAAGCACTGCTTTGGTGTACGGCAGGGTTCGGAAGAGAAAGGAGCGCTATGTTGGCTGGGATAGGTGGCAGACACCATGTCACATTTGAAGAGTCGCTGACGTGCCGAAACAGCAGAAACCCCCACAAGTGACCCCATTTTGTAAATTACATCTCTCAAGGAATTCATCTAGGGAAGCAGTGAGTATTTTTTAATTTTTAAATTTATACCATTGGGCAGTGAAAAAAGCATAATTATATTTTTACCACAAAAAATGTTTTACCCTCAGATTTTACATTTTCACACAGGGCAATGGGTAAAAATGGTGCCGAAATGTGTCACACAATTTCTACTAAAAGTGGCAATACCCCATATGTGGCTGTATTGTACCGCTCAGCCATACGGCGAGATCTGGGGGGACGGAGTGCTATTTGACAATTGGAGAACAAATTATTGTAGAATAGGCATTTGAATTTGGGAGCACAACATTTTCTGAATTTCTTTTGGGGGGCAAGGGCCATTTCGCTTTTCCAGAGCCTTTCTGCTACCAGTAACTTGGAAGTCCCTTATATTTTTAACAGATGACGGACCTGAGTGGGGACTAGCTTTTTTTGAGGACTGAGTTGAAGCTTTTATTGGGAACATTTTACGTAACATTTATCCGGCGCTCTAGGCTGAGCACTTACATCGGGGTTTCCATCTAAATTTCCAAATGATGTAATTCAGATGAAACCCCTGCGGGATCCATTCACTATAATGAGGCAGCAGAGTTACTCTGGACTCCGTCTGGCCTCTGTTTAGCGGTGTCCTTTTTTTCAGAAGTGCACAAAACTGTGGCCAACCGCACTTTTATGCACACCTAAAACAAATGACACCGTGGGATCCCAGGCCAGACGGCATCCACAGTGGCCTATATCTGCCTCATTAGAGGGAATCTTCCGTCATGGGTTTTGTCTGAATCACGTATTTCAGAGATTTACACGGAAACTCTTGTGTAAGCGCTCAGCGCAGAGCGCAGGATAAATGTGGGCAGAGCCTTACTGCGATCTTTGGGAGACATAATAAACAAATCAGTAGCCGGTGAAGAATTGGTTTTATTTATTTTTTACTCCTTTCCACGTGTGATATAACTGATTAGATTACTTTATTCTTCGGGTCGGTGTGATTACAGCGATACCAGAATCATATCGGGTTTTTATGATTGACAGCTGTCACAGACTAAAGGATGCTTTTTTTGGCAAAATCTAGTTTTTGCATCACCATATTTTGAGAGCTATAATTTTTCCATATTTTGGCTGACAGAGTCATGTGATGGCTTGTTTTTTGCGGGACGAGTTGACATTTTTATTGGTACCATTTTTGGGTACGTGACATTTTTTGATCGCTTTCTATTCCGTTTTTTGGGAGGTAAAATTAACAAAAACCAACAATTCAGGAATTGTTTTTTGAGGTTTTTTTTTTATGCCGTTCTGCGTGTGGTAAAAGTGATCAGGCAGCGTTATTCTTCGGGTCAGTACATTTACAGCGATGCTACACTTACTGTATTTTTTTTATTTTTTGGCGCTTTTACACAATAAAACAATTTTATAGAAAAAAATATTTTTTTTGCATTGCTTTATTCTGAGCGCTATAACTTTTTTATTTTTCGGCTGATGGAGCTGTATGGCGGCTTTTTTTTTGCGGAACAAGATGACGTTTTCAGCAGTACCATTTTTATTTCTATTTTGCTTTTTGATCGCATTTTTTTCCACTTTTTGTTTGGCGATATGATGAAAAAGCATATTTTTTTGCCCCGTTTTTTATTTATTTTTATTACGGTGTGCACAGAAGGAGTTAATTAGTGTGACACTTTTATAGCTTGGGTTGTTTCGGACGCGGTGATACCAAATATGTGTACTTTTTTTGGTTTTGTAAAAATATACGGATTTATTGGTTTAATATTTTATTTATTTTTGATTTATTTTGTGATTTTTTTTTTAACAGTTTAAAAACTTTTTTTTAACTTTTTTTTACATTTTTACTTAGTCCCTGTATGGGACATTAATTTTTATTTTTCTGATCACTGATCTCATGTAATGTAATAGACATGTATTACATTACATGAGATCTTTGCTGACTGTTTCACACCGTGTCTCCTGCCAGGCTTCAGCTGCAGGCTGAGCCAGGCAGGACACCATATATGGCAGATCTGGAGGTGGTCATGTGACCTCCAGCTGCCATAGCTACCCCAGGTCCTGGAAGGTATCAGGGGTCGTCGGAGAGGTAAGTAAGACGACCCCCTCTCCTCTGTTTATCTTCTATATGCCGCGATCACTATAGATTGCGGCATATAGAACATAGCAAAGGGTTAACATCACTGGGACCTGATCCAATCAGGTCCCGATGATGTCCCCTGTCAGAGCTAACGCTCTGCACCGGAATCGCAGCGCTTGCAGGACCCTGGGGGTCCTGAGCGCTGCGAGACCACCCACCGTTTTTAAACGTCGGCGCTGCACAGAGCCCAGCAAGCGCCGACGTTTATCTACAGTGGGCGGTCGGGAACCGGTTAAATAATTTGCCTGCTCCAGTGGTTTTGGGGTTACCTTGGTTAAAATTGCACAATCCTGTACTGGACTGGTCTACCAATGAAATTAAGTCTTGGAGTCCTAAGTGTTATGATAGATGTTGTAACGGTCGCATTGCTGCTGTGGAAAGAGGGGAATTACCTGTACCTATTCAGGATTTTTGGAAGGTTTTTTCAGAGGAGGAGTTGCAAGTTTTGCCTCCTCATAGGGACTATGATTGTACTATTGAGTTTGTCCCTGGAGCAACTCTTCCCAAGAGTCGCTTATTTAATCTTACTATCCCTGAGAGAAAGGCCTTGGAGGAATACATACAGACAAGCTTGGCCGCCGGTCACATTAGACCTTCTAAGTCACCTGTGGTTGTTGGATTTTTTTTTGGAAAAAAAAAGGACGGCGGTTTACGTCCATGTCTGGACTTTCGCGAAATTAATAAAATTACAGTACGCAATTCCTACCCACTGCCATTAATTCCTGACTTGTTCAACCAGTTAGTGGGGACCAAGTGGTTCTCTAAGATTGATCTCCGGGGGGCATACAATTTGTTACGTATGAAGGAAGGTGATGAGTGGAAAACTGCTTTTAACACTCCAGTGGGTCATTTTGAGAATCTGGTTATGCCCTTTGGTCTTACCAACGCACCAGCTTTTTTTCAGAACCTTATTAATGACATCCTAAGACCGTTGATCGGTAAGAATGTGGTGTTGTATTTGGATGACATTTTGATTTTTGCGCCGGATCTGGAGTCTCATTGGCAGAGCGCACGTGAGGTATTGCAGTTGTTAAGCGACAATTCACTTTTTGCTAAGCTGGAGAAATGTGAGTTCGCTGTGCAGAGAATTAGTTTTTTGGGCTACATTATCTCCAGTGAGGGCTTTGAGATGGATCCGGTGAAGGTTCAGGCGGTGCAGGAATGGCCTAGGCCTATTAGTTTGAAACCAATACAGAGATTTTGGGGTTTCGCCAATTATTGCAGAAAATTCATTAAGAATTTTTCTATAATTGTTAAGCCGCTGACCGATCTCACCAGGAAAGGTGCGAATACGGTTCAGTGGACTACTGAGGCCATTGAAGCTTTTGTGTATCTCAAGGAGAGGTTCAGTTCTGCCCCCATCCTTATGCAGCCTGATGAGACCAAGCCTTTTTTGGTCGAGGTTGATGCTTCTTCGGTGGGGGTCGGTGCTGTTTTGTCTCAGGAAAACAAGGATGGAGTACATCCCTGTGCTTTTTTTTTCAAAAAAATTTTCTGAGACCGAACTTAATTACGATGTTGGTAATCGGGAATTGCTGGCGATTAAACTCGCATTTGAACATTGGCGTCATCTCTTGGAAGGTGCTAAATTTACCATTCAGGTTTTTACTGATCGTAAGAATCTGATCTATCTTGATGCTGCCAAGCGCTTGAATGCCCGTCAAGCTAGGTGGGCACTTTTTTTTTTGCGGTTTAATTTTTCTGTTACTTACATTCCGTGTACCAAGAATGTAAAAGCTGATGCTTTATCTCGCAGTTTTTCTCCCATGGTTGGTACCGAGGAGGAGAGCATTTTACAGGAAGGTGTTGTGATAGCAGCATTGGACTCCGTTTTGGATGATGGGATTCTGAAAGCCCAGGAGGATGCCCCATCTAACACTCCCCATGGAAGGTTGTTTGTGCCTAGGAACTTTATGAGAGATTTGTTTGTGGAGTGTCATAAGTCTCGGTTGGCAGGTCATCCAGGAATTTCGGAGACTAAGAGACTTGTAGGTCGCAGTTTTTGGTGGCCTGGGTGGCAGAAGGAAGTCATTAAGTGGGTGCGTCAATGTACTGTGTGTGCTAGATCTAAGTCTTCACATGCTCCTGCTGCGGGGTTGCTTTGCCCTCTGGAGGTTCCTAGTGCTCCTTGGATGCATCTTGCTATGGATTTTATTACTGACCTTCCTGCCTCTGAGGGTTTCACTGTTATCTGGGTGGTCGTGGACCGTTTTAGCAAGATGTGTCACTTGGTTCCCTTCATCAAACTGCCCTGCGCCAGGACACTCGCTAAGGCTTTTGTTAAAGAAATTGTCAGGCTCCATGGCGTTCCTTCCGACATTGTTTCCGATAGGGGACCTCAGTTCGTGGCTCGTTTTTGGCGTGCCTTTTGTGACAGGTTGGGAGTCCATTTGTCATTTTCGTCTGGTTATCATCCTGAGTCTAATGGACAGACAGAAAGAAAGAACCAGGATGTTGAACAGTTTTTGCGTTGTTTTGTGGCTGACAATCAAGAGGGGTGGTCTGAGTTTCTGCCACTGGCTGAATTTGGTCTTAACAACCATACATCCTCTTCTGCTGGGTGTTCTCCTTTTTTTTGTTGTACTGGGAGACATCCGTCGTTTGGGTCATTCTCCAAATTGGTATCGGCTGTGCCGGAGGAGGAGAATTTTTCCGATGATTTGGAGAGAGTTTGGACTGATGTACGTCGTAACCTTCAAGAGGCCAACAAAAAATCCAAGAGGTACTTTGACAGGAAACGTCAAGAGGTTTTGTTTACTGTTGGTGACATGGTTTGGTTGTCCTCTAGGAATCTGCGGTTGAGGATTCCTTCTAAGAAATTGGGCCCGAAGTTTGTAGGTCCGTTTAAGGTGCTTCAGGTAGTTAACCAATCTGCTGTTAGGTTGGAGGTTCCTACCTCCTGGAAGATTAATCCGGTGTTTCATGTTTCCTTATTGAAAAAAGCTGATGTTTCTGATAGGGACGCCACTGTCTCTGTTCCTCCGGTGGAGGAAGAAGGTGAATATGAAATTTCTCGCATTCTTAATTCTAGATGGCATAGAGGGAGATTGCAGTATCTCGTCGCTTGGAAGGGTTTCGGTCCCGAGGATAACTCCTGGGTAAGGGCGGATGATGTCTCTGCTCCTAGACTTGTCGGAGCGTTTCACAGGAGGTTTCCTGATAGACCTGGGCCTGGAAGATCCGGAGGATCCTCATTGAAGAGGGGGTACTGTTAGAACCCTCCTGTTAGTTTTTTCTATTTTGCTGGTCACATGACTTTTTGCCTATATAATCCAGCTCCGCCCTCCTGGCCTTGCAGGACTTCAGTGTTACATTTACTCTTAAGCTAGCCAGGTGCCTTGTACCTTACTCTGTAGTTTGCTTGGTCTTTTGACCACTAGTACTTCTGTTTGTTTGTTTGTCTTTGCTCTGCTACAATTTCTGCTAGGAGGTGTCCAACTATATCCCAGTCCTTAGTTCTTGTAGGGACCCCTCCCTTATATCTATAGGTCAGCGTTCGGAGTAGCCGAGGACTTAGGCGGGTCTGTTCACAAGGAACAGGTCCCCCGCTGCATCGTAGGGAATCAGCTTAGTCCTATGGTAGGGACAGTTTTCCTTTCTTTCCTTAGTGTTTGTAGCAGTTCATAACAGCTCCCTGCATTCCACCGGTATGGGGCCACTCAATATTCCCACCGCGTGAAGGAGGAAGACTTAACAACCATCATGATCAATCCCCTACCTCACCACAGCTGGGCCAAGACCCAAGATAGTGACCCTGCAGTCCGCATGGTGAAAGACCTGCTGACCCGAGAAGACGTCCGTCTAGATCCGGATGCCCCAGAGGAAGCCAAGCAGCTATGGAAGGAGAAGAGCAGGCTGTTCCTCTATGAAGGTAAGCTGTGCAGAAGACTCGTCAACCACCGGACGCACGAGCTGACCTGGCAAGTCGTCCCAAGGCGAGATGCAGCTATGGTCCTGGAGGCTTACCATGACAGAGCGGGGCACTTCGGCTGGAAGAAACTGGAGTTCCTGCTAAGAGGACGGTTCTTCTGGATCAGCATGAGAGGGGCTGTAGAGAAGTGGTGCAGAGACTGTGGCCCTTGTAATCTAAGGAGGAAGGACCGCACCAGCCAGAAGACACCCTTGAGGCCCATCGTCACCAAGCAGCCTCTTGAGTTGGTAGCTCTGGACCACGTCAAATTGGCTCCAAGCCGGTCAGGATACGTTTATGCCCTGACAATCAAGGACCACTATTCCCGATTTCTAGTGGTGGTCCCGGTAAAAGACTTGACAGCTCAAACGGCGGCCAGAGCCTTCCAGCAAACCTTCTGCCACCCACACGGGTATCCAGAACAGGTCCTGACAGACCAAGGTCCTGCATTCGAGGCCAAAATCTTCCAAGAGTTCTGCAACCTCTATGTCTGTAAGAAGATTCGGACAACGCCTTACCACCCACAAACCAACGGGATGTGTGAGAAAATGAACAATATAGTCATTGATCTCATGAAGACGTTGCCCCTGGAGGAATGCAGCCTGTGGCCAGAAAAACTGCCGGACCTGATAGACTTATACAACCATATCCCGGTGAATGCTACAAACTGCACCCCGGCTTACCTGATGAGAGCCAGACCAGGTAAGCTGCCCATAGACCTGGAGATGGGAGTCCTAACACCCAAGGACACCTCCCCAGATGCGGACTGGGATACGGAAAGGCGACGGCAGTACAAGAAGGTACAGGAGAGTGTGGAGAAGAGCCTGGCCCAGGCGAGACAAAAGCAAGAGAGGCTCTTCAACCAACACGTCCCTGCTTGTCCCCTGGAACCTGGTGAGCAGGTTCTGAAGCGAAAGAGAAGGCTACACAAGCTGGATGACCAGTGGGAAAGGGAACCCTACACAGTACTGCAGTCTGATCACGACAACCCGAAGGTGTGCGTGGTCACTAAGGATGGAGGAGAAACCACTAGTACCGTCTCCAGAGACCACCTAAAAATGTGCCCCGAGCAACTCCGTAGTGCAGAAGAGGATCAAAGTGACCTTGAACCCGCAGAGGACAAGGAAGAAATGATCAGCACCATTCTCGGAGAATTCCCTCAGTCCTGGACTCGAATAAATGGTGCCATAGTGGTACCCGTCCTGCATTTCCTGCAACCGGCTCAGCAACAACCTACACCAGAGCAGGAAGGTGGAGAAGAACAAGCAGTTCCAGAGGCAGAAGGGCCTGTACCAGCAGCCCAGGAGAGTCAACCCTCTGCTGACAGTGAGCCTGCCATGCCTGCGGTAAGCCAGAGGACCCGCAGACAGCTGCCTGCCCTGCCTGTAAGTTTAGCCAGTGACTGCACCCCGAGCGCTAGTGAGAAAAACCAGGTTAGACCACCACCAGACAGTGGGTTACGTAGGTCAACCCGAAGCACTAAGGGGCAAATGCCAGCTCGCTGGAAGATCTAAGTGGATAATGTATGTATTTAATGTGTTATGTTGTACCCTGGTTATTAGTTATGTTTTTCTAGTTTTTCTAGCTCATGGACTGACAGGTTATGGACGATGAATAACCGGAACTATCATGTAGATATTTGCAGTTGGTGCCTCTTGCGAAGACGGCCACGGAAGAAAAACCTGTCTGGCGTGGCCCCGTGTGGTCCAAAGTAGGTAGTTTTGCCTTGCAGCCACGCCCAACGTTTGGGGTTTGCTTTGGACAGGTCCCCACATCGCTCAAAGACTTCGCCTTGTTGGGTGAAATGGACACCCGGTCGCGGAAGCGCAGTTTCCTTAAGGACAAAATGCACTTGTACATATGTTATGTTGTTGTTTATAACCTATATTTGTGTTTCCTGTTAGTCCCGGAGTACTAAGTTTTACTAGGGGGGAATGTGTCACCCTGGCCTGGATGCCACAAATGTATAATAAAGCTGTGTCTGAGAGCAAGGGGGAGGTTCTCTGGTCAGGGACCATTAGCATGCAGCACCTCCTGTCCCAAGTCAGTAGGGGGAGCAGGCTGAGCCTATAAAAGCTGGAACTGGGGGCAGGGTTAGAGAGTTCTGGACGACCTGTCTCTGGAGTGAGAGGTGTCCCAGAGAAGGGAGAGCCAGTTCAGCTGAAGCTGAGGAGGTCGTGTGGCAGTAGAGGAGCCACGAGCCAGGGACGGAAGGCGAGGAGAGCCTGTCCTGGCTGAGAGAGAAACTGATCTACCGGACTTGGTGTCCGAGGCTGTTAGGAATCCAAGTCCTACAGCAAATAACCAGCCCGCAGGGGACTGTATGTTCCTTGGCCTAAGAAGCCCGGAGGTTCCGCCACAGCAGAAGGGTCCAGCAAAGCTGCACCAGGCCAAGAGTAGAAAGGGACCCAAGTTGCAAGCCATACGGGCGAGAAGACACGGTGAGCTCAGGAACGTGGGCTGTTACACCACAAGGAGGGAAATAGCCAGAAAGAGCGCAGAGAGCATGGTAGGCCTTCACCCTCACCCTGACCAGGGCCAGCTTCCCACTTGTTCTCAGACATCCAGGCCCCCTCCTAGCCGGGACTGTTTTTGGGTCGTCTCACCTGTTCTAATAAAGACCCTGAACTGTTTAAGAGGCCTCCGTTTCCTGGCTATTGCGGTCAGAATCATCCCCTCCATCATCCATCTATATACTGCCCTGGGGCCACACTCCTCCCGTGGGGAGTTATACTACTTAGTGCTGCACACCTACATCTGCCCCAGCGGTCTGCACTGCAGCGGCGGTTAACCCTGACCGCAATCCACGGGTGGCGTAGTCGGACATTTAAAACCCTACAAATAGACTGCCACAACATTTGGTATGACCACCCTGAGCCATGGACCGGGTTGCCACTACTACCCCCATTATTGCCCTATTGCCCAGTTCCGGGTAACCCACGGCCCAGGGGGCGAGTCATATCCATAAGATAGGGCATCAATGTATGATCGGCCGGGGTCCTGCACGCAGCACCCCTGCCGATCAGAAGTTATCGGTGCTGGCGGCGGCGGCCACCGGCCGGAAGTACTTGCCTGCGGTGTTTGGCCATCCATCTGTAGTGGCCGCCGCGGGGTACTGCACATCCGCCTCCCATTCAATTGAATGGCAGTTTGATGTGCACTAACAAGTGCCGACCACTACAACATGGCGACCAGTCACCGGAAGGTAAGCACTTCCGGCCGGCGGCCACCGCCGGCACCGATAACAGCTGATGGCGGGGGTGCTGTGTGCGGGACCCCGGGCAAACATAAATTGATGCCCTATCCTATGGATATGGCATCAATGTGAAAGTAGTGGACAACCCCTTTAAAGCACAGTGGCCATGAGGTTTCTATAAAATCCCATCCACTTTGCTTGAACTGCAAAACACTCTGTTTTTGCCACAGCAAATAAATATTGTCAAAAACAAACCGAAAGCTCATTGTGGGAACATAACCCACAAGAGTACTATGGGGCCTGTGACTTCCTCCTCTATCATTCTTCCTCAGCGTCTGACGTCTCAGCACAGCGGGCCTGATGACATCACTACATGGCACCCACTGCCCTGAGATGTGCAGGCGCTTCAGAATGCTTGCTGCATAGACCGGAGCAGCGGGAAACAAGGAGGAGAGGTGAGTATTTTTTTTTTTTAAAATCAATGAGCACATTTTGGTAGTCATAGTAATGTAGAGAGGACCATGGGGAATTCATTATACTGTATGGAGGACGATGGAGGTGCATTATACTATATGGAGGACTATGGGGAGTGTATTATACTATATGGAGGACTATGGGTAGTGCATTATACTGTATGGAGGGCTATGGGTAGTGCATTATACAATATGGAGGACTATGTAAGTGCATTATACTACATTGAGGACTATGGGGAGTGCATTACACTACGTGGAGGACTATGGGAGTGCATTATACTATGTGGAGGACTATGGGGAGTGCATTATACTATATGGCGGAATATGGGGTGCATTATACTATATAGAGGTCTATGTGGAGTGCATTATACAGTATGGAGGACTATGTGGATTGCACTATACTATATGCAGGACTATGTATGTGCGTTTTTACCTGCAGATTTTCGGCATCTAATGAAAATCTATGGGGAAAATCCACACATAAAACTCAGCATACTCACAAGAGAAATTGACATGATGTGGATTGATACACACACCGCAGCTCAGTTTACGCTGAATAAAATTAAAGCACAGTGGCCATGAGGTTTCTATAAATCCCATCCACTTTGCTTGAATTGTAAAACACTCAGTTTTTGCCACAGAAAATAATTAGTGTCAAAAGCAAACCAAAAGCTCATTGTTGGAACATAGGCCACGCGAGTACTATGGGGCCTGTGACTTCCTACTTCGTCATTCTTCCTCAGCATCTGACGTCTCAGTACAGCGGGCCCTATGACATCATTACATGGCATCCACTGCCCTGAGATGTGCAGGCACTTCAGAATGCTTGCTGCATAGACCCGAGCAGCGGAGAACATGGAGGAGAGGTGAGTATTTTTTTTTTAAATCAATGAACACATTGTGGTGGTCATAGTACTGTATAGAGGACTATGAGGAGTGCATTATACTGTATGGACTATATAGGACCATGGGGAGTGCATTATACTATATGGAGGACTATGGGGAGTGTGTTATACTATATGGAGGACTATGGGAGTGCATTATACTATATGGCGGATTATGGGGAGTGCATTATACTACATGGAGGACTATCGGCAGTGCCATATACTGTATGGAGGACTATGGGGAGTGTATTATACTATATGGAGGACTATGAGGAGTGCATCTTACTGTATGGAGCACTATGAGGAGTGCATTTTACTATATGGAGGAGTGCATTATGCTATATGGAGGACTATGGAGAGTGCATTATGCTATATGGAGAACAATGGGGAGTGCATTATACTATATGGAGGATTATGGGAAGTGCATTATAGTATATGGAGGAATATGGGGTGCATTATACTGTATGGAGGACTATGTGGATTGCATTATACTATATGCAGGACTATGGGGAGTGCATTATACTATATGGAAGACTATGGGGAGTGCATGATACTATATGGAGGACTATAGGGTTCAGCACACTATATAAAAGATTATGATTTTGCATTATACAATATGGAGGAATATGGGGCCCATTATAGTATATAGAGGGCTATGTGGGGGCTATTATAATATTTCGAGGGCTATGTGGGAGCCTTTATACTTTGTGGAGGGCTATGTGAGGGCCAATATACTGTATGCAAGCAATTATACAGTGTGAAGGTTTGAGTGGGGACCATCATACCATGTGGAGGGCCGTGGGGGTCATTGCACTGTTTGGTTGTACTGTTTGGAGAGCTAGTGGGGGCCATTATACAGCATGGCGAGGTGTGGGGCCATTATACTGTATGATGACCTATTATACTTTATAGAGGGCTGTGTGGGGGGCCAAAGCTGGGGGATCACACTGTGTCACGGTCACCATACTTTGCCGGGGGAGTTGAAGTCGAGTACAGTAGGGTCATCATTATGTGCATGTGGAGGGTACTGTGAAAGAATTCACATACTGTGTTTGTTGGGCACTTTTGTTGGTATCATACTTTAAACATGCAATGAAAGGGGAATCTGGGGCTTCAGTAGGAGGAAAATTACTTTCTAAAGGCTGGAAAGTTGTGAGATATGCTCTTCTGTGACCCCGTCGAATGTTATTTTTTTTGTTGGGTGGGGGGCAACTAGCACTTCTGCTATGGGATCCCATGATGTCTATGGGCCTGTTTACATGCCAGTGTATTTTCACAGTCTTGGGGCTCATTCACATGTTAGTTTCTGTGCTATTTTTTATTTTTTTCACAGGTAGCATGTGTACCTATGACAGTCTATGGGGATGCTCACATGTCCATGATTTTTCATTGAGATATGTTTTATATTGATTCAAGTGTCAGATCAAATTCATCAATGAAAGTGTCCGGGTCTGTTAAAAGATGGGCCAGAACTCGGATGAAGTTTGTCCGTTTTTGACTGACCGATGGGAAAAGTACTGATGTAATTCTGACCAACCTAAGGTAAAAATCACTGATTAAACTCGCTCCATTTTTGTCTGAATGAGGCCTAAGTGGTCCACACAAAATTATATACAGTATCACCAATGCAAGTCTATTAGGCCGCAAAAAATGTGGACAGCATTTGGATGTCATCTGTGTGCCAGTCATGAAATGGACTGTTGGTTATGAGAAGGGGGAGAAACATTCATCAGTTTTATTTTCAGCTGAGAAAAGCTAATGAACCCTGACCAAACTGTGATGAAACTGATCAAAAACACTCATCATACTTACACCATTTTTGTGAGTAGAAGACATATCACTGTTGTATAATTCAGCACTTTACACACTACAGGGTTAACTCAACAGATTAGCTATGTAGCATCCAGAAGGCGGGAGGAGAAGAGTTAATATAAAGCTCAGTCACAGGTTTGCCTTTAGAGTAATTAGCTTGGAGGAGTAGAGCAGCATGGAGCAGGGTGATGGCTCCACATTCCCTCTTATCCCTCAAGGAGGAGGATAGGAATTTGTCCTGATCCTCCTCTGCTGCAGCCGGCTGTGCAGGATGGGAAAGCATGAAGATGATGGGAATGTGCACTACACGGAAGGAAGATGTGTAAGGTAACTGGAACAATGAGGCCCACAGGGGAGTTATTGCCCTGTATGGAGGGGAACGTACTATAGGTAAAACTGCCACCAATGGATAATGACCGATCAGTAAAGATGAGCAAGACTTTTGAAACTTACATTTGCAGAGTTTTCCCAGGAAATTCCATTCTCTGCAAATGTCTTCCAAAGCCTCTACTTGCCCTGAAAAACATGTGTGACGCCATTCCCTTTTTTCCTTAACACACTAATCCCCTTCACTGCATTGATGTCGCCCTCTCTCTCTGTCTGTTTTCTATCATGTTTCATGGCTTTCTCTCCCTATTTCTATGGCTAGGCTGTGAGCTGTGATGTACTTTTTTCTATCCAGGTTCACCACAAAATGGCTGCTTCCTTTCCTGCTTCTGCTTTTATACTTGCTATAATAGTCCTTCTTAATTGTCTGAGCTATACTATGTTAGGCCTCATTCACATGTGCAGGGTTTAAACATGTACGTGAAAAAATGGTACCGGTGTCCTCAGTTTTCGATCAGTGTTTTTCACCGATGGATAAAGAAATTACAAAGCTTCTCCTATACAATGTTAAACTTGTACAGGACACTGATGGCACACTGACCGACCCATAGACCACTATTGGACCTCCGTGTCATCCGTCCTGCCGGAAAAAAAATGGACATGGCTCTGTGTGTTCTGTATGGACACAAGGGGTGTGTAAAAAACACTGGCGTGTGAATAGCACCATACATTGAGTACACGTTCTATCCATTAAAACTGCTACAACTCGTGCGTGCATTGCAGATGAGACCTAATATGATGGCAGCAAGGCATTCTGGGAAAGCCCGTCTTCTCTGACTGATGCAATCTTCTGCAATGTCTCAAAAGGTGACATTCATTTTAGGCACAAAAATTCAACATGAACTTGATTCCCGTTGAATCGATTCGCTCAGATCTAGTCATCAGAAAATGTTTAAATTAGTTTGTTTTCCGTGTGTTTTTTTAATGTTTTCATACTTTCTTCTCACAATCTTGCAGTTCTCACACTGGCCACCAGGGCTATTTTAGACATTTACTTCTGTCCTTTCTGGAAGAATTTTCAGCAAAGCTTTTTATCAGAGGCCGGATTACAATGACCGGTAACATACAGCTGATAACGCAGGTTCCACCAATCACAGTTGATGTCACACCTGACCTTACTCCCCTCCCCTTCACCCAAAGATCTTTGTACAAGCTCATTGGACGCTTCAATGCAAAACAGAGGCCCTGACTTCAGACCGGTGGTGTTCATGCTAATCTTGATGAGGTCGGTGTGCTAGAGTCATGCAGAGGTCAATGAATCAGGACTATCAGAGAACTAGCGAGCGCCTTGTGTGTCTCCATGTGTGCCTTGCCAATAATCTTACTCCAGTCAGTGACTGGAGTAAGATATGTCGCACAGAGAATGCCACAGCTTATAAAATTTTGCTGGTGCCCACTTTATCAGGGCTGGGTGAAAATGGAGTGTGAACGCTAAAAAGTCACAATTTCAGCCCAGCTTCGAGTTGCGCTAAAACTTTGTGACTTTTCAAAGCTTTTTACACTAGTATTCTGGCTTTGAATGAGGCCCATAGTGTCTAAGTGAGTTTATTGCTGTTAATGTAGATTTCCTGAAAGAACAGGACATATGAACATAGAATAGCCTCAGTGGTCAGTGTAAAAAATTCTAAGATTTCTAATTTTAAATATAAATTTTGATATGGGAAAATATTGCCAACTTTTTTGAATGCATTTAAAGAAAACTTTTTTTATGATGCCTCCCCTTTAATTTTGCTTATGAAAATTTGGAGCTCTGAATCTGAAAAACTGAGCACCAACTACTATGAGGATTTACTGTTAGAAATGAATGAAAGGCAGATAAATTCAGAATAACATTTAATGTTTTATATGAATTTGACCCCTTTGCATATATGGGCGTAACTGTACGTCCGCGCTGAGGTGAACGCATGTGGAGGCGGCTCAGGAGCTGAACTCCTTCCACACGTGTCTGATGCAGACTGAAATAAAGGGGTTGTCCATTACTCAGACAACCCCTTCTTAATTACGGTTTCAATCATGTGAAATAGCAGCTATGCTCTCCTCTGGTGCGGGCGCCATTCCAGTGATGTCGGCGTCTGGTCTCCTGGAGCATGCATGACATATCACGGGAACCCTGCAGCCGACGCCATTCCAGTGATGTCGGCGTCTGGTCTCCTGGAGCATGCATGACATATCACGGGAACCCTGCAGCCGACGCCATTCCAGTGATGTCTGTGTCTGGTCTCCTGGAGCATGCATGACATATCACGGGAACCCTGCAGCCAACGCCATTCCAGTGATGTCTGTGTCTGGTCTCCTGGGGCATGTGTAGCACCCCGAGGGTTCGGTTGCTACAGGGGTATTGCACCTCAACCAGAGGTGTGATATTCCACTCCCAGGTAAGGATGGAGTGTGGACCAGGGCTCAGTTAGCTGCACACGCACACACTCCCCATTTCCGGGGGAAAGCTCGATGGTGCTCCCATTTTTGCAGGCACAACTGACCATGTCCCTGGCTGGAGTGGGGAGGGGGTAGAGAACCCAGTGGTGTAGGAGCAGAAGGGGACGGTTTCTGGAGCATAGGAAGGAGCGCATTGGGTGCAGGTCACCTGAGCTCAGCACAGAGAAGCAGATATAAGGTGGGAGCCATCTCAAGTCTAGGAGAATAGTAGGAGTAGTAAGAGAGAGAGCTGACAGGGAGCAGCAGCTCAGCCTGAGCTCAGCTCCATGAGGCAGGCCTAGAGAGAAGGCCGGGGCCAGAGAGAAGAAGAGAAGAAGGAAGGAAGGAGAAGAGACAGAGGAGTGGAAGGGCTCCAGAAACAAGAAGGCAGGAGGGATCCTAAGAGTGCAGAACGGCCAGCAACCATTGCAAACCCCATTATACCGGGTGAAAGGGTCAGGCCGTGGAAAGGTACCTGATCCCTAAGTTGGTGGAGGCGAATCTACCCTCAGCCAAGAACCGGAGGTTGTGACCATTTATTGGTGCGACCCCCCCGCTAAACCTGCTAGGGAGGCACCATATAGGATAGCGGGAAGTGAAGGCCAATGCTTACCCGACACGGTCCGCGGTAGCCGGACAGAAGTCAGGACACTGGTGGGGCACGAGAGGCCAGAGAAAGGACAGAAGGGGGTCCTGTGCCATACTCCTGAATTGCCTGGGGGTTGACCGAGCTCCTCACCTGGTGGACACAGCACGGCTCGGGCAGTCCTTGCTGACAGAAGTGACTTGGATATCAACTGTGAGTAAAACACCCTGGACTGCATCATTGGACTCTGTGTCATTTATGCTGCGCCTGCACCATCACCCCCAGCATTCACTTTCACTGCCCTGAGGCTACACTTTTCCCATGGGGAGTTATCCTATCCCTGTGCTGCACACTAATACCAGCCTCAGCGGTCTGCCTCGCAGCGGCGGTTATCTCTGACCGCAATCCACGGGTGGCGTAGTCGGACATTCACAAAACTATAAATAGACTGCCACAGCATTTGGTCTGACCACCCTGAGCCACGGGATCGGGTTGCCACTACTACCCCCATCAGCACCGTACACTAGAAGGCCTAGTTCCGGGTACCCCACGGCCCAGGGGGTGAGTCACAGTCACTGATTAATCATAGGATCCCTGCAGCCAATCAGTGACTGTGACTCACCCCCTGGGCCGTGGGGCACTTGGAACCGGGCTTCAGTGTGATGATGGGGGTAGTAGTGGCAACCTGATCCCGTGGCTCAGGGTGGTCAGACCAAATGTTGTGACAATCTATTTGTAGGGTTTTGAATGTCAGACTACGCCACCCGTGGATTGCGGTCAGGGAGGACCGCCGCTGCAAGGCAGACCGCTGAGGCTGATGTAGATATGCAGCACAGGGATAGGATAACTCCCCACGGGAAGAGTGTAGCCTCAGAGCAGGTAATAGGATGCTGGGGGTGATGGTGCAGGCCGCAATAATAAAGGTCCAGAGTCTACTTCAAACAGTCCAGGGTCTTTATTGTAGGTGGTACTTATGACCCAACAGGAGTACAGGGTAGGAATGGGCCTGGGTGTCTGAGAACATTCAGGCGAGCCCCACTGGTCAGGGTGAGTGGGTAGGCCTACCGTTCTCTCTGCCCTTGCTGACTATCTCCCCCTTTAGTGGTGTGATAGCCCACGTCCCTGAGCTGGCCGTGTACTACGCCTGTATGGCTTGCGACTCGGGCCTTAGGTACCTGTTGCTTCTCTGTGCTGTACCAGTCCCTCTGTGTGGCGGAGCCTCCAGGCTTCTCAGGCCAAGGGACCTAAAATCCCTCGCAGGTAGGTTATCTGCTGCCGGGCTTGCAACCCTGACAGCCTCGGATCCCAGTGTCCGGTTATGTAGTTCTCTCTCTCAGGGTCCCTTCTGCCTTCTTGTTTCTGGAGCCTTTCTACTCCTCTTTCTCTCCACCTTTCTTCCTTCCTTCTCCTTCTCCTCTTCTTCCTGGCCCCGGCCTCTTCTCTAGGCCTGCCTCGTGGAGCTGAGCCCAAGCTGAGCCTCAGCTCCCTGTCAGCCCTCTCTGGCTGAACTTCTTCCCTCTCTGAACTAACCGACTGAACACTCTCCTAAGATGGCCCCCACCTTTTATCTGCTTCACTGTGTCTGAGCTCAGGTGACCTGCAACCAATGAGCTCCTTCCTATGCTCCAGAAACTGTCCCCTTCTGCTCCTGCATCACCGGGTTCTCTCCCCCCCTCCCCACTCCAGCCAGGGACATGGTCAGTTGTGCCTGCAATAAATGGGAGCATCTGCGAACTGTCCCCCGGAAATGAGGAGTGTGTGTATGCAGCTAACTGAGCCTTGGTCCATACTCCATCCTTACCTGGGAGTGGAATATCACACCTCTGGTTAAGGTGCAATACCCCTGTAGCGACCGAACCCTCTGGGCGCTACAACTGCATCACTCTCTCATCCTTTGAACAGAACTGACAGCCAGAGAGCAGCAGCAGATTACACTTCTTTAGGGTGTCCCTTTCGTCTGAAGGAAGTGAGAGTGAAATGGCTACTGACTGCGTGATATGAGGTCACTCGAGTCCTGGGAGACTAAGCGCAGACTTGGGTAGAACAGCAACAGCACCAAAGGTGATTATAGCTGTTTTATATGTAGGAAATATTGTGATTGAGAGCTGTTTGAGTAGTGGACAACCCTTTCTATATAGCTCACATTTTATCTCTAACAGTCGCAGTCAGAGCTTCGTTTCGGCCGCAGCTGTTAACCATTTAAATGCCGCTGGCTCCCACTGGCGCTCTGGGATGAGGCCGATGAGTTAAAATGAAAGCTGGTGGCATGCTGAAGGTCCCTGTCTCGACTATATTTGAACTGATCTGAATCAGAGCTTTGAAGGAAACTGGTATTTTCACTATATAGCATAATAATGTGGTATTGCACCGTGTCATAGAAAATATTGCAATTTCTGAAGCCACTAGTAAAGGAGCATTCCTTCACCCCTCTCACCTCCTCTTTTGCAATAGGACAAAAGAGGGCAATCTAAGCAGCCCATATGCAGAATGCCCAGTTGACAAGTAGGAAAATTAGATGTAGCTGGATAGTGAACTATGGGGGAAGGCATCGGCGAGATCTTACAATATCCCACCGCTGCCACCAATTTGTCAGGGATTTGCACACACAGACTATCCTGATTACTCACTATGTAGTTACCGGCAAGCAAGCCGTGAGCGTATGGCGTACACGCCTCCGAATTTCAACGCATTGAATGTGTATATGCCCCCAAACGATCATTGCCAGCTTCACGATAACCCAATTAATAGTATTCACTGCCACCACCGATCAGTTCTAAATACAGGCCTGATCGGACTCCTGCTTTCTGGTAGCGTATGGCTTCGGGGGAGGAACGATTACAGAACAGAAGAAACAGGACTAATACATTTTATATTTAATCCAAAAGGAGGCAGGGTTTATGAAAAAATATACAAAGGATTTTACAAAGAGGGACAGTACAATACATATACAGTTACACAAAATAAAAGGTATTAATGGAAGAACTTACTAGACAGATCAGAGACTATTCAATTTACCTGGAGGAGAGGTGCTCCAATGGACTGTTATGGAGCAGGACCTGTGCTTACAAATATGTATCTCACGGCATGAGTATAGACCCATATTCAGCTGGATCTTTTATGCTGAAGGGGTGGCCCTGCCCACACACTCCCCTGTGATGACCTCACGTGGGCTCATCTCTGTCCATCATGGTTTTATGAAATCTATAATTTCTGCAATAACTTCTCACTGGTTGATCACAGAAGTTAGCAAGTGATGCCATCTTTTTTTAATGTGATTTTGCCTTGAGAAGAATATTGAAAATTTAACCCCATGTCAATCATTGTGCCCTGTTTGGCGGGATTATAGAGGTCTACAGCATACAGTTGTAACTGGACACTTCTGCAGCTAAGAAGGGAGGGGGCAGAGAGACAGCGAGTGACAAATGTGTCACAGCAGCTCTCAGCCAAGAAGCTGCCACAGCAAGACCCCCTTTGGACCCCAGCCATGCAGCATGCCCTTTGTGTCAGATACAGTATTCCCATAACTCGGTATTGAATTATAGCATGTCCTAGTTATTCATAATCTAGATTTTCGAGATCCCAAGAGAATGGGAAATGTCACGGTCATAGAAATATTGAGAATCTCTTTCTCCCCCTCCGAAATCCCACTCACTCTTCCCTCCTCCCCTATCTACCATTTGTCAAAGGAGCAAGAGCTTACACTCTTCCCAATTGCCCATATGCAAATAGCGGGATCCACCAAGTGTTCAGGCTAATCACCATATAAAATGGAGACAGGAGTGATGAATTGACACCTGGGTGAAAAGGATACAGCTCCTAGAATTCCTTTGAAGCTTAGCTCATCTCCATTTGCACATGTATTCAAGCTGCAGTCTGGTAGGCACTGAAATGAAGTATGGAATATCAGAGTTTCTATAACGCTGATTGTGATAGCTAACCCTGCCACTAAAAATATGTATCCTAAGGAACAATATACATATTTTTCCTTATCTGAGAACAGTACGGGTGCGCTATGATGCAAGAAGGAAGATATGTCATGTCTAGTCTCTAAAGAAAGGTAAATTTGTAATAAGAAATGTGATATTACATGGAAACTTCTGCGATCAACCAGCGAGGAGTTATTGTGGAAGTTAGAGATCTTAATAAAACCATGAAGTGGTGCCAAGCCCACAGTGAGGTCATGACAGGGGAATGTGTGGGCAGGGCCCCTTTCAGCATAAAAGTTCCAGCTGTAGTTGAGAATATAATCATGCCGGGAATTATATATTTTATAAGCAGAGGTCCCATTGTCTGTGTAGAACTGTACCAATCTGACCTTACACGTCCTCGAGGGGGTGCGGAATGTCACGATGGTGCAAATGACAGATCCGTACCACGTGCTCCGTCTCACGTAATTGTGACGTCAGGCAGGTGGTGGGGTGTGGATTCATCAGTTCCGACAGTGGTAGGATTCTGTGGGGTCTCTCCTGCTGCCAATTTCTTTGCATTGGTGGCAAGCGGTGGGATCAAGATAATAGTGTGTGTGTGTAACGCATACTCAGACACTTAAGATCAGCTCAGCACTAGACAGTCCGAGTGCAAATACTGTAAGGTGTGTGTGGGTGCATCAGGTGGCAGTTTGGTGTCACTGACCATAGAGTGCAAGGATGGCCAGTGGCACCAGGGCCAAAACCAAGGAGATGGCCAATGCACCGTATGGTGTTGAGGAGGTGGAAGACCACGTCACTCTAAGAGAAGGGGAGTCCAACTTAGGCCCCCCCAGAGAGAGATTCACCAGTGGTCGGTCCCGCAGTGGGCTACCCACCACCTGACCCCCCTCATACAAGTTTCCCTAGCGAGTCTCCAGGTTGGAGACAGGGCCACCTATGAGACCCTCATAGCAGAACGTCAGCGGGAGCACGAGCACCAGAAAGATGTGTTCCAGCTCCAACTGCAGGCCCCAGCCAGTCGCAAGTCCCCCGAGATCCGAGTCCCGAAGCTATGGACGAATGACTTCTCCCTTCTGCACAAAGGAGGGGGCTTGGACACATTCTTGCTGGCATTTGAAAAAAACTGCCATCAGTACCATCTGCCTGAGGAACAGTGGGTCCGGTTCCTAACCCCTCAGCTTAGGGGTAAGGCCCTGGAAATCTTTGGGTACTTGCACAGTGAGACCACCCTGAGCTATGAGGACATCAAGCAGGCTCTGGTCTGGCAGTACAACTTGACTCCTGAGTCATACCGGAAGAGGCTCCAGAGTATGCAGTGGTGTCCTGCAGACTGCTGGGTCGATCACATGTGGGCCCTAATGAGAGCAGTTGATCCTCGTCCCAGAATCTGTCCACTGTTTTGTGTGTGAGTGGGGGTGGTGGGAGGTCCCTTGACAACTTTCAGACTGTTACCATAGGCCACGCCAGAGCAATGGGACTGTGAGACACCGGTGCTGAGATGACCCTTGTGCGGCCCGAACTGGTGTCACCCTAGGATTTGATACCTGATAAAACTTTCGCCGGCTCCGGGATTGGAGGCATCAAGCCGGCGCTGTCCATCGCCAAGGTGTATGTGATCAATTCTGCATGCTGTATGAAGTTGTATTCAAACGTTCAAGTAAAGTTCTTTTTTATAAAATGGAGTGGAAGTTCCCTAATGTGTGTGCGGTGGTTCCTGAGGTGGAAGAACCGAAGACAGCAGAGATCTGCGACCAAAACGTGAGTGTTACACACCACATACAGAGCACAGGAGAATTGGGACATGTGTCTTTATCAGGGAGCCAGAGTGTGGGAACACAGCAGCCCCTCACCACAACTACCACCCTGAGCCCCTAACACCTCTCTCCCCATGGGGGACGAGATCAATCAAGTCAGCTGTGATGAGGCCTCAGAATGTGGCCATACGGCAGGCTGGAGAAATGTGTCCTGTGAGGTTGTTGCAGAGGGGGCAGACAAGGGGCAAACAGCTGCAGAGGGGGAGCATGCCATGGAGGGCGGGGCAGTTCCAGGAGAGATAGGGCTCCCAGGTAAGGCCGCATGGTAGGGTTCCTCCACAACCAGGATGTTAGAGGGCCAGGGTAGTCCTTTTAGACCAGATGCTTGGTCAGAAGCAGAGGAGAAACGGGCGCTACCCGTGGTCTCAGCGGCCGTAGCCACTGTTGCTTGCAGTGGCGGCACCCGGGCCCTAGTGGCCCCTCGGGAGTCCGACGGCTTCTCCCTTTCCGACCAAGTGGCTGCCGGGTCAGACGGAGGCCAGGAGACGTGGCAGGTTTGTCTATTCTGGCCATGTCCAGTCAGGGGTTTCAGGTGGCGTTAGAGACTGACAGCCTGAAGCCTCGTGAGGAGCGGGCGGCACAGCCTCCCTCGAACTCGGTCCTCCAGTGGGTGGTCTGGGACCAAGGATGGCTATACCGGGTAGCAGTCCAGCGAGGCTCACCGGAGGCGTGGCCCAGGGATCGACAGTTAGTGGTACCCTATCCGTTCAGGGTGGAGTTTGTTGCAGATGGCACACGAAATTCCGATGGCTGGACATCTAGGGATCCATAAGACCAAGGCCAGGCTAGCCCAGCATTTCTAATGGCCAAGGTTGGGGGCCGAGGTAACTGTCTACTGCCGTTCGTGTTACACCTGTCAGAGGGTGGGGAAGGTGGGGCGGTGGCCCAAAGCCCCACTGGTAACTCTGCCCATCATCGAAGAGCCTTTCAGGAGGGTGGCTGTGGATTTGGCTGGCCCGATGGCCACTCCCAGCAGCTCAAGGAAACGCTTCATACTGATGGTAGTAGACTATGCCACCCGGTACCCGGAAGCGGTAGCCTTGTCATCCATTCGGGCAGACAAGGTGGCTATCGCCTTACTGAAGATGTTCTCCCGAGTGTGTTTTCCCCAGGAAATGCTCACCGACCGGGGAACCCAGTTCATGTCGCAGCTGATGGAGACCCTCTGTAAGCAAATACAGGTGCAAAATCTGGTGACCAGCCCATACCACCCACAGACCAATGGCCTGTGCGAACTGGCACTCTGAAGCAGATGCTTAAGATGTTGGTTGACTCCTAGGGGCACGACTGGGCGCGGTACCTCCCACACCTGCTCCTTGCCTACCGGGAGGTTCCACGGGCCTCAACGGGGTTCTCCCTTTTGAGCATCTGTACGACTGGCGTGCGCGGGGCGCCTGGCTCTGGTGAAGGAGGTCTGGGAAGGGGACTTGGCCTCCCCTGGAGTGTCAGTCATTGAATGTCTTACGCTTCCATGACAAAATGCAGGCCTTGGCACAGCTGGTGCACGACAATGACGCGAGCCCAGGCCGACCAGAAGCGATAGTACGACCAAAATGCTTGTGAAAGGACCTACCAGCCCTCCATGTGCTCGCCAGAGGTAGCCTGACCGCCATTAGGTACCGAGATGAGATCCTCAGACCCCTTGTGAGACCTTATGCTGGTGCCCTGGGTGAAACCTAATGCAGGACAATGCCAGACCTCATGTGGCTGGAGTGTCAGCAGTTCCTGCAAGATGAAGGCATTGAAGCTATGGACTGGCCCGCTCATTCCCCAGACCGGAATCAGATTGAGCACATCTGGGACATCATGTCTGGCTCCATCCACCAACGTCACGTTGCACCACAGACTGTCCAGGAGTTGGAGGATGCTTTAGTCCAGGTCTGGGAGGAGATCCCACAGGAGACCATCCGCAACCTCATCAGTAGCATGCCCAGGCGTTGTAGGGAGGTCATACAGGCACGTGGAGGCCACACACAATACTGAGCCTCATTTTGACTTGTTTTAAGGACATTACATCAAAGTTGGATCAGCCTGTAGTGTGTTTTTCCACTTTAATTTTGGGGGTGACTCCATATCCAGGCCTCTATTGGTTAATAAATTTGATTTCCATTGATGATTTTTGTGTGATTTTGTTGTCAGCACATTCAACTTTGTACAGAACTAAGTATTCAATGAGAATATTTCATTCATTCAGATCTAGGAGGTGTTATTTGAGTGTCTCCTTTATTTTTTTGAGCAGTGTAGTATAAATATGCTCCAAGATAATTCTGCAGTATTTCACAGTCAAATCCAATGGTAGTAAAATATAAAAAATAACCTTTATTCAATATTTTAAAAAGATTTTAAGTGTCCAAAATCCGTCACAAATTTCCTAAAATTATCCTAAACATAGGACTATTGTGAATGGTTTTAATTTATCTCACCGGCTAACCATTTATATATATTGTCTTGTTGGGAGGCCAGGGATTAGTCACAATTCCTAGGGGTATCTCTTTATTTATATGTATAACTCCCTTTTCAATTTGGCCTCTGGCTATTAGAAATCATGCCATCTCATTTCTCCTCATTGAGTCTGCAGTCTGATAATGGCATTAATAATCTTCATTTTACCATGTCCTGTGCTATTCTCTTCAGAACGGCTTTATAGTGCTGCCGTCATATCCAGGTGCGGTGCTTGTTTCTCCTGATCTAGGAGCTTTATATTGAGGTAGCCTGGCTAATCATCTCTTGTAGGACTTTCTATAGAAATGCTCAGCCCTACGCGTTTCATCATTCTTATATGAGACTCTCATGGTCATCAGGGGCTCACAGTCTATGATCTTTTTTGGTTTGATAGTACGATAGTTTTGTAATAAACTTATTGGCAGGGTTGCCGGCAGCGTCTGGCGGCTAAACCAGCGTGACTTTATAGGAAAGTTGGTGCCCCCTCTTGTGCGACCCCCCTTCTGTCATCCAATCGAGTGACTCGGGTGCGTTGCAGGCGTATTATGTTGCGATCATATAATCATGCAGGGACTCGTCTCATTCTTCCAATAGGATCTTTTTCTCACAGAGATGTCTTGGCTGCACTGCGATCTCACAGTATTAATATGTCTTTTATATCTAGGGAAGGAGACTGGTATATTGCATTGCATCTTATAATGTAGTCTCTACGAGTTTGTTGCGATATGAGTTGTTAATAGTGTTTGTTCGTAGTTTGTCATTTGTTTGGTTTACAGACAGATCTGCCTGTTTCATGTGCTACCTCGTCCCACCTACACTTACATCGATGCAGAACTTCCTTTCATCGTGACCAATGCCATCTGGCTATGTCACTGCTTCCGCACCAGCAAACGCTTGCGGACGTCTATTTCCTCAAAGTTCATTTCATTTGATCGTATCAATATGTCCATAATAGACATTGGGATGACTTTTATTCTGATTGTATCGATGTATCTGTATTATTAAGTCTTCAGATGAGTATTTTATAATATAAAAACAAAGGAAGAAATTCTGATGAAATTTGTCCTATTGTTATTAAACTTCAATTTGTTCAAGAGGTCATTTTTAGTGTTGAGCGAGCATGCTCGACACTGCTCAGTACTCGCCCGAGCATCTCACTACTCGGGATGTTCGGCGAGCACCGAGCATTTCCGGGTTACTCGGGCGGGAGCTCGGGTCTCCGCCCTGTATGTTTGGCGCTCTTTACAGAGCCAATGAACATGCAGGGATTGCCAGCCAGTCACTGTAATGCCGCAGCCATGTTGTTTGTGGGCATTACAGTGATTGGTTGGCCGCATAGCGTCACCTCGAGTATTTAAAACCGGGCGCCGCCATCTTGGAAACAGTCGCTCCGGATCAGACAGTGTAGAGACAGCGCTGCTGATTTAGGGAGAGATATAAACTGCGAAATAGTTAGTGTAGGGTCTGTAAAGGCTGCCAGATCAAACAAACAGTCCTTCTCAGGACTAATATCCATCCCAGATACCAGGCAGGCAGGCTGTATAGGAGACACAGTGGTTATACCAGCAAACGCTGCATTACAGTCCTGTGTGCTCCTGTTGCTGAAATTGCTGGACTTAGCTCCAGGTCTCAGGGGACAGGAAAAATCCTTTTTTTTTTTTTTTCCTCCTTCACACTGTACAAATACCCATCTTATTAACCTTTTGTCCCCCCCCCCCCCCCCCCCCAAAAAAAAAGCGTGTCTGATTTTTCAGACACAAATATATCTGTTGAAAATAGTCAGGTGTAGGCTAGAGAAACAGAAGTGTTGTTTTGCACTTCCACGGTTCAAACCTCTGTATTATCCACTTTGGCCCATTTGTATCTAAAAAAAAACATGGTTTGAGTGTGTCGCTCACTGTTCAGCCGCAATTATATCTATTTAAAAAAGTCTGGTATACCCCAGTAAACAATAACTGTGGTTTTGCCATCCCACGGTAAAAAATCTCTATTATTCAGGTTTTAGTAGTTTTTACGTAAAGAAAAACAGTAAGTTTCTCCCTGATTGTTCAGATTGTTTAAAAGAGTCGGGTGTAGGCCAGAGAAATAGAACTGTGGTTTTCCTCTTCCACGGATCTAATCTACTTTTTATTACCCTTTTTCCATTGATAGTGTGAGTGTAAGCTATTTTACTTCCTTTACAATGGGCAAGGCGCGTGGCAAGGGACGTGGAACTGGACGTTCTGGTGATGGTTTGTGCAGAGGACGGGGCCGTGGCCAAGGTGAAAACGTGCCACAACCAACGCCACATCTTCTCGCTCCCACTTCTTGACCGAATTATTAGGGAAGCACAGAACAACACCAGTATTGAGAACTGATCAGTGTGCACAGGTTATTAATTGGATAGCAGATAATACTTCCAGTTACATGGGCACCACCACCTCCGCTCTGTCTTCCACACAGTCAGCTCTTAGTAGCCGTGAGTCTCGACCGCATACTCCTCCTCACCCTGATGCTCCTTCCTCCCACCATGCTGAGTGTCGTCAGACAGCAATTGATCCCACACTTGGACACTCTGAAGAGCTGTTCACTGGTCCATTTCCATATTTGTGCCCCTCGCCTGATACGCTTGTGGTGGAAGAGGAGATCCCATGTAGCGATGCCCAAATATTTGAACAGCCACGGCCAGAGGAAGTCGACACTGCCAATTTGTCACAAGAGGTGGACGATGGCGAGACACAATTGCCAGGAAGTGAGGAGGAGCATCGTGGTGCGCAAGTGGAAGAGGAGGAGGTGGTGGATGATCTAGTAACTGACCCAACGTGGCAGGAGGACATGCAGAGTGAGGCCAGCAGCACACAGGGGGAGGGAGGCAGAGTACCTCAACAGGCAGGAAGAAGCAGTGTGGTGGCCGCAGACAGAAGGCGGGCAACCGTTCCCCGTAACACCAACATGAGGGACGTTGCTAGTACAAGCGGTAGGTCTTCCAGAGTCTGGAATTTTTTTAAAGACTCTGCTGATAGCCCCAAAAAGGTCATATGTTCCACCTGCCATGCCAGCATCAGCAGGGGTGACAAAACTACCAGCCTGACCACCACCAGCATGATCAGGCACATGGCAGCAAAGCACCCGACTTTGTGGGGCGAAACCCAGGGTCCACGACCAGTGTCAGCGGGTGTCACCACTGCTTCTTCTACTGTTGTGCGTGCAATAGAACCCCCTGTTGTGTGTGCAAGGCAATCCCTTGTCCATACTGCATGTAAAGATTCCCCCTCCTCTCAGTCTTCACTTGTTATGGCAGTTTCTCAAGAAACAGCATCCACGTCCACGTCCCACCGCAGCGTTCAGTTGTCCATATCCCAGACCTTTGAACGAAAGCGGAAATTCGCAGCTAACGCCCCACAGGCCACAGTCCTAAATTCACACATTTCACGACTGCTTGCATTGGAAATGCTGCCTTTTAGGCTGGTGGAGATGGAATCCTTCCGCAATCTTATGGCGGTGGCCGTCCCTCGGTACTCGGTCCCCAGCCGACACTATTTTGCCTGGTGTGCCATCCCCGCACTACACAAGCACGTGTCCCAAAGCATCTGCCGTGCCCTCAACAACGCAGTTACTGGGAGAGTCCACCTGACAACAGACACATGAACAAGTGCTTGTGGCCAGGGACAGTACATCTCTCTGACGGCACACTGGGTAAACATAGTGGAAGCCGGGACCCAGTCGGACCTTGGGACGGAACACATCCTCCCCACACCGAGGATTGCGGGCCCTATGTCAGTCATAGTTGCTCCCATAGTTTATAGCTCCTCCTCCTCCATCGCCTCCATCTCCGCCTCCATCTCCTCCTCCATCTCCATCTCCTCCTCCTGTTCAGCCTCCTCCTCCATCTCCATCTCCTCCTCCTGTTCAGCCTCCTCCTCCATCTCCTCCTGTTCAGCCTCCATCTCCATCTCCTCCTCCTCCTTCATCTCCTCTTCCTGTTCAGCCTCCTCCTCCATCTCCATCTCCTCCTCCTGTTCAGCCTCCTCCTCCTGTACAAGCTGGAAGCACTGCAGTACTGCCTCCGCCAAGTGGCAACAGGCTGTGCTGAAACTCATAAGCTCAGGTGATAAACCTCACACTGCTTGTGAGTTGTGGACAGCTGTGAAAGAGCAGGCAGATCTGTGGCTGAGACTGCTGAACCTACATCCCGGCATGGTCGTGTGTGACAATTGCCGTAACCTGGTGGCGGCTCTGAGGTGAGATCACACACATACCATGCCTGGCTCATGTGCTTAACCTCGTGGTTCAGCGGTTTCTTAAATCATACCCCGAGTTGCCAGATCTGCTCGTGAAAGTACGCCGCCTGTCAGCTCATTTTCGCAAGTCTGCTACAGCTTCCGCCGCCCTTGCTGTGTTGCAGCAGCGTTTGCAGCTTCCAGCACACCGACTGGTGTGTGATGTCCCCACACGTTGGAACTCTACCCTCCACATGTTGCAAAGGATTTGTGAGCAGAAGAGAGCAGTTGTGGTGTACCAGATACAACAAGGCCGTCGATGTTCAGGTCAGACTCCACACATAAGACCTCAGGAGTGGACCTGGATGTCTGACATATGTACCATCCTGACAAACTTTGAGGAGGCCACCAAGATGGTGAGTGGCAATGACGCCATCATTAGTGTCAGCATCCCACTTGTCTGTCTTTTGCAACGCTCTCTGCAGAGAATTAAAGAGGAGGCATTGCAGCCAGAGTATGATGAGATGGATCAAGAAGCCGTAGTGGGCGATTACACACAGCCCAGCCTCATCTCATCCCAACGTGCATTGGGGGACAGAGGGAGAGGAGGAACAGGAGCTGCTATCAAGTGCTGTAGATGGTAGTACCTGTACAAGTGTTATACCGTCGGTTCAGCGTGGGTGGCCTGAGGACAGGGGGGAGGAGGAGAGCATGGTCAGTCGTCATCTTGGTGAGGACAAGGAAATCTTGCCCATTACCAGTCTAGCACGCATGGCTGACTTTATGTTGCGCTGCCTTAACTGTGACCCTCGCGTTGTCAAAATGTTGGGTGACAGTCATTACTGGTTGGTGACACTTGTAGACCCCCGCTACAAGGAGAACTTTCACTGTCTTATTTCTGAGGTGGAGAGGTCTACAAAAATGGGCCTGTACCAGAAGGCCCTTGCTGCAGAACTGTTAAAAAAAAATTCCCATCTGAACACGCTAGCGGCAGAGGTCACAGTTCGTTGACCAACCAAAGCGTACAAGCGAGAGAGAGGCAACTCCAATCTAGTAGAGGCAGGGGAACACTGTCAACGTTCTGGGACAGTTTTCTCAGACCCTGAGGCATGGGGTACTCTCACAAGGAGTGGAAAGTTTCAAAAGATGGTGAGGGAGTACCTTGCCGACCGTACCAGCGTCCTTCGTGCCTTTTAATTATTGGGTATCCAAGCTGGACACTTGGAATGAACTCTCTCTGTACGCCTTGGAGGTCCTGGCCTGCCCTGCCGCTAGCATGTTATTGGAGCTTGTTTTTAGTGCCGCTGGGGGAATTATAACTGATGAGCACACTCTCCTGTCAACTGACAATGCTGACAAGCTAACCCTTATCAAAATGAACAAGGGCTAGATTGGGCCAGACTTCTCATCACCACCAAATGACAGCAGAGTAACATAAAGTCAAATCCACGGTGTTATTTCGGGAGGTGTATTCCCATGCACCACTTCACACCCACACATGGGTATACGCTTCCTCATTTCGGCTGTTTTATGTTCTTCTCCTTATCCTCAGCCTCCACCACCACTATACCACCAGGGTGACCGTGGTCCGTGTTGCCATTATTGAAAGTTTCTCCGTCCTTATTTTTGTCAGCTTTTGCTTGGAAGGCATAAGCAAAGACTGTGGGAGACCCACTCCCCAATAATGGGAATACTATTTTTAAGATGCTGTACTGTCTGGCTCTTGTAAGGGGCATTAAAAGCATCTTGTTATACCACTCTAACCTCCACGTCTCTTCTGAGGGGCATTAATAGCGTCTTGTTATACCACTCTGACCTCCACGTCTCTTGTAAGGGGCATTAAAACCGTCTTGTTAAGCTACTGGGACCTCCACGAGTCTTTGAACGGGCTCTGCATTTCCTCCTAATTTTTTGAAGCTTTTGCTTGGAAGGCATAAGCAAATACTATGGGAGACCCACTCCCCAATAATGGGACTTATGTTTGTAATATGCTGTACTGCATGGCTCTTGTAAGGGGCATTGCAAGTTCCTCATAATTTTTGGAAAGCCTTCCATTCACTGCTTAGGCTAACAGTGTACAGGAGACCCAGTTGGTATAAATGGAAAAAACTGTTTAGTTAAGGCCCTCTGACCTCCATGTCATTTCCAAGGGGCATTGGAGTGCCTCAAAATTTTTGGTAGGCATTGCACTCACTGTATGCCCTATAACTGTGTAGCCGAACTGCTCCTTTTTGTTACAGAAACATATCCTACAAGACATATGTGGTTGACTGGCCTGATATTGATGTGAATGGTCCCTGTTCCTCCTTCTCCTTTGCCACTACCTCATCCATCATTTTTCACCTGAAGCTTTGTTTTAATGGGAGTCATAGAACTGTGATAGTAGCAGGAAAACATCCAGAAATCCTCGGAGGAGGTAGGATATGCGCCAAAACGCTGACCACCTCAGGCCTAGCCGCTACTACATACATGCGCTTGCATTCCAAGAAAACAAAGCAGATGCTAACTTGTATCATCATCATCATGGTCCTCACCTTGGCACTCTCAACTCCCCTGATGGAGAAGCCAGGGCCCACCAGAGGAGTCTGGTTCTCTGGTGGTCTCGTCCAATGCTGCCCTAAAGCAGGCCGGGCTAAGAAAAGTGTGTGGGGGGAAGTTGACAGGAGAAATGGGGGCGGCTGGGGACCGTTTATGCAAGCAAGCAGTATGGTATTGCAGCCTGGGGGTGGGTGGGTGGCAGGCTGCATACTTGCGCTTGCATTGCAAGGAATGGGAGAGGTACAATTGAACACTGCCCTGGGACAAGGACTTGAACGGGTATAGTTGCAAGTCTGCAACGACAGGTGCAGGGTGGGAGGCATCTTCGCATGTACCATGAACAGGGGTTTGGCATGCACACACTACAGCGGAATAGGCTGTCCTTCCCACTAAATGCACTGGGGAGGGCACAGGTAATGTTTTGGTATACGCGCTTAATCTTATGTATAAGGCACAGAGGGACAAATAGGGGCGGCTGGGGACTGAGTTTGAATACCTCGCTGCCGAAGCAGCCATGAGGTAGTGGCCAGCTTCGGCCTCCTCCAAACTAAAAGGCCCCATTTCAAGTGCAAGCTAGCAGTATGGCATTGCAGCCTGGGGGTGGGTGGGTGGCAGGCTGCACACTTATGCTTGCATTCCAAGAAAACAAAGCAGATGCTAACTTTCATCATCATCATGCTCCTCACCTTGGCACTCTCAACTCCCCTGATGGAGAAGCCAGGGCCTACCAGAGGAGTCTGGTTCTCTGGTGGTCTCGTCCAATGCTGCCCTAAAGCAGGCTGGGCTAAGAAAAGTGTGTGGGGGGAAGTTGACAGGAGAAATAGGGGCGGCTGGGGAACGTTTATGGACACCCGGCCGCGGGGCGGCTGGGGACCCAGTGTGGATGCCCGGCTACCTGGCGGCTGGGGACTGAGTATGGATTCCAGGCCGCCAACGCAGCCATGACGTGGTGGCCAGATTTCGCCTCCATATGCCTAAAAGGCCCAATTTCAAGTGAAGGCAAGCAAGCAGTATGGTATTGCAGCCTGGGGGTGGGTGGGTGGCAGGCTGCATACTTGCGCTTGCATTGCAAGGAATGGGGGAGGTACAATTGAACAATATCCTGGGACAAGAACTTGCACGGGGATAGTTGCAAGTCTGCATCTTCTGACGCGGCAAGGATCATTTCTGATGGGCACACTTTTAGGCAGTGACCTGGGTGTCAGAGATGCTTCCAGGGGTATTCCCCATGCTGTTCCCATGTATTTTCAGCACTGTATGCATGTGTCACACAGCACATGGTCAGATAAGGTTGTAAAATGTTAAAATGACATTTCCCGGTGAATGCATTTGTCACGGTTGAAAGCAATACAAAAGTGCAAAAACTTCTAAAAAAATGCTACTTGTTAACATAGCCCAAGGTGTGGAGGAGTATTTTTTTGGGGGGGGTTATTTATTTTACCTTATACACAAGTCTTTACCCTGGAAAGGAAGTTCCTTAACATATTTCACAGGAAAGCAGTTTCAGTTTCATTTTTGAATGTTTTATTGTGAGCCCTTAAAAGTGGCTTAATACCTCTGACCACGTTGTTGACAGCAGTGACCTGGGCATCAGAAATGCTTCCTGGGGCGATCCCCATGCTGTCCCCATGTCATTTGAGCACTGTCACTATCGTTTTGGGCACTTGTTAGGCTTTTAAAAGACGGCCGGGAGTGCCATGCCAAAAATGCTCAGGTCTCCCATAGACTAACATTGGGCTCGTTGCTCGGGTCGAGCACCCGAGTATCACGGCGAGCTCGGCCCGAGATTTGAGCACCCGAGCATTTTAGTGCTCGATCAACACTAGCGTGCACGGCTGCTGGTCCTCAAACCGGGTGGACCAATCGAAGCCCGGCGCGCCGTACACCCACTCAGGTGCCGGAGGTGGAGGCTCCGCGAGGGAACCCAGCAGAAGGTTCCTGACTTCAGTGCCTGGGAGTGGAGGTTCCGGGAGGGCAACAAGTGGAAGGTCCTCAGTCAGTGCCCTGGGGTGGAGGTTCCGGGCTGAGCAGCTGCTCCAGGGAGGGCATGGCGGGGTACGGAGAGTGTTGGTGTAGGAAGCCCAGGAGCAGGTCGGCGCTTGCAGCGTCTGGGACAGGGGATTTCTTCCCACCTGCTCCTGTGCTGCACACGGCCTCCTGGTATTCAGCGGGTTCCGCTGGGTTGCCGCTGCTGGCATCCTGTGCTGCTCTACACCGTGCTGCAAACTTCTCCAACAGCTCGCTCCTCCACTTGGTAACTGCTGCTTGCTGGGCCCGGTCCACTTGTTGGCTCAGCTCCAGAATCTCACTCTGGAGGAACTCCGCGTCCTCCGGGGATAACTTACTGGCTTCTCCCTCCAGGGTGAGGGGGGTCGCTTGCCACGGCAGCAGGCCAGAGGCGGAGGCTTGATCCTGACTTCCGTCCATGTTGTCTGCCGGGTGCGGTCTGTCTAGACCAGGGTTCCCCAACTCCAGTCCTCAAGGCCCACCAACAGGTCATGTTTTCAGGATTTCCTTAGTATTACACAGGTGATAATTGCATCACCTGCACAGGCAATAATTCCATCACCTGTGCAATACTAAGGAAATCCTGAAAACATGACCTGTTGGTGGGCCTTGAGGACTGGAGTTGGGGAACCCTGGTCTAGACTGGTTAAGACCACACCCTGTCTCCATTCCTTCTTTCCTCCTCCTCCTCCTCTTTCGGGGTCGGTCCCATGGCAATCTGCTGTCGGTCACTCCTTGTGACGGCCTCCCTGCCTTGACGGACACATCTATGCGGACAGTCACAGTTGCAAGGGGCAGGGTATGCTTTTGGCGCCATTCTGGGACCCGGCCCACGATGGGAGGTTCCATACTGTTGTCTTTGATCACGCACATAATGGCGCCCGTTCTTCTGGGGCGGGCACCACATCAGTATCATTACACAGTTCTTTAGGCACACTTCACCCACCGATAACGGGTTGGTCACTTATCTTGTTCATGACTCCAGAGCTGACGCGCCCCCTGGCAGCTGGGCCTATGGATGCCGGTATAGGGGATATCACCGTGGCTGGCCCGGTCCGTGACCCAGGGCGGTCAGTAAAAAGGGGAAGATATTGGAGGATCTGGGGAAAGTGTTTGTGACGCCACCTGTGGAAGGCAGCCAAAGGGAGCTGCCGCTGCGGAGCAGTCCTCTGGAGCTGATGTTACGGCAGCAGGGATGTTGTGGCTCTCCACAGGTAGAGCTTGCTCCTGGGCAGTGTAAGGCAGTGAAAGTTGCACTGGGCGTTGTAGTGCAGGGAGGGAAAGATGGCGCAGATAAAGAATGGACTGAGGCAGTGCGATGCAGTCATCCGAGTCTTTTCTCACAGTTCTTATGACAGTTCCATTGGTGCACTGTACAGTTGTCAGCCTCCCCACGTCGCGCTGCGTTCACCAGGCAGGGGTTCAGCACTTCCTCAGGTAGATTAGGAGCACCTGACAGAACTCCACTTTCTGTGTTCCTAGCTAGACAGTCTTCACACTGGGTCTGTCTCCCTCCTGCCCTGTGCTTCCCACTCTCAATCCCATTTGGGTGCTCTGAAGCCCCTCCTGTACGTTGGAGTTCCCGGACCTGCTTGTCCCTCACGGGGATTAGAATGAGGCTTCAGCAACTGACTATATAAGCCAGAAGCCTCCCAGCCAAGACCTGGAGTTACACGGCTGGACCAGGGGTCCGTCCCCTTCCTGCGGCTTACGATCCCTGTCTTCTGACAGATGCGGGGCATACGGGTGCCGTCCTGCACTCGCCGTACCCCCCTAGGATCCCTTCCTTAGATCGGAGCCTACTCCTCTGCTCCCCTCCTGGGCCTCTAGCACTGGGCCCTGCTTGTGGAGCAGAGCTCCTAAAGAGACTCTGATCCCTGACTGTTCTCCACTGACTCCTCTACCGAACTCTCCTGCCACCCTAAAATGGCTCCCCTTTATATACCTACTACTATAGTGCTCCCTTAAACTACTTCCTCCACCCACACCCACTACTGGTTCCCCCTACCTCTGGGTTCCCCCTACTCCAGCCTGGGACAGGGCTCAGCAGTTGCGCTCATGCATGTTGCCCCTCCAGCCGGCCTGGAGCAGTGTAGTGTTGAATGCGGGTGTTGGGGTTCTGGGCAGCACTCCCTCCTCACCTGAGAGAAGGAGACTCCACACCTCTGGGTGAGGTGCACTATCTCTGTGGTGACTGAACCATCAGGGGCACCACAATTACAAGTCCCATTGTTTTCTGTTTGATTAAAGTGGGCTAATATCTGGCTAATCTAGCTGCCCTAACAAATGTTCAGTTCAAATACCCGCTCCTTGTTCTCTAGGCACAAATTGCTTAGAGGCAGGCGATTACCCTCCTCCCCACAGAACACATGAGAACTCATCTGTATGTTGGGAGAGATGGCTGCTAGCCAAATAGTGTATGGCCAGGCCACAGCTATGCCACAAGGACTTGGCTGACTCAGTTTCAGTAGAGAGGAGCGGTGTTCGACTCGAACTGTTCGCCAATCTCAACTTCGAGCTGTTTTGGGCGGTGTTCGAGCCGTTCGGCGAACACGAACAATTTGAGAAAAATTCGGCTGTTCGAGGTTATGTTCGATAACTGTTCGTGCACCAAAATCATAACTGGATTTTTTCTCAGTAATGCTGAAAATTAATGTTAATACGCAGTTTGAGTGTACAGCGGGGTGGGGGGAGGGGCAGGGGATGGATCTCTGCATAAATAATGAAGATCTCCATTTTTTTTTCTCTTTCCCGCATTTACAGTAGGGAGGTGCAATCTGTCAGCCTATCAGCAGCGCACACACGGAGCGAACTGCTTTTTTTCACACAAGCAAGGGCATGTCATTGGCAGTGTATGTCACATGTCCTTGCCCTATAAGACCCAGCCATTTTCCCCGTCACCACCATTTTCTCACTGCTGCAGCTGCGTGTTAGACTGCACTGCTGTTGCTGTGTGCGCTATACTTTGTGTTAATTTCAAGCCAATTTTCGCACAAATCTACAGATAGCTTGGGAGTAGGGAATAGTTGTGATTGCAGTCCTTTTGAGGACTAGGTTACATCAGTTCCTATCACTTTTTGCCAGGCAGGTCTGTACTAGTGCTGTGCAAGTTTTTTTCACAGCATTTGGCTAAATCTAGCAAAGCAAATCCTTTTTGGCCTCTTGCAGTGTGTGTTAGTCAGTGGAGTAGCCTATCTGTGTTGCAAGCTACACCACCTGTGTATAGAATGCAAATTTTTTTACTGCACCTAGTGAAGGAAAACCTTTTGGGCATAGCATCATTCTATTAGTCCATCTATACTTACCTACACCAGGTTGGAAATTCAAAATAATTTTTATCTGCATCTTGCTCTGAAAAAAAAATATTTTGGCTTGTAGCAGTGTGGGACTTGTTCTATTAGTCCATCTATACTAACCTCCACCAGGTTGCAAATTCAAAATAATTTTTTTCTGCATCTAACCCAGCCAATACTTTTGGGCTAATACCACAGTTTGGCCACTCAGCTCTGCTCGGTTCCCATTCATTGTTTTTGTGCAAACAACTCCAGAGTTGTCAATTAGTTAACCACCAAAATTAGTGGAAAAAGGCCTGCTGCTTGTGGAAAGGGGAATAGGCATGTTGGGAAGGGAAAGACAGGTTGTATCCATGGGGTAGGTGTTAAAGCAACAGTAACATCTGCTGAAGAAAGACAATCTTCCAGCCAAACTAAGATGTCTACTTCTTTTAGCGGACAATGTGAGAAGATCCCTTTCTTACGGCCACGCCAATCGCTACAAATTCCAGATGAGGCACAAAAACAGCATGTGCTTCAACAGATATCAAGTGCTCCTTTAAGTGGGCTCTCCTCCACCTCAACTTCAACATCACAAATACTCCAGTCCTCAGAGGTGTCACCCCAATCGCACTTGCTTCCTCACAGCTCCCAAGTCTCCAGCTGCCCGTCTTAGTATGGGGTAACACAGATGGTGGAGTCTGCAGAGCTGTTTACTCATACTATAGCCTGGGAATCAGAGGTCGGCTCCAGAGCTTCTGTGAATCCAGACGAGGAAATGATCTGCACTGATGCCCAGAATCTTTGAGTCGGATCCAGGACCAGAGGCAGAAGGTTCTGACCATAATGTAGACCCTCGTTCCCAAACTGTAACTCCTGTTGGTGGAGACAATGAGGAAGATGATGATGAGACTCATATACCTGATTGGAGCGACAACTTTAGTTTTTTGTCAGGGCAGGAAGAGGTTGGCTCTGAGGACGACGGGTGTGATAACACACAGGGTGATGATGATGAGGTTGGAGATCCCACTTACTGTCAACCCACAGTTAGCCAGTCGATGAGGTCAGCAGAGGAGGTGGAGGAGGATGCTAGTGACGACGAGGTCAGGTTGCGCCTTCCTGGACAGACGTAGTACTGGAAGCACGTCAACAACTGCATCCTCAAACACAACTCTGCCTCTGACCACAAGTCGTGGTGGCTCTTCAGGTCGCATGGGTGCTAAGCCTTGCATAGCCTGGGCATTTTTTCAGATCGATAAGGATGACCCAACTTGTGTTATCTGTAACATTTGTCAGCAAAAGCTAAGTAGAGGCCAAAAAATACATAGTTTGAGCACTTCATGCATGAACCGGCACATGGATATGAAGCATAAATTGCAGTGGGAAGCTCACTGTGCTACAATGCGGCCTAGCCGGCCGGGCCAACCGCCGTCTGCCACATCTTGTGCATCCGCGGCCTCTTCATCCTCTGTGACTGGGGGGACAGCAGTCACACCTGATTTGGGACGCAGACCTGCCACCTCTTTACCTGCAACAGCCAGCGTGATTGGCAGGTCATCATTTTCTTTGGAGGTGGAAACACCAGCTGGTGTTCAGCGCTGTCCGACATCGATAGCACCACCTTTGGATCAAGGCAACCTAACATGTCCGCCTGCATCTTCCTCACGGACCGGCAGTTTGCCGGGGACACCCTTCTCAACCTAGTCTAAGCACAACAGCCAGCCCTCGGTCCCTCAGATGTGGACAAGTAAAAGACCATTTCCTCCTAGCCATGAGAAAGCGAAGAGGTTGAATTTCACCATCTGCAAGCTTTTGGCTACAGAAATGCTGCCTTTCCGCCTGGTGGACACAGAGGATTTTCGAGACCTTATGTCTGTCGCAGTGACCCAGTACCAGATGCCCAGACGGCACTACTTCTCAAAGAAAGGTGTGCCTGCGCTCCTCCACCAGCATGTCGCACACAACATCACCGCTTCTTTGAGAAACTGTGTGTGACAGGGTGCATTTCACCATAGACACTTGGACGAGTAGGCATGGACAGGGGCGTTACATGTCGCTGACTGGGCTCTGGGTAACTATGGTGACAGCAGGACAAGGGGCTGCTGTCCAAGTCTTGCCGTCCCCATGAGTTGTGCGTCAATCCTCTTTATCTCGAATTTCCTCCACTGCTTCTGCCTCCTCAACCTCCTCTCGGTCCTCCACCTGCACCCAAAGCCTGTCTGGTCATTCCACAAGCTTTCTAACTGCGCAGAAGGGATCCTGCACACCTCCTTACTATGCTGGCAGCAGGGCTCAACGTCATCAGGCGGTTTTTACTTTGAAATGTCTGGGAAATGTGAGTCACACAGCTGAGGAGTTGTGGTCAGCTCTGGAGAACCAATTTCATGAATGGTTGTCTCCACTGGACCTGAAACCAGGGAAAGTCGTGTGCGACAATGCTGCAAACCTGGGTGCGGCCCTTTGCCGAGGCAATGTCACACGCGTGCCTTGTATGGCTCACATGTTGAACCTGGTTGTCGAGCAACTTTTAGCCCACTATCCCGGACTAGATGGCCTTCTGCAGAGGGCACGGTCGCTGTGTGCTCGCTTCCGCCATTCGCATCCCGCAGCTCAGCGACTTACATCTCTACAGAAGTCGTTGGGCCTGCCACTTCACCGGCTAAAATGCGATGTGCCTACCCGGTGGAATTCAACTCTGCACATGTTGCAGCGACTGTGGCAGCACCGACAAGCCCTGGTGCAATACGTTCTGACGTATAGCCTGGGCCAACGAGATCCAGAGGTGGGGCAAATCACGCTGGAGGAGTGGTCTCAGATCAGGGACCTATGCACCCTTCTGCACAGTTTTGAAATGGCGAAGAAGATGTTTAGTGCTGACGATGCCATTATCAGCATGACTATTCCGGTGATTTACATGCTGGAGCACATGTTAAACAGAATTCGGAGTCAGGAGGTGGAGGAAGTAGAGGAGGAGGAGTTGCATGAGGAAGGGCTAACATCTGCAAGGTCCAGATGGTCGGCAGCACCAAGGCGGCAGGCATGTGAGGGTGGGGGAGATGGTTTTACCAGGGCGCATGGTAGCAGCCAAACTAGTGAGGAAGGTGCAGGAGTGGAGGACGAACTGATGGAAGACTCATCAGATGAGGGAGACCTTGATCACATTTCTGTTGTGCGAGGTTGGGGGGAGAGGGCAGAGGAAGGAAGCATGATTGTTACCTCGCCACCAACACAACAGGGACTTGGTGCTCCTGGATGCGCAAGACACATGAGTGCCTTCTTGCTGCACTACCTGCAACATGACCCTCGAATTGTGAGAATTAGAAATAATCCTGACTACTGGGTTGCCACACTCTTAGATCCCCCACACTCTACGATCAACCTTTTCATTTTAATAAAGAGCAAAAAAATGGTCATTTTTGAAATTATAAGCATTAGCCGGTTATTACAAACTGTAATCAAACAGTTTTCAGCTCAAAAAACTTTATTCTAGGTGATGTTACATTTGCACATAGGACCCCTTGTTCGAAAGGAGCTTCTGAACTCTCTCGTCCATTGAATTTGTCAGGTTTTGGATGGTTTCTGCTTCAATTGTTTTGCATGAGGACAGAATACCCTCCCAGAGCTGTTGCTTAGATGTGAACTGCCTCCCGCCATCATAGACACTCCTTTTGATGATGCTCCAGAGGTTCTCAATGGGGTTGAGGTCAGGGGAACATGGGGGTCACACCATAACTTTGTCCCCTTTTATGCCCATATCAGCCAGAGATGCAGATGTTATGTGCAGCATGAGACGGTGCATTATCATGCATGAAAATGATCTTGCTGCGGAATACACGGTTCTTCTTGAACCATAGCAGGAAGTGCTGTTTGAGAAACTCCACATACATTATGGAGTTCATATTTACCCCTTCAGGGATCCTAAAGGGGCCGACAATCTCTCTCCCCATGATTCCAGCCCAAAACATTACTCCACCTCCTCCTTGTTGGTGCCGTAGCAGTGTTTGCATGGGGTGTCCATCAACCAGCCATCCTCCACTCCATCCATCTGTACCATCGAGCGTTGCACGGCACTCATCGGTGAACAAAACAGTTTTGAAGTCAGTCTTCATGTATTGTTTGGCCCACTGTAGCCCTTTCTGCTTGTGTACATTAGATAGAGGAGGTCGACAGGATAACTTACGCACAGCTGCAAACCTCTGAGGACCCTGCATCTTGTTGTTCGGGGGACGTTGGAGGCACCAGCAGCTTCAAAAACTTGTCTGCTGCTATGACAAGGCTTTTTTGCCGCTGCTCTTTTAACCTGACGTAATTGCCTGTAGGAAAGAGTCCTCAATTTTCCCTTATCAGCACGCACACATGTGTACTGTGAATCAGCTTCATACTTCTTGATTATGCGATGATCAGGATGAAGTGTCTTGGCAATGTTGATTGTAGTCATGCCTTGACCTAAACAATCCACAATTTGTTGCTTCTCAGCAGCCGACACATCCTTTTTCTTTCCCATTTTGGCAGAAAATGTAGGCTGCTTAATAATGTGGGACAGCCTTCTTAAGAAGTCTTGCCTTTCATTGGACACCCCTGCCAAACTAATTAGCACAGGTGTCTGCAATTGCTTACAGTGATCTAAAGAGCCCTGACACACATCACCATCAATGAGTTTAACTGACAAACAAACAAATTCTTCCCTTATCACTCCTAAACACTTTTTGCATAATAATTTGGAACACAGTGTACATGTGCTTTTCCACAAAACACCAGTGGTTCACGTAGTGAATCTTACAGTTCTAACTTGCCAACCGTGGTCTGTATGGAGTTGTTCAATAAAGGGCCCAAAATTAAGATAACATAGACGGGAGAGGTCTCTATGAATACGAATTCCTAAGTATTTGATACCCTGTGAGGGACAGGCAAAGGGAAAGTTGGACTGGATGGAATCCTGTATGGATTTGAGGAGGGAGACATCGAGGGCCTCAGACTTCGCTGCATTGATTTTAAAATTTGACCATGTAACAAAGTGATCTATTTCAGCCATAACAGCAGGGATGGATATATGTGATTGAGTGCTATATACTAGGACATCATGAGCAAATGCAGAGCACTTGTACTCTGTGCCTGCCACCTCAATCCACCTAATATTGGGGTTATGGCGAATTGATGAGAGCAGGTGCTCCATCACTAGGATGTATAAGAGAGGGGACAGAGGACATCCCTGCCTTGTCCCATTGGTGATTATGAAAGGTGATGAAAATGTTCCATTCATCTTCAGCCTAGGTGACGTATTGCGATACCGGGCTGTGATTTTGCCTATGAAAGGGTCCCCTAGATCCCTACCCCAAGCTCTTTAAGAAAATAATATATGGCGTGCCAGGAGACTCTATGGAATGCTTTCTCAGCATCCAACGAGAGTATCTAATTACAAATTTTTAACTGTATCTAGCCCAGGAAATACTTTGGACCTAGTAGCAGTGTCTGCTAGTCAGCGGATTATCCCAACTGTTAAGCAAGCTGCACCACCTGTAGTTTGGACACTTAATTTTTTCAAAGGAAATGCCTCGGGCCCCCAGGACACTCAGTGAAGAGCATCGGGGAGGCACCCCAAGGCACAGGGCCTGGGACTGGCGGTAGGACGCCTTGCGGTGGACCGCCGAGCTCGATCTTATAAAAGCTTTTTAACTGCAGCAGCTTTAGTGGACGCTACTAGAGCTGGAATTCCCGCGGCTGCTGGCATCAGACTTGCCCTCCAATAGATCCTTGTAAAAGGATTTAAAGTGTACTCATTCAAATTAGAGAGACAATTTAAATTAAAAAGCTTAGACCTGTCTCCACCGCAGGGGGGCTCGCTTGACCCACCAGCGGACAGGCACCAGTATTGGGAGAGGGTGCTAGCCGTCAGGGTCCACCGCAGCTCTGGCACAAACCCGGCGACACGGAGGTCGCACGGGCAGGAACGGACTGGCCGTGTTAGCTTCGCATTTTTTTGGCTTTAGAAGGGCATGACATGCCTATATCTGTGTCTCCCCCTCCTTTTACTCCTCCACCTCTTTTCTTTTCGCATGACTATTTGTACTTGTCACTTTTCCATGTGTTAGTTGTGTCTACTGAGCAGTTTGTCAGCTTTTGGACACCTTTTGAAGGTGTTTTCTATGTGTTTTTGTTTGCCTGCCATTGGTTTTAACAGTGTTCGAAGGTGTTCGGCGAACATACGGGTGTTCGACGAACCGAACTCGAACACTACGGGGGTGGCTCAACACTACTTTTCAGATCCTATATGGAGAACCTAATGGTAAACCCTGGATAAATGAAGCTTGTGACCTGGTTCCTGTTCCCCACTAGGTTTCTGGCACTTCTGATAAGACAGACGAGCAGCAGTACCCCGACACTGAGAAGTTTGTTCCCTACAATCCTGCAGGTAACTTTTCCACACTTTGCTGTACCTATTGCCTGCCATTAGCCACTGGCCATTACATTTAATTTTGAGCATCAGAATCAATTCTAATACTTGCATCTGAAGCTGGATGGGGTTAGTGAATTTGTCACCAGGATTTTGCTGCCCCATCTGAGAGCAGGGTGATTTAGGGGCAGAGATCCTGATTACAGTGATGGATCGCTTGGTGCAGTTCAGAGTAAGGCTATGTTCCCATGCTGTGGAAATGAAGCAGAAATTTTCTGCTTCATTTCTGCATGTCCTCTCCCGGATAAACGCATGCGGAATTGCCTTGAGTTTTTAATTGCACTGCAAAGGCAATTCCGCTTGCGGAAACGCAAAATTAATGAGCGTGCTGCGGATTTTTCCCCGCCGGAAAAACGCTGCGGAAAAAAACGCAGCATGGGCATTGAACTTGTGTAATCACATTGGGGACCATGGGGGGCGGATAACATAGCGCTAAAAAAGCCTTTACGCTGCGGAAATTCTGCTGCATATCCTCTTGTAAAAACGCTTCGTGGGCACATACTCTGTGTCTGCTGCAGATCTAATTCTCTGAATGCTGGGCTCTGTATAACCCCACCCACACCACTGATAGGCAGAAAGCTACCAATGCACAGTGTACAGAGCTATTCATCAGTTGTGGGGACAGGGTTGGACTACATGGCAGCAGCTTTACTAGTCCTCTGGTGGCAGTCTCCTGCTGGTGGAGGATCACTTATCAAAACTACATCAGTCAGCCCAGAGAGCAACATGTCGTTGGAATTGGGGATCTTTGTCCACACGTTGTGCTGTGCTCAGATCAGGTGGCAATAAACCTAGTGACATTCCCTTTGTCAGGCAAAATGTATTTTTGTCCTAGTTTTAAAAATGTTGAAAGGACAGCCAGAGATGTCTTAAATCTCCGTCCCCTGTTCACTTGGAAGGGACCTCCATAGAACTCTACTCTTGCTTCCCCCAAACAAGGAATTTTTATAACCGCCATAAACCTCAGCCCAGGGCAAGCATACTGGTTTACACTGGATTTCCCCTCCAAAGCCCTATTGTGTAACTGTACAAACTTTTAATGTCAAGTTTAATAATGCACATGACTGTCACAAACACATGGACCACATTTTTGGGATGCTCGCCTTTTTCCAGTTATGATGGTGTATCTTTCATAACTGGGAAACCACCAGAAACCTAGGAAATGGTTTCTGAGCTTCTGAACGTCATAGAAATATTATATTTGATATCAATCTCCGTCAATATTGGTGACGGCAAACTTGCCTTTGGAAGTGCATTGAGGTGAAGGGTGTATTGCTGGAAAAGGGGAAAAAACAAAACAAAACCTCTTTAAATCTCTTAATTTGCGAGTGTGAACGAGCGGAGTGTGACCAGAGCGTAAGTGCGAACGAAAGTAAGTGTGTGACTTATTTTTCAGTGACTTGGATTCAGGAAGTTTGGAAGGCAGGACTTTGGACTGAATTGCTGTCTGTATTTCATTAATTCTTTGCTTTTCTTTTTACTTAACATTGTCTATTGCAATCCCCATTAGGAAATGAGCTCCATTATTGACAATGCTATCCAGTGTACATCTTGCCACATGTAGGCAATCCTGAACAGCCGTTCGTGGTTGCTTACTGCTGCGCGAGATGTGAGCACGTTGTGCGTTTGGAAGCCCAGATACTGGATCTAAATGAGCAGCTGGCAACACTGAGATCCATTGACAACATGGAAAGGAGTCTGCTGCTCACTGAGCAGCCGCTCACTGGGGTAGATGTGGGGGAGGGTGGTAGTCTGGAGCTGCAGGACAGTGAGGCCGTTAGTTGGGTGACAGTTAGAAGGGGGGTAGAGGGAAGAGTGCAAGGGAGGCTAGTCCTGATCTGGCACACCCCAATAAGTTTGCAAAGTTGGCAGATGAGGGGAGTGATGGTACAGGGGTAGCACTGCTGCAGCAAGGCATGTATCCTGAAAGCCGGAGGAGTGTCAGCTCCAGTAAAGAGGGAAATAGGAGAGTAGGGCAGGCCAGGCAGGTGCTGGTAGTGGGCGACTCAATTATTAGGGGAACAGATAGGGCAATCTGTCACAAAGACAGGGATCATCAAACAGTGTGCTGCCTAGCTGGCGCTCAAGTCCGGCACATCGCTGATCGGGTTGACAGATTACTGGGAGGGGCTGGTGAGGACCCAGCGGTCATGGTGCACATTGGCACAAATGACAAAGTTAGAGGTAGGTGGAAGGTCCTTAAAGATGACTTCAGGGAATTAGGCTGCAAGCTGAAAGCAAGGACCTCCAAGGTGGTATTCTCTGAAATACTACCGGTACCACGTGCCACGCCAGAGAGGCAACGGGAGATTAGAGAGATAAATAAGTGGCTCAAGAACTGGTGTAGGAAGGAGGGATTTGAGTTCCTGGAGAACTGGGCCGACTTCTCAGTTGGCTACAGACTCTACGCTAGGGACCGGCTGCACCTTAATGGGGAGGGTGCAGCTGTGCTGGGGGAGAAAATGGCTAGAAGGTTGGAGGAGTGTTTAAACTAGGGATTGGGGGGGGTATTCATTTTATAGGTGGGGAAGATAGTGCAGATAGTGACCTGGGCACAAATAAATTGGGGGTGGGGTTAGAACAGCCAATAAAGTAAGAAGGAATAGAGGTACAGAGAGATACATAAAATGCATGTACACTAATGCCAGAAGCCTCACCAACAAAATGGAGGAATTAGAATTAATTTTGTTGGAAAATAATTATGACATGGTAGGAATATCTGAGACGTGGCTGGACGAGAGCCATGACTGGGCAGCTAATTTACAGGGCTATAGTCTGTTTAGAAATGACCGTACAAACAAGCGAGGGGGGGGGGGGGGTGTTTATATGTAAAATCATCCTTAAAACCTGTCTTGCGGGAGGATATATGTGAATCTAATGAAAATGTAGAGTCCCTGTGGGTGGAGATAAGGGGAGGGGGAAAAAATAATAAATTACTGATAGGGGTTTGTTATAAGTCTCCAAAAATAATGGAAGTAGCGGAGAATATCCTCGTAAAGCAAATAGATGAAGCAGCGACTCAAGGAGAAGTCATTATTATGGGAGACTTCAACTACCCTGAAATACGTTGGGGGACAGAAACATGTACTTCAAGCAAAGGTAATAGGTTTTGACAACTATGAGAGACAATTACCTTTCACAACTGATTCAGGACCCAACAAGAAGGGGGGCACTGCTAGACCTAATATTAACCAATAGGCCAGACCGCATATCAAATATACGAGTTGGGGGTCACTTGGGTAATAGTGATCACAAAATAATACATTTTCATGTAACCTTTAATAAGATGTGTAGTAGAAGGGTTACAAGGACACTAAACTTCAGGAAGGCTAATTTCCAACGGTTGAGAGATGATCTTAGTGCAATAAACTGGGACGATATCCTGAGACATAAAGCTGCACAAAGCAAATGGGAGACATTTATTAACCTCCTGAATAGGACCTGTGCACAATATATACCCTTTGGGAATAAACATGCTAGAAATGGGAGGAAACCACTATGGCTAAATAGAGCTGTAAGGGGCACAATAAGTGACAAAAAGAAAGCATTTAGAGAACTAAAGCATGTAGGTAGTGATGAGGCATTAAATAAATATAGAAAATTAAATAAATTATGTAAAAAGCAAATCAAGGCGGCAAAGATTGAGGCAGAGAGAATCATTGCCAGAGAAAGTAAAAATAACCCCAAAATATTCTTTAACTACATAAATAGTAAACAACTAAAAAATAATAGTGTTGGCCCCCTTAAATAGTCTGGGTGAAATGGTGGATGAGGATGAGGAAAAAGCCAATATGCTAAATGATTTTTTTTTCAACCGTATTTACACAAGAAAATCGCATGACCGAAAACATGATTAGTGATAACAAAAATTCTCCATTAAATGTCACTTGCTTAACCCAGCAGGAAGTACGGCGGCGTCTAAAAATCACTAAAGTTGACAAATCCCCAGGCCCAGGTGGGATACACCCGCGAGTACTGCAGGAATTAAGTAACGTCATAGATAGACCATTATTTTTAATCTTTAAAGATTCAATAATAACAGGGTCCACACGACTGGCGTATAGCAAATGTGGTGCCAATATTCAAAAAGGGGACAAACTGAACTTGGAAATTTATAGGCCAGTAAGCTTAACCTCTACTGTGTGTAAAATCCTGGAGGGTTTCCTAAGAGGTGCTATAATAGAGTATCTGAAGAAGAATAACCTCATGACCCAATATCAACATGGATTTACGAGGAACCGTTCCTGTCAAACTAATCTGATCAGTTTTTATGAGGAAGCAAGTTCGGGACTGGACCAAGGAAATGCAGTGGATGTTGTGTATATGGACTTTTCAAAAGCTTTTGATACGGTTCCACACAAAAGGTTGATACATAAAATGAGAACAATGGGGATAGGGGAAAATATATGTATGTGGGTTAAGAATTGGCTCAGTGATAGGAAACAAAGGGTGGTTATTAATGGAAAACACTCAGACTGGGTCTCAGTTAACAGTGGGGTACCACAGGGGTCAGAATTGGGCCCCCTTCTTTTTAACATATTTATTAATGACCTTGTAGGGGGCATACAGAGTAATATTTCAATATTTGCAGATGACACTAAACTCTGCAGGGTAATCAATACAGAGGAGGACAATTTTATATTACAGGAGGATCTATGTAAACTAGAAGCTTGGGCTGATAAATGACAAATGAGCTTTAATGGGGATAAATGTAAGGTAATGCACTTGGGCAGAGGAAATAAAATGTATAATTATATACTTAATTGTAAAACACTGTGCAAAACTGGAACTGAAAAAGACCTGGGTGTATTGGTGGACGACAAGCTCACGTTTAGTGGCCAGTGTCAGGCAGCTGCTGCAAAGGCAAATAAAATAATGGGATGCATTAAAAGAGGCATAGATGCTAATGAGGAGAACATAATTTTACCTCTATACAAGTCACTAGTGCGACCACACTTAGAATACTGTGTACAGTTCTGGTCTCCGGTGTATAAGAAAGACATGGCTGAACTAGAGCGGGTGCAGAGAAGAGCGACCAAGGTTATTAGAGGACTGGGGGGTCTGCAATACCAAGACAGGTTATTACACTTGGGGTTATTTACTGTGGAAAAAAGAAGGCTTAGAGGTGATCTTATTACTATGTACAAGTATATGAGGGGACAGTACAAAGACCTTTCTACTGATCTTTTTACTCTGAGGCCTGAGACGGGGACAAGGGGGCATCTTCTACGTCTGGAGGAAAGAAGGTTTAATCATAATCACAGACGGGGATTCTTTACTGTAAGAGCAGTGAGACTATGGAACTCTCTGCTGCATGATGTTGTAACGAGTGATTCACTTTTTAAATTTAAGAAGGGCATGGATGCCTTTCTTGAAAAGTATAATATTATAGGTTATAAATACTAGATTCCTTGATAGGGCGTTGATCCAGGAAACTAGTCTGATTGTCGTATGGAGTCGAAGGAATTTTTTTCCCCAATGTGGAGCTTAGTGTTTTCCACATGGTTTTTTTTTCCCTTCCTCTGGATCAACATGTTAGGCTATGGGTTGAACTAGATGGACTTAGTCTTCCTTCAACCTTAAAAAAAAAATAAAAAAATGATGTATTCATCTTGGATGTGGGGCTCCCCCATACCAAGATATGGAAGATGAAGGATTTTTATGTCTTGTGCAGCTGGGTGGGTTCACAAAACAGAGCCCCCGCGTGAGGTAAACAACATGGGTGTGTCCTAGTGTTTTGCCTCCTTACTAAAAACCAGAATGTCCATGTTGGCTCATTCCAACCCAGGGACGTCAGATGCAAGCACTCCTCGCTGCATGGAGGAATCACACCTAATTTCCGGGGAGCCGTCCCGCCACAGAATCTGAGACCATCACCTCGTGGCGCAGGTTTTGCTATTATTTACCCCTTTTATTTTAATAACTGTTTTATGCATATATGTAAATTGTCTTTTATAAAATCTTGTATATCTTTTGTAAACACTGCCAACTTTCGGGAGTAAATTATTATTTACCAGCTTCGTTCTTCTTGTCCTATGTCGAGCAAACACGTTCCTCACCCGCTAATTCACGTTACCTAACTGGTACCCGATCCACCTGTTAAGAGATCGGTGGTGGCAGCATACGGTGTATTTATGTGATATTGTGGTTGAGGGTGGTGGGATTGAGGTATATATACGTTCCTGGACGGAACTGGTGGTATATATACGTCCTGTCACATCACGTGCCACAATAGTCGACATAAATGAGAGCAGCTGCGCCCTGTTGCTTATCCTCAGTCAATACCGTGTTTGACCAGCAGGATAAGGGGGCGCCAGAGGGCTGCAAAGTCTGACTAAGTTTTCCTGACACCCTTTAAATGCGGTTTAGGGCCATCTCTGTTGCACTCTTACTCTCTATTAGCTGCAGTGTCCCATCTGCCTAATGCTGCCACAGATCTCATGGCTGCAGTATCCAGATCTTCAGCAACTTGCTGACATCGTGTCAGTTAATCCAATGAGTGTTTGCAGTGACAGCAATGTCTGTTAGCTGGGTTTCTGATGCTGCTCAGTTGTGGAGGAGAGCAGACAGATGTCAGTGTGGTGTTCGGAGGCTCCTGAGGCCCCTGCACATGACTTCATGAGTGCCAGAGATCCAGCATGTGATCTTGTGATCTTGTGGTCTTGGGCTCCAGTATACAGGTGGGACTTTGCAGCTATTTGGGGGGGCGGGGGAGAAGGGCACAACACTGACGTGTGCAGTGAAGGTGGTTAAAGTTCATTGACGCTAGATGACTCATTTTGGTGCATTGACCCCATAGGCAAACTAGGAATGTCAAAGAACCAATCAAGAACAACCGAACAAAATTGTCAAATTATGCATAAATAGGAAATTAAAAAACCTATAATAAATACACGGTTAAGTAAGACACCCTAGAGACAGGCACTCACACCAATGTACATACAATAGTTAAAATCGAAAAATATAGAATAGATGTATACTACCAGGAGTAGTTCTAGAACCACCCACCAGGGGTAGTTCTAGAAGCGCCCACCAGGAGCAGTATTAGAACCGCACACTAGAAGAAAGTTCTAGAACCGATCATGGCACCAGGGGTAGTTCTAGAACCGCCCTCCAAGGGTAGTTATAGAAGATCACATCGGCATCAGGGGTAGTTCTAGAACTGGACACTAGGAGTACTTCTAGAAGCGCCCACGAGGAGTACTTCTAGAAGTGCCCACGAGGGGGGTAGTTGTAGAAGTGCCCACGAGGGGGGTAGTTGTAGAAGTGCCCACGAGGGGGGTAGTTGTAGAAGTGCCCACGAGGGGGGTAGTTGTAGAAGTGCCCACGAGGTGGGTAGTTGTAGAAGTGCCCACGAGGGGGGTAGTTGTAGAAGTGCTCACAGCACTGCGGGTAGTTCTAGAGCTGCACACTAGGAGTAGTTTTAGAAGAGCTCACCGGCACCAGGGGTATTTCTAGAACTGCTCACTAGAGTACTTCTAGAACCACCTACCAGGAGCATTATTAGAACTGGACACTAGTAGAAGTTCTAGAACCACTCACAGCACCAGGGGTAGTTTCAGAACCACCCACCAGGGGTAGTTCTAGAACCGTCCACCGGCACCAGGTGTAGATTTAAAAGCGCCCACCAGGAGCAGTATTAGAACCGCACACTAAAAGAAGTTCTAGAACTGCTCACGGCAACAGGGGTAGTTCTATAACCGCCCACCAGGTGTAGCTCTAGAACCGCCCACAGACACCAGGGGTAGTTCTAGAAGCGCTCTCTATGGGTAGTTCTAGAACTGCATATTAGCAGTAGTTCTAGAACTGCACATTAGAGGTAGTTCTAGAATCGCCCACCTGCACCGGGGGCAGTTCTAGAACCTCACACGAGGAGTACTTCTAGAAGCGCCCACAAGATGTAGTTCTAGTAGCGCCCACCAGGGGTAGTTCTAGTAGTGCCCACCAGGGGTAGTTCTAGTAGTGCCCACCAGGGGTAGTTCTAGTAGTGCCCACCAGGGGTAGTTCTAGTAGTGCCCACCAGGGGTAGCTCTAGTAGCGCCCACCAGGGGTAGCTCTAGTAGCGCCCACCAGGGGTAGCTCTAGTAGCGCCCACCAGGGGTAGTTCTAGAAGCGTCCGCCGGGGTTAGGTCTAGAAGCGCCCACCAGGAGCAGTATTAGAACCGCCCACCACGGGTAGTTCTAAAAGCGCCCACCAGGAGCAGTATTAGAACCGCCCACCACGGGTAGTTCTAAAAGCGCCCACCAGGAGCAGTATTAGAACCGCCCTCCAGGGGTAGTTCTAGAAGCGCCCACCTGGAGTCGTTCTAGAAGTGCACTCTGGCACCAGGGATAGTTCTAGAGGCGCCCACCGGCACCAGGGGTAGTTCTAGAACTGCATACTAGGAGTACTTCTAGAACCGCCCACCAGGGTTAGTGCTAAAAGCGCCCACCAGAAGCAGTATTAGAACCGCTCACGGCGCCAGGGGTGGTTCTAGAACTGCCCGCCAGGGGTGGTTCTAGAACTGCCCACCAGCACAATGGGTAGTATTAGAACCGCAATCTAGAAGAATTTCTAGAACCGATCATGGCACCAGGGGTAGTTCTAGAAACGCACACCGGCACCAGGGGTACTTCTAGTACTGCACACTAGGAGCACTTCTAGAACCGCCCACCAAGGGTAGGTCTAAAAGCGCCCACTAGGAGCAGTATTAGAACCGCACACTAGAAGTTCTAGAACCGCTCACGGCACTGGGGGTAGTTCTAGAACGGAACACTAAGAGTACTTCTAGAAGCGCCCACAAGATGTAGTTCTAGAAGCGCCCACCTGGAACAGTATTAGAACCGTACACTACACTGCGGGTAGTTCTATGACTGGCCACCAGGGGTAGTTCTATGACTGGCCACCAGGGGTAGTTCTATGACTGGCCACCAGGGGTAGTTCTATGACTGGCCACCAGGGGTAGTTCTATGACTGGCCACCAGGGGTAGTTCTTGAAGCACCCATCGGCACCAGTAGTTTCAGAACCACCCACCAGGGGTAGTACTAGAACTGCCCACCAGTACAATGGTTAGTACTAGAACTGCCCACCAGCACAATGGGTAGTACTAGAACTGCCCACCAGTGATAGTATTAGAAGCGCCCACCAGGAGCAGTATTAGAACCGCAATCTAGAAGAAGTTCTACAACCGATCATGGCACCAGGGGTAGTTCTAGTACTGCACACTAGGAGTACTTCTAGAACCGCCCACCAAGGGTAGGTCTAAAAGCGCCCACCAGGGGTAGTTCTAGAAGCGCCCATCGGCACCGGGGGTAGTTCTAAAAGTGCCCACCAGGAGCAGTATTAGAACTGCACACTAGAAGTTCTAGAACTGCTCACGGCACCAGGGGTAGTTCTATAACCGCCCACCAGATGTAGCTCTAGAACCGCCCACAGACACCAGGTGTAGTTCTAGAACTGCACACTAAGAGTACTTCTAAAAGCGCCCACCGGGCACCAGGGGTATTTCTAGAACTGCTCACTAGAGTACTTCTAGAACCACCTACCAGGAGCATTATTAGAACTGCACACTAGTAGAAGTTCTAGAACCACTCACAGCATCAGGGGTAGTTTCAGAACCACCCACCAGGGGGTAGTTCTAGAACCGTTCACCGACACCAGGTGTAGATCTAGAACCGCCCACCGGCACCAGGGGTAGTTCTAGAACTACATACTAGGAGTACTTCTAGAACCGCCCACCAGGGGAAGTTCTAAAAGCGCCCCCCAGGAGCAGTATTAGAACCGCACACTAAAAGAAGTTCTAGAACTGCTCACGGCACCAGGGGTAGTTCTATAACCGCCCACCAGATGTAGCTCTAGAACCGCCCACAGACACCAGGTGTAGTTCTAGAACTGCACACTAAGAGTACTTCTAAAAGCGCCCACCAGGGGTAGTTCTAGAAGCGCCCAGCGGAGGTAGCTTCAGAACCGCTCACCGGCACTAGGTGTAGTTCTAGAAGCACCCCCTAGGGGGAAGTTCTAGAACTGCACACTAGGAGTAATTCTAGAAGAGCCCACCGGCACCAGGGATATTTCTAGAACTGCTCACTAGAGTACTTCTAGAACCACCTACCAGGAGCATTATTAGAACTGGACACTAGTAGAAGTTCTAGAACCACTCACAGCACCAGGGGTAGTTTCAGAACCACCCACCAGGGGTAGTTCCAGAAGCACCCTCCGGCACCAGGGGTAGTTCTAGAACTACATACTAGGAGTACTTCTAGAACCGCCCACCAGGGGAAGTTCTAAAAGCGCCCACCAGGAGCAGTATTAGAACCGCACACTAGAAGAAGTTCTAGAACTGCCCACCAGGACTAGTTCTAGTACCACTCACGGCACTGGGGTAGTTCTAGAACTGCATACTAGGAGTACTTCTAGAAGCACCCACCAGGTGTAGTTCTAGTAGCGCCCACCAGGGGTAGCTCTAGAACCCCCCACGGGCACCAGGGGTAGTTCTAGAACTGCATGTTAGCAGTAGTTCGAGAACTGCACACTAGAGGTAGTACTAGAACCGCCCACCTGCACCAGGGGTAGTTCTAGAACCGCACACTGAGTACTTATAGAAGCACCCACAAGATGTAGTTCTAGAAGCGCCCACCTGGAACAGTATTAGAACCACACACTACGGGTAGTTCTAGAAGCGCCCACCAGGGGTTTTTCTAGAAGCGCCCATCGGCACCAGTAGTTTCAGAACCACCCACCAGGGGTAGTTCTAGAAGTGCCCACCAGCACAATGAGTAGTACTAGAACTGCCCACCAGTGATGGTATTAGAAGCGCAATCTAGAAGAAGTTCTACAACCGATCATGGCACCAGGGGTAGTTCTAGAAGCGCACACCGGCACCAGGGGTAGTTCTAGTACTGCACACTAGGAGTACTTCTAGAACCGCCCACCAAGGGTAGGTCTAAAAGCGCTCACCAGGAGCAGTATTAGAACCGCACACTAGAAGTGCTAGAACCGCTCACGGCACCGGGGGTAGTTCTAGAAGCGCCCATCGGCACCGGGGGTAGTTCTAGAACCGTCCATCGGCACCGGGAGTAGTTCTAGAACTGCACACTAAGAGTACTTCTAGAAGCGCCCAGCGGGGGTAGTTTCAGAACCGCTCACCAGCACTAGGTGTAGTTCTAGAAGCGCCCACCGGGGGTAGTTCTAGAAGCGCCCACCGAGGTAGTTCTAGAAGCGCCCACCGGGGGTAGTATTAGAACTGCACACTAGAAGTTCTAGAACTGCTCACGGCACTGCTGGTAGTTCTAGAACTGCACACTAGGAGTACTTCTAGAAGCGCCCATCGGGGGGTAGTTCTAGAAGCTTCCATCGGCACCGGGAGTAGTTCTAGAACTGCACACTAAGAGTACTTCTAGAAGCGCCCACCGGGGGTAGTTTCAGAACCGCTCACCGGCACTAGATGTAGTTCTAGAAGCACCCACGAGGGGTAGTTCTAGAAGCACCCCCAGGGGTAGTTCTAGAGCTGCACACTAGGAGTGGTTCTAGAACCGTCCACCGGCAGCAGGTGTAGATCTAGAACTGCATACTAGGAGTACTTCTAGAACCGCCCACCAGGGGAAGTTCTAAAAGCACCCACCAGGAGCAGTATTAGAACCGCACACTAAAAGAAGTTCTAGAACTGCTCACGGCACCAGGGGTAGTTCTATAACCGCCCACCAGATGTAGCTCTAGAACTGCCCAGACACCAGGTGTAGTTCTAGAACTGCCCACCAGGAGTAGTTCTAGTACCGCTCACGGCACCGGGAGTATGTCTAGAACTGCCCACCAGGGGTAGTTCTAAAAGCGCCCACCAGGGGTAGTTCTAGAAGCGCCCACCAGAGGTAGCTTCAGAACCGCTCACCGGCACTAGGTGTAGTTCTCGAAGCGCCCACGAGGGAGTAGTTCTCGAAGCGCCCACGAGGGAGTAGTTCTCGAAGCGCCCACGAGGGAGTAGTTCTCGAAGCGCCCACGAGGGAGTAGTTCTCGAAGCGCCCACGAGGGAGTAGTTCTCGAAGCGCCCACGAGGGAGTAGTTCTCGAAGCGCCCACGAGGGAGTAGTTCTCGAAGCGCCCACGAGGGAGTAGTTCTCGAAGCGCCCACGAGGGAGTAGTTCTCGAAGCGCCCACGAGGGAGTAGTTCTCGAAGCGCCCACGAGGGAGTAGTTCTCGAAGCGCCCACGAGGGAGTAGTTCTCGAAGCGCCCACGAGGGAGTAGTTCTCGAAGCGCCCACGAGGGAGTAGTTCTCGAAGCGCCCACGAGGGAGTAGTTCTCGAAGAGCCCACCGGCACCAGGGGTATTTATAGAACTGCTCACTAGAGTACTTCTAGAACCACCTACCAGGAGCATTATTAGAACTGCACACTAGTAGAAGTTCTAGAACCACTCACGGCACCAGGGGTAGTTTCAGAACCACCCAACGGCACCAGGGGTAGTTCTAGAACTGCATACTAGGAGTACTTCTAGAACCGCCCACCAGGGGAAGTTCTAAAAGCGCCCACCAGGGGTAGCTCTAGAACCCCCCACGGGCACCAGGGGTAGTTCTAGAACTGCATGTTAGCAGTAGTTCGAGAACTGCACACTAGAGGTAGTACTAGAACCGCCCACCTGCACCAGGGGTAGTTCTAGAACCGCACACTGAGTACATATAGAAGCACCCACAAGATGTAGTTCTAGAAGCGCCCACCTGGAACAGTATTAGAACCGCACACTACACTGCGGGTAGTTCTAGAAGCGCCCACCAGGGGTAGTTCTAGAACTGCATATTAGCAGTAGTTCTAGAACCGCCCACCTGTATCAGGGGTAGTTCTAGAACCGCACACTAAGAGTACTTCTAGAAGCGCCCAAGAGATGTAGTTCTAGAAGCGCCCACCTGGAACAGTATTAGAACCACACACTACACTGCGGGTAGTTCTAGAAGCGCCCGCCAGGGGTAGTTCTAGAAGCGCCCGCCAGGGGTAGCTTTAGAAGCGCCCACCTGGAACAGTATTAGAACCGCACACTACACTGCGGTTAGTTCTAGAAGCGCCCACCAGGGGTAGTTCTAGAAGCGCCCACCAGCACCAGAGGTAGTTCTATGACTGCCCACCAGGGGTATTTCTAGAAGAGTCCATCGGCACCAGTAGTTTCAGAACCACCCACCAGGGGTAGTTCTAGAAGTGCCCACCAGCACAATGAGTAGTACTAGAACTGCCCACCAGTGATAGTATTAGAAGCGCCCACCAGGAGCAGTATTAGAACCGCAATCTAGAAGAAGTTCTACAACCGATCATGGCACCAGGGGTAGTTCTAGAAGCGCACACCGGCACCAGGGGTAGTTCTAGTACTGCACACTAGGAGTACTTCTAGAACCGCCCCCCAAGGGTAGGTCTAAAACCGCTCACCAGGAGCAGTATTAGAACCGCTCACGGCACCAGGGGTAGTTCTAGAACGGGACACTAGGAGTACTTCTAGAAGCGCCCACCAGAGGTAGCTCTAGAAGCGCTCATCGGCACCGGGAGTAGTTCTAGAACTGCATACTAGGAGTACTTCTAGAACCGCCCACCAGGGGAAGTTCTAAAGGCGCCCACCAGGAGCAGTATTAGAACCGCACACTAAAAGAAGTTCTAGAACTACTCACGGCACCAGGGGTAGTTCTATAACCGCCCACAGACACCAGGTGTAGTTCTAGAAGCGCCCACCGGGGGTAGTTCTAGAAGCGCCCACCGGGGGTAGTTCTAGAAGCGCCCACCGGGGGTAGTTCTAGAAGCGCCCACCGGGGGGTAGTTCTAGAAGCGCCCACCGGGGGGTAGTTCTAGAAGCGCCCACCGGGGGTAGTTCTAGAAGCGCCCACCGGGGGTAGTTCTAGAAGCGCCCACCGGGGGTAGTTCTAGAAGCGCCCACCGGGGGTAGTTCTAGAAGCGCCCACCGGGGGGGGGGGAGAGAGTTCTAGAAGCGCCCACCGGGGGGGGGGGGGGGAGTTCTAGAAGCGCCCACCGGGGGGGAGTTCCAGAAGCGCCCACCGGGGGGGGGGGAGTTCTAGAAGCGCCCACCGGGGGGGGAGTTCTAGAAGCGCCCACGGGGGGGGGGGGGGGGGGGTTCTAGAAGCGCCCACCGGGGGGGAGGGGTAGTTCTAGAAGCGCCCACCGGGGGGAGGGGTAGTTCTAGAAGCGCCCACGGGGGGGGGGGGTAGTTCTAGAAGCGCCCGCCGGGGGGGGGGTAGTTCTAGAAGCGCCCACCGGGGGGGTAGTTCTAGAAGCGCCCACCGGGAGCAGTATTAGAACTGCACACTAGGAGTACTTCTAGAAGCGCCCACCATGTAGACGGGCCCCGATCACCTGTCCCTGGTGGGCAGACGGGCCCCGATCACCTGTCCCTGGTGGGCACACGGGCCCCGATCACCTGTCCCTGGTGGGCAGACGGGCCCCGATCACCTGTCCCTGGTGGGCACACGGGCCCCGATCACCTGTCCCTGGTGGGCACACGGGCCCCGATCACCTGTCCCTGGTGGGCACACGGGCCCCGATCACCTGTCCCTGGTGGGCAGACGGGCCCCGATCACCTGTCCCTGGTGGGCAGACGGGCCCCGATCACCTGTCCCTGGTGGGCAGACGGGCCCCGATCACCTGTCCCTGGTGGGCAGACGGGCCCCGATCACCTGTCCCTGGTGGGCAGACGGGCCCCGATCACCTGTCCCTGGTGGGCAGGCGGGCCCCGATCACCTGTCCCTGGTGGGCAGGCGGGCCCCGATCACCTGTCCCTGGTGGGCAGGCGGGCCCCGATCACCTGTCCCTGGTGGGCAGGCGGGCCCCGATCACCTGTCCCTGGTGGGCAGGCGGGCCCCGATCACCTGTCCCTGGTGGGCAGGCGGGCCCCGATCACCTGTCCCTGGTGGGCAGGCGGGCCCCGATCACCTGTCCCTGGTGGGCAGGCGGGCCCCGATCACCTGTCCCTGGTGGGCAGGCGGGCCCCGATCACCTGTCCCTGGTGGGCAGGCGGGCCCCGATCACCTGTCCCTGGTGGGCAGGCGGGCCCCGATCACCTGTCCCTGGTGGGCAGGCGGGCCCCGATCACCTGTCCCTGGTGGGCAGGCGGGCCCCGATCACCTGTCCCTGGTGGGCAGGCGGGCCCCGATCACCTGTCCCTGGTGGGCAGGCGGGCCCCGATCACCTGTCCCTGGTGGGCAGGCGGGCCCCGATCACCTGTCCCTGGTGGGCAGGCGGGCCCCGATCACCTGTCCCTGGTGGGCAGGCGGGCCCCGATCACCTGTCCCTGGTGGGCAGGCGGGCCCCGATCACCTGTCCCTGGTGGGCAGGCGGGCCCCGATCACCTGTCCCTGGTGGGCAGGCGGGCCCCGATCACCTGTCCCTGGTGGGCAGGCGGGCCCCGATCACCTGTCCCTGGTGGGCAGGCGGGCCCCGATCACCTGTCCCTGGTGGGCAGGCGGGCCCCGATCACCTGTCCCTGGTGGGCAGGCGGGCCCCGATCACCTGTCCCTGGTGGGCAGGCGGGCCCCGATCACCTGTCCCTGGTGGGCAGGCGGGCCCCGATCACCTGTCCCTGGTGGGCAGGCGGGCCCCGATCACCTGTCCCTGGTGGGCAGGCGGGCCCCGATCACCTGTCCCTGGTGGGCAGGCGGGCCCCGATCACCTGTCCCTGGTGGGCAGGCGGGCCCCGATCACCTGTCCCTGGTGGGCAGGCGGGCCCCGATCACCTGTCCCTGGTGGGCAGGCGGGCCCCGATCACCTGTCCCTGGTGGGCAGGCGGGCCCCGATCACCTGTCCCTGGTGGGCAGGCGGGCCCCGATCACCTGTCCCTGGTGGGCAGGCGGGCCCCGATCACCTGTCCCTGGTGGGCAGGCGGGCCCCGATCACCTGTCCCTGGTGGGCAGGCGGGCCCCGATCACCTGTCCCTGGTGGGCAGGCGGGCCCCGATCACCTGTCCCTGGTGGGCAGGCGGGCCCCGATCACCTGTCCCTGGTGGGCAGGCGGGCCCCGATCACCTGTCCCTGGTGGGCAGGCGGGCCCCGATCACCTGTCCCTGGTGGGCAGGCGGGCCCCGATCACCTGTCCCTGGTGGGCAGGCGGGCCCCGATCACCTGTCCCTGGTGGGCAGGCGGGCCCCGATCACCTGTCCCTGGTGGGCAGGCGGGCCCCGATCACCTGTCCCTGGTGGGCAGGCGGGCCCCGATCACCTGTCCCTGGTGGGCAGGCGGGCCCCGATCACCTGTCCCTGGTGGGCAGGCGGGCCCCGATCACCTGTCCCTGGTGGGCAGGCGGGCCCCGATCACCTGTCCCTGGTGGGCAGGCGGGCCCCGATCACCTGTCCCTGGTGGGCAGGCGGGCCCCGATCACCTGTCCCTGGTGGGCAGGCGGGCCCCGATCACCTGTCCCTGGTGGGCAGGCGGGCCCCGATCACCTGTCCCTGGTGGGCAGGCGGGCCCCGATCACCTGTCCCTGGTGGGCAGGCGGGCCCCGATCACCTGTCCCTGGTGGGCAGGCGGGCCCCGATCACCTGTCCCTGGTGGGCAGGCGGGCCCCGATCACCTGTCCCTGGTGGGCAGGCGGGCCCCGATCACCTGTCCCTGGTGGGCAGGCGGGCCCCGATCACCTGTCCCTGGTGGGCAGGCGGGCCCCGATCACCTGTCCCTGGTGGGCAGGCGGGCCCCGATCACCTGTCCCTGGTGGGCAGGCGGGCCCCGATCACCTGTCCCTGGTGGGCAGGCGGGCCCCGATCACCTGTCCCTGGTGGGCAGGCGGGCCCCGATCACCTGTCCCTGGTGGGCAGGCGGGCCCCGATCACCTGTCCCTGGTGGGCAGGCGGGCCCCGATCACCTGTCCCTGGTGGGCAGGCGGGCCCCGATCACCTGTCCCTGGTGGGCAGGCGGGCCCCGATCACCTGTCCCTGGTGGGCAGGCGGGCCCCGATCACCTGTCCCTGGTGGGCAGGCGGGCCCCGATCACCTGTCCCTGGTGGGCAGGCGGGCCCCGATCACCTGTCCCTGGTGGGCAGGCGGGCCCCGATCACCTGTCCCTGGTGGGCAGGCGGGCCCCGATCACCTGTCCCTGGTGGGCAGGCGGGCCCCGATCACCTGTCCCTGGTGGGCAGGCGGGCCCCGATCACCTGTCCCTGGTGGGCAGGCGGGCCCCGATCACCTGTCCCTGGTGGGCAGGCGGGCCCCGATCACCTGTCCCTGGTGGGCAGGCGGGCCCCGATCACCTGTCCCTGGTGGGCAGGCGGGCCCCGATCACCTGTCCCTGGTGGGCAGGCGGGCCCCGATCACCTGTCCCTGGTGGGCAGGCGGGCCCCGATCACCTGTCCCTGGTGGGCAGGCGGGCCCCGATCACCTGTCCCTGGTGGGCAGGCGGGCCCCGATCACCTGTCCCTGGTGGGCAGGCGGGCCCCGATCACCTGTCCCTGGTGGGCAGGCGGGCCCCGATCACCTGTCCCTGGTGGGCAGGCGGGCCCCGATCACCTGTCCCTGGTGGGCAGGCGGGCCCCGATCACCTGTCCCTGGTGGGCAGGCGGGCCCCGATCACCTGTCCCTGGTGGGCAGGCGGGCCCCGATCACCTGTCCCTGGTGGGCAGGCGGGCCCCGATCACCTGTCCCTGGTGGGCAGGCGGGCCCCGATCACCTGTCCCTGGTGGGCAGGCGGGCCCCGATCACCTGTCCCTGGTGGGCAGGCGGGCCCCGATCACCTGTCCCTGGTGGGCAGGCGGGCCCCGATCACCTGTCCCTGGTGGGCAGGCGGGCCCCGATCACCTGTCCCTGGTGGGCAGGCGGGCCCCGATCACCTGTCCCTGGTGGGCAGGCGGGCCCCGATCACCTGTCCCTGGTGGGCAGGCGGGCCCCGATCACCTGTCCCTGGTGGGCAGGCGGGCCCCGATCACCTGTCCCTGGTGGGCAGGCGGGCCCCGATCACCTGTCCCTGGTGGGCAGGCGGGCCCCGATCACCTGTCCCTGGTGGGCAGGCGGGCCCCGATCACCTGTCCCTGGTGGGCAGGCGGGCCCCGATCACCTGTCCCTGGTGGGCAGGCGGGCCCCGATCACCTGTCCCTGGTGGGCAGGCGGGCCCCGATCACCTGTCCCTGGTGGGCAGGCGGGCCCCGATCACCTGTCCCTGGTGGGCAGGCGGGCCCCGATCACCTGTCCCTGGTGGGCAGGCGGGCCCCGATCACCTGTCCCTGGTGGGCAGGCGGGCCCCGATCACCTGTCCCTGGTGGGCAGGCGGGCCCCGATCACCTGTCCCTGGTGGGCAGGCGGGCCCCGATCACCTGTCCCTGGTGGGCAGGCGGGCCCCGATCACCTGTCCCTGGTGGGCAGGCGGGCCCCGATCACCTGTCCCTGGTGGGCAGGCGGGCCCCGATCACCTGTCCCTGGTGGGCAGGCGGGCCCCGATCACCTGTCCCTGGTGGGCAGGCGGGCCCCGATCACCTGTCCCTGGTGGGCAGGCGGGCCCCGATCACCTGTCCCTGGTGGGCAGGCGGGCCCCGATCACCTGTCCCTGGTGGGCAGGCGGGCCCCGATCACCTGTCCCTGGTGGGCAGGCGGGCCCCGATCACCTGTCCCTGGTGGGCAGGCGGGCCCCGATCACCTGTCCCTGGTGGGCAGGCGGGCCCCGATCACCTGTCCCTGGTGGGCAGGCGGGCCCCGATCACCTGTCCCTGGTGGGCAGGCGGGCCCCGATCACCTGTCCCTGGTGGGCAGGCGGGCCCCGATCACCTGTCCCTGGTGGGCAGGCGGGCCCCGATCACCTGTCCCTGGTGGGCAGGCGGGCCCCGATCACCTGTCCCTGGTGGGCAGGCGGGCCCCGATCACCTGTCCCTGGTGGGCAGGCGGGCCCCGATCACCTGTCCCTGGTGGGCAGGCGGGCCCCGATCACCTGTCCCTGGTGGGCAGGCGGGCCCCGATCACCTGTCCCTGGTGGGCAGGCGGGCCCCGATCACCTGTCCCTGGTGGGCAGGCGGGCCCCGATCACCTGTCCCTGGTGGGCAGGCGGGCCCCGATCACCTGTCCCTGGTGGGCAGGCGGGCCCCGATCACCTGTCCCTGGTGGGCAGGCGGGCCCCGATCACCTGTCCCTGGTGGGCAGGCGGGCCCCGATCACCTGTCCCTGGTGGGCAGGCGGGCCCCGATCACCTGTCCCTGGTGGGCAGGCGGGCCCCGATCACCTGTCCCTGGTGGGCAGGCGGGCCCCGATCACCTGTCCCTGGTGGGCAGGCGGGCCCCGATCACCTGTCCCTGGTGGGCAGGCGGGCCCCGATCACCTGTCCCTGGTGGGCAGGCGGGCCCCGATCACCTGTCCCTGGTGGGCAGGCGGGCCCCGATCACCTGTCCCTGGTGGGCAGGCGGGCCCCGATCACCTGTCCCTGGTGGGCAGGCGGGCCCCGATCACCTGTCCCTGGTGGGCAGGCGGGCCCCGATCACCTGTCCCTGGTGGGCAGGCGGGCCCCGATCACCTGTCCCTGGTGGGCAGGCGGGCCCCGATCACCTGTCCCTGGTGGGCAGGCGGGCCCCGATCACCTGTCCCTGGTGGGCAGGCGGGCCCCGATCACCTGTCCCTGGTGGGCAGGCGGGCCCCGATCACCTGTCCCTGGTGGGCAGGCGGGCCCCGATCACCTGTCCCTGGTGGGCAGGCGGGCCCCGATCACCTGTCCCTGGTGGGCAGGCGGGCCCCGATCACCTGTCCCTGGTGGGCAGGCGGGCCCCGATCACCTGTCCCTGGTGGGCAGGCGGGCCCCGATCACCTGTCCCTGGTGGGCAGGCGGGCCCCGATCACCTGTCCCTGGTGGGCAGGCGGGCCCCGATCACCTGTCCCTGGTGGGCAGGCGGGCCCCGATCACCTGTCCCTGGTGGGCAGGCGGGCCCCGATCACCTGTCCCTGGTGGGCAGGCGGGCCCCGATCACCTGTCCCTGGTGGGCAGGCGGGCCCCGATCACCTGTCCCTGGTGGGCAGGCGGGCCCCGATCACCTGTCCCTGGTGGGCAGGCGGGCCCCGATCACCTGTCCCTGGTGGGCAGGCGGGCCCCGATCACCTGTCCCTGGTGGGCAGGCGGGCCCCGATCACCTGTCCCTGGTGGGCAGGCGGGCCCCGATCACCTGTCCCTGGTGGGCAGGCGGGCCCCGATCACCTGTCCCTGGTGGGCAGGCGGGCCCCGATCACCTGTCCCTGGTGGGCAGGCGGGCCCCGATCACCTGTCCCTGGTGGGCAGGCGGGCCCCGATCACCTGTCCCTGGTGGGCAGGCGGGCCCCGATCACCTGTCCCTGGTGGGCAGGCGGGCCCCGATCACCTGTCCCTGGTGGGCAGGCGGGCCCCGATCACCTGTCCCTGGTGGGCAGGCGGGCCCCGATCACCTGTCCCTGGTGGGCAGGCGGGCCCCGATCACCTGTCCCTGGTGGGCAGGCGGGCCCCGATCACCTGTCCCTGGTGGGCAGGCGGGCCCCGATCACCTGTCCCTGGTGGGCAGGCGGGCCCCGATCACCTGTCCCTGGTGGGCAGGCGGGCCCCGATCACCTGTCCCTGGTGGGCAGGCGGGCCCCGATCACCTGTCCCTGGTGGGCAGGCGGGCCCCGATCACCTGTCCCTGGTGGGCAGGCGGGCCCCGATCACCTGTCCCTGGTGGGCAGGCGGGCCCCGATCACCTGTCCCTGGTGGGCAGGCGGGCCCCGATCCCCTGTCCCTGGTGGGCAGGCGGGCCCCGATCCCCTGTCCCTGGTGGGCAGGCGGGCCCCGATCCCCTGTCCCTGGTGGGCAGGCGGGCCCCGATCCCCTGTCCCTGGTGGGCAGGCGGGCCCCGATCCCCTGTCCCTGGTGGGCAGGCGGGCCCCGATCCCCTGTCCCTGGTGGGCAGGCGGGCCCCGATCCCCTGTCCCTGGTGGGCAGGCGGGCCCCGATCCCCTGTCCCTGGTGGGCAGGCGGGCCCCGATCCCCTGTCCCTGGTGGGCAGGCGGGCCCCGATCCCCTGTCCCTGGTGGGCAGGCGGGCCCCGATCAGATTTCAAAGGTATAAAAATTTAAAACGCGGAAGTATCATTTAATCCAATCGCCATATAAAACGTTAAATTATTGAACCCATAATATTAGCACCATAACAAGTATTTACCCCTTTAATAACCATATAACATACCCAAATAATGATTTTAAAAAAGAATCAAAATCTTCTATGTTCCCCATACTTTTGTCAATAAAAACATGAGCTTCACTCACACAAACTAAATCCTCATTTTGCTTTACCAATAGGAAAATATTTGGCCACAGGAAATAGTGGGAAACAAGTTATTCTCTTTGTTGCAAAATGAAACAAAATAAAATGTTTTCACCACTAAGATAAAAACAAACTATACAACTATATATTTATCATAGGTCTGAAATGTGGAGAGAAACAAAATCTGTGTTGGGATGAAATAATGAGATAAAAGCAATTCCACTATGGTCTTTTAAGGATTTGTTTTTAGATTATAATATAATTCTCCAGGTCATTGAGATAACCGCAATACCAAACTCAAGGTGTTTTATCTCCCACGGTGGTTAAACAACTATGTAACAACACTAAAGAAATTGGTTTGGGTCACCATATTCTGAGACCTTTTACATTTTTTTTTCTGTTGATGGACCTTTGTGACAGTGTGATTTTGCGTAGCTTTTATTGATACAATTTTGGGGTATATTAAAAGGTTTGCCCAGGTTTGGGGCGCCATCTGCAGTCAGACTTGTGGCTCCTTAAAGTGCACAGTGTGCGAGCGGACAGAATTTCTCTAGTACTGGCGCCGCAAGATTGCAATTTGCATACACGCTATCACGTGCCGACTGGATGTGTTCAGCCTCTCTCAATACAAGTGAATTGATCCGTTTTTGATACCTTTTTGGGTTGCATTAAATGCCATTGCTTTTGATTGTGTTTTTTTTGTGAAGAAGAGCATTTCATTTTATGTTTTGGGGGGTATTTTAACATAACGGTTGAAGTATAATTTAAACGTTCATATTTTTCAAAACTTTTTCAATTTTTACTTTATTTTTAAGTTAACTTAGTGGACTTATGTGATCATTTAACCCCTTATACTATATTTTGTAATTTTGTATTATTGCAGTATATGCATGTAGTTTAATTGACATTCTCTTGTGAAGCCGAGCTTTATAGGAGTACTAAGATGGCAGTGATTGAATCCTTCTTTAAGGCCCCTGACTGCCATGGTAAATCTTCGGCAATCACTTCTATGGGGCGATGGGAAGAGGTACATGAGTGAAGTAGCTACCAGGACACTTAAATGCCTCTGTTAGTGATTAGCCATGGTATTGACTGAACGGCAGCATTTAATGCTCCCTCCCTCCTGCATCTGACACAGCGGGCACGATGACGACACTTCATCGCACTCCATGCTGTGTCAGATAGTGTAGCTGCTGAGGTGAGTATATGCGCTGCAGAGACTGAAGCAGTGGGGGAACAAGGAGCGGTGAGTATTGTATTTTTCTTAAAAAAAATCAGTGAGTACGTGGTGCCCATAATACTGGAAAACTGTGGGCTGCGTTTTACCCTATGGGGGGTGGGGTTGTGTTTTACCCTATGGGCGGGGGTTTGCGTTTCACCCTATGGGGGGGTTGTATTTCACCCTATGGAGGGGGGGGTTGAGTTTTATCTTATGGGCGGGGGGGTTGAGTTTTACCCTATGGGCGGGTGCATATTACTGTGTGGAGGACCATGGGGAGTGTATTATTCTGTGAGGAGGACCATGGGGAAGTGAATTATGCTCTGTGGAGCACTACAGTGAGTATTTTATTGTATGGAGGATTATGGTGGCGTGTTATACTATGGGGGGCCATTATAATATTTGAAGGGTTGTGTGGGGCCATTATACAGTATGCAAGCAATTATACAGTGTTAAGGTTTGTGTGGGGTCCATCATGCTTGGATTGAAGTGAATATCCAGCTCCAGTAAAAAAACAAATGGATTGTTGTGACACCATTTAGCTGTAGTTGGGGGTTTGGAAGGTGCAGAAAATGTGCAACACCGAACGCGTTTCAAACACTCTGCATGTTCTTAGACTCATATTTTGTGCACCTTCCAAACCCCCAACTACACCTAAATGGTGTGTCACAACAATGCCATTGTTTCAATCGTTCTTATAAAGACTTTTTTTGTACTGGATTTGGATGCACCTTGCTTCTACATCTGGCAGAGACTGGATCCTGTGCTTCGTTATATGGAACCCACTGGGAATCCTTCAAGGGTGAGCTGAATATTACTCTGACCTATGTGGTGTCCATCATACTGTTTGGAGGGCTAGTGCAGACTATTATACAGTGTGGGGCCATTATACTGTATGTAGGCCCATTACTCTACATGGAGGGCTGTGTGGGGGTCACAGTTGGGGGATTGCTGTGTTGTGGTCACCTTACTTTGCCTTGGGAGTTGAGGGGGGGCATAGTTTGATGACCCTACTGTACATGTGGAGGCTAAGGTAGAGGAATTCACCATGGGGGGTATCATACTGTGTTTGGGGGGCACTTTTGTTGGCATCATACGTTATGGTGGCAATGAGAGGGGAATCTAGGACTTCAGCAGGGGGAAAATTACTATGTAAAGGCTGGAAAGTTGTGAGATCTGCTCTTCTGTGACACTGACAAATATAATTTTTTTAAAAATATCTTTTGAAGGGGGAGGCCTCAACTCAAACTTCTGCTATGGGCCCCGATGATTTCTATGTACGCCCCTGCCCCACAGCATCAATATACGCGCACAGCACTGCTACAGCAATACACAGAATTAACAAAATGAAGGTGAGTGACCCCCTAACCTATTAGCCCCCTGTGCAGCTGCACTGGTAGCACCAATGATATCCACTTAGTCTAGTAAAATCTGTCATCCCTCATCAAAGCTGAGCAACAAACTCTCCTAGTTACCCATAGCAATCAGAGATTAAAAGGGTATTCCCATCTCCAAGATCCTATCCCAATATGTAGTAGGTGTAATAATAATATTAGAAAAAACCTCAATTAGAAATGTAGAATAGTTTTTCTGCTTCGCTGTCTCTTTCCTCATGTGCAGGCATTGCAGGACCTTAGGTATCCATGGTTACGACCACTAGCAACTAGATAACTGGTGGTTGTAAGCATGGATATCTAATATTATTATTATTACACCTACTACATATTGGGAGAGGATTTTGGAGATGGGAATACCCCTTTAATAAAAGCTGAGCTCTGACTGGTTGCTATGGGTAACGAGAATAGTTGTAATGCTGCTACATAATCTACATAATTTCTCCCCTTTCTCATCAGTCAGGTGGATGTGACGGGGTCCTGGGTCTCCTCCTCCGCTTCCATCCGCTCAGTCTCGTCATGGCTCAGTGAAGGCTAAGAAGCGGGTTATTCTGTTCTTCTTGGCTTCTCCTGTCCCTATTCTCCAATCGATTCTTCTTGCCTTCCTTGTGGTTTGTGAGCTCCCGTGTGTCTCCTCTCACCTGCGCTCCTGTGTATATAGGCGCCTGCCATTGTGATGTCATCGCTATGTCATAGATTCCACATTCCGGCACCTGCCATTGTGATGTCATCGCTGTCATGGATTCCACATTCCGGCACCTGCCATTGTGATGTCATCGCTATGTCATAGAATCCACATTCCGGCACCTGCCATTGTGATGTCATCGCTGTCATGGATTCCACATTCCGGCACCTCCCATTGTGATGTCATCGCTATGTCATAGATTCCACATTCCGGCACCTGCCATTGTGATGTCATCGCTATGTCGCCATGCTTCCACATGCTGGTATGTGCCTCTGTGATATCACAGCTTTGGCCAATATGGCTGGAGTCCTGGGGCAGCATAAGTCACATGACTGGTACAAGTCGTATGGTTCAGGACATTGCAGTCCAATTGAAGAAATCATTGCTTGATTACAATCCGGTTTTCCACACCATTTACCTGACACACATTATTTACACCAGTGCATTATTAATGGCCGTACAGAACTAGGCCTCAAAAAGGCTGGGTTTATTGAGGTCCTGACAAGACCAGGTAATGAAGGGTTTATTACAGGGTTTGATATGGAGGTTGGATGTGGAACTAGGAATGTGATAGGCTGGTGGTGGAGTTCTAGTGAGATTTATATAATAGGAGGGCAGCCATCTTTGGCGTGACATTCAGCGCTGGCTTCACTTTCCTCTCCTACAGACATCATTGACATCTGGAGGAAGTGGGAGAGCAGCTGCAGCGGTCAATTCCTCCAAAGTACGAGAGAGTGAAGACACCTCTGATTGGCCGCAGGGATCGCGGACCCCGGGAGAGCCAGTGCTGACACTGCTGGAATGGCACAGAGTAGAATAGTTATTATTTTACTCAGGGGAAACAGTGATTGAGAAGTTGTCTGAATAGTGGAAAAGCCTTTTAAGTTTGGGGGTGGCGCGTTCTCATGAAGCCTCAGCACCTCCTGATGGTGTTTAGGTTTTCTACAATAGGGGGCTAGTTAATGTTGTGACTTCGTTGCCACCTGCTGGTCATTTGGTGCAATGCAGCGTTTACTTTTTTATTATTATTATTTTTCATTATTGCAGACTTCATCAGAGGTCGTTAATCCAGAAGATACTTTGCATCAGGTCCTCAGAGTGCCCAGAGTCAGTTAGGATGGACCATTAGTGGGTTGTGGTGATGACCTCCGGTGAGACATGCCAGTTACACGCTTTCACACCTCACGTACGGTAACCTGGGTACATCTTTTAGGCCACCGGGTGTTGCAGTTGGGACCACAGTGTGAGGGGCCTGTAGCAGCATGGTCTGTTAGGGTTGATGATGCAGAAGGATGTGTTGGGACTTGGCCAGTGGCAGCAGAGACTGTTACCAAAAATAGGCTTGTCCGTCTGCAACAAAGTCTGACTTGGGAGCGTGTGTGTATGCTTTCAAGGACCATTAGGGCCTCATTTAAACAATGGAAGTTAAAAATATTTGGAAAAGGAAAACTGCAGCTTTATCTACTTTACTGCCTCTTGAGTGTTTCGTCACTGAAATGTGGGAGCAGGGAAAAAGCATAGGGAGGTGGAGGGTGAGCAATGTAGGAGGCACTTTTGGAAATTGGCTACAGGCATTTATTATTCTCGGCAGGGTGCTAGGTGAGGAGAATCCTGAGCACTGTTCAGATCTGTTCTGTAGTGATAAGCTAACGTGCTCCGATAAGGCGTTATCCGAGTATTCTCGGGTGCTAAGAGTATCTTCGGCGTGCTTGAAAAATATGTTTGCGTCACCGCGGCTGCATGTCTCACGGCTGTTAGACCGCCGCAATACATGCAGGGCTTGCCAGTTTGTGTGGAGCCGCGGCGGTGTGAACATATTATTAGAGCACGCAAAAGATAATCTGTTAGCACCCGAGCATGCTCAGATGACACCTTATCCAAGCACGTCTGCGCAACACTACTGTTCTGTTATCTTGATGCCAATTGGGAGGATTATAGTGTGTATAATAATGATACTAGCCACTGGATGCCATACCATAATGATACTGGCCACTGGATGCCGTACCATAATGATACTGGCCACTGGATGCCGTACCATAATGATACTAGCCACTGGATGCCATACCATAATGATACTGGCCACTGGATGCCATACCATAATGATACTGGCCACTGGATGCCATACCATAATGATACTGGCCACTGGATGCCATACCATAATGATACTGGCCACTGGATGCCATACCATAATGATACTGGCCACTGGATGCCATACCATAATGATACTGGCCACTGGATGCCATACCATAACGATACTGGCCGCTGGATGCCATACCATAACGATACTGGCCGCTGGATGCCATACCATAACGATACTGGCCGCTGGATGCCATACCATAACGATACTGGCCGCTGGATGCCATACCATAACGATACTGGCCGCTGGATGCCATACCATAACGATACTGGCCACTGGATGCCATACCATAACGATACTGGCCGCTGGATGCCATACCATAACGATACTGGCCGCTGGATGCCATACCATAACGATACTGGCCGCTGGATGCCATACCATAACGATACTGGCCGCTGGATGCCATACCATAACGATACTGGCCGCTGGATGCCATACCATAACGATACTGGCCGCTGGATGCCATACCATAATGATACTGGCCGCTGGATGCCATACCATAATGATACCGGCCACTGGATGAGCTTGAGAGCAGAAGTCGGTGCAGACTTCTGGACAAACCAGGTCTTCATAGGTAATTGAATAAAATGGAGGTTAATTTAGAATAAACTTACAATTAAAAAAGGTATAGATAAGGCTAAGATATAAAAACACTTCTACAGAAACCTCTAGGAATGAGCAGTGGGTCGGCCTTCTTGCAAAAGGATGAAATATTTAAATGTAAATTTCTCTCCTGCATGGAGTTTCCACGCACGCCCAGACAATATAATGAAATGACATAGAAATCTGTATTCCAAGCAAAACATCCATATTCACAGGTGATTAGAATGAGGGAAAAATGTATTTTGAATAATAGTTACAGTTCAGAGATGGAGATGAGACATAAATTGTGTATACAGGACCCCTATGAATGAGAGAGGGACCTACTCTGTTACAGAAGAGTGCAGTATCTAAACCAAAGTTCTGGCTCACAGTAACAAAGTTTCCATGCATGTTCAGATTAAACATTACAATTCTTAGTTCTCAAGGATAAGTCTGTTGCAGGAGACCTCCAGACGCCTGGTTTCTGTGAGTACATTTTATCTATAGAATAACATGGTACAGAACTTTCTAACAATATCTGCAGGCTCAGCCTCGATTTCCTTTACAGAAACAAAACATGATTTAATAAAGCTAGACTATATCAGACGTATCACAAGTAATAGAACATATTGGAATATTATGGATTATAATTACTGTATTGATTATTTTCTTTATTAGAAATATTTAAAGTAAAATATAATTAGTTCTTAAGCATAAATCTGACAAGGAGGCTTCCAGGCGGTTTGTTTCTGGAAGAATATCTGATCTATAGTGCAATGTCTTACAGAACCTTCTGACCATATCTGCAAGCTTAGCACAGAGGCAGATCTGTTTTCCGGCACCTGGAGCAGGAATTCAGTTTGGCGCCCCCCACACACACCGCTCATGCAGTTTGAATAGTAGTCATGTGACCGCTCATATACGATTTGCTTTTTGACAGTCACGTGACTAGCTACTCTTCCTAATTCTCTCAATTTCAGTCAAAAACTACAGCTCCTATTTCATAAAGAGAAGCAGGATTAAAGGCTAGTTGTCACATAACCGTAAGTATGAAAATCACATACGAGTGGTCATGTGGTGTCTGCTGGACCCAGCTAGCAGAGCTGAATCCTGACATTGAGTATATTACACGCTGTTAGGATTGGGCATGCTACAGTACTTAATTGTATAATTAAAAGGGTTGTCCAGGTTTGTGATTAAAGTCGGAAGAACTCTAGGTGACTGCAGACTTCTGAATACTCGCAGCGCATGCACTGCACACTTTCACCTTTCCTCCAGTACAGGAGAATCCTGAAAGGTCATGTGCGTGCAAGTATGAGATTTTCATACTTCTGGCCACATTCCAACTAAACGTGACCAGCCTCACTCAAGTAATTTGTATAGAATGAGGCCATGCATGTCTAGTCGGCATGTGATCATGTGTATGCAATTCGCATAATTGTGGTTTCAAGACTTCCTGCTCTCACCACTAGCACCAGAGAATCCTGACCGCATGCAGTGCACATGCGCACGATGAGAATTCAGAGGTGTGCTGTCAGTGATTGCAGACTTTCATCACAAACTTGATCTAACCCTTTAATTTTCCTAAAACAAATAAAAACAGTAACTCTTCTCAGACAGCACAACACTTTATTAACATGGCCATGTATCATGTAATCTTACAAGTTATGGACTGTTCCATGTGTACAGGATCAGAACCAATAGCTGCACAAAAATACATCAATAAAACTACCAGCAGTATGCAGAAATACAGCATCACAACCCTCATCAGTACAGTACAACATCACCAGAACCACCATCAGTACATGTACTGTCTCCTCTTTGGTATGCCCTCACACTGTCTCTTCATGTTAACCCTTTAATTTTCCTAAAACAAATAAAAACAGTAACTCTTCTCAGACAGCACAACACTTTATTAACATGGCCATGTATCATGTAATCTTACAAGTTATGGACTGTTCCATGTGTACAGGATCAGAACCAATAACTGCACAAAAAGACATCAATAGAACTACCAGCAGTATGCAGAAATACAGCATCACAACCCTCATCAGTACAGTACAACATCATCAGTACATGTACTGTCTCCTCTTTGGTATGCCCTCACACTGTCTCTTCATGTTACTCCTTTCCCCACATTACCCAGTCTCTATTATGTGCCCGCACAAACTTTTCTCCCCCTACTCTGTCTCCTGACACATTACCCCCCTGTTCCTTATATTTCCACACACACATTCCCCCTTGCTCCTCACCCCCGCTCACTATGCTGGGGGTAAGGAAAGGGCAGCAGTGTTTACCTGGCCTGATCTTCAAAGCCAAATGCACTACCAGGATGCAGCAGACCCACATAAAGATAGCAGATGTGTGACGCTGGAAGCCCTACCCTGGGGGATGGGGGACTCGGAGCCGGGTCCTATGTTGTCGATGGGGTGCAGCCATGGCCCAGACCCACTCCGTGCCCAGGGCCGGATACTGTGCACTACCCTAGTGTGAACAGCACCCTATACAAGCCTATCTTTGTGCAATTCTAATACTAGGCAGTCACCCCCTCCATGAAATTGTAGGTTGTGAGTGATTGTTTCATCAGTATTTTGCACCTGTGTATCCGCCATCTTAAAATGGGGGACCCAAAGAAAAATGACGTGGGTTCCCCCTATTTTAATAGCTAGCAAAGGCTAGGCAGACAGCTGGGGGCTGATATTAATAGCCCAGGAAGGGTGCCATGAATATTGGCCGCCTCACAGGCTAGAAACACCAGCCGTCAGCCGCCCGAGAAATGACACATCCATAGGATACGCCAATTCTGGCACTTAGCCTCGCTCTCCCACTGCCCTGTAGCGGTGGCACTGGAGTAATAGGGCTGGGGTTGATGTCAGCTTATAATGCCAGCTGACATCAAGCCCAGGTTAGTAATGAGGAGGTGTCTATAAGACGCGCCCATTACTAACCCCATAGTGAAAGTGAATAAAACACCAACACCCAGAATAAAATCTTTTAATTGAAATAAACACACAATACTTTAATATCCTAAATTAAACCATACTTACCATCACGCCCATTCCAGCTGAAGCCAATGTCTCCTGCAATAGAAGTAAAATAATTAACAAACCTCATCTTTACCTTTCCATGGTTCCTACGACGGCTCCAGCTCTGCTACATTGAGATGGCAGGCTGGATCGTAGCAGAACGCTGCCATCCAGCCTGCCATGCCGCAGACACTGAGAAGCCTATCCAGAGTAATATGGAAACTACTAAACCAATATTGACCCCTCACTGTTTTATATAGTATAAATATGCTCCAAGATAATTCTGCAGTATTTCACAGTCAAATCCAATGGGAGTAAAATATAAAAAATAACCTTTATTCAATATTTTAAAAAGGATTTTTTTTTAAGTGTCCAAAATCCGTGACAAATTTCCTAAAATTATCCTAAACATAGGACTATTGTGTATGGTTTTAATTTATCTCACCGGCTAACCATTTATATATATTGTCTTGTTGGGAGGCCAGGGATTAGTCACAATTCCTAGGGGTATCTCTTTATTTATATTTATAACTCCCTTTTCAATTTAGCCTCTGGCTATTAGAAATCATGCCATCTCATTTCTCCTCATTGTGAGTCTGCAGTCTGATAATGGCATTAATAATATTCATTTTACCGTGTCCTGTGCTATTCTCTTCAGAACGGCTTTATAGTGCTGCCGTCATATACCGGTGCGGTGCTTGTTTCTCCTGATCTAGGAGCTTTATATTGAGGTAGCCTGGCTAATCATCTCTTGTAGGACTTTCTATAGAAATGCTCAGCCCTACGCGTTTCATCATTCTTATATGAGACTCTCATGGTCATCAGGGGCTCACAGTCTATGATCTTTTTTGGTTTGATAGTACGATAGTTTTGTAATAAACTTATTGGCAGGGTTGCCGGCAGCGTCTGGCGGCTAAACCAGCGTGACTTTATAGGAAAGTTGGTGCCACCTCTTGTGCGCCCCCCTTCTGTCATCCAATCGAGTGACTCGGGTGCGTTGCAGGCGTATCATGTTGCGATCATATAATCATGCAGGGACTCGTCTCATTCTTCCAGTAGGATCTTTTTCTCACAGAGATGTCTTGGCTGCGCTGCGATCTCACAGTATTAATATGTCTTTTATATCTAGGGAAGGAGACTGGTATATTGCATTGCATCTTATAATGTCGTCTCTACGAGTTTGTTGCGATATGAGTTGTTAATAGTGTTTGTTCGTAGTTTGTCATTTGTTTGGTTTACAGACAGATCTGCCTGTTTCATGTGCTACCTCGTCCCACCTACACTTAGATCGATGCAGAACTTCCTTTCATCGTGACCAATGCCATCTGGCTATGTCACTGCTTCCGCACCAGCAAACGCTTGCGGACGTCTATTTCCTCAAAGTTCATTTCATTTGATCGTATCAATATGTCCATAATAATAGACATTGGGATGACTTTTATTCTGATTGTATCAGTGTGTCTGATTGTATCGATGTATCTGAATTATTAAGTCTTCAGATGAGTATTTTATAATCTAAAAACAAAGGAAGAAATTCTGATGAAATTTGTCCAATTGTTATCAAAGTTCAATTTGTTCAAGAGGTCATTTTGTGATTTTAAAGTATAATAACTTTAATAGTTTTGGTCCTATAAGGCGCTGATTTGATAGTTATGTGGACCAATATCCATTATGAAGAACATGGACTGGATTCTACATATTATATTTTAGAGAGTTTTTAGGTCTAGCGAGGTTCAAGAGGTTTCATAGGGGGTGAAAATGTTATTATGTGTCAATGAAACATGAGAAGGACAATGTTTCATTTATGTAGTGTGGGTTATAGGATTTCATTCTATGGATCCATCTACTTTCTTTCTGAAGCAGCAGTTGGTTCCAATTACCTCCTCTCGGGGGGGCGTACTACTTCGATGGCTTGAAAGTATAAAGAAAACGGGTCCAAGGTGTGTTTCTCAAGCATGTGTCTCGAGAGAGTTGTGTCCTCCCTATGTCTGACATAACCGATATGGTGCAATATCCGTCTCCGGAACTCTTTTGGTTTTGCCGATGTAGTTCATCGGACATTGGCGAGTTGCCATATAGATTACTCCTTGCGTCTTGCAGTTTGTGAATTCGCGATTTTGGTCTTCTAGTTTGGTTGTGGCACTGATACATTTCTTGCTTTTACAGATGTATTTGCAGGCTTTGCAGCCACCACATCTATAAGTCCCCGTGGTGTCACTGCTCAGCCACGTTGTTTTGCCCGTGTTGTCCTCCACAAAGTGGCTGCGCACAAGGTGATCTCTAAGGTTCCTGCCTCTCCTGTATGTGACCCTGGGGCTCTCAGGGACCACATCTTGCAGATCTTTATCTGATCTCAAAATTGCCCAAAGATCATAGAGTATGTTCATCACCCCCTGATTTCGGTCGTCGTAGGTTCCTATTAGATGGATCTCATTATCTTGTTGTTCTCGTGCTTTAGGGGTCAATAGAGAATTTCTGTCTCTTGTAAGGGCGTTGGCCTAGCACTTTTTTAGGATATCCCTTTTGTAGGAAGCGTTTTTGTAATTCCCTCAATTTTATCATGTACTCATTCACCGTTGAGCAATTTCTCCTTAGGCGTATATATTGGCTTTTCGGTATTCCTCTACGTAGGGGAGCCGGATGGTAGCTCTGCCAGGATAGTAACCCACTTGTGGCTGTCAGTTTTCAGTGTTGTGGTAACCGGCCTTGGTTGGTATTTATTATTGTAATGTCAAGGAAGTTTAAATTGTGTCTTTGAATCTCACTGGTAAAATACAAGCCTAACTGGTTCTGCTCTCACTGTTCTACTTCAATACATCTACATTTGGCTGTGGAGATCTATGAATGATTACTTGAGTCAGGTAACCTAATGACTAGTAGATTCACAGCCATCTGGATAAAAAATCCTGTTATGTGACGTTGTGCTGCCACCTAGTGGCTTCCCATTCTTTTACATAACCGTCTACACCACAGGTCTCAAACATGCGGCCCGCGGGCCACATGTGCACAAAGGAAGCAGAGGGAACGGAGGACAGGTGAAAGGAATCTTTTTTTTTTTTTTTTTTTTTTTTTTACTTTTTTAGGTGTGTGAAGAACAGCGCAGAGGACAATTCTACTAGATGGGGACCTGGATGGGGCATATTACTGCAAGATGGGGACCACCAGGATGGGGCATATTACTACAAGATGGAGACCACCAGGATGGGGCATATTACTGCAAGATGGGGACCACCAGGATGGGGCATATTACTGCAAGATGGGGACCACCAGGATGGGGCATATTACTACAAGATGGAGACCACCAGGATGGGGCATATTACTACAAGATGGGGACCACCAGGATGGGGCACATTACTACAAGATGGGGACCACTAGGATGGGGCACATTACTACAAGGTGGGGACAAGAATGGGGCACATTACTACAAGATGGGGACCACCAGGATGGGGCATATTACTACAAGATGGGGACTACCAGGATGGGCATATTACTGCAAGATGAGGACTACCAGGATGGGCCACATTACTGCAAGATGGGGACCACCAGGATGGGCCACATTACTGCAAGATGGGGACCACCAGGATGGGCCACATTACTGCAAGATGGGGACCACCAGGATGGGGCACATTACTGCAAGATGGGGACCACCAGGATGGGGCACATTACTGCAAGATGGGGACCACCAGGATGGGCATATTACTGCAAGATGGGGACTACCAGGATGGGCCACATTACTGCAAGATGGGGACCACCAGGATGGGCCACATTACTGCAAGATGGGGGCCACATTACTGCAAGATGGGGGCCACATTACTGCAAGATGGGGGCCACATTACTGCAAGATGGGGACCACCAGGATGGGCCACATTACTGCAAGATGGGGACCACCAGGATGGGCCACATTACTGCAAGATGGGGACCACCAGGATGGGCCACGTTACTGCAAGATGGGGACCACCAGGATGGGCCACGTTACTGCAAGATGGGGACCACCAGGATGGGCCACGTTACTGCAAGATGGGGACCACCAGGATGGGGCACGTTACTTCAAGATGGGGACCACCAGGATGGGGCATATTACTAGATGTTTGCCAGAATTACTATATATGGTGCTAATTCTGAAACTATATTACTCTGTGGCCAAAAGAGGGAAACAAAATTGTAAAAATAAAGCATGAAAAAATATTATGCCACTAAAAATGCTGCTTTATATATAAACTAAAGTAAACACAAAAAGTGCACATTTATTATCGCCATATCCGTAACGACCCAAGCTATAAAAAAATAAAATAAACACAGCAAAAATGTTCAGACGGTGTATACAAAAAAAATGGCATCACTAAAAATGTCACTTTGACCTGCAAAGAATGCGGCCCCCCAAATTCCAATTTTTTCCATATGCGGCCCATATACCCAGCCGAGTTTGAGACCCCTGCTCTACACTGTCCGTGTGGAATGTCTATTGGACACACACATTTTTGGATGCCGTTATATTTACAATGTGATTGGACATTTTTGCTAATATTTATAAGCTGTATGTAGAAACAGGAGGTCAGTTTTCCTTGTATGAGTCATAAGTCCCTGCAAAAGTCCCTGGCAGGGGGATGAGAGCGGCTGGGTCAGGAGGGGACCCAGCTAATTCTACATAGAGCAGAGAAAAGAGAATAATTAGCCCAGTAGAAAGGTATAATGAGCAGCTGTAAGTTCAGTGCTGTATAATCTGATTACAATATAGTAAGAGGATAAGCTCTGATGGGAGAGGGTCTTTAAGCCGGTCATGTATTGGGTAATGAGTTGGGGTGTCAGTCTCCATCAGTGCTGGCTGAACACTGACTATCCTGCTCAGATTACTACACATGGCGCTGCTCCTCCTCCCTGTAGTATGGGCTCCGCAGGACGCTGCCGAGGCTCCAGATTCTACCTGCACAGCAACAAGGTCCCAACACTTCTACCTCTATAACTTGCCTAATGCAGACGCAAACCTGCAGCCTTTCCACTGAGATCTTGTCGGCCTTCTACACTGCCATGGCTTTGTCTGCACAATGTAGCTTAAAGGGATTGTCCACTTCTTAAGCATCCTAGAAGTCTACAATATAAGGTCGGTATTCCTCTAACCCTCTGCCTTATTTGGCTGCCATTGAAGGCAGTCAGCGAAATGGGTTCAATTTTCTATAGAAGTGGCAGAATTTAACCCCTTCCTGACCATGTTATTTCCCGGCTCTGCATTTTTCTTATTCTTCTAAGAGCAGTAGCTTTATTTTTCTGTCCATACAGCCATATGAGGGTGGTTTTTGTTTTTATGCCATTCACTGATCAGGTTAATTATTTTTATATTTTGATTGGATAACGCCCATATGTTTTATTTTAAAATGGGTCATAGAGGGGCAGGAGTGATTTGAATATTCAGATTAAACTTTTTCCTTTTTGTCCCCTTAGGCTGTGTGCCCACGATTCCTTTTTAAGTGTTTCCGCAGCGGCAAAAACGCTGCAGAAATGCTTAAAAAACGCATGGTAGAAGGCCTGCCATGTTCCCCAATGATGATCCGCATGTGCTGTGCACATGCTGTGGAAATTTCCGCTGCGGATTATCATTGCGAAAAAAAAACAGCACTACCAATTATTTTGCGGAAGTGCTGCGTTTTCGCCACCATTATATAGTAACATAGTTTTTAAGGTTGAAGGAAGACTAAGTCCATCTAGTTCAACCCATAGCCTAACATGTTGATCCAGAGGAAGGCAAAAAAAACCCATGTGGCAAACACCAAGCTCCACATTGGGGAAAAAAATTCCTTCACGACTCCATACGACAATCAGACTAGTTCCCTGGATCAACGCCCTATCAAGGAATCTAGTATTTATAACCTGCAATATTGTACTTTTCAAGAAAGGCATCCATGCCCTTCTTAAATTTTAATAGTGAATCACTCATTACAATATCATGCGGCAGAGAGTTCCATAGTCTCACTGCTCTTACAGTAAAGAATCCCCGTCTGTGATTATGATTAAACCTTCTTTCCTCCAGACGTAGAAGATGCCCCCTTGTCCCCGTCTCAGGCCTCAGAGTAAAAAGATCAGTAGAAAGGTCTTTGTACTGTCCCCTCATATACTTGTACATAGTAATAAGATCACCTCTAAGCCTTCTTTTTTCCACAGTAAATAACCCCAAGTGTAATAACTTGTCTTGGTATTGCAGACCCCCCAGTCCTCTAATAACCTTGGTCGCTCTTCTCTGCACCCGCTCTAGTTCAGCCATGTCTTTCTTATATACCGGAGACCAGTACACAGTATTCTAAGTGTGGTCGCACTAGTGACTTGTATAGAGGTAAAATTATGTTCTCCTCATGAGCATCTATGCCTCTTTTAATGCATCCCATTATTTTATTTGCCTTTGCAGCAGCTGCCTGACACTGGCCACTAAACGTGAGCTTGTCGTCCACCAATACACCCAGGTCTTTTTCAGTTCCAGTTTTGCACAGTGTTTTACAATTAAGTATATAATTATACATTTTATTTCCTCTGCCCAAGTGCATTACCTTACATTTATCCCCATTAAAGCTCATTTGCCATTTATCAGCCCAAGCTTCTAGTTTACATAGATCCTCCTGTAATATAAAATTGTCCTCCTCTGTATTGATTACCCTGCAGAGTTTAGTGTCATCTGCAAATATTGAAATATTACTCTATATGCCCCCTACAAGGTCATTAATAAATGTTAAAAAGAAGGGGGCCCAATACTGACCCCTGTGGTACCCCACTGTTAACTGAGACCCAGTCTGAGAGTTTTCCATTAATAACCACCCTTTGTTTCCTATCACTGAGCCAATTCTTAACCCACATACATATATTTTCCCCTATCCCCAATGTTCTCATTTTATGTATCAACCTTTTGTGTGGAACCGTATCAAAAGCTTTTGAAAAGTCCATATACACAACATTCACTGCATTTCCTTGGTCCAGTCCAGAACTTGCCTCCTCATAAAAACTGATCAGATTAGTTTGACAGGAACGGTCCCTCATAAACCCATGTTGATATTGGGTCATGAGGTTATTCTTCTTCAGATACTGTATCATAGCATATCTTAGGAAACCCTCCAGGATTTTACCCACAGTAGAGGTTAAGCTTACTGGCCTATAATTTCCAAGTTCAGTTTTTGTCCCCTTTTTGAATATTGGCACCACATTTGCTATACGCCATTGACTTGCATTAGAACGCATGGACTACGCATCACTGTATTTGTAGATGCGCAATCCACGTGTTCCAATGTGCGGATGGTACCCAGGTCTAGAGGAGAGGAGACTCTCCTCCAGACCCAGGTACCATAGAAACTGTGAAAAAAAGAATAAAATAAAAAATAAATATGATACTTACCTTCTGGCGGCCCCCGTTGCGCTCCTCCTCTCATGCCGGCAAATCGCGATGGACTGAAGGACCTGCGCTGACGTCATATTCTTGTGACTGGTCACGCGACGCTGACGTCGGCAGGTCCTTCAGTGCACTGTACCGCGATCTGCCGGCAGTCAGCACCGAGTGAAGCAAGACTCCGGGCGCCATCGCAAGGTAAGTATAGATTTATTTTTTATTTTTTTGACATTCTCTCGGGTCACACTCCATTTGCATGGATTTATATAGTGTGACCAAGTTGACAAGCACTTTCCAAGTGATGCTAAAATCGCTTGAAAAGCGCTTGTCAACCCGCATGCAGAAATGCATGTGAAGAACGCTTCACATCCGCATGTCCCTGGCAGGAAAAACGCATGTACTATCCGCATGTACAATCCGCATGCGTTTTGTCTGCCAGGAGAGATGCAGAAAGGCTCAGGAAAAATCCGGAGCATTTCTGCATCGTGGGCACATAGCCTTAGGGGACGTGAACATGCAATCATCTGATTTCTTGTGTTATGTACAGCAATACTGCAGTATATAGCCAGCATTCACAGATCTGTCATGACAGGCATGGGTCTTTTCAGCAGACTCCTTCCTGGCAGTGATGGCATCCCACGATCGTGTTACAGGGGCACAGTTGGGCACATGGCATGACTCCCTTCTCAGTTCGCTGTTAATGCTGCTGTCCATCTCTAACAGGTGGAGCTCTGCTCTACATGTGGCTATTAAAGGCAGATGGCTAAATATCACAGCCATCATCTTCCAGGCAAGAAGTCAGAGCTGGCATATGATGTAACTGCAAATCATGTTGGTAAGGGGTTAAAGTGCCACTTCAGTGGGGTTTTGACACGTGAAATACTTTTAGTGCAAAAATTACGTAGTCCTTTTGGGCATGAGGGTTGGGTGCTGGGATTACTAGTACACCTGACATCCAGGTGGGCATAATTCTGTTCCTTGTGTATTGGAAGACTTTTGCCTCTGCAGCTTTGGTGTTGGCAATCTTTCACTTTCATGCCCATTGATGCTCCACATGGTTGGCTCAGGAACCGTCCTCACATGATCTATATTTCCCTAAAGTAAAGTCACTTGTCAAAAGCCACCAGGACAAAGTGCGCGGTTCTGTATCATGTGGGAAAACATCAAGAAAAGCTCTAGGAAATGGCAACAAGCAAGTAATGACCCAGAAGAACGGGCAGCCTCTGAAAGGAGACCGGAAAGTGCCAAAGCCTGCGCCAATTGTTATACAGGTATAATGTATTACCGCAGCTCGGATCATACACCGCTCTTGTGTTCTCCCCTGTACTGATGTACAGACTTGTATCTACATAAAATTTGTTGTGCAATTTCCCCTGGGCACGCAGATACCCCATATGTGGGGAAAAAACACTGTTTGGGCTCACGGCAGGGCTCGGAAGGGAAGGAGCGCCATTTGACTTTTTGATTGTAAAATTTGCTTGAATAATTAGCGGACGCCATATTGTGTTTGGAGAGCCCCTGATGTGCCCAAACATTGGAGCTCCCCCACAAAGTGACCCCATTTTGGAAACTAGACCCCCCAAGGCACCTATCTAGATGCATAGTGAGCAGTTGGAACCCCCAGGTGCTTCACAAATTGATTCGTAAAAATGAAAAAGTGGAAAAAAAATACTTTTCCATTTTTATGAATCAATTTGTGAAGCACCTAAGGGTTCCAAGTGCTCACTATGCATCTAGATAGGTGCCTTGGGGGGTCTAGTTTCCAAAATGGGGTCACTTTGTGGGGGAGCTCCAATGTTTGGGCACACAGGGACTCTCCAAATGCAACATGGTGTCCGCTAACAATTTGAGCCGACAATTTGTTAGTGGACACCATGTTGCATTTGGAGGTACGACACAGAATTTGATAACATTAGGTCATCATATTGAATAAGTTGTCATTAGTCTTGAGCGCAAGTGCTCGCTACTTGAGTTTGCATCGGGTACTCAGGTATGCACCATGTACTGCGTGTGCTTGAGTGAAATGCTCGAGTCCCCGCCCGGATGTTTCACGGTTATTAGACACCCAAAAAAAAACATGCAGGGATCGCTCGTGCATGGCAGGCAATCCCCGCAAAGTTTTTTGGGCCGTGAAGCATATGGGGCGGAGACTCGAGCATGTCACTCAAATACCCACGATACTCAATGCATACCAGAACACCCGATGCAAACTCAAGTAGCGAGCACTTGCGCTCAACACTAGTCGCCATATCGTCATCTTTTTTTCTTACTTTTGAAAAAAATCCCAACCCCATCACAACCCTAACCGTAGCACAACCCTAACCGTAGCACAACCCTAACCCTAGCACAACTCGAGAGTTTATTTTTTACGCCGTTCCTCATGCGGTATAAGTGATTAGATGACCTTATTCTTCAGGTCGGTGTGATTACAGAGATACCAGAATCATATGGGGTTTTTATGACTGACAGCTGTCACACACTAAAAGACGCATTTTTTGTAAAATCTAGTTTTTGCATCGCCATATTTTGAGAGCTATAATTTTTCCAGATTTTGGCAGACAGTCATTTGACGGCTTTTTTTTTTGCGGGATGAGTTGACGTTGTTATTGGTGCCATTTTCAGGCACGTGACATTTTTTGATCGCTTTCTATTCCGATTTTTGGAGGCAGAATAAACAAAAAACAACAATTCAGGAATTGTTTTTTTTGTTTTTTTTTTATTCTGTTCCGCGTGTGGTAAAATTGATAAGGCAGCTTTATTCTTTGGGTCAGTACGTTTACAGCGGTACCACATTTATATCGTATTTCTATGTTTTGCACTTTTACATAATAAAAGCAATTTTATAGAAAAAATTATTTTTTAGCATAGCTTTATTCTGAGAGCTATAACTTTTTTATTTTTTGGCTGATGGAGCTGTATGGCAGCTTGTTTTTTGCGGGACGAGATGACTTTTTCAGCGGTACCATTTTTATTTATATTTGTCTTTTTGATCGCGTGTTATTCCATTTTTTGTTTGGCGGTATGGTGATAAAGCATTGTTTTTTGCTTCGTTTTTTATTTTTATTTTTTAACGTGTTCACTGAAGGGGTTAACTAGTGGGACAGTTTTATAGGTCTGGTTGTTCCGGACGTGGCAATACCAAATGTGTACTTTTATTGTTTTTTTTTTTGTTTTTTTTATATATATAATAATATTCATTGATGGGTACATTATATTTTTATTTTTGGTGGATTATTATTTTTTATTTTTTTATATATATATTTTTACAATTTTTTTTATTTTTTTTTTCACTTTCTGATAGTTTTTATACTTTATTACTTTGTCCCACTATGGGACTTTCACTTTTTTTTCTCTGATCGCCTGCATGGCACAGGAATGCAGCACCATCCCTGTGTCATGCAGGCTGTCAGCGCTGGACAGGGAGAAGATTTTTGGAGATGCACTGCGCATGTCCAAAAAATCTTCCTGCTGTCTGGTGACCCGGATGTTGTCATGACAACATCGGGTCATCATGGCAACATCCTGGAAGCCATGGCAGACAGCGCTGGAAGCCGGAAGAGGAGGTGAGTATCTGCGATCACCTCCCCTTGCCACCGCAATGCTGCGATCGACTTCGATCGCAGCATCGCGGGGGTTAATGTGCTGGGAGCGGTGCGTGACCGCTCCCTGCACATAGTACCGGGTGTCAGCTGTGACAATCAGTTGACACCCGGCGGCGATCGCGCCCGCACAGCCTGTATGCGCGCGCGATCGCCATGACGTACTAATACGGGTCTGGCTCTTAAGTCCCAGGGCACAGACGCGTATTAGTACGTCAAATGTTAAGGGGTTAACAATGCACATGACTGTCACAAACACATGGACCACATTTTTGGGATGCTCACCTTTTTCCAGTTATGATGTATCTTTCATAACTGGGAAACCACCAGAAACCTAGGAAATGGGTTCTGAGCTTCTGAACATCATAGAAATATCAAATTTGATATCAATCTCCGTGAATATTGGTGACGGCAAACATGATGTATCCATCTTGGATGTGGGCCCCCCCATACCAAGATATGGAAGATGAAGGATTTTTATGTCTTGTGCAGCTGGGTGGGTTCACAAAACCGAGCCCCCGTGTGAGGTAAACAACATGGGTGTGTCCTAGTGTTTTGCCTCCTTACTAAAAACCAGAACGTCCATGTTGGCTCATTCCGACCCAGGGACGTCAGATGCAAGCACTCCTAGCTGCGTGGAGGAATCACACCTAATTTCCGGGGAGCCGTCCCCCCCACAGAATCTGAGACCATCACCTCGTGGCGCAGGTTTTGCTATTATTTACCCCTTTTATTTTAATAACTGTTTTGTGCATATATGTAAATTGTCTTTTATAATATCTTGTATATCTTTTGCAAACACTGCCAACTTTCAGGAGTAAATTATTATTTACTAGCTTCGTTCTTCTTGTCCTATGTTGAGCAAACCCGTTCCTCACCCGCTAATTCACGTTACCGAACGGGTACCCGATCCACCTGTTAAGAGATCAGTGGTGGCAGCATACGGTGTATTTATGTGATATTGTGGTTGAGGGTGGTGGGATTGAGGTATATATACGTTCCTGGACGGAACTGGTGGTATATATACATCCTGTCACATCACGTGCCGCAATAGTCGACATAAATGAGAGCAGCTGCGCCCTGTTGCTTATCCTCGGTCAATACCGTGTTTCACCAGCAGGATAAGGGGGCGCCAGAGTGCTGCAAGGTCTGACCAAGTTTTCCTGACAATTGGTGGCAAGCGGTGGGATCATAGGACATTAGTGATCTGGTTTGAGCAATCATTCCTCTCACTAAAAACTTGCACGGTTCTTACCTGGACCCTGCACAAAAGTTTTGAAGATTGAACTCAGTGTTTATTAGATCTGAGACAATACTGTATGTGCAGCAGTCACCCCTACCCTTCTTCGTTTTTTCTTTCTATTTGTATTTTGGTGATCAAGGTCATTGTTGGGGAGTTCTGGTACAGCCAGCAGAAAATGGACACTCTTATTGGAATATGTATAACCAAAGGCATGGACCCCCTCGGCAAAAACAAAGAACAAATGGCTGCTGCGCTGGCGCAACTGGAGGCAGAGCAAGCCCTTCTCCAGACCTCAGCAGGGCCAGGGGTCAGCCAAGATATGGACAGTACTGCTGCAGGGGTCCCACCTGTAGACGCATGCCGCGTCAGCGACCAGGGCAGCCTGGACCCTTATCTGCAGATGGCTCTACAGCAACTTCCTGCAGAGGATCATGAAGGACGGCTGAAAGTAATTCAGCAGCACCAGGAGGCTGACGAGCGGAGGCCCAAACCCAGTCAGAGGCAGAGAGAGCCGAGCGAGAGGCCGAGCGGCAGGCCCAAGCTCAGAAGGCCCATGAACTGCAGATGGCCCAGCTCAGGATCTCACCATCCACCTCACGGAACGGTGAGACCAACAATGCGACCCTGTTTAAACCCCGTCCAGAGCATTTTCCTGTGATGTTAAAGGACAGCGACCTCGACACCTTTCTGAGGGGTTTTGAAAAGACTTGCAGACAGTACCAGCTGCCTGTGGACCAGTGGGCCCGGTACTTAACTGCAGGGCTGCGAGGCAAAGCTCTGGATGTGTTTGTGGCTCTTCCTCAGGGCCTAGATGGGAACTATGATGCCATTAAGCAGGCCCTAATCCAGAGGTTCCAACTGACTCCTGAGGTGTACTGTAAAAAGTTCCGGAACCTCCAACGTGGACCGCACGACAGTTACAGCGATGTGGTGCATGGGCTCAGAACCAACTTCAAGCAGTGGATCCAACGACTGTCAGCGACCACCTTTGAGCAGTTAAAGGACCTGATGGTGAAAGACCAGTTCCTGCATCTGTGTCCGACTGAGGTAATGGATCGGGAGCCACCAGATGCCAATAAAGCAGCGCAGATCGCAGACACCTACAAGGCCAACCGGAGGTGCGGAAGCCGGGCGTTGCCAGCTGGAAAGGGGGTAAGCCATCAACCGCCATCCCTGCCCCAGCATCCGACCTTCTGGAGGCCTTGTCCCCGTTACCAACGCCCGGCCTGCATCTGATGCCCGCAAGTGTTATTTCTGCAACCAGACTTGTCATTTCAGCGCCACTTGCCCAGAGAAGCAGAGGAAGAACCCCCCATCCAAGGTCCCAGGGCCTAATGCATCAATTCTTTTGGTGGGTGGGCCGGTTGGGAGGGCCTGTGAAAACTTGCAGTCTGTCACTGTGGTGGATACTGTCACTGTAGGCCTCAAGGACACTGGGGCCGAACGAACCCTCATCCGACCCGAAATGGAGTCCGCTGAAGCTTATTCCAGGAAAGACCCTGACTGTCACCGGGATTGGTGGTGTCCGATGCCCCTTGCCCAGGTTTTTATGGATTAGGGTGCGGGGAGTGGGGTGAAGGAAGTGGGAGTATCTGAAAACCTGCCTGCAAATGTTTTGTTGGGATCTGATTTGGGGAGGATATTTGCTTATTATATCCCTGACACCCCTGCCCGATCTGATACAGTTGTTAAGGTTAATGCTGATAATGTGAATGTCAAAGCTTTACCTGATGATGATGTATTTGAAGGTACAGGAGAACTCAGCCATGTCACGCTGCAGGGTGATATTGCTGAAGATCCCCTAGCAGGAGCAAGTGTCAGTGCTATGGGTAATGGAGAGAGGCACGGGGACCATGAAGCAGGTGGTGCTGTGCCAGCGACCAGTGTCACAGACTGTGATCTGGCTGATGGTAGCTGCCCCATAAGTAGCACTGCGCCTGAGGTAATGGGGGAGGATGGGGAAGTGGCACGCATAGCCGCGCAGGCTGATGGGACGGTGTTATTCCCCAGGGAGACGGCCTATATAGCCGCTGTTACCCGCAGTCAGAGTGCCCAGAACGCAAGTAACGCCCTGCCTTCTGGACCCTCCTCGGACAGAGGAATAACGGAATCAGTTAGGGACCCAGAGCCGGTCCCAGTGAGGACGTGGCCTTAACCTCACTTCTGGCTTCCTCCAGCCAGGAGTTTCAAGCAGCTCTGCACTCAGATGCTAGCCTAGAGGCGTTAAGGAGCCTCGCTGAGAAACCCACCTCCGAGTCGGATAAGGAGAGGGTATTGTGGGACCATAGGAGGTTGTACTGGGAGACAGTTCCCTGTACACCCCAACAGGAGTGGCTGAGGGGAAGACAGCTGGTCATCCCCTACCAATTCAGGGGTGAGTTGTTGCAGATCGCCCATGAGATTCCACTTGCTGGACACTTGGGGGTCAGCAAAACCAAGGCCCGGCTGTCTCACTACTTTTATTGGCCCAAAATGAGGACAGATGTGGTGAACTACTGTCACTCCTGTACCACGTGTCAGAGTGGGAAAGTCAGGGCCGGCTCCCAATGCCCCCCCTGATATCTTTGCCAGTGATAGAGGAGCCTTTCCAGAGGATTGTTGAGGACATTGTGGGACCACTGGCCATACCCAGCAGCTCTGGAAAACGTTTCATCCTTACTGTGATAGACTATGCTACCCAGTATCCGGAGGCAGTAGCCCTGTCCTCAATTAGGGCGGATAAGGTGTCGGACGCCCTCTTGGCCATCTTTTCGCGAGTAGGCTTCCCTAGTGAGATGCTTACCGACCAGGGGACCCAGTTCATGTGTTGCTTAATGGAGGCCCTATGTAAGAAAATGCAGGTGCAGCATCTGGTATCGAGCACGTATCATCCCCAAACCAATGGTTTGTGTGAGCGATTCAACGGTACCCTCAAACGGTTCTAGGAAGTTTCGCCCCCAGCAGTTTGCCCCCAGGTACATTTCGCCCCCAGGATGTTTCGCCCCCGAACATTTCGCCCCCAGCTTTTTGCCCCCAGATGTTTTGGCCCCAAATTAGGCAGGGAATTTCGGTCTTGTGTTTTAGCCCTATGACCTCTTTCACAGTAGGCACTTTCCCAAGTGCTAAGCACTGGAAAATTGCTAAGAAGATTGCCAATTTTGAATATATAAGTCAATGGCTGGAAAGGCGAGGTGTTGTTTCGGCCAGCTCTTTTTATTTTATTACAGGAGCTATTTTTGAGCACTTAGCGTTCATCAATAGCCTGTATCTTATGGGTCATTACCGAGAGCGCTCACAAAAGTGCTCTCAAAAATGCTAGTAAAGCACGTGCTTTGGAGTTCTAAAACAGTGGCAGCATAAGGGTGCTTTCACACTTCCTTCCACTACATATGTACTACAGGCCTCCCGTTCGCTTCTGTAATGCCGCCGTTCCGCTAACCTGCAGCGGAATGAAAAGAAGAAAATGCTTTTCTTTTTGTTCTGACACTGATAGCGGAATGCGGTATTACGAAAGCGAACGGGCGGCTGCAGATCGCGGAACCCAGCCGTTCACATCTATGGGCAATGCAAGCAGAAAGCCAGCATTCTGCCAGCATTGCCCCGGGGTCAGCTGGATGTCAGATCCAGAGCGGATCGACCTCTGGCGGCCCCAAACACAAGTGTGAAACCACTCTAAAATTACAGTGTGCAAGAGGCCTAAAATCAAAACAATTTTCAACTTTTACCTGACCCAGCACGGGCCTGCTTTGTTGCAAGTTTTGTTGCAGATGTAACAAGTAGCAGGTCAGGTGTCCTGCAAGTTACATTAGACTAGCTTTTATTCCATTTGTACATCAGAATATAGCAGTGTCTGAAATCTCCACAAAGAGAGAAGTGTACTGCCACAAAAAATCAGTCCGCTTCCACATCAATTCACTTTCTACAACTATGAATTCAGTTCTGTCCAAACGTGGAAGGAGGAAGTTGGTCCATGAGAATCACATTTACTTATTTTCCAAACGAACCGCTGATGATGTCCATTCCATCTGGGTATGTGAAAAACGGTCGACTTGCATGGGACGTGTTTGGACCAATGAAGAATCTGGCAAAGTTGTGAAAGTAGTCAATCTTCACAGTCACGCAGCACCAGCTGCAAGACCTGAAGCAATCCGACTTGTTAATGTGGCAGTCACCAGGGCAAGGACAACACGGGAGACACCACAACAGATTCTCACAGACGTCGTTTCAGGAGCCCATTCTAATGTTGTAGCACTTCTCCCAAGGAAAGCATCACTGAAGAGAACAATACGATTAGCAAGGCAGCTTGGCAATATTCCAAGGTTCCCTCAAACCCTTGATCAACTTGCTATCCCCCAGGAGTTTCAGGAGATCAGTATTGATGGTGTCCAGCAGCAGTACCTTCTGCATGACTCTGGTAAGCTACTTAACTATTTAACATTGTATTAAAACAATTCCATTATGCATCATTTTTTTTTAAACAAAAATATATCATTTTCCACTGGGACAATATATGTTGTCAAAAAGTATTGGTTGGCCCCTTTACACTAGATTTTGCTTCAGTTATGAAATCAGAAAATCTGGAGCAAAATGTGAGTTTTTAATGTGAGATATGAACAGAGGCTTCTGATTAGGATATTTTTTTTTGTGAATTCATCCCAAAATTATCTGTCTGATGCTTGTTACACTTTTTCTGTTATTTCCTCTACTAATACTTTCATTTTAAATTAGGAAATGGACACAGCCGTATGTTGATATTTGGAACAAGAGACAATCTCCATCTACTGGCACAAACTAAAGAGTGGTTTGCTGATGGCATGTTTTTCATTACACCAGCCTTGTTTAAGCAGCTTTACACAATCCATGTAGTCCATAGCGGCCTTGTTGTTCCGCTAGTGTGCACCTTGCTGACAGACAAGAGCTGTTCTACATACCAGAGGTTGCTGCAAGAGCTGAAGAACTTGCAGCCTGGACGGCAGCCAGACAACCTGATGTTGGATTTTGAACTAGCTGCAATACAGGCATTTGAAAGTGAATTCCCCAACCTTGAGAAGACTGGTTGCTTTTTCCACCTATCACAGTCGGTTTGGCGTAAAGTTCAAAATGAAGGACTCAAGATGCAATACCAAGGTGACCATGAATTTGCCCGCTGGATACGCATGATACCTGCCCTGGCCTTTATACCACCACAGAATGTTGTGCAATCATTTGAAGAATTGGTGGAAGATCCTGACTTTCCACAAGAAGCAATACCTATCGCCAACTATTTTGAAGACAGCTAATATCGGTCGAATGAATCGCAGAGGACGTCAAGCACCTTTGTTTCCAGTTCAACTCTGGAATGTGTATGAACGACCATTGAATGATCAACAGCGAACAAATAATGATGTCGAAGGATGGCACCGTAGCTTTCGAGAAACATGTGGTACTCTTTTCCATAATATATACCGGTTCATTAACTGTCTGAAACATCAGCAAGAGCTCCATAGTTTTGAAATTATTCAGATAATAGCAGGAAATCCCATCGCTGCAAGAAACAAAAAGTATGCTGCAATTTCAGCAAGGGTTAAACGTATCGAGCAAGATTTCAATAATAGAAGCGTGATGGATTATCTGAGAGGCATTGCCTACAGCTTTGGATTTTAGTTCATGGTCACATATTGTATGTTTTGAGAGCAGTGTTTTTAGCTGTAAAATCATTCAAGCATTATAACCTGTAATTTGTCTTTTCTCTTTTTCTCTAATCCTTCCCCTCTATACCTTTTTATGTTTCTTGTTACAACAGTTTTGATATATACAGTTAAAGCAGAACTCTCCAAAAAACATAAGTTCTGTTATAGTACCTGTGCCCATGATATTCATTTCCAAAGGAGACCTTCCAGCAGCTTCACTTCTGTGTGAAAAGTCTCCTCCAAGTTAAAGCTCCATGTGCTGCAGGATTTCAGTGGTGGCTAAGGAGGTTGTTTCTCCTTAGTAGCAGAACTTGTGGATGGATTCTAGAGGCTGTGGCTGCACAGGAGCATGCAACTACCGTAACAATAGATTCCCTATGATGTATAAAGGGCTGCTGGTTTACAGCCTTCTGCAGAGCCCCCCCTATGTGTTCCGTCCTGTAACGGCTTTACACAGGCGGGGGGGAGCCCTCCTCTTGTCCAGGACAGAGCACATGAGCGGAGGGTGAAGGGGAGCTTTGCAGAGGGCTGTGAACAAGCAGCCCTGAATGTATCACAGGGAGCCAGGATCCGTTCTGCTACCAAGGGGGCTCGACCTCCTTAGTAACCAATGAAATCCTACTATTTTCCTGTCTGTTTGTAAAATGACTTATCTAGAAAACAATGTTTTAGAATAAAAAAAACTCATTTGATCAGAATTCTATATCTTAGACTCATATGGTGTATTATTAGTGATAAGCGAACCTGCCAAAGTTCAGTTCAGGCAGGTCTTTCCCGTTTGCGAAAGATCCAGGAGCAAATTGCTAGAGACAAAACATCCAGGGATGAAATGCTGGGGGCGAAATGTTCGGGGCGAAACATCCTGGGGGCGAACTGCTGGGGGTGAAATGTTCGGGGCGAAACATCCTGGGGGCGAAATGTTCGGGGGCGAAATGTACCCGGGGGCGAATTGCTGGGGACGAACTGCTGGGGGCGAAACATCCAATTCCCGGCCCCCACATAGTCCTCCATACAGAATTATGGGCACCACAAAGTCCTCTATAAAATGTAATGGGCCCTACATAGTCCTCTATACAGAATAATGGCCCCACATAGTCCTCGATACAGAATAATGGGCCCCACATAAACCTCCATACAGTATAATGGGCCCCATAGATTGTTCCATACTGAAATGGCCCCATAGATTGCTCCATACTGTAATGGCCCCATAGATTGCTCCATACATTAATTGCCTCATAGATTGTTCATGCAACATAATGGCCCCATAGATTGCTCCATGCTGTATAATGGCCCCATAGATTGCTCCACACTGTAATGGCCCCATACATTGCTCCCTACTGTATAATGGCCCCCTAGATTGCTCCATACTATAATGGCCCCACATGATGCTGCATACTGTATAATGGCCCCATATATAACTCCATACTGTATAATGGCCCCACATGATGCTGCATACTGTATAATGGCCCCATATAGTGCTGCATACTGTATAATAGCCCCATATAGTGCTCCATACTGTATAATGGCCCCATAGATTGCTCCATACTGTATAATGGCTCCATAGATTGCTCCATGCTGCATAATGGCCCCATATATTGCTCCATGCTGCATAATGGCCCCATAGATTGCTCCATACTGTATAATGGCCCCATATGTTGCTCCATGCTGCATAATGGCCCAATATATTCTTCCATACTGTAAAATGGCCCCATAGATTGCTCCATGCTGCATAATGGCTCCATAGATTGCTCCATACTGTATAATGGCTCCATACTGCATAATGGCCCCATAGATTGCTCCATACTGTATAATGGCTTATTCTGTATAATGGCCCCATAGATTGCTCCATACTGTATAATGGCCCCATAGATTGCTCCATACTGTATAATGGCCCCATAGATTGCTCCATACTGTATAATGGCCCCATAGATTGCTCCATAATGTATAATGACCCCATAGATTGCTCCATGCTGCATAATGGCCCCATAGATTGCTCCATACTGTATAATGGCCCCATAGATTGATCCATGCTGTAATGGCCCTATAGCTTGCTCCATGCTGTAATGGCCCCCTAGATTGCTCCATAAGTATAATGGCCCCCTAGATTGCTCCATAAGTATAATGGCCCCCTAGATTGCTCCATGCTGCATAATGGCCCAATAGATTGCTCCATATTGTATAATAGCCCCATAGATTGCTCCATACTGTAATGGCCCCATAGATTGCTCCATACATTAATTGCCTCATATATTGTTCCATGCAACATAATGGCCTCATAGATTGCTCCATGCTGCATAATGGCCCCATAGATTGCTCCATGCTGCATAATGGCCCCACATGATGCTGCTGCAAACTGTATAATGGCCCCATATATAACTCCATACTGTATAATGCCCCCACATGCTGCTGCATAATGTATAATGGCCGCATATAGTGCTCCATACTGTATAATGGCCTCATATATTGCTCCATACTGTATAATGGCCCCATATATTGCTCCATACTGTATAGTGGCTCCATACATTGCTCCATGCTGTAATGGCCTCATAGATTGCTCCATGCCGTAATGGCCCTATAGATTGCGCCATACTGTAATGGCCCTATAGATTGCTCCATAAGTATAATGGCCCCATAGATTGCTCCATGCTGTAATGGCCCCATAGATTGCTCCATGCTGTAATGGCCCCATAGATTGCTCCATGCTGTAATGGCCCCATAGATTGCTCCATCCTGTAATGGCCCCATAGATTGCTCCATGCTGTATAATGGCCTCATAGATTGCTCCATGCTGTAATGGCCCCATAGATTGCTCCATGCTGTAATGGCCCCATAGATTGCTCCATAAGTATAATGGCCCTATAGATTGCTCCATGCTCTAATGGCCCTATAGATTGCTCCATGCTGTAATGGCCCTATAGATTGCTCCATGCGTATAATGGCCCCATAGATTGCTCCATGCTGTAATGGCCCCATAGATTGCTCCATGCTGTAATGGCCCGATAGATTGCTCAATGCTGTAATGGGCCCCATAGATTGCTCCATGCTGTAATGGGCCCCATAGATTGATCCATAAGTATAATGGCCCCATAGATTGCTCCATGCTGTAATGGCCCTATAGATTGCGCCATACTGTATAATGGCCCCATAGATTGCTCCATACTGCATAATGACCCCATAGATTGCTCCATACTGCATAATGACCCCATAGATTGCTCCATACTGCATAATGGCCCCATAGATTGCTCCATACTGTATAATGGCCCCATAGATTGCTCCATACTGTATAATGGCCCCATAGATTGTTCCATGCTGCATAATGGCCCTATAGCTTGCTCCATGCTGTAATGGCCCTATAGCTTGCTCCATGCTGTAATGGCCCTATAGCTTGCTCCATGCTGTATAATGGCCCTATAGCTTGCGCCATACTGTATAATGGCCCCATAGATTGCTCCATACTGCATAATGACCCCATAGATTGCTCCATACTGCATAATGACCCCATAGATTGCTCCATGCTGTATAATGGCCCTATAGATTGCTCCATAAGTATAATAGCCCCATAGATTGCTCCATGCGGTAATGGCCCCATACATTGCGCCATGCTGTAATGGCCCCATAGATTGCGCCATGCTGTATAATGGCCCCATAGATTGATCCATGCTGTATAATGGCCCCATAGATTGCTCCATGCTGTATAATGGCCCCACACATTGCTCCATGCTGTAATGGTCCAATAGATTGCTCCATGCTGTAATGGCCCTATAGATAGCTCCATGCTGTATAATGGCCCCATAGATTGCTCCATGCTGTAATGGCCCTATAGATTGCTCCATGCTTTATAATGGCCCCATAGATTGCCCCATGCTGTATAATGGCCCAATAGATTGCTCCCTGCTGTATAATGGCCCCATAGATTGCTCCCTGCTGTATAATGGTCCCATAGATTGCTCCCTGCTGTATAATGGTCCCATAGATTGCTCCCTGCTGTATAATGGTCCCATAGATTGCTGCATGCTGTAATGGCCCTATAGATTGCTCCATAAGTATAATGGCCCCATAGATTGCTCCCTTCTGTATAATGGCCCTATAGATTGCTCCATAAGTATAATGGCCCCATAGATTGCTCCATACTGTATAATGGCCCTATAGATTGCTCCATGCTGTATAATGGCCCAATAGATTGCTCCATAAGGATAATGGCCCCATAGTTTGCTCCATGCTGTATAATGGCCCCATAGATTACCCCATGCTGTATAATGGCCCCATAGATTGCTCCATGCTGTATAATGGCCCCATAGATTGCGCCATGGTGTAATGGCCCCATAGATTGCTCCATAAGTACAATGGCCCTACAGATTGCTCCATGAGTGTAATGGCCCTATAGATTGCTCCATAAGTATAATGGCCCCATAGATTGCTCCATGCGGTAATGGCCCCATAAATTGCGCCATGCTGTAATGGCCCCATAGATTGCTCCATAAGTATAATGGCCCCATAGATTGCTCCATGCTGTACAATGGCCCCATAGATTGCGTCATGCTGTAATGGCCCCATAGATTGCTCCATAAGTATAATGGCCCCATAGATTGCTCCATAAGTATAATGGCCCTATAGATTGCTCCATAAGTATAATGGCCCTATAGATTGCTCCATAAGTATAATGGCCCCATAGATTGCTCCATGCTGTATAATGGCTCCATGCTGTATAATGGCCCCATAGATTGCTCCATGCTGCAATGGCCCTATAGATTGCTCCATGCTGTAATGGCCCTATAGATTGCTCCATGCTGTAATGGTCCCATAGATTGCTCCATGCTGTATAATGGCCCAAAGATTGCTCCATCCTGTATAATGGCCCCATAGATTGCGCCATGCTGTATAATGGCCCCATAGATTGCGCCATGCTGTATAATGGCCCCATAGATTGCTCCATGCTGTATAATGGCCCCATAGAGTGCTCCATGCTGTAATGGTCCCATCGATTGCTCCATAAGTATAATGGCCCCATAGATTGCTCCATGATGTAATGGCCCTATAGATTGCTCCATACTGTATAATGGCCCTATAGATTGCTCCATGCTGTATAATGGCCCCATAGATTGCTCCATAAGTATAATGGCCCTATAGATTGCTCCATGCTCTAATGGCCCTATAGATTGCTCCATGCTGTAATGGCCCTATAGATTGCTCCATGCGTATAATGGCCCCATAGATTGCTCCATGCGTATAATGGCCCCATAGATTGCTCCATGCTGTAATGGCCCCATAGATTGCTCCATGCTGTAATGGCCCCATAGATTGCTCCATGCTGTAATGGGCCCCATAGATTGATCCATAAGTATAATGGCCCCATAGATTGCTCCATGCTGTAATGGCCCTATAGATTGCGCCATACTGTATAATGGCCCCATAGATTGCTCCATACTGCATAATGACCCCATAGATTGCTCCATGCTGTATAATGGCCCTATAGATTGCTCCATACTGTATAATGGCCCCATAGATTGCTCCATAATGTATAATGGCCCCATAGATTGCTCCATACTGTATAATGGCCCCATAGATTGTTCCATGCTGCATAATGGCCCTATAGCTTGCTCCATGCTGTAATGGCCCTATAGCTTGCTCCATGCTGTAATGGCCCTATAGCTTGCTCCATGCTGTATAATGGCCCTATAGCTTGCGCCATACTGTATAATGGCCCCATAGATTGCTCCATACTGCATAATGACCCCATAGATTGCTCCATACTGCATAATGACCCCATAGATTGCTCCATGCTGTATAATGGCCCTATAGATTGCTCCATAAGTATAATAGCCCCATAGATTGCTCCATGCGGTAATGGCCCCATACATTGCGCCATGCTGTAATGGCCCCATAGATTGCGCCATGCTGTATAATGGCCCCATAGATTGATCCATGCTGTATAATGGCCCCATAGATTGCTCCATGCTGTATAATGGCCCCACACATTGCTCCATGCTGTAATGGTCCAATAGATTGCTCCATGCTGTAATGGCCCTATAGATAGCTCCATGCTGTATAATGGCCCCATAGATTGCTCCATGCTGTAATGGCCCTATAGATTGCTCCATGCTGCATAATGGCCCCATAGATTTCTCCATAAGTATAATGGCCCTATAGATTGCTCCAAAAGTATAATGGCTGCATAGATTACTCCATGCTGTAATGGCCCTATAGATTGCTCCATGCTTTATAATGGCCCCATAGATTGCCCCATGCTGTATAATGGCCCAATAGATTGCTCCCTGCTGTATAATGGCCCCATAGATTGCTCCCTGCTGTATAATGGTCCCATAGATTGCTCCCTGCTGTATAATGGTCCCATAGATTGCTGCATGCTGTAATGGCCCTATAGATTGCTCCATAAGTATAATGGCCCCATAGATTGCTCCCTTCTGTATAATGGCCCTATAGATTGCTCCATGCTGTAATGGCCCTATAGATTGCTCCATAAGTATAATGGCCCTATAGATTGCTCCATACTGTATAATGGCCCTATAGATTGCTCCATGCTGTATAATGGCCCAATAGATTGCTCCATAAGGATAATGGCCCCATAGATTGCTCCATGCTGTATAATGGCCCCATAGATTACCCCATGCTGTATAATGGCCCCATAGATTGCTCCATGCTGTATAATGGCCCCATAGATTGCGCCATGGTGTAATGGCCCCATAGATTGCTCCATAAGTACAATGGCCCTACAGATTGCTCCATGAGTCTAATGGCCCTATAGATTGCTCCATAAGTATAATGGCCCCATAGATTGCTCCATGCGGTAATGGCCCCATAAATTGCGCCATGCTGTAATGGCCCCATAGATTGCTCCATAAGTATAATGGCCCCATAGATTGCTCCATAAGTATAATGGCCCCATAGATTGCTCCATGCTGTACAATGGCCCCATAGATTGCGTCATGCTGTAATGGCCCCATAGATTGCTCCATAAGTATAATGGCCCCATAGATTGCTCCATAAGTATAATGGCCCTATAGATTGCTCCATAAGTATAATGGCCCTATAGATTGCTCCATAAGTATAATGGCCCCATAGATTGCTCCATGCTGTATAATGGCTCCATGCTGTATAATGGCCCCATAGATTGCTCCATGCTGTAATGGCCCTATAGATTGCTCCATGCTGTAATGGTCCCATAGATTGCTCCATGCTGTATAATGGCCCAAAGATTGCTCCATCCTGTATAATGGCCCCATAGATTGCGCCATGCTGTATAATGGCCCCATAGATTGCGCCATGCTGTATAATGGCCCCATAGATTGCTCCATGCTGTATAATGGCCCCATAGAGTGCTCCATGCTGTAATGGTCCCATCGATTGCTCCATAAGTATAATGGCCCCATAGATTGCTCCATGATGTAATGGCCCTATAGATTGCTCCATACTGTATAATGGCCCTATAGATTGCTCCATGCTGTATAATGGCCCCATAGATTGCTCCATAAGTATAATGGCCCCATAGATTGCTCCATGATGTAATGGCCCCATAGATTGCTCCATAAGTATAATGGCCCCATAGATTGCTCCATGATGTAATGGCCCTATAGATTGCTCCATGCTGTATAATGGCCCCATAGATTGCTCCACGCTGTAATGGCCCCATAGATTGCTCCATAAGTATAATGGCCCTATAGATTGCTCCATGCTGTAATGGCCCTATAGATTGCTTCATGCTGCATAATGGCCCCACAGATTGCTCCATACTGCATAATGGCTCCATAGATTGCTCCATACTGTATAATGGCCCCATTGATTTCTCCATAAGTATAATGACCCTATAGATTGCTCCATGAGTCTAATGGCCCTATAGATTGCTCCATAAGTATAATAGCCCCATAGATTGCTCCATGCAGTAATGGCCCCATAGATTGGGCCATGCTGTAACGGCCCCATAGATTGCTCCATAAGTATAATGGCCCCATAGATAGCTCCATAAGTATAATGGCCCCATAGATTGCTCCATAAGTATAATGGCCCCATAGATTGCTCCATGCTGTATAATGGCCCCATAGATTGCGCCATGCTGTAATGGCCCCATAGATTGCTCCATGCTTTATAATGGCCCCATAGATTGCTCCATGCTGTATAATGGCCCCATAGATTGCTCCATGCTGTATAATGGGCCCATAGATTGCTCCATGCTGTAATGGCGCTATAGATTGCTCCATGCTGTATAATGGCCCCATAGATTGCTCCCTGCTGTATAATGGCCCCATAGATTGCTCCCTGCTGTATAATGGCCCTATAGATTGCTCCAAAAGTATAATGGCTGCATAGATTACTCCATGCTGTAATGGCCCTATAGATTGCTCCATGCTTTATAATGGCCCCATAGATTGCCCCATGCTGTATAATGGCCCCATAGATTGCTCCCTGCTGTATAATGGCCCCATAGATTGCTCCCTGCTGTATAATGGCCCCATAGATTGCTGCATGCTGTAATGGCCCTATAGATTGCTCCATAAGTATAATGGCCCCATAGATTGCTCCATACTGTAATGGCCCAATAGATTGCTCCATAAGGATAATGGCCCCATAGATTGCTCCATGCTGTATAATGGCCCCATAGATTACCCCATGCTGTATAATGGCCCCATAGATTGCTCCATGCTGTATAATGGCCCCATAGATTGCGCCATGCTGTAATGGCTCCATAGATTGCTCCATAAGTATAATGGCCATACAGATTGCTCCATGAGTCTAATGGCCCTATAGATTGCTCCATAAGTATAATGGCCCCATAGATTGCTCCATGCGGTAATGGCCCCATAAATTGCGCCATGCTGTAATGGCCCCATAGATTGCTCCATAAGTATAATGGCCCTATAGATTGCTCCATAAGTATAATGGCCCTATAGATTGCTCCATAAGTATAATGGCCCTATAGATTGCTCCATAAGTATAATGGCCCTATAGATTGCTCCATAAGTATAATGGCCCCATAGATTGCTCCATAAGTATAATGGCCCCATAGATTGCTCCATGCTGTATAATGGCCCCATAGATTGCTCCATGCTGTAATGGCCCTATAGATTGCTCCATGCTGTAATGGTCCCATAGATTGCTCCATGCTGTATAATGGCCCCATAGATTGCTCCATCCTGTATAATGGCCCCATAGATTGCGCCATGCTGTATAATGGCCCCATAGATTGCGCCATGCTGTATAATGGCCCCATAGATTGCTCCATGCTGTATAATGGCCCCATAGAGTGCTCCATGCTGTAATGGTCCCATCGATTGCTCCATAAGTATAATGGCCCCATAGATTGCTCCATGATGTAATGGCCCTATAGATTGCTCCATACTGTATAATGGCCCCATAGATTGCTCCATGATGTAATGGCCCTATAGATTGCTCCATGCTGTATAATGGCCCCATAGATTGCTCCATAAGTATAATGGCCCCATAGATTGCTCCGTGCTGTATAATGGCCCCATAGATTGCCCCATGCTGTATAATGGCCCCATAGATTGCTCCATGCTGTATAATGGCCCCATAGATTGCTCCATGCTGTATAATGGCCCCATAGATTGCTCCATAAGTATAATGGCCCCATAGATTGCTCCATGCTGTAATGGCCCTATAGATTGCTTCATGCTGCATAATGGCCCCACAGATTGCTCCATACTGCATAATGGCTCCATAGATTGCTCCATAAGTATAATGACCCTATAGATTGCTCCATGAGTCTAATGGCCCTATAGATTGCTCCATAAGTATAATAGCCCCATAGATTGCTCCATGCGGTAATGGCCCCATAGATTGGGCCATGCTGTAACGGCCCCATAGATTGCTCCATAAGTATAATGGCCCCATAGATTGCTCCATAAGTATAATGGCCCTATAGATTGCTCCATAAGTATAATGGCCCCATAGATTGTTCCATGCTGTATAATGGCCCCATAGATTGCTCCATAAGTATAATGGCCCCATAGATTGCTCCATAAGTATAATGGCCCCATAGATTGCTCCATGCTGTATAATGGCCCCATAGATTGCGCCATGCTGTAATGGCCCCATAGATTGCTCCATGCTGTATAATGGCCCCATAGATTGCTCCATGCTGTATAATGGCCCCATAGATTGCTCCATACTGTATAATGGCCCCATAGATTGCTCCATGCTGTATAATGGGCCCATAGATTGCTCCATGCTGCATAATGGCTCCATAGATTGCTCCATAAGTATAATGGCCCCATAGATTGCTCCATAAGTATAATGGCCCCATAGATTGCTCCATAAGTATAATGGCCCCATAGATTGCTCCATGCTGTATAATGGCCCCATAGATTGCGCCATGCTGTAATGGCCCCATAGATTGCTCCATAAGTATAATGGCCCCATAGATTGCTCCATGCTGTATAATGGCCCCATAGATTGCTCCATACTGTATAATGGCCCCATAGATTGCTCCATGCTGTATAATGGGCCCATAGATTGCTCCATGCTGCATAATGGCTCCATAGATTGCTCCATACTGTATAATGGCCAGATAGATTGCTCCATAAGTATAATGGCCCTATAGATTGCTCCATAAGTATAATGGCCCTATAGATTGCTCCATAAGTATAATGGCCCCATAGATTGCTCCATGCTGTAATGGCCCCATAGATTGCTCCATGCTGTATAATGGCCCCATAGATTGCTCCATGCTGTATAATGGCCCCATAGATTGCTCCATACTGTATAATGGCTCCATAGATTGTTCCATGCTGTATAATGGCCCCATAGATTGCTGCATGCTGTAATGGCCCTATAGATTGCTCCATAAGTATAATGGCCCCATAGATTGCTCCCTACTGTATAATGGCCCCATAGATTGCTCCATGCTGTAATGGCCCTATAGATTGCTCCATAAGTATAATGGCCCCATAGATTGCTCCATGCTGTAATGGCCCTATAGATTGCTCCATAAGGATAATGGCCCCATAGATTGCTCCATGCTGTATAATGGCCCCATAGATTGGGCCATGCTGTAACGGCCCCATAGATTGCTCCATAAGTATAATGGCCCCATAGATTGCTCCATAAGTATAATGGCCCTATAGATTGCTCCATAAGTATAATGGCCCTATAGATTGCTCCATAAGTATAATGGCCCCATAGATTGTTCCATGCTGTATAATGGCCCCATAGATTGCTCCATAAGTATAATAGCCCCATAGATTGCTCCATGCTGTATAATGGCCCCATAGATTGCTGCATGCTGTAATGGCCCTATAGATTGCTCCATAAGTATAATGGCCCCATAGATTGCTCCATGCTGTAATGGCCCCATAGATTGCTCCATGCTGTATAATGGCCCCATAGATTGCTCCATGCTGTATAATGGCCCCATAGATTGCTCCCTACTGTATAATGGCTCCATAGATTGTTCCATGCTGTATAATGGCCCCATAGATTGCTGCATGCTGTAATGGCCCTATAGATTGCTCCATAAGTATAATGGCCCCATAGATTGCTCCCTACTGTATAATGGCCCCATAGATTGCTCCATACTGTAATGGCCCTATAGATTGCTCCATAAGTATAATGGCCCCATAGATTGCTCCATGCTGTAATGGCCCTATAGATTGCTCCATAAGGATAATGGCCCCATAGATTGCTCCATGCTGTATAATGGCCCCATAGATTGGGCCATGCTGTAACGGCCCCATAGATTGCTCCATAAGTATAATGGCCCCATAGATTGCTCCATAAGTATAATGGCCCTATAGATTGCTCCATAAGTATAATGGCCCTATAGATTGCTCCATAAGTATAATGGCCCCATAGATTGTTCCATGCTGTATAATGGCCCCATAGATTGCTCCATAAGTATAATAGCCCCATAGATTGCTCCATGCTGTATAATGGCCCCATAGATTGCTGCATGCTGTAATGGCCCTATAGATTGCTCCATAAGTATAATGGCCCTATAGATTGCTCCATAAGTATAATGGCCCTATAGATTGCTCCATAAGTATAATGGCCCCATAGATTGCTCCATAAGTATAATGGCCCCATAGATTGCTCCATAAGTATAATGGCCCCATAGATTGCTCCATGCTGTATAATGGCCCCATAGATTGCTCCATGCTGTATAATGGCCCCATAGATTGCGCCATGCTGTAATGGCCCCATAGATTGCTCCATAAGTATAATGGCCCCATAGATTGCTCCATGCTGTATAATGGCCCCATAGATTGCTCCATACTGTATAATGGCCCCATAGATTGCTCCATGCTGTATAATGGGCCCATAGATTGCTCCATGCTGCATAATGGCTCCATAGATTGCTCCATACTGTATAATGGCCCTATAGATTGCTCCATAAGTATAATGGCCCTATAGATTGCTCCATAAGTATAATGGCCCTATAGATTGCTCCATAAGTATAATGGCCCCATAGATTGCTCCATGCTGTAATGGCCCTAAAGATTGCTCCATGCTGTATAATGGCCCCATAGATTGCTCCATGCTGTATAATGGCCCCATAGATTGCTCCATGCTGTATAATGGCCCCATAGATTGCTCCATGCTGTATAATGGCTCCATAGATGGTTCCATGCTGTATAATGGCCCCATAGATTGCTGCATGCTGTAATGGCCCTATAGATTGCTCCATAAGTATAATGGCCCCATAGATTGCTCCCTACTGTATAATGGCCCCATAGATTGCTCCATGCTGTAATGGCCCTATAGATTGCTCCATAAGTATAATGGCCCCATAGATTGCTCCATGCTGTAATGGCCCTATAGATTGCTCCATAAGGATAATGGCCCCATAGATTGCTCCATGCTGTATAATGGCCCCATAGATTAACCCATGCTGTATAATGGCCCGATAGATTGGTCCCTACTGTATAATGGCCCCATAGATTGCGCCATGCTGTAATGGCCCCATAAATTGCTCCATAAGTATAATGGCCCCATAGATTGCTCCATGCTGTACAATGGCCCCATAGATTGCGTCATGCTGTAATGGCCCCATAGATTGCTCCATAAGTATAATGGCCCCATAGATTGCTCCATGCTGTACAATGGCCCCATAGATTGCTCCATGCTGTAATGGCCCTATAGATTGCTCCATAAGTATAGTGGCCCCATAGATTGCTCCATGCTGTATAGTGGCCCCATAGATTGCGCCATGCTGTAATGGCCCCATAGATTGCTCCATAAGTATAATAGCCCCATAGATTGCTCCATGCGGTAATGGCCCCATAGATTGCGCCATGCTGTAATGGCCTCATAGATTGCTCCATAAGTATAATGGCCCCATAGATTGCTCCATGCTGTAATGGCGCTATAGATTGCTCCATAAATATAATGGGCCCATAGATTGCTCCATGCTGTATAATGGCCCCATAGATTGCTCCATGCTGTATAATGGCCCCACACATTGCTCCATGCTGTAATGGTCCCATAGATTGCTCCATAAGTATAATGACCCCATAGATTGCTCCATGCTGTAATGGCCCTATACATTGCTCCATGCTGTAATGGCCCTATAGATAGCTCCATGCTGTAATGGCCCTATAGATAGCTCCATGCTGTAATGGCCCTATAGATAGCTCCATGCTGTAATGGCCCTATAGATGGCTCCATGCTGTATAATGGCCCCATAGATGGCTCCATGCTGTATAATGGCCCCATAGATTGCTCCATGCTGTAATGGCCCTATACATTGCTCCATGCTGTAATGGCCCTATAGATGGCTCCATGCTGTATAATGGCCCCATAGATTGCTCCATGCTGTAATGGCCCTATATATTGCTCCATGCTGTATAATGGCCCCATAGATTGCTCCATGCTGTATAATGGCCCCATAGATTGCTCCATGCTGTATAATGGCCCCATAGATTGCTCCATGCTGTATAATGGCCCCATAGATTGCTCCATGCTGTATAATGGCCCCATAGATTGCACCATGCTGTAATGGCCCTAGAGATTGCTCCATGCTGCATAATGGCCCCATAGATTGCTCCATACTGCATAATGGCTCCATAGATTGCTCCATACTGTATAATGGCCCCATAGATTTCTCCATAATTATAATGGCCCTATAGATTTCTCCATAAGTATAATGGCTGCATAGATTACTCCATGCTGTATAATGGCCCCATAGATTGCTCCATAAGTATATTGGCCCCATAGATTGCTCCATAAGTATAATGGCCCCATAGATTGCTCCATGCTGTATAATGGCCCCATAGATTGCGCCATGCTGTAATGGCCCCATAGATTGCTCCATAAGTATAATGGCCCCATAGATTGCTCCATGCTGTATAATGGCCCCATAGATTGCTCCATACTGTATAATGGCCCCATAGATTGCTCCATGCTGTATAATGGGCCCATAGATTGCTCCATGCTGCATAATGGCTCCATAGATTGCTCCATAAGTATAATGGCCCCATAGATTGCTCCATAAGTATAATGGCCCCATAGATTGCTCCATAAGTATAATGGCCCCATAGATTGCTCCATGCTGTATAATGGCCCCATAGATTGCGCCATGCTGTAATGGCCCCATAGATTGCTCCATAAGTATAATGGCCCCATAGATTGCTCCATGCTGTATAATGGCCCCATAGATTGCTCCATACTGTATAATGGCCCCATAGATTGCTCCATGCTGTATAATGGGCCCATAGATTGCTCCATGCTGCATAATGGCTCCATAGATTGCTCCATACTGTATAATGGCCAGATAGATTGCTCCATAAGTATAATAGCCCTATAGATTGCTCCATAAGTATAATGGCCCTATAGATTGCTCCATAAGTATAATGGCCCCATAGATTGCTCCATGCTGTAATGGCCCCATAGATTGCTCCATGCTGTATAATGGCCCCATAGATTGCTCCATGCTGTATAATGGCCCTATAGATTGCTCCATACTGTATAATGGCTCCATAGATTGTTCCATGCTGTATAATGGCCCCATAGATTGCTGCATGCTGTAATGGCCCTATAGATTGCTCCATAAGTATAATGGCCCCATAGATTGCTCCCTACTGTATAATGGCCCCATAGATTGCTCCATGCTGTAATGGCCCTATAGATTGCTCCATAAGTATAATGGCCCCATAGATGGCTCCATGCTGTAATGGCCCTATAGATTGCTCCATAAGGATAATGGCCCCATAGATTGCTCCATGCTGTATAATGGCCCCATAGATTGGGCCATGCTGTAACGGCCCCATAGATTGCTCCATAAGTATAATGGCCCCATAGATTGCTCCATAAGTATAATGGCCCTATAGATTGCTCCATAAGTATAATGGCCCCATAGATTGTTCCATGCTGTATAATGGCCCCATAGATTGCTTCATAAGTATAATAGCCCCATAGATTGCTCCATGCTGTATAATGGCCCCATAGATTGCTGCATGCTGTAATGGCCCTATAGATTGCTCCATAAGTATAATGGCCCTATAGATTGCTCCATAAGTATAATGGCCCCATAGATTGATCCATGCTGTATAATGGCCCCATAGATTGCTCCATAAGTATAATGGCCCCATAGATTGCTCCATAAGTATAATGGCCCCATAGATTGCTCCATGTTGTATAATGGCCCCATAGATTGCTCCATGCTGTATAATGGCCCCATAGATTGCGCCATGCTGTAATGGCCCCATAGATTGCTCCATAAGTATAATGGCCCCATAGATTGCTCCATGCTGTATAATGGCCCCATAGATTGCTCCATACTGTATAATGGCCCCATAGATTGCTCCATGCTGTATAATGGGCCCATAGATTGCTCCATGCTGCATAATGGCTCCATAGATTGCTCCATACTGTATAATGGCCAGATAGATTGCTCCATAAGTATAATAGCCCTATAGATTGCTCCATAAGTATAATGGCCCTATAGATTGCTCCATAAGTATAATGGCCCCATAGATTGCTCCATGCTGTAATGGCCCCATAGATTGCTCCATGCTGTATAATGGCCCCATAGATTGCTCCATGCTGTATAATGGCCCTATAGATTGCTCCATACTGTATAATGGCTCCATAGATTGTTCCATGCTGTATAATGGCCCCATAGATTGCTGCATGCTGTAATGGCCCTATAGATTGCTCCATAAGTATAATGGCCCCATAGATTGCTCCCTACTGTATAATGGCCCCATAGATTGCTCCATGCTGTAATGGCCCTATAGATTGCTCCATAAGTATAATGGCCCCATAGATGGCTCCATGCTGTAATGGCCCTATAGATTGCTCCATAAGGATAATGGCCCCATAGATTGCTCCATGCTGTATAATGGCCCCATAGATTGGGCCATGCTGTAACGGCCCCATAGATTGCTCCATAAGTATAATGGCCCCATAGATTGCTCCATAAGTATAATGGCCCTATAGATTGCTCCATAAGTATAATGGCCCCATAGATTGTTCCATGCTGTATAATGGCCCCATAGATTGCTTCATAAGTATAATAGCCCCATAGATTGCTCCATGCTGTATAATGGCCCCATAGATTGCTGCATGCTGTAATGGCCCTATAGATTGCTCCATAAGTATAATGGCCCTATAGATTGCTCCATAAGTATAATGGCCCCATAGATTGATCCATGCTGTATAATGGCCCCATAGATTGCTCCATAAGTATAATGGCCCCATAGATTGCTCCATAAGTATAATGGCCCCATAGATTGCTCCATGTTGTATAATGGCCCCATAGATTGCTCCATGCTGTATAATGGCCCCATAGATTGCGCCATGCTGTAATGGCCCCATAGATTGCTCCATAAGTATAATGGCCCCATAGATTGCTCCATGCTGTATAATGGCCCCATAGATTGCTCCATACTGTATAATGGCCCCATAGATTGCTCCATGCTGTATAATGGGCCCATAGATTGCTCCATACTGTATAATGGCCCTATAGATTGCTCCATAAGTATAATGGCCCTATAGATTGCTCCATAAGTATAATGGCCCTATAGATTGCTCCATAAGTATAATGGCCCCATAGATTGCTCCATGCTGTAATGGCCCTATAGATTGCTCCATAAGTATAATGGCCCTATAGATTGCTCCATAAGTATAATGGCCCCATAGATTGCTCCATACTGTATAATGGCCCCATAGATTGCTCCATAAGTATAATGGCCCTATAGATTGCTCCATAAGTATAATGGCCCCATAGATTGCTCCATGCTGTATAATGGCCCCATAGATTGCTCCATGCTGTATAATGGCCCCATAGATTGCTCCATGCTGTATAATGGCCCCATAGATTGCTCCATACTGTATAATGGCTCCATAGATGGTTCCATGCTGTATAATGGCCCCATAGATTGCTCCATGCTGTAATGGCCCTATAGATTGCTCCATAAGTATAATGGCCCCATAGATTGCTCCCTACTGTATAATGGCCCCATAGATTGCTCCATGCTGTAATGGCCCTATAGATTGCTCCATAAGTATAATGGCCCCATAGATTGCTCCATGCTGTAATGGCCCTATAGATTGCTCCATAAGGATAATGGCCCCATAGATTGCTACATGCTGTATAATGGCCCCATAGATTAACCCATGCTGTATAATGGCCCTATAGATTGGTCCCTACTGTATAATGGCCCCATAGATTGCGCCATGCTGTAATGGCCCCATAAATTGCTCCATAAGTATAATGGCCCCATAGATTGCTCCATGCTGTACAATGGCCCCATAGATTGCGTCATGCTGTAATGGCCCCATAGATTGCTCCATAAGTATAATGGCCCCATAGATTGCTCCATGCTGTACAATGGCCCCATAGATTGCTCCATGCTGTAATGGCCCTATAGATTGCTCCATAAGTATAATGGCCCCATAGATTGCTCCATGCTGTATAGTGGCCCCATAGATTGCGCCATGATGTAATGGCCCCATAGATTGCTCCATAAGTATAATAGCCCCATAGATTGCTCCATGCGGTAATGGCCCCATAGATTGCGCCATGCTGTAATGGCCTCATAGATTGCTCCATAAGTATAATGGCCCCATAGATTGCTCCATGCTGTAATGGCGCTATAGATTGCTCCATAAATATAATGGGCCCATAGATTGCTCCATGCTGTATAATGGCCCCATAGATTGCTCCATGCTGTATAATGGCCCCATAGATTGCTCCATGCTGTATAATGGCCCCACACATTGCTCCATGCTGTAATGGTCCCATAGATTGCTCCATAAGTATAATGACCCCATAGATTGCTCCATGCTGTAATGGCCCTATACATTGCTCCATGCTGTAATGGCCCTATAGATAGCTCCATGCTGTAATGGCCCTATAGATAGCTCCATGTTGTAATGGCCCTATAGATGGCTCCATGCTGTATAATGGCCCCATAGATGGCTCCATGCTGTATAATGGCCCCATAGATTGCTCCATGCTGTAATGGCCCTATACATTGCTCCATGCTGTAATGGCCCTATAGATGGCTCCATGCTGTATAATGGCCCCATAGATGGCTCCATGCTGTATAATGGCCCTATAGATTGCTCCATGCTGTATAATGGCCCCATAGATTGCTCCATGCTGTATAATGGCCCCATAGATTGCTCCATGCTGTATAATGGCCCCATAGATTGCTCCATGCTGTATAATGGCCCCATAGATTGCTCCATGCTGTATAATGGCCCCATAGATTGCTCCATGCTGTATAATGGCCCCATAGATTGCTCCATGCTGTATAATGGCCCCATAGATTGCACCATGCTGTAATGGCCCTAGAGATTGCTCCATGCTGCATAATGGCCCCATAGATTGCTCCATACTGCATAATGGCCCCATAGATTTCTCCATAAGTATAATGGCCCTATAGATTTCTCCATAAGTATAATGGCTGCATAGATTACTCCATGCTGTAATGGCCCTATAGATTGCTCCATGCTTTATAATGGCCCCATAGATTGCCCCATGCTGTATAATGGCCCCATAGATTGCTCCCTGCTGTATAATGGCCCCATAGATTGCTGCATGCTGTAATGGCCCTATAGATTGCTCCATAAGTATAATGGCCCCATAGATTGCTCCATGCTGTAATGGCCCTATAGATTGCTCCATAAGTATAATGGCCCCATAGATTGCTCCATACTGTAATGGCCCAATAGATTGCTCCATAGGGATAATGGCCCCATAGATTGCTCCATGCTGTATAATGGCCCCATAGATTGCCCCATGCTGTATAATGGCCCTATAGATTGCTCCATAAGTATAATGGCCCTATAGATTGCTCCATAAGTATAATGGCCCCATAGATTGCTCCATGCTGTATAATGGCCCCATAGATTGCTCCATGCTGTATAATGGCCCCATAGATTGCTCCCTACTGTAATGGCCCAATAGATTGCTCCATAGGGATAATGGCCCCATAGATTGCTCCATGCTGTATAATGGCCCCATAGATTGCTCCATGCTGTATAATGGCCCCATAGATTGCTCCATACTGTATAATGGCCCTATAGATTGCTCCATAAGTATAATGGCCCTATAGATTGCTCCATAAGTATAATGGCCCCATAGATTGCTCCATACTGTATAATGGCCCCATAGATTGCTCCATAAGTATAATGGCCCTATAGATTGCTCCATAAGTATAATGGCCCCATAGATTGCTCCATGCTGTATAATGGCCCCATAGATTGCTCCCTACTGTATAATGGCCCCATAGATTGCTCCATGCTGTAATGGCCCTATAGATTGCTCCATAAGTATAATGGCCCCATAGATTGCTCCATGCTGTAATGGCCCTATAGATTGCTCCATAAGGATAATGGCCCCATAGATTGCTCCATGCTGTATAATGGCCCCATAGATTAACCCATGCTGTATAATGGCCCTGTAGATTGGTCCCTACTGTATAATGGCCCTATAGATTGCTCCATGCTGTATAATGGCCCCATAGATTGCTCCATGCTGTACAATGGCCCCATAGATTGCGTCATGCTGTAATAGCCCCATAGATTGCTCCATAATTATAATGGCCCCATAGATTGCTCCATGCTGTACAATGGCCCCATAGATTGCTCCATGCTGTAATGGCCCTATAGATTGCTCCATAAGTATAATGGCCCCATAGATTGCTCCATGCTGTAATGGCCCCATAGATTGCTCCATAAGTATAATAGCCCCATAGATTGCTCCACGCGGTAATGGTCCCATAGATTGCGCCATGCTGTAATGGCCCCATAGATTGCTCCATAAGTATATTGGCCCCATAGATTGCTCCATGCTGTAATGGCGCTATAGATTGCTCCATAAATATAATGGGCCCATAGATTGCTCCATGCTGTATAATGGCCCCATAGATTGCTCCATGCTGTATAATGGCCCCACACATTGCTCCATGCTGTAATGGTCCCATAGATTGCTCCATGCTGTAATGGCCCTATAGATAGCTCCATGCTGTATAATGGCCCGATAGATTGCTCCATGCTGTAATGGCCCTATAGATTGCTCCATGCTGTATAATGGCCCCATAGATGGCTCCATGCTGTATAATGGCCCCATAGATTGCTCCATGCTGTAATGGCCCTATACATTGCTCCATGCTGTAATGGCCCTATAGATAGCTCCATGCTGTATAATGGCCCCATAGATTGCTCCATGCTGTAATGGCCCTATAGATTGCTCCATGCTGTATAATGGCCCCATAGAGGGCTCCATGCTGTATAATGGCCCCATAGATTGCCCCATGCTGTATAATGGCCCCATAGATTGCTCCATGCTGTATAATGGCCCCATAGATTGCTCCATGCTGTATAATGGCCCCATAGATTGCACCATGCTGTAATGGCCCTAGAGATTGCTCCATGCTGCATAATGGCCCCATAGATAGCTCCATGCTGTATAATGGCCCCATAGATTGCTCCATGCTGTATAATGGCCCCATAGATTGCTCCATGCTGTATAATGGCCCCATAGATTGCACCATGCTGTAATGGCCCTAGAGATTGCCCCATGCTGTATAATGGCCCCATAGATTGCTCCATGCTGTATAATGGCCCCATAGATTGCTCCATACTGTATAATGGCCCTATAGATTGCTCCATAAGTATAATGGCCCCATAGATTGCTCCATGCTGTATAATGGCCCCATAGATTGCTCCATACTGTATAATGGCCCTATAGATTGCTCCATAAGTATAATGGCCCTATAGATTGCTCCATAAGTATAATGGCCCTATAGATTGCTCCATAAGTATAATGGCCCCATAGATTGCTCCATGCTGTATAATGGCCCCATAGATTGCTCCCTACTGTATAATGGCCCCATAGATTGCTCCATGCTGTAATGGCCCTATAGATTGCTCCATAAGTATAATGGCCCCATAGATTGCTCCATGCTGTAATGGCCCTATAGATTGCTCCATAAGGATAATGGCCCCATAGATTGCTCCATGCTGTATAATGGCCTCATAGATTAACCCATGCTGTATAATGGCCCTATAGATTGGTCCCTACTGTATAATGGCCCTATAGATTGCTCCATGCTGTATAATGGCCCCATAGATTGCTCCATGCTGTACAATGGCCCCATAGATTGCGTCATGCTGTAATGGCCCCATAGATTGCTCCATAATTATAATGGCCCCATAGATTGCTCCATGCTGTACAATGGCCCCATAGATTGCTCCATGCTGTATAATGGCCCCATAGATTGCTCCATACTGTATAATGGCCCCATAGATTGCACCATGCTGTAATGGCCCTAGAGATTGCTCCATGCTGCATAATGGCCCCATAGATTGCTCCATACTGCATAATAAATGGATATGAATAGCGGTACCAGAGCGCCAATAACAGGGCAAAAATATTAAAAGGACTGATTTATTAATATACACACAACGCGTTTCGGTGGACACAGCCACCTTCATCAGGTGTGACAAGCAGCAAACAATTGATCCTTATATACATTTGACTAGGTATACAATTACTTAAAAGGGGCGGGGCCAGATACAGAGTAATACCTCTATATTAACCCCTTGAGTTCATATATGCTCAATAGAGTAAAAAGGATTGTTATAAAATAATGCCTAATGAAGCATATAGGGTTCTTATAAAAAGGATTCGCTGTAAAAAAACAACAACTTGTGAATCCTATAATCTTAATACTTCATAGGATATATTGTCATCTACCACCCTATATTTTAGATTATATAAAAAAATAATAATAATTTTTACATACAACATAAAACAATACATAAATATAAAGTATAAAATTACAATCAGTTTCTATCATTATAATTAGGAAAAGTAGACGAAGAAAGGAAAGAGAGAAAAAAAAAAAAAAAAAAAAAAATTCCAAAAAAAATCCCCCCCCCAAAAAAAAAAAATTTTTCAAAAAAAACAAAAATAAAAAAAAATAAAAAATTTTTCTTTAAATTTTTTTTTTTTTCTTTCTTTTTCCTTTTCTTCCCCTCTTTCTCCCTTCTCTCTCTCTCCTCCCTCCTCCCCTCCCTCTCTCCTTTCCCCTCTTCCCTCCTTCTCTCTCTCCTCCCCCCTCCTCCTCCATATAAAAGATATATATAATAAATTTGCTAAAATATGAAAACAATTATTTAAAAAGTTGTCTTCTCTATATTAAGGTTCAAACCTTCAGGAGACAAGGTTCCCATTTTGAAAATCCAATAATTTTCACGTGTAATGAGACGATTTAGTCTATCAGGGTGTGTATCAACTATATGATCAATGATAGTTAGTTTTAGGTTATTAGGATTTTTTTGATGTTCTTTTAAGAAATGATTAGAAACACTATGTAGGGGAAAGCCGTTTCTAATATTTTGGCGATGTTTATTTAATCTGGAGTGCATTTCCTGGATAGTGCGGCCAATGTATTGCAGGCCGCAGGTGCACTGGAGCAGATAGATCACATATGAGGACTGACATGTAAGTCTAAAGCGAATGGGATATATCTCTCCAGTGACCGCAGAGACGAATGTTTTGGCTCCGTTATCAATGGATTGACAGCATAAGCATTTAGGGACATTACATTTATAACATCCATTATTGCTAATAGGAACTGAATGGTTCGGTCTTCTACCAATTGTTGTATTGCTAGGGGCTATATAGTTTCCTAGATTTTTACTCCTCCGATATATGACATGAGGAAATTCCGGTAAATGACCAGTTAATATTGGATCATTACTTAAAATGAACCAGTATTTTTTTAATAAACTGGATAACACTTGCGTAGGTTTACCATAGGTAGTAATCAGATTTAAACTGAAATCGTTGTTTGGCTCTTGGCTGGTATTCTTGGATTTGTTGATACACAGGTTCTGTGATAGGGATCTAGTTTTGGAGAAAGCATCCTCTAATAATTTCCGGGGGTATCCCTTAGCTCTAAAACGTTTTTGTAAAACCTTAGATTCCAGAAAAAAATCCGAATCATGTGTACAATTTTTTCTGACACGCCAATATTGACCATATGGAATATTTCTAATCCAGCTGGGTAGATGGCCACTGTCAAATTCAAGATAGCTATTTACATCCACTTCCTTAAAGTGGGTAGATGTGGATATTTTACCCGAATTGTCTATATTTATCTGAAGGTCAAGATATTGAATATTACTCTCAGATATGGTAGAGGTAAAGGAAAGACCCCAGTCGTTAGAGTTTAATTCATCAATAAATTTGGCAGCCTCCACAGTATTTCCCCTCCATATAATAAACAGATCGTCTATAAAGCGGCGGTACATAACGATGGGTTTATCGGCGCCGAGGGATTGCGCGATGTGGATAGACTCGAATGCCCCCATATATAGATTTGCATAACTGGGGGCAAACCTCGTCCCCATCGCGCAGCCCCTCAGCTGCCGATACATCACCCCCTCAAAAGAAAATACATTGTTCTCAAGAATGAAAGTTATACCCCTCAATAAAAAGTTTTTTTGAGGATCTTGTAAGTTAGGGTCCTCATCTAGGAATTTTTTAATTGCCTGTAAACCCAATACATGTGTGATATTGGAATAAAGAGAGCTTATATCGAGTGTAATAAGAAGACAGCCTGGAAGAGGGGGTAATTCTCTCAATAGTCTAATTAAATGTGTGGAATCCTTTAAATGAGAATCTAGGGATAAAACGTACTTCTGTAAAAAAAGATCAATATAGTGGGATAAGTTGGATGTGATAGAATTAATACCAGAAATAATAGGACGTCCAGGGGGATTAAATTTATCTTTATGAATTTTGGGTAAAAAATAAAAATAAGGGACTTTGAATTTTTTAATGTCTAAAAAGGATTTTTCTTTTTTATTGAGGAAGCCAGCTGTAGAGGCCCCTGCTACAAGTCCTTTGTACTCCAAAAAAATGGTTACAGATGGGTCTGCTTCTAATTTCACGTAGTAGTTTGAGTCGTCTAAGATTCTGAGGCCCTCCTTGATGTACCAGCCTCTGTTCATTATCACAGTCCCCCCTCCCTTATCTGCTCTCTTTATAATTATTTCTTTATTATCCTGAAGGGTTTTTAATGCACATTTCTCCTGGTAGCTCAAGTTGTTCACTTTTTTAGAAATTGGGGGGAATGTCCTAAGGTCCCTCAAAATTAATTGTTGGAAAGTTTCAAGGTGTGAACCTTTGTGATGTAATGGATAAAAATTATTTTTCCCCTTCACATTTACATGAGTGAAAGGGTCCAGTAATGGGGGGCCTGGTATATTAGATTCTTGAATGGAGGGGGATACTGTTGAGCATGAACTAATAGGATGTGATTTTCTCTTATCTTCCAATAGAAAATGTCTTTTTAGTGTCAATTTCCTTATAAATTCATTTAAATCACAGAACAAAGTGAAATTATTAAATGGGACAGCTGGACAGAAAGATAATCCTCGACCTAACAAGGATCGTTCAGCTTCAGATAGCACATAGCTAGAAATATTAAAAATGCCCCCACAACCGATAGGGGTTTCTATCTGCAGGGAATTTGTATTCTGGTTCATTGGCAAGATTTCATTTTCTTTATATTTGGATTGTGTCTCAATTTCGGCATTTGGACTATTTTTGTTATTGAGGCCTCGGGTTTTTCCACTCCCTCTACATCCCCTAAATTTCTTTTTCGTTTTGGACAACGTCCGGGGACCACGTGAAAAAAATGTGTAATTTTCGTTTTATTAGTTTGAGATGCAACTGCATTCTGTGTTTGAGGATTTATCAAGATACTATTTTCATTCAAAATCGGAGATAATTCCAAGGATGTCATTCTGTTTATAGGGGGTTTTATGTGGTTTATACCACTTGTTTTATCAGAAGGTCTCCCTTGATTTAAAATATTCAGTGTATCCGCTATCGGGATCTGACCAGATGACTCCCCAGCAATAGGAGTCTGTATTGCACTAGAAAGCTCTGAGATATTAGATCCACTATGGGATATCTCCTGTGTGTTAATATGTAATGTGAAGTTCAGTTCATCAATATCTGCTACTTGTGTGGAAATAGTAGACGGATTAGCAATAGATTCTACATCTGCTGCTTGTGTGGATAAAATAGGTGGATCAGTAATCAGTATGGAGGGAGGAGTAATTTCCATACACATTCCCTCTATTATAAGGTCATTATTTTTTTCCAAATTAGAATTAAATGCAGTATTTTTCTTGTAATTATTGTTAATGGATAACTTCTTTTTATGAGTCTCATATATTGCTTGTTGTTTTTTATTCATAAAAAACTGTTTTTGAAAACTATTCACTTGTTTTGTATGGTTATCAGGATCATTGCTTAGAATAGGGGATGATGGATTATCCCTAGTTGTTCTCTGCATAGAGATGATGGGAACAGGTGAAATTTGAAGTGGTGATTGGATTTTTCTTTTTTAGAGTCTTTTATATCTCTTTCATATTTTTTGGCTTTTTTATTTATTAAATCATTTTCAAACTTAGCCAGTCTTAGTTTTACCTCATTATCTGTGGCAAAATATTCCGCAGATGAAGAAAAGAACTCCAAATCCCCTTTAATTTTAGCTATTGTTTCTAAAGCATGCATAGCCAGAGTATTCCTTTTATCAATCAACAATCTGATCAGTGTTGTTGAGCAATCAGAAATACACCTGTCCCATCTTTCAGTAAAAACAATATCCTGAGGAAAGGATGAGTTGAGATTCATTCTCAATCCCTTGGGTATTATGTTATCCTTAATGTAATGTTCTAAAAACATCGTGTCTACGTGATTAGTTATTTCTATTTTGCTATTATTTTCTAAGTTCAAAAACAGTCCACGTAACCTTTTTTGATCTGTATCATTCAGCATAGTTGGATTAGTATATATGCATCTGTCGCCATCTTTAGAGTCTTTACTAAGGGCTGTAATGATCAGAGATAATCTAAATTTCTCTCTATTGGTCACATAAAAGTCCATAATGATCCAGCAATTTAGATTTTAAAGTCTTAAACACAGTTCTTATCTGTTGACGATTCTGCAAGATTTTTCCGTCTCTCGATGTTGGTGAAGCTGGGCGTCCATCTCGGCGTTACATGCAACTAACCTGACCACGTGATCCACCACCGAGAGATCAGGATCTGTGAACGCCGCTGGAAATAGATGACAGCCACCAACAGAGCGGAGCTTGTGGAGCTTTACACTGGGGTTGTGCAGAGGTGCACAACTTCGTAAGGTTGGTAGCCATCCTCACACCCCTCTAACAATTGCAATACTGAGTCACCCATTGCGCCTTGTTCTCTCCTCTCTTTCCATACTGCATAATGGCTCCATAGATTGCTCCATACTGTATAATGGCCCCATAGATTTCTCCATAAGTATAATGGCCCTATAGATTTCTCCATAAGTATAATGGCTGCATAGATTACTCCATGCTGTAATGGCCCTATAGATTGCTCCATGCTTTATAATGGCCCCATAGATTGCCCCATGCTGTATAATGGCCCCATAGATTGCTCCCTGCTGTATAATGGCCCCATAGATTGCTCCATGCTGTAATGGCCCTATAGATGGCTCCATGCTGTATAATGGCCCCATAGATGGCTCCATGCTGTATAATGGCCCTATAGATTGCTCCATGCTGTATAATGGCCCCATAGATTGCTCCATGCTGTATAATGGCCCCATAGATTGCTCCATGCTGTATAATGGCCCCATAGATTGCTCCATGCTGTATAATGGCCCCATAGATTGCTCCATGCTGTATAATGGCCCCATAGATTGCTCCATGCTGTATAATGGCCCCATAGATTGCTCCATGCTGTATAATGGCCCCATAGATTGCACCATGCTGTAATGGCCCTAGAGATTGCTCCATGCTGCATAATGGCCCCATAGATTGCTCCATACTGCATAATGGCCCCATAGATTTCTCCATAAGTATAATGGCCCTATAGATTTCTCCATAAGTATAATGGCTGCATAGATTACTCCATGCTGTAATGGCCCTATAGATTGCTCCATGCTTTATAATGGCCCCATAGATTGCCCCATGCTGTATAATGGCCCCATAGATTGCTCCCTGCTGTATAATGGCCCCATAGATTGCTGCATGCTGTAATGGCCCTATAGATTGCTCCATAAGTATAATGGCCCCATAGATTGCTCCATGCTGTAATGGCCCTATAGATTGCTCCATAAGTATAATGGCCCCATAGATTGCTCCATACTGTAATGGCCCAATAGATTGCTCCATAGGGATAATGGCCCCATAGATTGCTCCATGCTGTATAATGGCCCCATAGATTGCCCCATGCTGTATAATGGCCCTATAGATTGCTCCATAAGTATAATGGCCCTATAGATTGCTCCATAAGTATAATGGCCCCATAGATTGCTCCATGCTGTATAATGGCCCCATAGATTGCTCCATGCTGTATAATGGCCCCATAGATTGCTCCCTACTGTAATGGCCCAATAGATTGCTCCATAGGGATAATGGCCCCATAGATTGCTCCATGCTGTATAATGGCCCCATAGATTGCTCCATGCTGTATAATGGCCCCATAGATTGCTCCATACTGTATAATGGCCCTATAGATTGCTCCATAAGTATAATGGCCCTATAGATTGCTCCATAAGTATAATGGCCCCATAGATTGCTCCATGCTGTATAATGGCCCCATAGATTGCTCCCTACTGTAATGGCCCAATAGATTGCTCCATAGGGATAATGGCCCCATAGATTGCTCCATGCTGTATAATGGCCCCATAGATTGCTCCATAAGTATAATGGCCCTATAGATTGCTCCATAAGTATAATGGCCCCATAGATTGCTCCATGCTGTATAATGGCCCCATAGATTGCTCCCTACTGTATAATGGCCCCATAGATTGCTCCATGCTGTAATGGCCCTATAGATTGCTCCATAAGTATAATGGCCCCATAGATTGCTCCATGCTGTAATGGCCCTATAGATTGCTCCATAAGGATAATGGCCCCATAGATTGCTCCATGCTGTATAATGGCCCCATAGATTAACCCATGCTGTATAATGGCCCTGTAGATTGGTCCCTACTGTATAATGGCCCTATAGATTGCTCCATGCTGTATAATGGCCCCATAGATTGCTCCATGCTGTACAATGGCCCCATAGATTGCGTCATGCTGTAATAGCCCCATAGATTGCTCCATAATTATAATGGCCCCATAGATTGCTCCATGCTGTACAATGGCCCCATAGATTGCTCCATGCTGTAATGGCCCTATAGATTGCTCCATAAGTATAATGGCCCCATAGATTGCTCCATGCTGTAATGGCCCCATAGATTGCTCCATAAGTATAATAGCCCCATAGATTGCTCCACGCGGTAATGGTCCCATAGATTGCGCCATGCTGTAATGGCCCCATAGATTGCTCCATAAGTATATTGGCCCCATAGATTGCTCCATGCTGTAATGGCGCTATAGATTGCTCCATAAATATAATGGGCCCATAGATTGCTCCATGCTGTATAATGGCCCCATAGATTGCTCCATGCTGTATAATGGCCCCACACATTGCTCCATGCTGTAATGGTCCCATAGATTGCTCCATGCTGTAATGGCCCTATAGATAGCTCCATGCTGTATAATGGCCCGATAGATTGCTCCATGCTGTAATGGCCCTATAGATTGCTCCATGCTGTATAATGGCCCCATAGATGGCTCCATGCTGTATAATGGCCCCATAGATTGCTCCATGCTGTAATGGCCCTATACATTGCTCCATGCTGTAATGGCCCTATAGATAGCTCCATGCTGTATAATGGCCCCATAGATTGCTCCATGCTGTAATGGCCCTATAGATTGCTCCATGCTGTATAATGGCCCCATAGAGGGCTCCATGCTGTATAATGGCCCCATAGATTGCCCCATGCTGTATAATGGCCCCATAGATTGCTCCATGCTGTATAATGGCCCCATAGATTGCTCCATGCTGTATAATGGCCCCATAGATTGCACCATGCTGTAATGGCCCTAGAGATTGCTCCATGCTGCATAATGGCCCCATAGATAGCTCCATGCTGTATAATGGCCCCATAGATTGCTCCATGCTGTATAATGGCCCCATAGATTGCTCCATGCTGTATAATGGCCCCATAGATTGCACCATGCTGTAATGGCCCTAGAGATTGCCCCATGCTGTATAATGGCCCCATAGATTGCTCCATGCTGTATAATGGCCCCATAGATTGCTCCATACTGTATAATGGCCCTATAGATTGCTCCATAAGTATAATGGCCCTATAGATTGCTCCATAAGTATAATGGCCCCATAGATTGCTCCATACTGTATAATGGCCCTATAGATTGCTCCATAAGTATAATGGCCCTATAGATTGCTCCATAAGTATAATGGCCCTATAGATTGCTCCATAAGTATAATGGCCCCATAGATTGCTCCATGCTGTATAATGGCCCCATAGATTGCTCCCTACTGTATAATGGCCCCATAGATTGCTCCATGCTGTAATGGCCCTATAGATTGCTCCATAAGTATAATGGCCCCATAGATTGCTCCATGCTGTAATGGCCCTATAGATTGCTCCATAAGGATAATGGCCCCATAGATTGCTCCATGCTGTATAATGGCCCCATAGATTAACCCATGCTGTATAATGGCCCTATAGATTGGTCCCTACTGTATAATGGCCCTATAGATTGCTCCATGCTGTATAATGGCCCTATAGATTGCTCCATGCTGTACAATGGCCCCATAGATTGCGTCATGCTGTAATGGCCCCATAGATTGCTCCATAATTATAATGGCCCCATAGATTGCTCCATGCTGTACAATGGCCCCATAGATTGCTCCATGCTGTATAATGGCCCCATAGATTGCTCCATACTGTATAATGGCCCCATAGATTGCACCATGCTGTAATGGCCCTAGAGATTGCTCCATGCTGCATAATGGCCCCATAGATTGCTCCATACTGCATAATAAATGGATATGAATAGCGGTACCAGAGCGCCAATAACAGGGCAAAAATATTAAAAGGACTGATTTATTAATATACACACAACGCGTTTCGGTGGACACAGCCACCTTCATCAGGTGTGACAAGCAGCAAACAATTGATCCTTATATACATTTGACTAGGTATACAATTACTTAAAAGGGGCGGGGCCAGATACAGAGTAATACCTCTATATTAACCCCTTGAGTTCATATATGCTCAATAGAGTAAAAAGGATTGTTATAAAATAATGCCTAATGAAGCATATAGGGTTCTTATAAAAAGGATTCGCTGTAAAAAAACAACAACTTGTGAATCCTATAATCTTAATACTTCATAGGATATATTGTCATCTACCACCCTATATTTTAGATTATATAAAAAAATAATAATAATTTTTACATACAACATAAAACAATACATAAATATAAAGTATAAAATTACAATCAGTTTCTATCATTATAATTAGGAAAAGTAGACGAAGAAAGGAAAGAGAGAAAAAAAAAAAAAAAAAAAAAAATTCCAAAAAAAATCCCCCCCCCAAAAAAAAAAAATTTTTCAAAAAAAACAAAAATAAAAAAAAATAAAAAATTTTTCTTTAAATTTTTTTTTTTTTCTTTCTTTTTCCTTTTCTTCCCCTCTTTCTCCCTTCTCTCTCTCTCCTCCCTCCTCCCCTCCCTCTCTCCTTTCCCCTCTTCCCTCCTTCTCTCTCTCCTCCCCCCTCCTCCTCCATATAAAAGATATATATAATAAATTTGCTAAAATATGAAAACAATTATTTAAAAAGTTGTCTTCTCTATATTAAGGTTCAAACCTTCAGGAGACAAGGTTCCCATTTTGAAAATCCAATAATTTTCACGTGTAATGAGACGATTTAGTCTATCAGGGTGTGTATCAACTATATGATCAATGATAGTTAGTTTTAGGTTATTAGGATTTTTTTGATGTTCTTTTAAGAAATGATTAGAAACACTATGTAGGGGAAAGCCGTTTCTAATATTTTGGCGATGTTTATTTAATCTGGAGTGCATTTCCTGGATAGTGCGGCCAATGTATTGCAGGCCGCAGGTGCACTGGAGCAGATAGATCACATATGAGGACTGACATGTAAGTCTAAAGCGAATGGGATATATCTCTCCAGTGACCGCAGAGACGAATGTTTTGGCTCCGTTATCAATGGATTGACAGCATAAGCATTTAGGGACATTACATTTATAACATCCATTATTGCTAATAGGAACTGAATGGTTCGGTCTTCTACCAATTGTTGTATTGCTAGGGGCTATATAGTTTCCTAGATTTTTACTCCTCCGATATATGACATGAGGAAATTCCGGTAAATGACCAGTTAATATTGGATCATTACTTAAAATGAACCAGTATTTTTTTAATAAACTGGATAACACTTGCGTAGGTTTACCATAGGTAGTAATCAGATTTAAACTGAAATCGTTGTTTGGCTCTTGGCTGGTATTCTTGGATTTGTTGATACACAGGTTCTGTGATAGGGATCTAGTTTTGGAGAAAGCATCCTCTAATAATTTCCGGGGGTATCCCTTAGCTCTAAAACGTTTTTGTAAAACCTTAGATTCCAGAAAAAAATCCGAATCATGTGTACAATTTTTTCTGACACGCCAATATTGACCGTATGGAATATTTCTAATCCAGCTGGGTAGATGGCCACTGTCAAATTCAAGATAGCTATTTACATCCACTTCCTTAAAGTGGGTAGATGTGGATATTTTACCCGAATTGTCTATATTTATCTGAAGGTCAAGATATTGAATATTACTCTCAGATATGGTAGAGGTAAAGGAAAGACCCCAGTCGTTAGAGTTTAATTCATCAATAAATTTGGCAGCCTCCACAGTATTTCCCCTCCATATAATAAACAGATCGTCTATAAAGCGGCGGTACATAACGATGGGTTTATCGGCGCCGAGGGATTGCGCGATGTGGATAGACTCGAATGCCCCCATATATAGATTTGCATAACTGGGGGCAAACCTCGTCCCCATCGCGCAGCCCCTCAGCTGCCGATACATCACCCCCTCAAAAGAAAATACATTGTTCTCAAGAATGAAAGTTATACCCCTCAATAAAAAGTTTTTTTGAGGATCTTGTAAGTTAGGGTCCTCATCTAGGAATTTTTTAATTGCCTGTAAACCCAATACATGTGTGATATTGGAATAAAGAGAGCTTATATCGAGTGTAATAAGAAGACAGCCTGGAAGAGGGGGTAATTCTCTCAATAGTCTAATTAAATGTGTGGAATCCTTTAAATGAGAATCTAGGGATAAAACGTACTTCTGTAAAAAAAGATCAATATAGTGGGATAAGTTGGATGTGATAGAATTAATACCAGAAATAATAGGACGTCCAGGGGGATTAAATTTATCTTTATGAATTTTGGGTAAAAAATAAAAATAAGGGACTTTGAATTTTTTAATGTCTAAAAAGGATTTTTCTTTTTTATTGAGGAAGCCAGCTGTAGAGGCCCCTGCTACAAGTCCTTTGTACTCCAAAAAAATGGTTACAGATGGGTCTGCTTCTAATTTCACGTAGTAGTTTGAGTCGTCTAAGATTCTGAGGCCCTCCTTGATGTACCAGCCTCTGTTCATTATCACAGTCCCCCCTCCCTTATCTGCTCTCTTTATAATTATTTCTTTATTATCCTGAAGGGTTTTTAATGCACATTTCTCCTGGTAGCTCAAGTTGTTCACTTTTTTAGAAATTGGGGGGAATGTCCTAAGGTCCCTCAAAATTAATTGTTGGAAAGTTTCAAGGTGTGAACCTTTGTGATGTAATGGATAAAAATTATTTTTCCCCTTCACATTTACATGAGTGAAAGGGTCCAGTAATGGGGGGCCTGGTATATTAGATTCTTGAATGGAGGGGGATACTGTTGAGCATGAACTAATAGGATGTGATTTTCTCTTATCTTCCAATAGAAAATGTCTTTTTAGTGTCAATTTCCTTATAAATTCATTTAAATCACAGAACAAAGTGAAATTATTAAATGGGACAGCTGGACAGAAAGATAATCCTCGACCTAACAAGGATCGTTCAGCTTCAGATAGCACATAGCTAGAAATATTAAAAATACCCCCACAACCGATAGGGGTTTCTATCTGCAGGGAATTTGTATTCTGGTTCATTGGCAAGATTTCATTTTCTTTATATTTGGATTGTGTCTCAATTTCGGCATTTGGACTATTTTTGTTATTGAGGCCTCGGGTTTTTCCACTCCCTCTACATCCCCTAAATTTCTTTTTCGTTTTGGACAACGTCCGGGGACCACGTGAAAAAAATGTGTAATTTTCGTTTTATTAGTTTGAGATGCAACTGCATTCTGTGTTTGAGGATTTATCAAGATACTATTTTCATTCAAAATCGGAGATAATTCCAAGGATGTCATTCTGTTTATAGGGGGTTTTATGTGGTTTATACCACTTGTTTTATCAGAAGGTCTCCCTTGATTTAAAATATTCAGTGTATCCGCTATCGGGATCTGACCAGATGACTCCCCAGCAATAGGAGTCTGTATTGCACTAGAAAGCTCTGAGATATTAGATCCACTATGGGATATCTCCTGTGTGTTAATATGTAATGTGAAGTTCAGTTCATCAATATCTGCTACTTGTGTGGAAATAGTAGACGGATTAGCAATAGATTCTACATCTGCTGCTTGTGTGGATAAAATAGGTGGATCAGTAATCAGTATGGAGGGAGGAGTAATTTCCATACACATTCCCTCTATTATAAGGTCATTATTTTTTTCCAAATTAGAATTAAATGCAGTATTTTTCTTGTAATTATTGTTAATGGATAACTTCTTTTTATGAGTCTCATATATTGCTTGTTGTTTTTTATTCATAAAAAACTGTTTTTGAAAACTATTCACTTGTTTTGTATGGTTATCAGGATCATTGCTTAGAATAGGGGATGATGGATTATCCCTAGTTGTTCTCTGCATAGAGATGATGGGAACAGGTGAAATTTGAAGTGGTGATTGGATTTTTCTTTTTTAGAGTCTTTTATATCTCTTTCATATTTTTTGGCTTTTTTATTTATTAAATCATTTTCAAACTTAGCCAGTCTAAGTTTTACCTCATTATCTGTGGCAAAATATTCCGCAGATGAAGAAAAGAACTCCAAATCCCCTTTAATTTTAGCTATTGTTTCTAAAGCATGCATAGCCAGAGTATTCCTTTTATCAATCAACAATCTGATCAGTGTTGTTGAGCAATCAGAAATACACCTGTCCCATCTTTCAGTAAAAACAATATCCTGAGGAAAGGATGAGTTGAGATTCATTCTCAATCCCTTGGGTATTATGTTATCCTTAATGTAATGTTCTAAAAACATCGTGTCTACGTGATTAGTTATTTCTATTTTGCTATTATTTTCTAAGTTCAAAAACAGTCCACGTAACCTTTTTTGATCTGTATCATTCAGCATAGTTGGATTAGTATATATGCATCTGTCGCCATCTTTAGAGTCTTTACTAAGGGCTGTAATGATCAGAGATAATCTAAATTTCTCTCTATTGGTCACATAAAAGTCCATAATGATCCAGCAATTTAGATTTTAAAGTCTTAAACACAGTTCTTATCTGTTGACGATTCTGCAAGATTTTTCCGTCTCTCGATGTTGGTGAAGCTGGGCGTCCATCTCGGCGTTACATGCAACTAACCTGACCACGTGATCCACCACCGAGAGATCAGGATCTGTGAACGCCGCTGGAAATAGATGACAGCCACCAACAGAGCGGAGCTTGTGGAGCTTTACACTGGGGTTGTGCAGAGGTGCACAACTTCGTAAGGTTAGTAGCCATCCTCACACCCCTCTAACAATTGCAATACTGAGTCACCCATTGCGCCTTGTTCTCTCCTCTCTTTCCATACTGCATAATGGCTCCATAGATTGCTCCATACTGTATAATGGCCCCATAGATTTCTCCATAAGTATAATGGCCCTATAGATTTCTCCATAAGTATAATGGCTGCATAGATTACTCCATGCTGTAATGGCCCTATAGATTGCTCCATGCTTTATAATGGCCCCATAGATTGCCCCATGCTGTATAATGGCCCCATAGATTGCTCCCTGCTGTATAATGGCCCCATAGATTGCTGCATGCTGTAATGGCCCTATAGAGTGCTCCATAAGTATAATGGCCCCATAGATTGCTCCATGCTGTAATGGCCCTATAGATTGCTCCATAAGTATAATGGCCCCATAGATTGCTCCATACTGTAATGGCCCAATAGATTGCTCCATAGGGATAATGGCCCCATAGATTGCTCCATGCTGTATAATGGCCCCATAGATTACCCCATGCTGTATAATGGCCCCATAGATTGCTCCATGCTGTATAATGGCCCCATAGATTGCGCCATGCTGTAATGGCCCTATAGATTGCTCCATGAGTCTAATGGCCCTATAGATTGCTCCATGCTGTAATGGCCGTATAGATTGCTCCATGCTGTAATGGCCGTATAGATTGCTCCATGCTGTAATGGCCCTATAGATTGCTCCATGCTGTAATGGCCCTATAGATTGCTCCATAAGTATAATGGCCCTATAGATTGCTCCATGCTGTATAATGGCCTCCTAGATTGCTCCATGCTGTATAATGGCCCCATAGATTGCTCCATGCTGTATAATGGCCCCATAGATTGCTCCATGCTGTATAATGGCCCCATAGATTGCTCCATGCTGTAATGGTCCCATAGATTGCTCCATAAGTATAATGGCCCCATAGATTGCTCCATGCTGTAATGGCCCTATACATTGCTCCATGCTGTAATGGCCCCATAGATTTCCCCATAAGTATAATGGCCCTATAGATTGCTCCGTAAGTATAATGGCCCTATAGATTGCTCCATAAGTATAATGGCCCTATAGATTGCTCCATGAGTCTAATGGCCCTATAGATTGCTCCATAAGTATAATGGCCCTATAGATTGCTCCATAAGTATAATGGCCCCATAGATTGCTCCATAAGTATAATGGCTGCATAGATTGCTCCATGCTTTATAATGGCCCCATAGATTGCCCCATGCTGTATAATGGCCCCATAGATTGCTCCCTGCTGTATAATGGCCCCATAGATTGCTCCCTGCTGTATAATGGCCCCATAGATTGCTGCATGCTGTAATGGCCCTATAGATTGCTCCATAAGTATAATGGCTCCACAGATTGCTCCATGCTGTATAATGGCCCCATAGATTGCTGCATGCTGTATAATGGCCCCATGGATTGCTCCACGCTGTAATGGTCCCATAGATTGCTCCATAAGTATAATGGCCCCATAGATTGCTCCATGCTGTAATGGCCCTATAGATTGCTCCATGCTGCATAATGGCCCCATAGATTGCTCCATACTGCATAATGGCTCCATAGATTGCTCCATACTGTATAATGGCCCTATAGATTGCTCCATAATTATAATGGCCCTATAGATTGCTCCATAAGTATAATGGCCCTATAGATTGCTCCATAAGTATAATGGCCCTATAGATTGCTCCATAAGTATAATGGTCGCATAGATTGCTCCATGCTGTAATGGCCCTATAGATTGCTCCATAAGTATAATGGCCCTATAGATTGCTCCATAAGTATAATGGCCCCATAGATTGCTCCATGCTGTATAATGGCCCCATAGATTGCTTCATGCTGTAATGGCCCTTTAGATTGCTCCATAAGTGTAATGGCCCCATAGATTGCCCCATGCTGTATAATGGCCCCATAGATTGCCCCATGCTGTATAATGGCCCCATAGATTGCTCCATGCTGTATAATGGCCCCATAGATTGCTCCATGCTGTATAATGGTCCCATAGATTGCTCCATAAGTATAATGGCCCCATAGATTGCTCCATGCTGTAATGGCCCTATAGATTGCTCCATGCTGTAATGGCCCCATAGATTGCTCCATGCTGCATAATGGCCCCATAGATTGCTCCATGCTGCATAATGGCCCCATAGATCGCTCCATACTGCATAATGGCTCCATACTGTATAATGGCCCCATAGATTTCTCCATAAGTATAATGGCCCTATAGATTGCTCCATAAGTATAATGGCCCTATAGATTGCTCCATAAGTATAATGGCCCTATAGATTGCTCCATAAGTATAATGGCCCTATAGATTGCTCCATAAGTATAATGGCCGCATAGATTAATCCATGCTGTAATGGCCTCATAGATTGCTCCATGCTGTAATGGCCTCATAGATTGCTCCATGCTGTAATGGCCCCATAGATTGCTCCATGCTGTAATGTCCCTATAGATTGCTCCATAAGTATAATGGCCCCCTAGATTGCTCCATGCTGAATAATGGCCCCCTAGATTGCTCCATGCTGAATAATGGCCCCCTAGATTGCTCCATGCTGAATAATGGCCCCCTAGATTGCTCCCTGCTGTATAATGGCCCCATAGATTGTTCCATGCTGTATAATGGCCCCATAGATTGCTGTATAATGGCCCCATAGATGGCTCCATAAGTATAATGGCCCCATAGATTGCTCCATAAGTATAATGGCCCCATAGATTGCTCCATAAGTATAATGGCCCTTTAGATTGCTCCATAAGTATAATGGCCCTTTAGATTTCTCCATAAGTATAATGGCCCCATAGATTTCTCCATAAGTATAATGGCCCTATAGATTTCTCCATAAGTATAATGACCCTATAGATTGCTCCATAAGTATAATGGCCCTATAGATTGCTCCATAAGTATAATGGCCGCATAGATTGCTCCATAAGTATAATGGCCGCATAGATTGCTCCATGCTGTAATGGCCCCATAGATGGCCCCATAGATTGCCCCATGCTGAATAATGGCCCCATAGATTGCCCCATGCTGTATAATGGCCCCATAGATTGCTCCCTGCTGTATAATGGCCCCATAGATTGTTCCATGCTGTATAATGGCCCCATAGATTGCTGTATAATGGCCCCATAGATGGCTCCATAAGTATAATGGCCCCATAGATTGCTCCATGCTGTAATGGCCCTATAGATTGCTCCATAATGGCTCCACAGATTGCTCCATGCTGTATAATGGCCCCATAGATTGCTGCATGCTGTAATGGCCCTATAGATTGCTTCATAAGTATAATTGCCCCATAGATTGCTCCATGCTCTATAATGGCCCCATAGATTGCTCCATGCTGTATAATGGCCCCATAGATTGCTCCATGCTGTATAATGGCCCCATAGATTGCTCCACGCTGTATAATGGCCCCATAGATTGCTCCACGCTGTAATGGTCCCATAGATTGCTCCATAAGTATAATGGCCCCATAGATTGCTCCATGCTGTAATGGCCCTATAGATTGCTCCATGCTGCATAATGGCCCCATAGATTGCTCCATAAGTGTAATGGCCCCATAGATTGCTCCATGCTGTAATGGCCCCATAGATTGCTCCATGCTGTAATGGCCCCATAGATTGCTCCATGCTGTAATGGCCCCATAGATTGCTCCATGCTGTAATGGCCCTATAGATTGCTCCATAAGTATAATGGCCCCATAGATTGCTTCATGCTGAATAATGGCCCCATAGATTGCCCCATGCTGTATAATGGCCCCCTAGATTGCTCCCTGCTGTATAATGGCCCCATAGATTGTTCCATGCTGTATAATGGCCCCATAGATTGCTGTATAATGGCCCCATAGATGGCTCCATAAGTATAATGGCCCTATAGATTGCTCCATGCTCCATAATGGCCCCATAGATTGCTGCATGCTGTAATGGCCCTATAGATTGCTCCATAAGTATAATGGCCCCATAGATTGCTCCCTACTGTATAATGGCCCCATAGATTGCTCCATAAGTATAATGGCCCCATAGATTGCTCCCTGTTGTATAATGGCCCCATAGATTGCTCCATGCTGTAATGGCCCCATAGATTGCTCCATGCTGTAATGGCCCCATAGATTGCTCCATAAGTATAATGGCCCCATAGATTGCTCCATGCTGTAATGGCCCTATAGATTGCTCTATAAGGATAATGGCCCCATAGATTGATCCATGCTGTATAATGGCCCCATAGATTGCTCCCTACTGTATAATGGCCCCATAGATTGCTCCCTACTGTATAATGACCCCATAGATTGCTCCATGCTGTATAATGGCCCCATAGATTGCGCCATGCTGTAATGGCCCCATAGATTGCTCCATAAGTATAATGGCCCTATAGATTGCTCCATAAGTATAATGGCCCTATAGATTGCTCCATAAGTATAATGGCCCCATAGATTGCTCCACGCGGTAATGGCCCCATAAATTGCTCTATGCTGTAATGGCCCTATAGATTGCTCCATGCTGTATAATGGCCCTATAGATTGCTCCATGCTGTATAATGGCCCCATAGATTGCTCCATGCTGTATAATGGCCCCATAGATTGCTCCATGCTGTATAATGGCCCCATAGATTGCTCCATGCTGTATAATGGCCCCATAGATTGCTCCATAAGTATAATGGCCCCATAGATTGCTCCATGCTGTAATGGCCCTATAGATTGCTCCATACTGCATAATGGCCAAATAGATTGTTCCATACTGCATAATGGCTCCATAGATTGCTCCATACTGTATAATGGCCCCATAGATTTCTCCATGCTGTAATGGCCCTATAGATTGCTCCATAAGTGTAATGGCCCCATAGATTGCCCCATGCTGTATAATGGCCCCATAGATTGCCCCATGCTGTATAATGGCCCCATAGATTGCTCCATGCTGTATAATGGCCCCATAGATTGCTCCATGCTGTAATGGTCCCATGGATTGCTCCATAAGTATAATGGCCCCATAGATTGCTCCATGCTGTAATGGCCCTATAGATTGCTCCATGCTGCATAATGGCCCCATAGATTGCTCCATACTGCATAATGGCTCCATAGATTGCTCCATACTGTATGATGGCCCCATAGATTTCTCCATAAGTATAATGGCCCCATAGATTGCTCCATGCTGTAATGGCCTCATAGATTGCTCCATGCTGTAATGGCCCTATAGATTGCTCCATAAGTATAATGGCCCCATAGATTGCTCCATGATGTAATGGCCCTATAGATTGTTCCATAAGTATAATGGCCCCATAGATTGCTCCATGCTGTATAATGGCCCCATAGATTGCTCCATGCTGTAATGGCCCTATGAATTGCTCCATGCTGCACAATGGCCCCATAGATTGCTCCATGCTGCATAATGGCTCCATAGATTGCTCCATGCTGTATAATGGCCCTATAGATTGCTCCATAAGTATAATGGCCCTATAGATTGCTCCATAAGTATAATGGCCCTATAGATTGCTCCATAAGTATAATGGCCCCATAGATTGATCCATGCTGTAATGGCCCCATAGATTGCTCCATAAGTATAATGGCCCCATAGATTGCTCCATGCTGCAATGGCCCCATAGATTGCTCCATGCTGCAATGGCCCCATAGATTTCTCCATAAGTATAATGGCCCCATAGATTGCTCCATGCTGTATAATGGCCCCATAGATTGCTCTATGCTGTAATGGCCCTATAGATTGCTCCATGCTGTATAATGGCCCCATAGATTGCTCCATGCTGTAATGGCCCCATAGATTGCTCCATGCTGTAATGGCCCCATAGATTGCTCCATAAGTATAATGGCCCTATAGATTGCTCCATGCTCCATAATGGCCCCATAGATTGCTCCATACTGCATAATGGCTCCATAGATTGCTCCATACTGTATAATGGCCCTATAGATTGCTCCATAAGTATAATGGCCCTATAGATTGCTCCATAAGTATAATGGCCCCATAGATTGCTCCATGCTGTAATGGCCCCATAGATTGCTCCATGCTGTAATGGCCCCATAGATTGCTCCATGCTGTAATGGCCCCATAGATTGCTCCATGCTGTAATGGCCCCATAGATTGCTCCATGCTGTATAATGGTCCCATTGATTGCCCCATGCTGTATAATGGTCCCATAGATTGCTCCCTACTGTATAATGGCCCCATAGATTGCTCCCTACTGTATAATGGCCCCATAGATTGCTCCATAAGTATAATGGCCCTATAGATTGCTCCATAAGTATAATGGCCCTATAGATTGCTCCATAAGTATAATGGCCCCATAGATTGCTCCATAAGTATAATGGCCCCATAGATTGCTCCATAAGTATAATGGCCCCATAGATTGCTCCATGCGGTAATGGCCCCATAGATTGCTCCATGCGGTAATGGCCCCATAGATTGCTCCATGCGGTAATGGCCCCATAGATTGCTCCATAAGTATAATGGCCCCATAGATTGCTCCATGCTGTAATGGCCCCATAGATTTCTCCATAAGTATAATGGCCCCATAGATTGCTCCATGCTGTAATGGCCCTATAGATTGCTCCATAAGTATAATGGGCCCATAGATTGCTCCATGCTGTATAATGGCATCATAGATTGCTCCATGCTGTAATAGCACCATAGATTGCTCCATAAGTATAATGGCCCCATAGATTGCTCCATGCTGTAATGGCCCTATACATTGCTCCATGTCGTAATGGCCCTATAGATTGCTCCATGCCGTATAATGGCCCCATAGATTGCTCCATGCTGTAATGGCCCTTTACATTGCTCCATGCTGTAATGGCCCTATAGATTGCTCCATGCTGTATAATGGCCCCATAGATTGCTCCATGCTGTAATGGCCCTATAGATTGCTCCATTAGTCTAATGGCCCCATAGATTGCTCCATGCTGTATAATGGCCCCATAGATTGCTCCCTACTGTATAGTGGCCCCATAGATTGCTCCCTACTGTATAATGGCCCCATAGATTGCTCCCTACTGTATAATGGCCCCATAGATTGCTCCCTACTGTATAATGGCCCCATAGATTGCTCCATGCTGTATAATGGCCCCATAGATTGCTCCATAAGTATAATGGCCCTATAGATTGCTCCATAAGTATAATGGCCCTATAGATTGCTCCATAAGTATAATGGCCCTATAGATTGCTCCATAAGTATAATGGCCCCATAGATTGCTCCATAAGTATAATGGCCCCATAGATTGCTCCATAAGTATAATGGCCCCATAGATTGCTCCATAAGTATAATGGCCCTATAGATTGCTCCTTAAGTATAATGGCCCTATAGATTGCTCCATGATGTAATGGCCCTATAGATTGCTCCATGCTGTATAATGGCCCCATAGATTGCTCCATGCTGTATAATGGCCCCATAGATTGCTCCATGCTGTAATGGCCCTATAGATTGCTCCACAAGTATAATGGCCCCATAGATTGCTCCATGCTGTAATGGCCTCATAGATTGCTCCATGCTGTATAATGGCCCCATAGATTGCTCCCTACTGTATAATGGCCCCATAGACTGCTCCATAGTGTATAATGGCCTCATATATTGCTCCATGCTGTAATGGCCCTATAGATTGCTCCATAAGTATAATGGCCCCATAGATTGCTCCATCCTGTAATGGCCCCATAGATTGCCCCATGCTGTATAATGGCCCCATAGATTGCTCTATGCTGTAATGGCCCTATAGATTGCTCCATGCTGTATAATGGCCCCATAGATTGCTCCATGCTGTATTATGGCCCCATAGATTGCTCCATGTTGTAATGGCTCCATAGATTGCTCCATAAGTATAATGGCCCCATAGATTGCTCCATGCTGTAATGGCCCTATAGATTGCTCCATAAGGATAATGGCCCCATAGATTGCTCCATGCTGTATAATGGACCCATAGATTACTCGATGCTGTATAATGGCCCCATAGATTGCTCCATGCTGTAATGGCCCTATAGATTGCTCCATAAGTATAAAGGTCCCATAGATTGCTCCATGCTGTATAATGGCCCCATTGATTGCCCCATGCTGTATAATGGTCCCATAGATTGCTCCCTACTGTATAATGGCCCTATAGATTGCTCCATGCGGTAATGGCCCCATAGATTGCTCCATGCGTTAATGGCCCCATAGATTGCTCCATGCGGTAATGGCCCCATAGATTGCTCCATGCGGTAATGGCCCCATAGATTGCTCCATGCGGTAATGGCCCCATAGATTGCTCCATGCTGTAATGGCCCCATAGATTGCTCCATAAGTATAATGGCCCCATAGATTGCTCCATGCTGCAATGGCCCCATAGATTGCTCCATAAGTATAATGGCCCCATAGATTGCTCCATGCTGTAATGGCCCTATACATTGCTCCATGTCGTAATGGCCCTATAGATTGCTCCATAAGTAGAATGGGCCCATAGATTGCTCCATGCTGTATAATGGCATCATAGATTGCTCCATGCTGTAATAGCACCATAGATTGCTCCATAAGTATAATGGCCCCATAGATTGCTCCATGCTGTAATGGCCCTATACATTGCTCCATGTCGTAATGGCCCTATAGATTGCTCCATGCCGTATAATGGCCCCATAGATTGCTCCATGCTGTAATGGCCCTTTACAGTGCTCCATGCTGTAATGGCCCTATAGATTGCTCCATGCTGTATAATGGCCCCATAGATTGCTCCATGCTGTAATGGCCCTATAGATTGCTCCATTAGTCTAATGGCCCCATAGATTGCTCCCTACTGTATAATGGCCCCATAGATTGCTCCCTACTGTATAATGGCCCCATAGATTGCTCCATGCTGTATAATGGCCCCATAGATTGCTCCATGCTGTATAATGGCCCCATAGATTGCTCCATGCTGTATAATGGCCCCATAGATTGCTCCATAAGTATAATGGCCCCATAGATTGCTCCATAAGTATAATGGCCCCATAGATTGTTCAATGCTGTAATGGCCCTATAAATTGCGCCATGCTGTAATGTCCCTATAGATTGCTCCATAAGTATAATGGCTCCATAGATTGCTCCATACTGCATAATGGCTCCATAGATTGCTCCATACTGTATAATGGCCCTATAGATTGCTCCATAAGTATAATGGCCCTATAGATTGCTCCATAAGTATAATGGCCCTATAGATTGCTCCATAAGTATAGTGGCCCCATAGATTGCTCCATAAGTATAATGGCCCCATAGATTGCTCCATAAGTATAATGGCCCTATAGATTGCTCCATAAGTATAATGGCCCCATAGATTGCTCCATGATGTAATGGCCCTATAGATTGCGCCATGCTGTATAATGGCCCCATAGATTGCTAATGGCCCCATAGATTGCTCCATGCTGTATAATGGCCCCATAGATTGCTCCATGCTGTAATGGCCCTATAGATTGCTCCACAAGTATAATGGCCCCATAGATTGCTCCATGCTGTAATGGCCTCATAGATTGCTCCATGCTGTATAATGGCCCCATAGATTGCTCCCTACTGTATAATGGCCCCATAGACTGCTCCATAGTGTATATTGGCCTCATATATTGCTCCATGCTGTAATGGCCCTATAGATTGCTCCATAAGTATAATGGCCCCATAGATTGCTCCATCCTGTAATGGCCCCATAGATTGCTCCATGCTGTATAATGGCCCCATAGATTGCTCCATGCTGTATAATGGCCCCATAGATTGCTCCATAAGTATAATGGCCCCATAGATTGCTCCATGCGGTAATGGCCCCATAGATTGCTCCATGCGGTAATGGCCCCATAGATTGCTCCATGCGGTAATGGCCCCATAGATTGCTCCATGCGGTAATGGCCCCATAGATTGCTCCATGCGGTAATGGCCCCATAGATTGCTCCATGCTGTAATGGCCCCATAGATTGCTCCATAAGTATAATGGCCCCATAGATTGCTCCATGCTGCAATGGCCCCATAGATTTCTCCATAAGTATAATGGCCCCATAGATTGCTCCATGCTGTAATGGCCCTATAGATTGCTCCATAAGTATAATGGGCCCATAGATTGCTCCATGCCGTATAATGGCCCCATAGATTGCTCCCTACTGTAGAATGGCCCCATAGATTGCTCCCTACTGTATAATGGCCCCATAGATTGCTCCATGCTGTATAATGGCCCCATAGATTGCTCCATAAGTATAATGGCCCCATAGATTGTTCCATGCTGTAATGGCCCTATAAATTGCTCCATGCTGCATAATGGCCCCATAGATTGCTCCATACTGCATAATGGCTCCATAGATTGCTCCGTAAGTATAATGGCCCCATAGATTGCTCCATCAGTATAATGGCATCATAGATTGCTCCATAAGTATAATGGCCCTATAGATTGCTCCATGCTGTATAATGGCCCCATAGATTGCTCCATGCTGTATAATGGCCCCATAGATTTCTCCATGCTGTAATGGTCTCATAATTGCTCCATGCTGTATAATGGCCCCATAGATTGCTCCCTACTGTATAATGGCCCCATAGACTGCTCCATAGTGTATAATGGCCTCATATATTGCTCCATGCTGTAATGGCCCTATAGATTGCTCCATAAGTATAATGGCCCCATAGATTGCTCCATGCTGTATAATGGCCCCATAGATTGCTCCATGCTGTATAATGGCCCCATAGATTGCTCCATGCTGTATAATGGCCCCATAGATTGCTCCATGCTGTATAATGGCCCCATAGATTGCTCCCTACTGTATAATGGCCCTATAGATTGCTCCATGCTGTATAATGGCCCTATAGATTGCTCCATAAGTATAATGGCCCTATAGATTGCTCCATAAGTATAGTGGCCCCATAGATTGCTCCATAAGTATAATGGCCCCATAGATTGCTCCATAAGTATAATGGCCCTATAGATTGCTCCATAAGTATAATGGCCCCATAGATTGCTCCATGATGTAATGGCCCTATAGATTGCGCCATGCTGTATAATGGCCCCATAGATTGCTCCATGCTGTATAATGGCCCCATAGATTGCTCCATGCTGTAATGGCCCTATAGATTGCTCCACAAGTATAATGGCCCCATAGATTGCTCCATGCTGTAATGGCCTCATAGATTGCTCCATGCTGTATAATGGCCCCATAGATTGCTCCCTACTGTATAATGGCCCCATAGACTGCTCCATAGTGTATATTGGCCTCATATATTGCTCCATGCTGTAATGGCCCTATAGATTGCTCCATAAGTATAATGGCCCCATAGATTGCTCCATCCTGTAATGGCCCCATAGATTGCTCCATGCTGTATAATGGCCCCATAGATTGCTCCATGCTGTATAATGGCCCCATAGATTGCTCCATAAGTATAATGGCCCCATAGATTGCTCCATAAGTATAATGGCCCCATAGATTGCTCCATGCGGTAATGGCCCCATAGATTGCTCCATGCGGTAATGGCCCCATAGATTGCTCCATGCTGTAATGGCCCCATAGATTGCTCCATAAGTATAATGGCCCCATAGATTGCTCCATGCTGCAATGGCCCCATAGATTTCTCCATAAGTATAATGGCCCCATAGATTGCTCCATGCTGTAATGGCCCTATAGATTGCTCCATAAGTATAATGGGCCCATAGATTGCTCCATGCTGTATAATGGCCCCATAGATTGCTCCATGCTGTAATGGCCCTATACATTGCTCCATGTCGTAATGGCCCTATAGATTGCTCCATGCCGTATAATGGCCCCATAGATTGCTCCCTACTGTAGAATGGCCCCATAGATTGCTCCCTACTGTATAATGGCCCCATAGATTGCTCCATGCTGTATAATGGCCCCATAGATTGCTCCATAAGTATAATGGCCCCATAGATTGTTCCATGCTGTAATGGCCCTATAAATTGCTCCATGCTGCATAATGGCCCCATAGATTGCTCCATACTGCATAATGGCTCCATAGATTGCTCCATACTGCATAATGGCTCCATAGATTGCTCCATACTGCATAATGGCTCCATAGATTGCTCCATAAGTATAATGGCCCCATAGATTGCTCCATCAGTATAATGGCATCATAGATTGCTCCATAAGTATAATGGCCCTATAGATTGCTCCATGCTGTAATGGCCCTATAGATTGCTCCATGCTGTATAATGGCCCCATAGATTGCTCCATGCTGTATAATGGCCCCATAGATTGCTCCATGCTGTATAATGGCCCCATAGATTTCTCCATGCTGTAATGGTCTCATAATTGCTCCATGCTGTATAATGGCCCCATAGATTGCTCCCTACTGTATAATGGCCCCATAGACTGCTCCATAGTGTATAATGGCCTCATATATTGCTCCATGCTGTAATGGCCCTATAGATTGCTCCATAAGTATAATGGCCCCATAGATTGCTCCATGCTGTATAATGGCCCCATAGATTGCTCCATGCTGTATAATGGCCCCATAGATTGCTCCATGCTGTATAATGGCCCCATAGATTGCTCCATGCTGTATAATGGCCCCATAGATTGCTCCCTACTGTATAATGGCCCTATAGATTGCTCCATGCTGTATAATGGCCCCATAGATTGCTCCATGCTGTAATGGCCCCATAGATTGCTTCATAAGTAGAATGGCCCCATAGATTGCTCCCTACTGTATAATGGCCCCATAGATTGCTCCATGCTGTATAATGGCCCCATAGTTTGCATTATACTTATGGATTGCTAGATAAGACAGAGGGCGCACGGTAGTGACGACAGACTCCGAAGACGCTGAAGACACAGGAGTTGCTGGGAACGGGAGAGGTAAGTATTTGAGGAGGGGGCCCCGATGCCAGCGCGCAGGGTAGGACTGGCCTGGTGTGATAGCTGGAAAAATTCCCGGTGGGCCCCGATGAGAGAGTGAGAGAATTGGTAGCGGGGGCTCTTAAAAAGTGCGGGCCCTTTAAAAGCGCAGCCGAAAGAAATGTAGCGTCGCGTGCGGCGCTCATACTATTCAGTGGTGACAGCGGGTGACGCGCATAGTCACATGACTGAGGACGTGTTCTTGGTGGGCGGTGACACGCACCGCGCTCTGCTTTGCCGCTGGTGGCTGGCAGTGGTGTGTTGTCAGGTGACACGCTGACGTCGCGCTCTCCTCTCCCTGCTCCCCTGCCGGCTTTTGATACGCCGACGCCGCGCTCTGCTCTCCAGTCCCGGCTCCTGCTCCCTTGGAATTGGCCTTGTAACGCCGGCTCCCGTCCGGGTATGGAACACCGCACCAGCACCGCGCACCGCCCTCTTCTCTCCTGCTCTCTTGCCTTTTAAGCCGGCTCCTGGGCTGAGTATGCGGTGACCAGCACTCTGCTCTCTCACCATAACCCTGGAAACAAGGCTGCAGGTCTGGCTACAGCTCTCCCTGCTTCAACTTCAAGTCAAGTGCAATATCCACGTTTTTCTGGGTGAGTGTTCCCAGCATTGGTCATCATCCATATATGGAGGGGTCGCAGGCTGGTCACATGGGGACATGGATGGGGACATGGGGCTGAAGGGGGGGCTGGCTAGACCCATGGGGAGACATATGGATGGGGACATGGGTCTGAAGGGGGGGCTGGTTGGACCCATGGAGACATGGATGGGGACATGGGTCTGAAGGGGGGGCTGGCTGGACCCATGGGGACATGGATGGGGACATGGGGCTGAAGGGGAGGGGGCTGGCTGGGCCCATGGGAACATGGATGGGGACATGGGGCTGAAGGGGGGGCTGGCTAGACCCATGGGGACATGGGGCTGAAGGGGGGGGGCTGGCTGGACCCATGGGGACATGGGGCTGGCTGGCTGGACCCATGGGGACATGGATGGGGACATGGGGCTGAAGGGGGGGCTGGCTGGACGCATGGGGGACATATGGATGGTGGCACGGGGCTGAAGGGGGGGGGCTGGCTGGACCCATGGAGACATGGATGGGGACATGGGGCTGAAGGGGGGGCTGGCTGGACCCATGGGGAGACATATGGATGGAGGCATGGGGCTGAAAGGGGGGGGGCTGGTTGGACGCATGGGGAGACATATGGATGGAGGCACGGGGCTGAAGGGGGGGGGGGCTGGATGGACGCATAAGGGGACACATGGTGGTGAAGGGGGCCAAGTTGGGGACCTGGATGGACACATGGAGGTGAAGGGGGGCAAACTGGACACATTGGGACCTGGATGGACACGTATAGGTGAAGGGCAGCAAGCTGGACACATGGGGACGTGGATGGACACATGGAGGTGAAGGGCGGCAAGCTGGACACATGGGGTCCTGGATAGATATATGGGGTGGGGTGGGATGCATATATGAGTGGGACAGGATGGATATTTGAAGGGGGGCAGGCTGGACACATGGAGGCCCGGATGGATATATGGGAGGGGCAGGCTGGACACATGGAGACCAGAATGGATATATGGGGGGGGGGGGTCAGGATGGATAGATGGGGGGCCACGCTGGACAAGGGACTTTATTACTGTTTAGGGGCCAGATTGAGGAACTTTATTAGTTTATGATGGCGAGTGGGGAACATTATTACTTTAGAGTCCAATTAGGGACATTACTTCTGTAATATAATTTTATTTTTAGGAAACTGTTTTCCGTAAGAGGGGACAAAAGGGGGGTCCTGTTACTGTGCAGGGCGCCACTATGTCGCTTTATTTCTTCAACTGGTGTAGTGTAGAAGCCTGGGGAAAAGTGGGAATGTGCTCTAAAAGAGATCAGTTATTGATAACTGTGTGTTATTTTCTGCAGAGATGATTCCTGGCTGGAAGAAGTGATGGTGGACTGTGCCAGATGAGGAAAAGCGAAGATGAAGAACTTCACCTAGAGACATCACTGGTGAGTCAGTGTATTACTGTACACTTACACTATATAGTATATACAGAGCTCCTGTGTATGTCACTGGTGACCAGTGTATTACCTATACACTATATACAGAGCTCCTGTGTATAATGTCACTCGTGATAACTGTATTACCTGTACACTACATACAGAGCTCCTGTGTATAATGTCACCGGTGATCACTGTATTACATGTACACTGACACTATATACAGAGCTCCTGTGTATAATGTCACTGGGGATCACTGTATTACCTGCACACTGACACTATATACAGAGCTCATATGTATAGTGACAGTGTTGTTAGTATTGTGGTTTGTATTCCTGATCAGTATTGTATTATTTGGTCACTATGTGGTGGTAATATGTGGTCTGGTCATGGTGTGGTGATATTTGTCCCTTTTGTATGTGATATTATTGGTGTTGTTATAGTGGATTATGTTGTGTATGGCGGTCATTTGTTCTCGCTGAGATTAACTAGGAAAAGATTTTTTTCCATGAGGCCACGGCTTCACTATCAGTATTTGGTCAGTATTTTTTCTCAGTAGTGAGAGCCAAAAGCAGGAGTGGGTGATAAATACAGAATTGGTGACTTGTTTCTATTCTACCTTTTCTCTGATTGTTCCTCACCTGGTTTTGGCTCCCACTCCTGAGAAAAAATCCTGACTGAATACTGATAGTGGGGCTGTGGCCTTAGAGATGAAATACTTGGAGCAGAGCGTCAGAGATGCACTCACAGGGGTTCTCCGGGGAGAACAAGTAATCCCCTCTCCACAGGATAAGTGATAACTTATTGATTGGTGGGGGTCTGACTACTGGGACCTGCAGCGATCGGCAGACTGTGGAGCTTTTCTCCCCATTACACTGGAGCTCATGTGCGACTCGACCACTGATCCATTCATTCCCTCAGGGGCTGTGAGCGCTGCTCTTTTTTGGAAGCCCCCAAGAGAAAGAATGAGGCTGTGGTCAGACGTCCCACCTGTCGCTGCATTTTAAAATGGGGATAAGTGTCCTGTCAGGGATAAAACTTCCCCATTCTTCCAATCAATAAGTGATCACCTATCCTGTGTAGCCCATGAATCTGTGATGACTTGTTTTAACCAAAGAAACCCTTTCATGCAAACTACAGAAATTGTCCATCCCTGTTGTAGTCTGTGCAGAGTAGATGTGAGGAGCCGCCGGTCACTGCTCCACTATAACAGGGAGAGCAGAGAAGAGCGATCTGCATATTGCTGGAGGTGGCCCCTAGAGTCAGTGTCCCCTGTGGGCCACAGACACCCCAGTCCGACCCTGCTGACATTTGATTAAGGCCCCGTTCACATGTCAGGTTTTAATCAGTGTTTTTTTTCTAATTTTCATCTGATTTTGGTCAGTGTCAGTTTTTCTCCTCAGTGGGGCATATTTTTTTATATGTAAAGTAAAAAGCTAAAGGTTTCCTCGCCTCGCTTGCCCGGCCTATAGACACTGGAAAACAAGCAGTACAGGCAACATGGTTGGTTCTGGGCATTTTTTCTGACAGACTCGTTGACTTCAATAGATGATCTTTATCTACAAATCGGATGAAAATCGGACCGGTCTCAGTTCTGATTTGCAGATCAATCGTCCACAATAAATAGAGCTGTAAACCTGTCCACGGTCTATAACGGAGCATATTCTACCTGCTAGAGAAATAACCAGACGTGAAAAGAGCCATGTGCTATTCTTACAGGGAAGGGGCCACGATTTTATGTTTTGTATTAATAATTATGTAATCAATTATTTTTAATACAAAATTAAATGTACCACTTTATTAGTTTTTTATTTATTTTTACATTGGCCACTAGGGGCTGCCATTTTTATTTGGGGGGTGTGTAAGAAGCGCTCTTACACACCTCATTTACGGCAGCCCTGGCCATAAGAGACAGTAGTCTGTCACCGACCCTTTCTCTAACATTAGAGGCCGCTCCTCCTGCCTCTAGCTGTGACCTGGGCACGCTCCCTTGGCTGTTCAGGTCGCAGCCGTGGGAGGAGATTGCAGCCATCTTTGTGGAGCCTGCAGTGTAAGCTGTACATTCCCCCTGTCGTCGCACGCACTGCTCAGTCAGAGCATGCCATGACAGGAACTGCCGGGGAGGAAATGCCTAGGAGTGGACGTCCCGAGTGAGTATCTGCAGCGGCGCCGTGCGGTGATCTCAGCCTCTCAGCTGTTATCACCGCCGACATCTTCAGGCAACACAGACACAGCGCTGCGTGGGAACGTGGAAGGTGAGTAGAAGCGTTTGTTTTGGTTTTTTTCCCTTCGCATTGAATATATGGGGGCATATACCCACCAGGATGGAGGAGGAGGCATATACCCACCAGGATGGATGGAGGGGGGGCATATACCCACCAGGATGGATGGAGGGGGGGGGGCATATACCCACCAGGATGGATGGAGGGGGGGGGCATATACCCACCAGGATGGATGGAGGGGGGGGGCATATACCCACCAGGATGGATGGAGGGGGGGGCATATACCCACCAGGATGGATGGAGGGGGGGGCATATACCCACCAGGATGGATGGAGGGGGGGGCATATACCCACCAGGATGGATGGAGGGGGGGGCATATACCCACCAGGATGGATGGAGGGGGGGCATATACCCACCAGTATGAAGGGGAGGATATATCCACCAGGATGGATGGATGGAGGGGGGCATATACTGACCGGGATGGATGGAGGGGCATTTACACCTAACCAGGATGGATGGATGGATGGATGAAGGGGCATATGCATTTACCCAGAATGGATGGATGGAGGGGCATATACATCTAACCAGGATGGATGGGGGTGTGTGACGCCTAGCTGCGCTTGGTATCACAGATCCTAGCAGGGTGTATTGATGGATTCCTCCACAAGAGGCCCCCATAACCATTCACACATCTCCACCTTCCACCTCAGACCATCAGAGGGAGCCCGTTAGGGATAGATATATAAGGGAAGGTGGAGCCAGGCAGCAGTTAGTCTAGACTGGAGTCGACAGAAAGCAAACCTGTTGAGAGAGTTCCTGCAGTGCAAAAGCCTGAGAGAGGTCATTCTGCAGTGGAGCACGTTCTAGACTCAGTTGTAGCTCAGAGAGGTGAGCTTTAGGTGTGCCGGCGCCATAAGATCGGTGAAGCGCGGCAAGCTGCCGTTAGTGTGTATAGCCTAGTGAGGGCCCGAGTAGGCCGAAGGCGAGTGGAGAGTTAATACATAGGGTGCAGAGGAGCTTAACTAGCTCACCCCGAAGAAGCAGTTACCGGACATCGGGTCCGAAGCTTACCGGGATCTCCACCACCCAGTAAGATATAACCAGAATCCCTGGAGAACTACAAGTCCCAGTATCGCAAAAGTGCTGATACGTAATAGAGCCAGGAGACACATAGGCCCCTTAAGTCGGGAGCGTGTAATCCAAGAAAAGGCCCTACCACAAGGTCAGCCAGCGCAGGACAGAGACAAAGTTAGGCCTTGCTCCAGGAAGGTCAGAAACTTACTACGCAGAGGCAAGAAACAGGAGGCCCAAAACCCGCTCATTGGGGAGGATCCTGACGTGCACCCTTCACCCTACAGTGCTCTGGGACATGCCTGAATTTCCATCAGTAAAAGGTACTGAAGTGACAATCGTGTCTGTCCCTGTTCTTGCTCTGACCCGGCTGGGTCTCTCCGTCCTGCTTTCCCCGTCCATACGCTGCCCTGAGGCCTAGCTCCACCTGTGGGAAGCTATACCATCGAGCTGCCTTATCACCGGCCTCAGTGGACTGCGCAGCGCTGGTGATCCTCACCAGAAACCACAGGTGGCGACACAAACTCTTTTATAAACTTCACAAATCACCAACCCTTTTAAAGGAGCGACCCCAGGGTACGGGCCCGGGAGCCGACCACCGCGACATCCCTAAAGGCCCGGGTACCGAGTCATACCCATTCCCCTGGGCTAGTCAGGGGCATATAAACCTACCCAGCATGGATGGATGGAGGGGCATTTACACCTACCCAGGATGGATGGAGGGGCATATACACCTACCCAGGATGGATGGATGGAGGGGCATCTACACTTAACCAGGATGGATGGATGGAGGGGGCATCTACACCTAACCAGGTTGGATGGAGGGGCATATACACCTACCAGAATAGACTACCCAGGATGGATGGAGGGGCATCTACACCTAACCAGGATGGATGAATGGAGGGGGCATCTACACCTACCCAGGTTGGATGGAGGGGCATATACACCTACCCAGGATGGATGAAGATTGCGCCATAAGTATAATGGCCCCATAGATTGCTCCATGCTGTAATGGCCCTATAGATTGCTCCATAATGGCCCCATAGATTGCTCCATAAGTATAATGGCCCCATAGATTGCTCCAAGCTGTAATGGCCCTATAGATTGCTCCATAATGGCCCCATAGATTGCTCCATAAGTATAATGGCTCCACAGATTGCTCCATGCTGTATAATGGCCCCATAGATTGCTGCATGCTGTAATGGCCCTATAGATTGCTCCATAAGTATAATGGCCCCATAGATTGCTCCATGCTGTATATTGGCCCCATAGATTGCTCCCTACTGTATAATGGCACCATAGATTGCTCCCTACTGTATAATGGCCCCATAGATTGCTCCATAAGTATAATGGCCCTATAGATTCCTGCACGCGGTAATGGCCCCATAAATTGCTCCATGCTGTAATGGCCCTATAGATTGCTCCATGCTGTATAATGGCCCCATAGATTGCTCCATGCTGTATAATGGCCCCATAAATTGCTCCATGCTGTAATGGCCCTATAGATTGCTCCATGCTATATAATGGCCCCATAGATTGCTCCATGCTATATAATGGCCCCATAGATTGCTCCATAAGTATAATGGCCCCATAGATTGCTCCATAAGTATAATGGCCCCATAGATTGCTCCATGCTGTAATGGCCCTATAGATTGCTCCATGCTGCATAATGGCTCCATAGATTGCTCCATGCTGTATAATGGCCCCATAGATTGCCCCATGCTGTATAATGGCCCCATAGATTGCTCCATGCTGTATAATGGCCCCATAGATTGCTCCATGCTGTAATGGCCCCATAGATTGCTCCATGCTGTAATGGCCCTATAGATTGCTCCATAAGTATAATGGCCCTATAGATTGCTCCATGATGTAATGGCCCTATAGATTGCTCCATAAGTATAATGGCCCCATAGATTGTTCCATGCTGTATAATGGCCCCATAGATTGCCCCATGCTGTATAATGGCCCCATAGATTGACCCCTGCTGTATAATGGCCCCATAGATTGTTCCATACTGTATAATGGCCCCATAGATTGCTCCATAAGTATAATGACCCTATAGATTGCTCCATAAGTATAATGGCCCTATAGATTGCTCCATAAGTATAATGGCCCCATAGATTGATCCATGCTGTAATGGCCCCATAGATTGATCCATGCTGTAATGGCCCCATAGATTGATCCATGCTGTAATGGCCCCATAGATTGCTCCATGCTGTATAATGGCCCCATAGATTGCTCCATGCTGTATAATGGCCCCATAGATTGCTCCATACTGTATAATGGCCCCATAGATTGCTGCATGCTGTAATGGCCCTATAGATTGCTCCATAAGGATAATGGCCCCATAGATTGCTCCATGCTGTATAATGGACCCATAGATTGCTCCATGCTGTATAATGGCCCCATAGATTGCTCCATGCTGTTATGACCCTATAGATTGCTCCATGCTGTATAATGGCCCCATAGATTGCTCCATGCTGTATAATGGCCCCATAGATTGCTCTATGCTGTAATGGCCCCATAGATTGCTCCATAAGTATAATGGCCCCATAGATTGCTCCATGCTGTATAATGGCCCCATAGATTGCTCTATGCTGTAATGGCCCCATAGATTGCTCCATAAGTATAATGGCCCCATAGATTGCTCCATGCTGTATAATGGCCCCATAGATTGCTCCATAAGTATAATGGCCCTATAGATTGCTCCATAAGTATAATGGCCCCATAGATTGCTCCATGCTGTATAATGGCCCCATAGATTGCTCCATGCTGTAATGGCCCCATAGATTGCTCCATAAGTATAATGGCCCTATAGATTGGTCCATGCTCCATAATGGCCCCATAGATTGCTCCATACTGTATAATGTCCCTATAGATTGTTCCATAAGTATAATGGCCCCATAGATTGGCTCCATGCTGTAATGGTCCTATAGATTGCTCCATAAGTATAATGGCCCCATAGATTGCTCCATGCTGTATAATGGCCCCATAGATTGCTCCATGCTGTATAATGGCCCCATAGATTGCTCCATGCTGTATAATGGCCCCATAGATTGCTGCATGCTGTAATGGCCCTATAGATTGCTCCATAAGGATAATGGCCCCATAGATTGCTCCATGCTGTATAATGGACCCATAGATTGCTCCATGCTGTATAATGGCCCCATAGATTGCTCCATGCTGTAATGGCCCTATAGATTGCTCCATAAGTATAAAGGTCCCATAGATTGCTCCATGCTGTATAATGGCCCCATTGATTGCCCCATGCTGTATAATGGTCCCATAGATTGCTCCCTACTGTATAATGGCCCCATAGATTGCTCCATAAGTATAATGGCCCTATACATTGCTCCATAAGTATAATGGCCCCATACATTGCTCCATAAGTATAATGGCCCTATAGATTGCTCCATGCTGTAATGGCCCTATAGATTGCTCCATGCTGTAATGGCCCTATAGATTGCTCCATGCTGTAATGGCCCTATAGATTGCTCCATGCTGTAATGGCCCAATAGATTGCTCCATGCTGTAATGGCCCCATAGATTGCTCCATGCTGTAATGGCCCCATAGATTGCTCCATTCTGTAATGGCCCCATAGATTGCTCCATGTTGTATAATGGCCCCATAGATTGCTCCATGCTGTATAATGGCCCCATAGATTGCTCCATGCTGTAATGGCCCTATAGATTGCTCCATAAGTATAATGGCCTCATAGATTGCTCCATGATCTAATGGCCCTATAGATTGCTCCATAAGTATAATGGCCCCATAGATTTCTCCATGCTGTAATGGCCCTATAGATTGCTCCATAAGTATAATGGCCCCATAGATTGCTCCATGCTGTATAATGGCCCCATCGATTGTTCCATGCTGTATAATCGCCCCATAGATTGCTCCATAAGTATAATGGCCCCATAGATTGCTCCTTGCTGTAATGGCCCTAAAGATTGCTCCATGCTGCATAATGGCCCCATAGATTGCTCCATACTGCATAATGGTTCCAAGGATTGCTCCATAAGTATAATGGCCCCATAGATTGCTCCATAAGTATAATGGCCCTATAGATTGCTCCATAAGTATAATGGCCCTATAGATTGCTCCATAAGTATAATGGCCCCATAGATTGCTCCATGCTGTAATGGCCCTATAGATTGCTCCATAAGTATAATGGCCCCATAGATTGCTCCATGCTGCATAATGGCCCCATAGATTGCTCCATGCTGCATAATGGCCCCATAGATTGCTCCATGCTGCATAATGGCCCCATAGATTGCTCCATGCTGTATAATGGCCCCATAGATTGCTCCATGCTGTATAATGGCCCCACAGAGTGCTCCATAAGTATAATGGCCCCATAGATTGCTCCATGCTGTAATGGCCCCATAGATTGCTCCATGCTGTAATGGCCCCATAGATTGCTCCATGCTGTAATGGCCCCATAGATTGCTCCATGCTTTAATGGCCCTATGGATTGCTCCATGCTGCTTAATGGCCCCATAGATTGCTCCATGCTGCATAATGGCTCCATAGATTGCTCCATGCTGTATAATGGCCCTATAGATTGCTCCATACTGTATAATGGCCCCATAGATTGCTCCATACTGTATAATGGCCCCATAGATTGCTCCATACTGTATAATGGCCCCATAGATTGCTCCATAAGTATAATGGCCCTATAGATTGCTCCATAAGTATAATGGCCCTATAGATTGCTCCATAAGTATAATGGCCCTATAAATTGCTCCATAAGTATAATGGCCCTATAGATTGCTCCATGCTGTATAATGGCCCCATAGATTGTTCCATGCTGTATAATGGCCCCATAGATTGTTCCATGCTGTAATGGCCCCATAGATTGCTACATAAGTAGAATGGCCCCATAGATTGCTCCATGCTGTAATGGCCCCATAGATTGCTCCATGCTGTAATGGCCCTATAGATTGCTCCATGCTGTGTAATGGCCCTATAGACTGCTCCATGCTGCGTAATGGCCCTATAGACTGCTCCATGCTGCGTAATGGCCCTATAGACTGCTCCATGCTGTATAATGGCCCCATAGATTGCTCCATGCTGTATAATGGCCCCATAGATTGCTCCATACTGTATAATGGCTCCATAGATTGCTCCATACTGTATAATGGCTCCATAGATTGCTCCATGCTGTATAATGGCCCGATAGATTGCTCCATGCTGCATAATGGCTCCATAGATTGCTCCATGCTGTATAATGGCCCCATAGATTGCTCCATAAGTATAATGGCCCTATAGATTGCTCCATAAGTATAATGGCCCTATAAATTGCTCCATAAGTATAATGGCCCTATAGATTGCTTCATGCTGTATAATGGCCCCATAGATTGTTCCATGCTGTATAATGGCCCCATAGATTGTTCCATGCTTTAATGGCCCCATAGATTGCTACATAAGTAGAATGGCCCCATAGATTGCTCCATGCTGTAGAGGCCCCATAGATTGCTCCATGCTGTAATGGCCCCATAAATTGCTCCATGCTGTAATGGCCCTATAGATTGCTCCATGCTGCGTAATGGCCCTATAGACTGCTCCATGCTGCGTAATGGCCCTATAGACTGCTCCATGCTCCTTAATGGCCCCATAGATTGCTCCATACTGTATAATGGCTCCATAGATTGCTCCATGCTGTATAATGGCCCTATAGATTGCTCCATAGATTGCTCCATGCTGTAATGGCCCTATAGATTGCTCCATAAGTATAATGACCCTATAGATTGCTCCATAAGTATAATGACCCTATAGATTGCTTCATAAGTATAATGGCCCTATAGATTGCTCCATGCTGTAATGACCCTATAGATTGCTCCATGCTGTATAATGGCCCCATAGATTGCTCCATGCTGTATAATGGCCCCATAGATTGCTCCATGCTGTAATGGCCCCATAGATTGCTCCATAAGTAGAATGGCCCCATAGATTGCACCATGCTGTACAGGCCCCATAGATTGCACCATGCTGTAATGGCCCCATAGATTGCACCATGCTGTAATGGCCCCATAGATTGCTCCATGCTGTAATGGCCCCATAGATTGCTCCATGCTGTAATGGCCCCATAGATTGCTCCATGCTGTAATGGCCCCATAGATTGCTCCGTGCTGTATAATGGCCCCATAGATTGCTCCGTGCTGTATAATGGCCCCATAGATTGCTCCATGCTTTATAATGGCCCCATAGATTGCTCCATGCTTTATAATGGCCCCATAGATTGCTCCATGCTGTATAATGGCCCCATAGATTGCTCCATGCTGTAATGGCCCCATAGATTGCTCCATAAGTAGAATGGCCCCATAGATTGCTCCATGCTGTAATGGCCCCATAGATTGCTCCATGCTGTAATGGCCCCATAGATTGCTCCATGCTGTAATGGCCCCATAGATTGCTCCATGCTGTAATGGCCCCATAGATTGCTCCATGCTGTATAATGGCCCCATAGATTGCTCCATGCTGTAATGGCCCCATAGATTGCTCCATAAGTAGAATGGCCCCATAGATTGCTCCCTGCTGTAATGGCCCCATAGATTGCTCCATGCTGTAATGGCCCCATAGATTGCTCCATGCTGTAATGGCCCCATAGATTGCTCCATGCTGTAATGGCCCCATAGATTGCTCCATGCTGTAATGGCCCCATAGATTGCTCCATGCTGTAATGGCCCCATAGATTGCTCCATGCTGTAATGGCCCCATAGATTGCTCCATGCTGTAATGGCCCCATAGATTGCTCCATGCTGTAATGGCCCCATAGATTGCTCCATGCTGTAATGGCCCCATAGATTGCTCCATGCTGTAGAATGGCCCCATAGATTGCTCCCTGCTGTAATGGCCCCATAGATTGCTCCATGCTGTAGAATGGCCCCATAGATTGCTCCATAAGTAGAATGGCCCCATAGATTGCTCCCTGCTGTAATGGCCCCATAGATTGCTCCATGCTGTAATGGCCCCATAGATTGCTCCATGCTGTAATGGCCCCATAGATTGCTCCATGCTGTAATGGCCCCATAGATTGCTCCATGCTGTAATGGCCCCATAGATTGCTCCATGCTGTAATGGCCCCATAGATTGCTCCATGCTGTAATGGCCCCATAGATTGCTCCATGCTGTAATGGCCCCATAGATTGCTCCATGCTGTAGAATGGCCCCATAGATTGCTCCATGCTGTAGAATGGCCCCATAGATTGCTCCATGCTGTAGAATGGCCCCATAGATTGCTCCATGCTGTAGAATGGCCCCATAGATTGCTCCATGCTGTAGAATGGCCCCATAGATTGCTCCATGCTGTAGAATGGCCCCATAGATTGCTCCATGCTGTAGAATGGCCCCATAGATTGCTCCATGCTGTAGAATGGCCCCATAGATTGCTCCATGCTGTAGAATGGCCCCATAGATTGCTCCATGCTGTAGAATGGCCCCATAGATTGCTCCATGCTGTAGAATGGCCCCATAGATTGCTCCATGCTGTAGAATGGCCCCATAGATTGCTCCATGCTGTAGAATGGCCCCATAGATTGCTCCATGCTGTAGAATGGCTCCATAGATTGCTCCATGCTGTAGAATGGCCCTATAGATTGCTCCATGCTGTAGAATGGCCCTATAGATTGCACCATGCTGTAATGGCCCCATAGATTGCTCCATACTGTATAATGGCCCCATAGATTGCTCCATGCTGTATAATGGCCCCATAGTTTGCATTATACTTATGGATTGCTAGATAAGACAGAGGGCGCACGGTAGTGACGACAGACTCCGAAGACGCTGAAGACACAGGAGTTGCTGGGAACGGGAGAGGTAAGTATTTGAGGAGGGGGCCCCGATGCCAGCGCGCAGGGTAGGACTGGCCTGGTGTGATAGCTGGAAAAATTCCCGGTGGGCCCCGATGAGATAGTGAGAGAATTGGTAGCGGGGGCTCTTAAAAAGTGAGGGCCCTTTAAAAGCGCAGCCGAAGGAATTGTAGCGTCGCGTGCGGCGCTCATTCTATTCAGTGGTGACAGCGGGTGACGCGCATAGTCACATGACTGAGGACGTGTTCTTGGTGGGCGGTGACACGCACCGCGCTCTGCTTTGCCGCTGGTGGCTGGCAGTGGTGTGTTGTCAGGTGACACGCTGACGTCGCGCTCTCCTCTCCCTGCTCCCCTGCCGGCTTTTGATACGCCGACGCCGCGCTCTGCTCTCCAGTCCCGGCTCCTGCTCCCTTGGAATTGGCCTTGTAACACCGGCTCCCGTCCGGGTATGGAACACCGCACCAGCACCGCGCACCGCCCTCTTCTCTCCTGCTCTCTTGCCTTTTAAGCCGGCTCCTGGGCTGAGTATGCGGTGACCAGCACTCTGCTCTCTCACCATAACCCTGGAAACAAGGCTGCAGGTCTGGCTACAGCTCTCCCTGCTTCAACTTCAAGTCAAGTGCAATATCCACGTTTTTCTGGGTGAGTGTTCCCAGCATTGGTCATCATCCATATATGGAGGGTTCGCAGGCTGGTCACATGGGGACATGGATGGGGACATGGGGCTGAAGGGGGGGCTGGTTGGACCCATGGGGACATGGGTCTGAAGGGGGGGCTGGATGGACCCATGAGGACATGGATGGGGACATGGGGCTGAAGGGGGGGCTGGCTGGACCCATGGGGACATGGGGCTGAAGGGGAGGGGGCTTGCTGGGCCCATGGGAACATGGATGGGGACATGGGGCTGAAGGGGGGGCTGGCTAGACCCATGGGGACATGGGGCTGAAGGGGGGGGGCTGGCTGGACCCATGGGGACATGGGGCTGGCTGGCTGGACCCATGGGGACATGGATGGGGACATGGGGCTGAAGGGGGGGCTGGCTGGACCCATGGGGACATGGATGGGGACATGGGGCTGAAGGGGGGGGCTGGATGGACCCATGGGGACATGGGGCTGAAGGGGGGGCTGGCTGGACGCATGGGGGACATATGGATGGAGGCACGGGGCTGAAGGGGGGCTGGCTGGACCCATGGAGACATGGATGGGGACATGGGGCTGAAGGGGGGGCTGGCTGGACCCATTGGGAGACATATGGATGGAGGCATGGGGCAGAAAGGGGGGGGCTGGTTGGACGCATGGGGAGACATATGGATGGAGGCACGGGGCTGAAGGGGGGGGAGGGCTGGATGGACGCATAAGGGGACACATGGTGGTGAAGGGGGCCAAGTTGGGGACCTGGATGGACACATGGAGGTGAAGGGGGGCAAACTGGACACATTGGGACCTGGATGGACACATATAGGTGAAGGGCAGCAAGCTGGACACATGGGGACGTGGATGGACACATGGAGGTGAAGGGCGGCAAGCTGGACACATGGGGTCCTGGATAGATATATGGGGTGGGGTGGGATGCATATATGAGTGGGACAGGATGGATATATGAAAGGGGGCAGGCTGGACACATGGAGGCCCGGATGGATATATGGGAGGGGCAGGCTGGACACATGGAGACCAGAATGGATATATGGGGGGGGGGGTCAGGATGGATAGATGGGGGGCCACGCTGGACAAGGGACTTTATTACTGTTTAGGGGCCAGATTGAGGAACTTTATTAGTTTATGATGGCGAGTGGGGAACATTATTACTTTAGAGTCCAATTAGGGACATTACTTCTGTAATATAATTTTATTTTTAGGAAACTGTTTTCCGTAAGAGGGGACAAAAGGGGGGTCCTGTTACTGTGCAGGGCGCCACTATGTCGCTTTATTTCTTCAACTGGTGTAGTGTAGAAGCCTGGGGAAAAGTGGGAATGTGCTCTAAAAGAGATCAGTTATTGATAACTGTGTGTTATTTTCTGCAGAGATGATTCCTGGCTGGAAGAAGTGATGGTGGACTGTGCCAGATGAGGAAAAGCGAAGATGAAGAACTTCACCTAGAGACATCACTGGTGAGTCAGTGTATTACTGTACACTTACACTATATAGTATATACAGAGCTCCTGTGTATGTCACTGGTGACCAGTGTATTACCTATACACTATATACAGAGCTCCTGTGTATAATGTCACTCGTGATAACTGTATTACCTGTACACTACATACAGAGCTCCTGTGTATAATGTCACCGGTGATCACTGTATTACATGTACACTGACACTATATACAGAGCTCATATGTATAGTGACAGTGTTGTTAGTATTGTGGTTTGTATTCCTGATCAGTATTGTATTATTTGGTCACTATGTGGTGGTAATATGTGGTCTGGTCATGGTGTGGTGATATTTGTCCCTTTTGTATGTGATATTATTGGTGTTGTTATAGTGGATTATGTTGTGTATGGCGGTCATTTGTTCTCGCTGAGATTAACTAGGAAAAGATTTTTTTCCATGAGGCCACGGCTTCACTATCAGTATTTGGTCAGTATTTTTTCTCAGTAGTGAGAGCCAAAAGCAGGAGTGGGTGATAAATACAGAATTGGTGACTTGTTTCTATTCTACCTTTTCTCTGATTGTTCCTCACCTGGTTTTGGCTCCCACTCCTGAGAAAAAATCCTGACTGAATACTGATAGTGGGGCTGTGGCCTTAGAGATGAAATACTTGGAGCAGAGCGTCAGAGATGCACTCACAGGGGTTCTCCGGGGAGAACAAGTAATCCCCTCTCCACAGGATAAGTGATAACTTATTGATTGGTGGGGGTCTGACTACTGGGACCTGCAGCGATCGGCAGACTGTGGAGCTTTTCTCCCCATTACACTGGAGCTCATGTGCGACTCGACCACTGATCCATTCATTCCCTCAGGGGCTGTGAGCGCTGCTCTTTTTTGGAAGCCCCCAAGAGAAAGAATGAGGCTGTGGTCAGACGTCCCACCTGTCGCTGCATTTTAAAATGGGGATAAGTGTCCTGTCAGGGATAAAACTTCCCCATTCTTCCAATCAATAAGTGATCACCTATCCTGTGTAGCCCATGAATCTGTGATGACTTGTTTTAACCAAAGAAACCCTTTCATGCAAACTACAGAAATTGTCCATCCCTGTTGTAGTCTGTGCAGAGTAGATGTGAGGAGCCGCCGGTCACTGCTCCACTATAACAGGGAGAGCAGAGAAGAGAGATCTGCATATTGCTGGAGGTGGCCCCTAGAGTCAGCGTCCCCTGTGGGCCCCAGACACCCCAGTCCAACCCTGCTGACATCTGATTAAGGCCCCGTTCACATGTCAGGTTTTAATCAGTGTTTTTTTTCTAATTTTCATCTGATTTTGGTCAGTGTCAGTTTTTCTCCTCAGTGGGGCATATTTTTTTATATGTAAAGTAAAAAGCTAAAGGTTTCCTCGCCTCGCTTGCCCGGCCTATAGACACTGGAAAACAAGCAGTACAGGCAACATGGTTGGTTCTGGGCATTTTTCTGACAGACTCGTTGACTTCAATAGATGATCTTTATCTACAAATCGGATGAAAATCGGACCGGTCTCAGTTCTGATTTGCAGATCAATCGTCCACAATAAATAGAGCTGTAAACCTGTCCACGGTCTATAACGGAGCATATTCTACCTGCTAGAAGAATAACCAGACGTGAAAAGAGCCATGTGCTATTCTTACAGGGAAGGGGCCACGATTTTATGTTTTGTATTAATAATTATGTAATCAATTATTTTTAATACAAAATTAAATGTACCACTTTATTAGTTTTTTATTTATTTTTACATTGGCCACTAGGGGCTGCCATTTTTATTTGGGGGGTGTGTAAGAAGCGCTCTTACACACCTCATTTACGGCAGCCCTGGCCATAAGAGACAGTAGTCTGTCACCGACCCTTTCTCTAACATTACAGGCCGCTCCTCCTGCCTCTAGCTGTGACCTGGGCACGCCCCCTTGGCTGTTCAGGTCGCAGCCGTGGGAGGAGATTGCAGCCATCTTTGTGGAGCCTGCAGTGTAAGCTGTACATTCCCCCTGTCGTCGCACGCACTGCTCAGTCAGAGCATGCCATGACAGGAGCTGCCGGGGAGGAAATGCCTAGGAGTGGACGTCCCGAGTGAGTATCTGCAGCGGCGCCGTGCGGTGATCTCAGCCTCTCAGCTGTTATCACCGCCGACATCTTCAGGCAACACAGACACAGCGCTGCGTGGGAACGTGGAAGGTGAGTAGAAACGTTTGTTTTGTTTTTTTTCCCTTCGCATTGAATATATGGGGGCATATACCCACCAGGATGGATGGAGGGGGGGGGCATATACCCACCAGGATGGATGGAGGGGGGGGGGCATATACCCACCAGGATGGATGGAGGGGGGGGCATATACCCACCAGGATGGATGGAGGGGGGGGCATATACCCACCAGGATGGATGGAGGGGGGGGCATATACCCACCAGGATGGATGGAGGAGGGGGGCATATACCCACCAGGATGGATGGAGGGGGGGGCATATACCCACCAGGATGGATGGAGGGGGGGGCATATACCCACCAGGATGGATGGAGGGGGGGGCATATACCCACCAGGATGGATGGAGGGGGGGGGCATATACCCACCAGGATGGATGGAGGGGGGGGGCATATACCCACCAGGATGGATGGAGGGGGGGGGCACATACCCACCAGGATGGATGGAGGGGGGGGGCACATACCCACCAGGATGGATGGAGGGGGGGGGCACATACCCACCAGGATGGATGGAGGGGGGGGGCACATACCCACCAGGATGGATGGAGGGGGGGGGCACATACCCACCAGGATGGATGGAGGGGGGGGCACATACCCACCAGGATGGATGGAGGGGGGGGGCACATACCCACCAGGATGGATGGAGGGGGGGGGCACATACCCACCAGGATGGATGGATGGAGGGGGGCACATACCCACCAGGATGGATGGATGGAGGGGGAAATACACCTACTCAGGATGGATGGAGGGGCATATACACCTACCCAGGATGGATGGAGAGGCCGATACACCTACCCAGGATGGATGGAAGGGCATATTCACCTACCCAGGATGGATGGATGGAGGGGCATATACACCTACCCACTATGGATGGAGGGGCAAATACTCCTACCCAGGATGAATGGAGGGGCATATACACCTACCCAGAATGGATGGATGGAGGGGCATCTACACCTACCGAGAATGGACGAATGGAGGGGCATCTACACCTACCGAGAGTGGATGGATGGAGGGGCATATACACCTACCCAGGATGGATGGATAGAGGGGCATATACACCTACCAGAATAGACTGCGCAGGATGGATGGATGGATGGAGGGGCATCTACGCCTACCCAGAATGGATGGATGGATGAAGGGTCATATACACCTACCCAGGATGGATGGAGGGGCATATACACCTACCCAGGATGGATGGAGGTGCAAATACTCCTACCCAGGATGGATGGATGGATGGAGGGGCATATACACCTACCAGAATAGACTACCCAGGATGGATGGAGGTGCATCTACGCAAACCCAGAATGGATGGATGAAGGGGCATATACACCTACCCAGATTGGATGGATGCATGGATGGATGGAGGTGCATATACACCTACCCAGGATGGATGGATGGAAAGGTATCTACGCCTACCCAGGATGGATGGATGGAGGGGCATATACACCTACCCAGAATGGATGGATGGAGGGGCATATACACCTACCCAGGATGGATGGATGGAGGGGCATCTACCCCTACCCAGGATGGATGGATGGAGGGGCATCTACACTTGCCCCTCCATCCATCCATTCATCCTGGGTATCTACACCTACCCAGGATGAGTGGATGGATGGAGGGGCAGCTACACCTACCCAGGATGTATAGATGGATGGAGGGGCATCTACACCTACCCAGGATGGATGGATGGAGGGGCATCTACACCTTACCCGGGATGAATGGATGGAGGGGCATCTACGCCTACCCAGAATGGATGGATGGAGGGGCATCTACGCCTACCCAGAATGGATGGATGGAGGGCATATACCCCTACCCAGGATGGATTGATGGATGGAGGGGCATCTACACCTACCCAGAATGGATGGATGGAGGGGCATCTACGCCTTCCCAGAATGGATGGAGGGGCATATACACCTACCCAGAATGGATGAATGGAGGGGCATATACACCTACCCAGAATGGATGGATGGAGGGGCATCTACGCCTACCCAGAATGGATGGATGGATGGAGGGGCATATACACCTACCCAGAATGGATGAATGGAGGGGCATATACACCTACCCAGAATGGATGGATGGAGGACCATATACACCTACCCAGGATGGATGGAGGGGCATCTACACCTACCCAGGATGGATGGATGGAGGGGCATCTACTCCTACCCAAGATGGATGGATGGCGGGGCATCTACTCCTACCCAAGATGGATGGATGGCGGGGCATATACACCTACCTAGGATGGATGGAGAAGCATATACACCTACCCAGGATGGATGGAGGGGCATGTATACCTACCCAGGATGGATGGATGGAGAGGCATCTACACCTACCCAGGATGGATGGAGGGGCATGTATACCTACCCAGGATGGATGGATGGAGAGGCATCTACACCTACCCAGGATGGATGGATGGCGGGGCATATACACCTACCCAGGATGGATGGATGGGGACGCATGGATTCCACTCAGTATCAGCAGATTCTTGACAATAATGTTCAAGAATCAGTGATAAAGTTGAAGTTACGCAGGGGATGGATCTTTCAGCAAGACAATGATCCAAAACACGGCTCCAAATCTACTCAGGCATTCATGCAGAGGAACAATTACAATGTTCTGGAATGGCCATCCCAGTCCCCAGACCTGAATATCATTGAACATCTGTGGGATCATTTGAAGAGGGCTGTCCATGCTCTGCGACCATCAAACTTAACTGAACTGGAATTGTTTTGTAAAGAGGAATGGTCAAAAATACCTTCATCCAGGATCCAGGAAATCATTAAAAGCTACAGGAAGCAACTAGAGGCTGTTATTTTTGCAAAAGGAGGATCTACTAAGTATTAATGTCACTTTTCTGGTGAGGTGCCCATACTTATGCACCTGTCAAATTTTGTTTGACTGCAGATTGCACATTTTCTGTTAGTACAATAAACCTCATTTCAAGGCAGAAACATTACTGTGTCCAACAGTTATTACATATATCAAACTGAAATAGCTGTTGCAAAAACACCAATTTTTATAAAACATTAAGCTTAAGATTAATAGGGTTGCCCAAACTTTTTCATATAACTGTATGTTCTAATTATTTTTTTAATATGAACTATTGGCACAATAGTCAATGAATGTGACCTTTTTTCAGTCTCTATAACTATATAATGGAATCTTACTTATGGGCTATCTACTTTGTTTTAGGCTTTAAGCGCCACTTCTCTGACCGGACTTCTGGAGAAACTTCAGGACAGCAATGTGCTTCTGGATAAAATCATGAAAGGGCTGAATGCCTATCTGGAGAAGAAGAGGCTTTTTTTCCCACGGTATAGTCCTTTCACTTGTTGCAATGATTCTATATACTCCTTAAAGAATTTTTTTTTTCTTATTTAAACCATTGAAATCATTTTTGTAATTGGATTTCATTAATAATTTTGCACTGTTTGCCTTCTATTGGCTCTGTGTTGCGCTGGCTATTGGACTTATTTTTAATCTGTCTTTTTTCAGCTCCTCTTAGCCGATTTATGACCACAGATCACATCAAAGCTGAATGTGCAGGAAACAAAAAGCCTAACGGTGCAACATTTTTAATGAAACTGAATTATCGCAAATACTCGCAATTAAATGGGTATTCCCATCTCCAAGATCCTATCCCAATATGTAGTAGGCGTAGTAATAATAATTATATTAGCAAATACCTCCAGTTAGAAATGTAGTATAGTTCTTCTGATTCGCTATGTCGCTTTCCCCAGCTTCGGTATCCATGGTTATGACCACTCATATAGTGACAGTTATTTGCTAGTGGTCGTAACCTAAGCTACTGCAATGCCCTGCACATGGGATAAGCGACAAAGCAAATCAGAAGAACTATACTACACTTCTAATTGGAGGTATTTGCTAATATTATTATTATGACGCCTACTACATATTGGGGTAGAATCCTGGAGATGGGAATACCCATTTCAGTTAAATAAAAAAAGTTCCCAAAACTGGATAGCCCCTTTAAGCTAGCCATACGCATGAGATATGAGATACCCGTGGTCTGAATGGTTATTTGGCTACTTCTCCTGACTCCCACATATTCTGCTGAACAGTCATGTGTTTTTAATGGGGAGAGAGGAGAAAGTCGGTACTGGACACCTCCGGCAGCGGGTTATCTCCCCTGAGAACCGAAAGACCGGGTATTGAAATTCCATCTGCCCGATCCTTCTGGCCCTGACATCCTCTATCGGGGGAGAGTCAGGAGACCCCCATACACATCAGTGGGTAGGCCGGTCCTGCTGCAATCGTCAGGTTTAAACTATTTTAATCCAATGTGTATGGGGACTGAATCTTTACTTTAAAGCTTTGCTTTTCTATTTTCTCACAGACACTAATACAAATGGCGCCTGACCCAATACTTTAATGACATTTTTATCATATTGTGCATTTTCGCTTTAGCTTTTTCTTCCTGTCCAACGACGAAATGCTAGAAATTCTCTCTGAGACTAAAGATCCTCTGCGGGTCCAACCACATCTAAAGAAGGGCTTTGAAGGCATCGCAAAGCTGGAGTTCCTTCCTAACCTGGACATCAAAGCCATGTACAGCACCGAGGGGGAACGCGTAGAGCTCATCCAGACCATCTCCACCTCCGAGGCTCGGGGGACCGTGGAGAAGTGGCTCATCCAAGGGGAAGATGTCATGTTAAGGAGCGTGCATGATGTTATTGCTCGGTCACGAATGGTACGGATCTACCTACAGACCAAAAGCATTAATTGGAACTAATCTAGTACTTTTATATTTGTATAAGATTATTTGGCAGCAGTGAATGATTTGTGGATGATGTATCTCTTGCTATAGAGCCAGGTAGCAGATCTTCTACCTGCAATCGGTAGAAATGAATTTGCTGGATAATACTAGTAAGGTTGTCCCTCTCTTAAATGCTTCTGTCAACGTAATTTAACTTTGTTTTTTAAAAGGCATACCCTGAGACTGCAAGAAAAGACTGGGTGAGGGAATGGCCGGGACAGGTCGTGCTCTGTGTGTCTCAGATGTTCTGGACCAGTGAAGTGCATGAAGCTATCGGCAGTGGCCCAGAGGTACGGCATAAGCTCCTTTACTGATCAAGGTGGCTTCACTAGAAACAGTCATGGCCGGAAGTGTTGGCACCCTTGAAGTATTTTTCCATAAAATTATTGCAATTGCATGTGTATTTTTTGTTATACACATGTTTATTTCCTTTGTGTGTATTGGAACAACACAAAAAAAACAGAGAAAAAAAGGCAAATTGGATATAATTTCACACAAAACCCCAAAAATGGGCCGGACAAAATTGTTGGCATCTTTCCAAAATTGTGGGTAAACAATTTTGTTTCAAGCTTGTGATGCTCATTCAAACTCACCTGTGGCAAGTAACAGGTGTGGGCAATATGAAAATCACATCTGAAACCCGATACAAAGGGGAAAAGTTGACTCAATCTTTGCGTTGTTACGTGCCACACTAAGTAGGGAGAACAGAAAGAGGAAAAGAGAACTGTCTGAGGACTTGAGAACCAAAATTGTTGACCAATATCTTCTTTTTGTGTTGTTCCAATACACACAAATGAAATAAACATGTGAACAACAAAACATGTGTAATTGTAATAATTTTCTGGGAGAAATACATATATATACATTCATAGACAGACTTCATGTGTTCTCCTGCTAATAGACTGTCATTCCCAGGGACGCAGCTTATAGGAGTTTCCAGGGGCGGATATACCATTGGTGCAACAGAGGTAAGGGGACCCACATTCACATCAAAAGATGCAAGTAGCTTATTTCACAGCACGTTATTAGACTGCAAAGAGCCCATGTACTGTTCTTGCCCAGGGGTCTTCTCCTGGGGGTTGCAGTTGTACAGCGGCTCAATATCTTGAAGGTACCCAAAAGGCTCCATAGTATTGTTGGGATTTTGCATTGATTCATGCATCTTGTCTAGAGATGAGCAACTAAATTTGCAGGACCTTGGTCTAAGAGAGCAGGTTAGTAGTCTGTGGCTGTTGGATGGGTGCCTTGCTAACCGCCTCTTACATGCCGGCATCCCTGGCTCCTCTTTTGATTAGCCGGCCAGGCGTGATGTCATTTGTGCCTCACACCACAACTATGACATCGACATCAAAAGAGGAGCCGGAGATGCCGGTTCATGGAGCTCCGGTCCTGGGGCCGTGGAATACTGACCCGACTGTTGGACCAGAGTCCTGCAAATCCATTCGCTCATCTCTACTCGCGTCATATCTACCAATAAGGGAAGACATTGTATGGGATTTCCCATAATACCAGCATAAAATGAATCCATCTGCATTGAGTTTTCCATGCTGTTTGTGGCAGGGTTTTATAGAGGTACATCTGGGTATTTGGGGCTCTGGGTTCAATCCAGATCTCCAACTTCTATAAAGATATGTTGTAAAATTGTTGTGTACATTATAAAGTGCCTGCATATTGTGGAGTTCTCAATCTAGTCTGCAGCTTATAATCTGTATAGATTTCAGCCCCCTTGCAATATGTATGTTCTATGAATGTTTCTGCAGATGATTTCACCGTTACATCCTTCTTGTAGGGCCTGAAAAACTCCTATGATAATCTGCAGCTCCAGCTAAATGATATTGTGGAGCTTGTGCGAGGAGGCAAATTGTCCCAGCAGACTCGCAGCACATTGGGGGCTCTCGTCACCATAGAGGGGCACGCTCGTGACGTGGGCATGGAAATGATCCAAACAGGTTTGTGCAAACATCATGGCTGGCACCAAACTTTCCAATACCATGTTCTATTTATCATACACTACATGGAGAAAGGTATTGTGCCCCCTCCACATTACACCTACAGGGGCTTTTATGGCCTCCTATTCTAAATCCATATACAGGATGTTAATATGGAGTCCGTCCCTCTACAGATATCACAGCTCAATATGCAGAGCACCTTCATACATTTCACCCCATTCCTATGTTCTTTCCATATCTATGTTATATTCCCCCCTCTTTTCTTTGAGTTTTCATAGGACACAATTGATCTTGTTACAGTAAAGCAATCTTGGGGTGTACTTACAATGACGTCTATGGGGCAGTAGTCATTTATGCATATTGAGATGGTGGTCACTATACAGTTATATGAAAAAGTTTGGGCACCCCTATTAATCTTAAGCTTAATGTTTTATAAAAATTGGTGTTTTTGCAACAGCTATTTCAGTTTGATATATGTAATAACTGTTGGACACAGTAATGTTTCTGCCTTGAAATGAGGTTTATTGTACTAACAGAAAATGTGCAATCTGCATTCAAACAAAATTTGACAGGTGCATAAGTATGGGCACCTCACCAGAAAAGTGACATTAATACTTAGTAGATCCTCCTTTTGCAAAAATAACAGCCTCTAGTCGCTTCCTGTAGCTTTTAATGAGTTCCTGGATCCTGGATGAAGGTATTTTTGACCATTCCTCTTTACAAAACAATTCCAGTTCAGTTAAGTTTGATGGTCGCCGAGCATGGACAGCCCTCTTCAAATGATCCCACAGATGTTCAATGATATTCAGGTCTGGGGACTGGGATGGCCATTCCAGAACATTGTAATTGTTCCTCTGCATGAATGCCTGAGTAGATTTGGAGCGGTGTTTTGGATCATTGTCTTGCTGAAAGATCCATCCCCTGCGTAACTTCAACTTTGTCACTGATTCTTGAACATTATTGTCAAGAATCTGCTGATACTGAGTGGAATCCATGCGTCCTTCGACTTTAACAAGATTCCCGGTGCCAGCATTGGCCACACAGCCCCAAAGCACGATGGAACCTCCACCAAATTTTACTGTGGGTAGCAAGTGTTTTTCTTGGAATGCTGTGTTTTTTTGCCGCCATGCATAATGCCTTTTTGTATGACCAAACAACTCAATCTTGGTTTCATCAGTCCACAGGACCTTCTTCCAAAAGGAAATTGGCTTCTCCAAATGTGCTTTTGCATACCTCAGCCGACTCTGTTTGTGGCGTGCTTGCAGAAACGACTTCTTTCGCATCACTCTCCCATACAGCTTCTCCTTGTGCAAAGTGCGTTGTATAGTTGACCGATGCACAGTGACACCATCTGCAGCAAGTTGATGCTGCAGCTCTCTGGAGGTGGTCTGAGGATTGTCCTTGACTGATCTCACCATTCTTCTTCTCTGCCTTTCTGATGTTTTTCTTGGCCTGCCACTTCTGGCCTTAACAAGAACTGTCCCTGTGTTCTTCCATTTCCTTACTATGTTCCTCACAGTGGAAACTGACAGGTTAAATCTCTGAGACAGCTTTTTGTATCCTTCCCCTGAACAGCTATGTTGAATAATCTTTGTTTTCAGATCATTTGACAGTTGTTTTGAGGAGCCCATGATGCCACTCTTCAGAGGAGATTCAAACAGGAGAACAACTTGCAAGTGGCCACTTTAAGTAGCTTTTCTCATGATTGCATACACCTGGCTATAAACTTCAAAGCTCAATGAGGTTACAAAACCAAAAAAAGTGCTTTAGTAAGTCAGTAAAAAGTAGGTAGGAGTATTTAAAACAAGAAAATGATAAGGGTGCCCATACTTATGCACCTGTCAAATTTTGTTTGAATGCAGATTGCACATTTTCTGTTAGTACAATAAACCTCATTTCAAGGCAGAAACATTACTGTGTCCAACAGTTATTACATATATCAAACTGAAATAGCTGTTGCAAAAACACCAATTTTTATAAAACATTAAGCTTAAGATTAATAGGGGTGCCCAAACTTTTTCATATAACTGTATATGAATGTTTTGGCATCTGTAGGTGTCTGCATCGCCTGTATATGACTCATTGCCACAGTTGATATTCTTTATAGTCAGTGTTTTGGATGGCCTAGGTGCGGTGTGTAATATTTTCTATCAATGGTGTGTGTGCCCTCCTCTGTGCGGTGTCCTTCCATAACCATGGATGTACTAATAAAGGGTTTTATGTCAATTCCTTTAATGACCTTTTGTTCGGTTTCTTTGTAGGTATTATGTAATTCTCCGAATGGTCAGCCATTCTAAGCCTGAGCAGACATATGGCAATGTAATTGATGTGTGACTGACATTGTTCTTCCCTATGTTGCGGTGACATATTTATGCTGCCATTGTGCAGTATTTTTTCTAATTAATCATCCTAAAGGTGTTTAGTGGGGTTGAGGTTGAGAACGTGTGTGAAACAGTTCTGCTCTTCTATTCCCTTAGGGTTGGAAGCTACAATTGTTTAAAATGTCTTGTGCTGAAGCATTAAGATATCTTTTCACTGGATCTAAGGGGCCTAGACCAACCCCTAAAAACAAGGCCATACCTCCACCACCGAACTGTACAGCGGGCACAATGCAGTTAATAGGGTAACGTTCTCCTGGCATTCACCAAATCCAGACTCGTCCATCAGATGCCAGATAGAGAAGTGTGATCCGTCACTGCACAGAACAGGTCTCCTCCAGAGTCCTGTGGTGGCGGCTTCACACCACTCCATCTGACGCTCGGCATCGTGCTTGGTGATGTAAGGCTGCATGCAGCTGCTCGGCCATGAAGCTCCTGGCGGGGGCGGAGTGTTTGTGGTGATGTTGTTACCAATGGAGTCAGGAGAGCGTTCTGCCCTCTGCTCCTCAGCACTCAGTGACCCCGCTCTGTAATGTTCCGGGGTCTCCTGAGTTGCTGCAGTTCCTTCTACTCCTTAATAATATCACTCACATGTGATGGGGGAAGATTTAGGAGGGAAGAAATTTAATATCCAGACTTGTTACCCCGGTGGCTCCTATTACAGGACCGTGCTGGTATCAGAGAGCTCTGCACCACCAGCCGTTCTGTCATATGTTAGTAACAGCACACAGCATGGGAGGGCGGATGTTATACACCGGGGGGCGTGGGGATTGATGTTATACACTGGTGGGGGGCGAGAGTCTTAATGTTATACAAGGCCGAGGGGCCAGATGTTATACCCTAGGGGTACGAGGGGCTAGATGTTATACACCGTGGGCGAGGGGACGGATATTATACACCGTGGGCGAGGGGACGGATATTATACACCGTGGGCGAGGGGACGGATATTATACACCAGGGGCGAGGGGACGGATATTATACACCAGGGGCGAGGGGACGGATATTATACACCGTGGGCGAGGGGACGGATATTATACACCGTGGGCGAGGGGACGGATATTATACACCGTGGGCGAGGGGACGAATATTATACACCGTGGGCGATGGGACGGATATTATACACCGTGGGCGAGGGGACGGATATTATACACCGTGGGCGAGGGGACGGATATTATACACCGTGGGCGAGGGGACGGATATTATACACCGTGGGCGAGGGGACGGATATTATACACCGGGGGGAGGGAGCGAGGGTGCAGATGTTATACACCGGGGCTGGGGGCCGGATGTTATGCAAAGGAGGGCTTGGGGTTGGATGTTATACAGTGGGGTTGAGGGGATGGATTTTATACACTGGCGGGGGGGCGAGGGGACGGATGTTATACACCAGGGGGAGGGAGCGAGGGGACGGATGTTATACACCAGGGGGAGGGAGCGAGGGGACGGATATTATACATCGTGGGCGAGGGGATGGTTGTTATACACTAGGAGCGAGGGGACGGATATTATACACCGGGGGAGGCGAGAGGCCAGATGTTATACACCAGGGGGAGGGAGCGAGGGGACAGATGTTATACACCGGGGCTGGGGGCCAGATGTTATACCCTGGGGGCCGGATGTTATGCAATGGATGGCTTGGGGTTGGATGTTATACAGTGGGGTTGAGGGGATGGATTTTATACACTGGCGGGGAGGCGAGAGGCCGGATGTTATACACCAGGGGGAGGGAGCGAGGGGACAGATGTTATACACCGGGGCTGGGGGCCAGATGTTATACCCTGGGGGCCGGATGTTATGCAATGGATGGCTTGGGGTTGGATGTTATACAGTGGGGTTGAGGGGATGGATTTTATACACTGGCGGGGGGGCGAGGGGACGGATGTTATACACCAGGGGGAGGGAGCGAGGGGACAGATGTTATACACCGGGGCTGGGGGCCAGATGTTATACCCTGGGGGCCGGATGTTATGCAATGGATGGCTTGGGGTTGGATGTTATACAGTGGGGTTGAGGGGATGGATTTTATACACTGGCGGGGGGGCGAGGGGACGGATGTTATACACCAGGGGGAGGGAGCGAGGGGACGGATATTATACATCGTGGGCGAGGGGATGGTTGTTATACTAAACTAGGGGCAAGGGGCGGATGTTATACTAAACTAGGGGCAAGGGGCGGATGTTATACTAAACTAGGGGCAAGGGGCGGATGTTATACACCGGGGGAGGCGAGAGGCCGGATTTTATAAACTGGGGGCTGAGAGTCCGGATGTTATACACCGTGGGCAATGGGACTAAATGAAAAACGCAGAATTCGGTGACTAGGAGTTTTGTCCTATAATGTATGTGCATTTACCTTCCCTTTAGAAACTCTCCCTTGTGATTCTGCAGTGTCTTAGAGGTTGACTATCTTTTCCTACATTGCTCAGGAGTTTCTCATGAAACAGACTTCCAGTGGCTTGCCCAACTCCGCTATTACTGGGAGAATGAGAATGCGAGAGTGCGAATCATCAACTGCAATGTGAAGTCCGCCTATGAGTACCTGGACAACTCCCCACGCCTGGTCATCACTCCGCTCACTGACAGATGCTAGCGGACTCTGCTATGATGTGATGGGTTATGCTCAGAAATCTTTTTGACTTTTGTATGATGCATGAAAATTCTTAGAAAGTTTATTGATATTTCATACCAGTTCTTTCATGTTTCATTGGTTGATCGGTGCTTTTTATCTAAATCTTGGTGGAGCTCCAGAAGGTCCGGCCGGCACAGGAAAAACTGAGACCACCAAAGATTTGGCCAAGGCGCTGGCCGTGCAGTGTGTGGTCTTTAACTGCTCTGATGGTTTGGACTACATAGCAATGTCAAAGGTACATACAATGTTAAGCTGCTCCATTGCAGATAATAAACTGACTCCAACCGATGTTCTGCTGACATGTTTTGATTATATAGTACAGACCAAAAGTTTGGACACACCTTCTCATTTAAAAATTTTTCTGTATTTTCATGACTATGAAAATTGTACATTCGCACTGAAGGCATCAAACTATGAATTAACACATGTGGAATTATATACTTAACCAAAAAGTGTGAAACTTTTTGGTTCTTAAAAGTCGCTGGTTAACAGCAGCTCAGATTAGAGATTAGATCAATGCCACACAGAGTTCTAGCAGCAGACACATCTCTACAACAACTGTTAAGAGGAGACTTTGTGCAGCAGGCCTTCATGGTAAAATAGCTGCTAGGAAACCACTGCTAAGAACAGGCAACAAGCAGAAGAGACTTGTTTGGGCTAAAGAACACAAGGAATGGACATTAGACCAGTGGAAATCTGTGCTTTGGTCTGATGAGTCCAAATTTGAGATCTTTGGTTCCAGCCACCGTGTCTTTGTGCGACGCAGAAAAGGTGAACGGATGGACTCTACATGCCTGGTTCCCACCGTGAAGCATGGAGGAGGAGGTGTGATGGTGTGGGGGTGCTTTGCTGGTGACACTGTTTGGGATTTATTCAAAATTGAAGGCATACTGAACCAGCATGGCTACCACAGCATCTTGCAGCGGCATGCTATTCCATCCGGTCTGCGTTTAGTTGGACCATCATTTATTTTTCAAAAGGACAATGACCCCAACACACCTCCAGGCTGTGTAAGGGCTATTTGACCAAGAAGGAGAGTGATGGGGGGGCTACGCCAGATGACCTTGCCTCCACAGTCACCAGACCTGAACCCAATCGAGATGGTTTGGGGTGAGCTGGACCGCAGAGTGAAGGCAAAAGGGCCAACAAGTGCTAAGCATCTCTGGGAACTCCTTCAAGATTGTTGGAAGACCATTTCCGGTGACTACCCCTTGAAGCTCATCAAGAGAATGCCAAGAGTGTGCAAAGCAATCATCAAAGCAAAAGGTGGCTACTTTGAAGAACCTAGAATATAAGACATATTTTCAGTTGTTTCACACTTTTTTTGTTAAGTATATATTTTTCCACATGTGTTAATTAATAATTTGATGCCTTCAGTGTGAATGTACAATTTTCATAGTCATGAAAATACAGAAAATCTTTAAATGAGAAGGTGTGTCCAAACTTTTGGTCTGTACTGTATATACTTTTTTTTAGTTTTTCCAAGGGCTGGCATCATCGGGAGCATGGGCGTGTTTTGATGAGTTTAACCGTATTGAGCTGGAGGTGTTGTCCGTGGTGGCCCAACAGATTCTCCGCATCCAGAGAGCCATCCAGATGAAGATGGACATGTTCAACTTCGAAGGAACCGAACTGAAGTTTAACCCAAATTGCTTCGTAGCCATTACCATGAATCCTGGCTCCGCGGGACCTTCTGAGCTGCCGGATAACCTCAAGGTAAAGAGTCCCAGTGCCTTGCATCGGGCCCTTCCACAACATTTCTATAGGATTCAGCTCAGGACTATGACTCGGCCTTTCCAAAACTTTATGTTTATTCAACCATTCTTTTGTAGAACGACTTGTGTCTTTGGGCCATTGTCTTGCTGCATGACCCACGTTTTCTTGAGATTCAGTACATGAACTGATATCCTGATATTTTCCTTTAGCATTTGCTGATAGATTTTAGAATTCATTGTTCCATCAATGATGGCAGCCGTCCTTGGCCAAGTGCAGCAAAACAGGCCCAAAGCATGTTACGATTACCATCTTTGTGTTTCATAGATGATAGGAGGTTCTTATGCTGTAATGCAGTATTTTCTTTCTGCAAACATATAGCTTCTCACTTAAAATCTCTATCTTGGCCTCATCCTTCCACAAAGCATTATTCCAGTTACCTATTGATGTGCCCAGGTGAGTTTTAGCAGTGACATTTTAAATCGCATTGCCTTTCTCCTTGCAATCCTGCCATGCTCGCCATTGTTGTTCATTGTCCTTCTGATGGTGGACTCATGAACAATTACATTAGCTAATCTGAGGAGAGGCCTTTAGTTGCTTAGAGGTTACCTTGAGTTCCTTTGTGACCTCACAGACTGATGTAGCTTTAAGTCAAATTTATGCAGTAATACAGAAATTTTTGAGGGGTTCACAAACTTTCAAGTAAATACTAGGTTTACAAAAGAAACATAAGATTTCATCAAAGGGATTATTCTCCCCCAAACCTATATGAGATTGTTCATTTCCTATGTATAATCACAACACCGGATGCCCTCATTTCTGCAAGCTCCTTAATATTGATGTCCCGTTCTCCTATTTTCCAAAATGGACACAGTAGAGGTGTGGAGAGAGATTTGGAAAGTGTTAAAGGAGTATTCCCATCTCCAAGATTCTATCCCAATATGTAATAGGTGTAATAATAATATTAATAGCAAATACCTCCAATTGGAAATGTAGTATAGTTCTTCTGATTAGCTATGTCGCTTAACCCATGTGCAGGGCATAGCAGTAGCTTAGGTATCCATGGTTACGACCACTAGCAAGTAACTAACTGTTACTATGAGTGCTCGTAACCATGGATACCTAAGCTACTGCAATGTCCTGCACATGGGTTTAAGCAACATAGCTAATCAGAAGAACTATACTACATTTCTAATTGGAGATATTTGCAAACATTATTATTATTACACCTATTACATATTGGGACAGGATCTTGGAGATGGGAATACCCCTTTAACCACACTTTGACTGACTTTCCTCTGATGTGGAATAGACACATCACTTTTAGGTCTGGGGTGGAGGATAGTGTAAATGGACATAATGGGTTCCCCGGCTCTATGCCTAGTTTACAGTAATTTAGTTTCATTTGTTGACTGACCCATCTGGTTTGCGCATTTCAGGTTCTTTTCCGGACTGTAGCAATGATGGTCCCCAACTATGCTCTGATTGCGGAGATCTGCCTTTATTCTTATGGTTTTCTGCACGCTAAACCTCTCTCGGTGAAGATGGTAATGACTTACCGGCTGTGCTCGGAGCCGCTCTCGTCCCAGTTCCATTATGATTATGGGATGCGTGCAGTAAAGGCTGTGCTGATCGCTGCTGGCAATCTGAAGCTGAAATTCCCCCATGAAAATGAAGATATTCTTGTAAGTTCTGAACTGTTGGTCGCTTTACATCTCGTATAGGACAACATTACCATCTTACCGAGAAGCATTTGGATCACAAAAATTACAGCTGTATGATTTTATAGTAGCAGACAGAGACTTGCAAATAATTTCTGTACATTACTGTTCCTGGCTTGTTAGATCTCATCTGTGCAAAAGTGTCAAAACTATAGTTGTTAAACACGTAGCTTGTTCATCTTATGGGACAGTTTTGATTTTTAACTTAATCGCATGTATTTTAGGCTAAAAATCATTTTAACAATTGGGTTTTATTAAAAATGTTGCATCGCTTGGCTTTCACCGGCTTTTTGATTCCCTGCACATTCAATTTTGATAAGGTCTGTGGTCATAAATAAACTGAGAGGAGCTCAGAAAAAGACAGATAAAACATTTACAAACTCCCCGTCAGCCAGCAAAAACGAGTTCACTGACAGTATCTCACTTAACTCATTCTGCAGCCGGCAATTAACAGTAACACAGAGGCCACATGTATTCCCTATGGAAAAACAATTCTGCAGCATATTTTAGTGCAACTCAGCAGCGTTCCATTCCTCTTTTATCATTCCTGGAAATGTAGGAATTAATTGAAATCTGTCAATAACGAGTCCCCTACACAGTCTGACAATGTCACCACTGTTTGGGCACAGTCAGAGTGTATAGGGTTGTCCCCTATATAGATTATATATACATTATATATCATTTACACATACATTTCCAGGAGGTATAACAGAGGGACGATACAATGTAGAGTTTTAGGAAAAGAGGTTTCATACTTATTTTTTGGAGAATACTATTCTTTACTAATACAGACATACCACAAGAACTGACGGCTCCTTTGTAATGGGGTTCCTCACTTTTAATATTGTTTCATGTCATATTGTATATGAATTATTTTATCATTTAATCCTTTTTCATTCTATTTAGCTCTTGTGGTCAATTAAGGATGTAAACGAACCCAAATTTTTGTCTCATGATATTCCTCTGTTCAATGGGATTACCAGCGACCTGTTCCCTGGCATTCAACTTCCGGAAGCCGACTATAAGATATTAAAATATAATAGTGTCTTAAAGGGGTTTTCCAAGACTTAAAGAGGACTTGTCCCTCGCCATAAATATGTAAATGCCGCTGTTCTCCTGACTCCGGCATGGTTTTTCTTTTCTTCCTGCTCATCTCCGTTCCTGACATCTGTCGCTCTCCTCTAGCCCTTTAAGCCAACTGGGCAAGGCCTTCCTGAAGACTCCCACAGAGAGGACTTGATGACCATGCCCACTTGGCTATTAAAAATTATGAACTAGATTTCTATAAAGAGGCTATATCTCAGGAATGGAGAGGTGCAGGAGCAAAAGAAAACACCGGATTCAGGAGAACAGCGGCATTTACACCAGGTAATAAAATTGCATATTAATGGCAAGTGATAGGTCCTATATAGCTGGCCAGCTATCATTTCGATGACCGTTATCTTTCCCGGCTCCCCCATATTCAGGAATGCTCGCTCCTGTTTTCTCTATGACCGAGTCGCTGCCAGAATCTTATGGCAGCTGCTAATTTCAGGGTCAGAAAATAAGGATCGGGTGATTAAATTCCAACCGCTCGATTTTTATGTCCCCCAACATAATCTGTAATGAGGCCCCCATACACAGTAGATGGTAGACCAATCCCATTGAAATCACCCGATCCTGATCCACTGCTTTGGAATTGGGTTACATGACCTTGTCACTCATCGTCCGGTCCCATTAGTGCAACCTGGGCAGCTGCACAGGGGCACCAGAGGTAAGGGGGCTCACTTATACCTCCAATGCAGGATGATCTGATGTAGAAAAAAAAATGGTTAAAACATCTGTGAGTGATTTATCACTAGTTTAGTTGTAGGTTATGGAGAATTTTTTTTTAGATGAATGAATCGATTCGCAGGAGACTAATCCAATGGCCAGGTGTCATGGGTGCGTCAGATGTGACAGACAGTCGCCTTGCAGTTGGTTGCAGGAGATCCCTTCGTTTGGCATTACAGACGACATCTTAGCGGTCTCACTGTAGGACCCAGCGGCTACCTCCCTCCTGTTCTAACTGACAATCAGGCCTGGGTGTTTAAATACTTCCTGGTTGCTACACAGAGGTGCCAGTGATATTCACATGACCCCTTGTGAAGGCTTGGAGCAAGTGCAGTTCTTACTTCCTCTCTGGTGCTAAGAGGATGTGTGTGCCATCTCTCTGAAGTCGACTCAAGCTAAGCTACTTCCCCTGTGTCTGTCTCCCCTTGCTGTCTTTAGTTGTCAGTGGGGATCGACTAGTGCTCACCCCCCCTTCCCTATCCAGGGCCAAGCGCTAAGGAAATACAGGGATAGGTTCCTGTGCGGCAATTGGTGAGGAACCAATATAGAGTCGGTAGGGGAGACAGGGTGATTGCAGATCAGCCTAGGAGGTCTCCATTTCCCCCTTTCCCTAGTGTCTGGGCTCCCTTCCCCTCATCCCTTTGTGTCGCACTTTGTCTTTCCTACACTGTGCGTGACATCAGGTCAGTGGTGGGCACTGAATGAGACCCCTGAGAGCCACCTTATTTCTTCCTGCCCCCGGCTCTTCTTCAGATTAGCCGGCCTGGCATGACGTTATGGTTGCAGCATGATGTACACCAGGCCATATAATCAGAAGAGGAGCCGGGGATGCCGGCAGCTAGGAGGCGGCTATCAGGGGTCCCGTCCAGCGGCCACAGAATACTGATCTGGGTCCTGAAAATGTATTCTCCCACCTCTAATTGGATCCACTGTAAACAGACTGATGAAATATTTTACCTTCCTTTTGCTCAGGATTTACTGGAATGCGCACAGGAGAGCTGTGCTGGACACAACATCCAGCCCGAGAAGGTCTTCCTGGAGAACATGATCCAGACGTATGAGATGATGATTGTCAGACACGGGTAAGCTGTAACTACAGAAGTCCATGGGACGGGGGATTTATTCTTCGCTGTTTCCATTTTATACAATGGACCATGCTGCATTTTGTTTATCCCGTACAGTTTTATGTTGGTTGGAGAGCCGTTCTCTGGAAAAACGAAGGTCCTCGCTGATACGCTGTCTCTTATGAATGAGTGAGGGTGCGAAGAAGAAAAAGTGATTTACCGGACAGTGAACCCTAAAGCCATCACCATGGGGCAGCTGTTCGGGCAGTTTGATCCAGTGTCACATGAGGTTCGTCTATGATTGGAATTATTGTTTATAATACTAATATCTTTGCTGAAAATGGGAAAATCTCCCCTTTTATGGCTTATGGACATGGTAGAAGGGGTTCCTTCAGAGACATAGACCCCAGCCATACATTGCCGGGCAATCATTTTATTATGACTTACTCCCTGTTTGCACAAAAATTTTATTTTCCTCATCAGACATGGAAGCAACAAATTGTATTATTTATGCCAGAAATTAGCATAAATTTGCATACTTCCAGACACACACTGACTAGACTGTGTCTGGCCTCACTCAATACACTTGCTTTGAGTGAGGTCACGCACTTCTAGTTGGCATGTGACCGCATATATGCAAATCACTTACTTGCAGTCTCTCCCGGTGCCGGCACGTTCACTTCAATAGGGGCCACATGTAGTCAATACATGTGTATCATCAATATCATAATCCCAGGTATTCCCTTTAATAATCCTTTCAATTGTGGGATTGTATTGGATTTTATGGGAAGAGCAATTTTATTGATGCCTCTCTTCATTTGCAGTGGACAGATGGGATAGTCGCTAATACTTTCCGGGAGTTTGCATTATCTGAGACCCCGGAAAGAAAATGGGTTATCTTTGATGGACCTATTGATACGCTAGGGATAGAAAGTATGAACACAGTCCTAGATGATAATAAAAAGGTAACTCTCTATTTTACTTTGTGAAAACTTTTTTTTTTTTATTTAACCGCTTCCCGACCGCCCACTGTACATAAACATCGGCGCTGCCTGGGCTCTGTGCAGCGCGGACGCTTAAAAACAGTGGGTGGTCCTGCAAGCGCTACGGGTGCGGTGCAGAGCGATAGCTCTGACAGGGAACATCATCGGGACCTGATTGGATCAGGTCCCAGTGATGTTAACCCTTTGCTGTCTTCTATATGCCGCGATCTATAGTGATCGCGGCATATAGAAGACAGCAGGAGGAGAGGGGGTCTTCTACTTACCTCTCCGACGACCCCTGATACCTTCCAGGACCTGACGTTGCTATGGCAGCTGGAGGTCACATGACCGCCTCCAGATCTGCCATATATGGTGTCCTGCCAGGCTCAGCCTGCAGCTGAAGCCTGGCAGGAGACTCTGACTGTGAAACAGTCAGCAAAGATCTCATGTAATGTAATATATGTCTATTACATTACATGAGATCAGTGATCAGAAAAATAAAAATTAATGTCCCATACAGGTACTAAGTAAAAATGTAAAAAAAAAGTAAAAAAAATGTTTTCAAACTACTAAAAAAAAATCACAAAATAAATAAATAAAATATTAAACCGATAAATCCGTATATTTATGCAAAAACAAAAAAAGTACACATATTTGGTATCGCCGCATCCGAAACAACCCGAGCTATTAAACTGTCACACTAATTAACTCCTTCTGTGCACACCGTAATAAAAATAAATAAAAAACGGAGCATGACACATGACTTTGTCGGCCGAAATATGGAAAATTATAGCTCTCAAAATATGGCGACGCAAAAACTAGATTTTAGAAAAAAAAGCGTCTTTTAGTGTGTGACAGCTGTCAGTCATAAAAACCCGATATAAATCTGGTATCTCTGTAATCGCACCGACCCGAAGAATAAAGTAATCTCATCACTTATACCGCACGAGGATCTGCGTAAAAAATAAATAAAACCAATTCTTCACCTGCTACTGATTTGTTTATTATGTCTCCCAATGTGCTCACCACACATCTAGATAAGTTCCCTAAGGGGTCTAGTTTCCAAAATGGTGTCACTTGTGGGGGGTTTCCACTGTTTAGGCACATCAGGGGCTCCCCAAATGCAACATGGCGTCCGCTAATTATTCAAGCAAATTTTACATTCAAAAAGTCTAATGGCGCTCCTTCCCTTCCGAACCCTGCAGTGCACCCAAACAGTGGTTTTCCCTCACATATGGGGTATCAGCGCGCTCAAGAGAAATTGCACAAAAAATTTTGGGGTTCATTTTTTCCTGTTACCCCTGCAAAAATAAAAAAAATTGGGTCTAAAGTAATATTTTTGTGAAAAAAGTTAAATGTTCATTTTTTTCTTCCACATTCCAAAAATTCCTGTGAAGCACCTGAAGGGTTAATAAAGTTCTTGAATGTGGTTTTGAGCACCTTGAGGGGTGCAGTTTTTAGAATGGTGTCACTTTTGGGTATTTTCTGTCATAAAGAGCCCTCAAATATGATGTGGTCCCTAAAAAAATGTTTTTGTAAATTTTGTTGGAAAAATGAGAAATCGCTGGTCAACTTTTAACTCTTATAGCTCCCTAACAAAAAAAAATTTTGGTTCCAAAATTGTGCTGATGTAAAGTAGACATGTGGGAAATGTTATTTATTAACTATTTTGTGTGACATATCTCTCTGATTTAAGAGCATGAAAATTCAAAGTTTGAAAATTGCAAAATTTTCGCCAAATTTCCGATTTTTTCACAAATAAACGCAAGTGATATCGAAGAAATTTTACCACTATCATGAAGTACAATATGTCATGAAAAGACATTCTCAGAATCGGGGGAATCCGTTGAAGCGTTCCAGAGTAATTACTTCATAAAGTGACAGTGGTCAGAATTGAAAAAATTGGCCCGGTCACGAAGGCAAAAACCGGCTCTGGCGCGAAGTGGTTAAACAATTCTCGACTGCCCATATGATGATGTCATGTGTTTGGAAGCTTCTAATAGGTTTTTTGGCAACATCTGAGTTAATTAGAGACACACCTGTGGATGTATTTTAATGCACACCTGAAACACACTGCTTCTTTGTGTAGCATCATGGGAAAGTGTAAATAAATCAGCCAAGATATCAGGAAGAGAATTGTGGACTTGCACAAGTCTGGCTCATCCTTGGGTACAATTTCAAGATATCTGAAGGTGCCTCGTTCATCTGTACAAACAATTATATGCAAGTACAAACAAGATTGGAATATCCAGCCATCATACCGCTCAGGAAGGAGACGGGTTCTTTGTCCCAGAGATGAACGTGCTTTGGTCCGACATGTGCATATCAACCCCAGGACAAAAGCAAAGGACCTTGTGAAGAGGATGGCAGAAGCTAGTAAGATTGTCAGCGTGACAATTCACAGTGAAACGAGTACTGTATCAACATGGGATGAAAGACCACTCTGCCAGGAAGAAGCCATTACTCCAAAAGAAACATAAAAAATCCAGATTAATGTTTGCAAATGCACACAGGAACAAAGACCTTAATTTTTGGAGACATGTCCTGTGGTCTGATGAAACTAGAATTGAACTTTTTGTGCATAATGACCATCGTTAAGTTTGGAGGAAAAAGGGAGAAGCTTAGAAGCCTAAGAACACCATCCCAACTGGGAAACACGGGGGTGGCATCATCATGTTGTGGGGTTGCTTTGCTGCAAGAGGGACTTGGTGCACATCACAAAATACGTAGATGGCTTCATGAGAAAAGAAGATTATGTTGTCAATACTGAAGCAACATCTCAAGACATCAGCCAGGAAGTTAAAGCTTGAGCAGAAATAGGTCCTCCAAATGGACAATGACCCGAAGCATACTGCCAAAATGGTAACAAAGTGGCTTAACCTCTTCGTGACCAAACCAATTTTTTTAAATCTGACCAGTGTCACTTTATGTAGTAATAACTCTGGAATAACATATCCCATAGCTTTTGAGACTGTTTTTTGTGACACATGATACTTTATAATAATGGTAAATTTAGGCTGATATGGTTTGCGTTTATTTATAAAAATATCAGAAACTTGGCAAAAATGTCTTAAAAATTGCACTTTTCAAACTATGATTGATTATGCCTTTAATCCCAATAGTCATACCACACAAAAACAGTAGTAAATAACATTTCCCTCATGTCTGCTTTACATCAGCACCATTTGTAAAATGTTGTTTTATTTTATTACCATTTTAGAAGATTTAAAAATGTAGCAGTTATTTTTCATTTTTTTCAAGGAAATTTACAAAACTTATTTTTATAGGGACCTGTTCAGTTTTGAAGTGACTTTGAGGCTGCGTGCCCACTGTGCGTTTTTCAAGCGTTTTTGCTGTGGAATTTTCGAAGCGAAAACGCTTAAACGCTTGGTAATGCGTGCCCCATGGTCCTCAATGATAACCCGCATGTGCTGTGTGTTGGTATATGCAACAGTTGTGGACTTCTTTGTTTGTGTGAAGGAGGACTTTATGCTGATCTGACAGTAGATGGCGATGTTGTGTAAAGTTTCCTTGTTTACTGTATTGTAAATGAAAAAAAGTCTCTCTTGTATTTTCTATTTTGTTCTTACTTCCTGGTGCAGTACTGTGTGACTGTGTGCGTTTTTTCCTTTACCTCATGTTCTGAGAAGTAAAAGCTTGTTATCCCCTGTAATCTGCTCTGTGAGGTTTTATACTGCAACTGTGGGTATCCAGAAGCTGTGCAACACTGTGCACATGCTGCGGAAATTTACGCTGCGGATTATCATTGCAGAAAAATCTGAAACATATCCATTAATTTTGCGGAAACGCGGCGTAATTGCCGCCATTGACTTCCATTGAATTGCATAATATCTTAATGACTACATGTGCACATGTGGATATTAAGTGATTCAATGTGCGGATGGTACCCGGGTCTGGAGAAGAGGAGACTCTCCTCCAGACCCGGGTACCATAGTACCTGTAGTTAAAAAAGAATAAAATAAAAAATAACATTATACTTACCTTCTCATGGCCCCCGGTCTCCTGTATGGTGCGTCCGGTGTCTTCGGTGGCTCGTGGTGGTGTAAAAGGACCTTCCATGACGTTGTTTAGTCATGTGACAGGTCACGTGACCGCTGATGTCGGCGGTCGCTTGACCTGTCAGAAGACTAAATGATGTCATGGAAAGTCCTTTTACACCATCGCGAGCCGCCCAAGACACCGGACGCTCCGGAGAAGGAGACCGGGGGCCATCGGACGGCGAGTAGAATGTTTTTTTTGTTTACCATTTTTATTCTTTTTTTAACTATTAACTTGGTCACACTATATAAATCCATGCCGGTTGCATGGATTTATATAGTGTGACCAAGTTGTCAAGCACTTTTCCAAGTGATGCTAAAATCGCTTGGAAAAGCGCTTGACAACCCGCATGCAGAAATGCATGCAAAAACGCTTGACAAACGCTTCTACCTGGCAGGAAAAACGCATGTAAAATCCGCATGCATTTTTCCTGCCAGGGAGATACAGAAAAAATCCGGAGCATTTTTGCTTCGTGGGCACTTAGCCTGCGAGTCTTATATGTTGGAAACCACCCAAAAGTGTTACCATTTTAAACACTGCACCCCTCAACGTATTTAAAATTGCTTTCATATAGTTCATTAACCCTTCTGGTTCTTTTCAGGAAGTAATGGAAAGTGGAATGACAAGAATGAAAAAGTTTATTGTTACCATCTAGATCTTGATAACTTCTGAACAGGCAATTATAGCTGGCATACTTTAAAGGTAGTTATTTGGCCATGAGCTGCCAAGGCAAACATCAGGACCACACAATCAAGATATCAAGGTGCCGATAAAGTTAAAAGGAAGCCCCCACACTGTGTTAACTATTTAGATTCTATAATCACTATTGACAACAGAATCAAAGGGGTTAAACGTCCATGGTCTGTGCCAACACTGATCATGGCTGATGCAGCAAGTTGTCAGCTATAATGTACAGGTGACAGCTACAGGATAGTCACCTGTCGGGGAACGCAAGTCTCTTATATTGCAGATCAGTAAAAAGACGTCTATTGGTCAATAAGGGGTTAAGGATAACAAAGTCAATGTTTTGGAGCGGCCATCACCAAGCCCTGATCTTAGTCCTATTGAAAATGTATGGGCAAAGCTGAAAAGGCCGGTGCGAGCAAGACGACCTACAAACCTGGATCAGTTACACCAGTTGTGTCAGGAGAAATGGGCCCAAATTCCGACCTAAGAGTATGTGCCCACGTAGCGTTTTACAAGCGTATATGCTGCGGACTGTCCTCAGGGTAAACGCTTGTGAAACGCTAGGTAATCTGCCCCCCATGGTCCCCAAGGGGAATCCGCAAGTTCTATGCCCATGCTGTGGATTTTTCCGCAGCGTTTTTGATGCGCGCAATAATCCACAGCATGTCAATTAATTTTGCGTTTCCGCAAGCGGAATTGCCTTTGCAATGCAATAAAAAACGCAAGGTAATTCCGCATGTGGAAAACGCGCGATAAACGCAGGATAAACCCGCGTGGAATTCCGCATGCGTTTTTCCGGGAGAGGACATGCGGAAAGCAACGTGGGCACATAGCCTTATATTGTGAGAAGCTTGTGGGAGGAAATCCCAAATGTTTCACCCAAGTCATTCACTTTAAGGACAATGGTACCAAATACTAATGAAATGGATGGAAAGTTTTGACTTTGTTTTAAGCATTTTTATTACTTACTGCATTCTCTCTCTCTCATTATTCTGGCATTTGGCAAATATTACAAATGATGGTAATCCTAATTGACCTAAAACAGGAAAGGTTTATTCTGATTTCATGTCAGATATGGAGAGAAACATGCATATACTGTATGTCTTTTTATATAGTGTATGGAAACTTCTGGTTTCAACTGTATATGAGATATTGAAATGTAATTGGTCATATTGTAATTTATTTTGAATGAAGTAAGTGAATTCCCACATTAATTTGACATTATATAATAATGTCTTTATATTTAAATAAATCTCAAGTGATTTCAACAATACAACAGGATGTTATTTTCTTATAATAAAAAAATTAAAATAAAAAATTCTATTGTGGTGTTAATTTTGTAATATTGATTTCTTTATCTGTTTCATTTATGTCTCAGTGTTTGAAAAAGGCCTTTTGCATAAGGCTGAAACGTTACATTGAATTTTGGGATTTCTTTATGAAATAAAGAATTGCATTATCATTATGAATATTTGAGTGCCGAGTATCTATATATACACTGGCATGCCAGGCATGTCAATCTCCACAAGGAGAAAAATGACCCTTTAGATCCCAGTGAGAAGCCTCTCATACAGTCAAATCGGATCTCATGCTTTGTACTGACGAGGAGCAATACCCTGAAACACCGTGGCTGCAAATTGAGATTCTGGTTTGGCTTTTCTCCCAAGTCATGTGACAAGGCTCGTTAAAGGGTCGATATTGACTTTTAGGATTGCTACTTCCAATAGACTTGTCACTTATCTCACTTTTAGCAAATCAGAATATACCGTAGATCATATATAATAGAAATAATCATTATCCACTGTCTGTCTTTCCAAAAGTGATAATAGGAAGTGCAGCCATATCGATTGTGAGCTTTGAATTAATTTCTCAGAAACAGACAGTGAACAGTCATTTTGTCAGGATGTTATATCAATGACTAAGTCATTAGTTTCCAAGAAGCTGCTTTAAAATTGACAAACTACTTCTTCCTATTTTTGCAGCGGTGCAATATTGCCATCTTATTAGAGAAGAGCAGTTATAGAGAATGTGTTATCAAAAAATAACCAATTGTTTAAATTACCTTTTTACATGAAATTTATTTATTTTTTTATTTTTTTTCACTATAGTAACCATCTAAACTAAAAAAACACACCCACAGATCCTGCAATTATCACCCTGGCCAAAATTAGTTTCATATTTCCTGTTGTATGCAGAAGATTTTTCAGCAGTTTTATTATCATGACTGAAAATGACAATGAAAGATGACACCTCTATATAAAGCAGATAAAGTAGCCACCATTCACATTAAATGATAGTCACAGCTCACCTCCTCACCCTTCCTTCACAATGAGTCTATTCTTAGGACTAGTGGCCAGTGTGAAAATTGTAAGACTTCAGGATTGATTTTTTTTATTGTGATGTTAAAAAGTGAAAATCTAAAAAAAATGACATTTAAAGTAAATTTAATGTAATCCCTTCTCACCATGGACAGTTTTAGTTTTTGGGCTTTTTCTTTGTTCCTCTCCTTCTTTCTCCCCTTTCGTGTGACATAGCCGTATGAGGGCTGTTTTTTTTACCCTACAATATACTGGAAAACTGGAACAAAAATTCCAAGCGAAGTTAAATGGGATTGCGTTTTTCATTGTTTTTGGGTTTTGTTTCTAAGGTTTCATTGTGCAGTGAAAATGACCTGTGAACATGATTCTTCATGTCGAGCAAACTTGAAAAACCAGATATCAAACTTGTATAGTTTTATTTTGATGGTGAAAATATTTCAGCGATTCGGTCGATAGAGCTTTATGAGGGCTTGTTAATTGCTGAGGTTTTCATTAATAACATTTTTTGGGTTATATACGATGTTTCAATCCCACTTTTTCATGTACCAACATGGCAGCCATGGGGGCGGTCAGCAGGCTCATGGTTGCCACTGAAATCCATAAGCAGCACTTTCACTTAGTGAAGGGGGGTGGAAGGCAACATCCCATGGGCATCCAAAATGGTGAACCTCTGGGACATCGCACCTTAACTACCACGGTCAGGGATTTGCTGCAGCATCTAAGGGGTTAACAGCAGCAACCAGAGCTGCTCTAATAGCGGCTTTTACAGACAAATACCGGCAGTATAACACAGCTGGAATCTGCAGGTGTATTGCGGGTGGAGTTGCAGAGTCCACTCCACACACTCGCACCCAACATGCACTATACATGTAGGGCAGATAGGGGTTAAACAACAGAGGACACGTTCCTTTTAAGCACTTAAGAATTTATTTATTTTTTACTTTGCAGATAGTATACTGGCATATGCTTTGTACTTGAAAGGAATGTCTGCATTAGTTAATGTCTTTTTGTTAGAAGGGCCCCAATATGCTGACTAAAGGATGATCTGTTGCTGGCAATCTCAGCGATAAGCCATTTGTTGAAAAATCTGGCAACAAGCATTTAATTCTCCTGCACTGCCACCAAAGGAAACAGGAGGTACTGCACAGTATCCAGTGAAATCAATAAGCTATGTAATGAATGAAGTACTGGGACCTTCAAAGTGGGAATGACTCCATGTAACTGCTCTCTAGTCTGCATAAAATGGGTTCAGGTTTACAACGGAGAATCCCCACTATTAACCTGTATAGTGCCCCAAGTATGTGCAAGTGGTTTCTAAACCAGACAACCTCATTAAGTCTCATAACACCTTTGTCAATAAACAGGTATTCTCAAATTACTAAGTTGCTTTAATTAGTTAAACAGCATGAAAATACACAAGTTTGCCACTGACTTGCTTTTTCTATCTGCTGTCATTCTCCTGCAATGAGAGCTTTTATCTTACATAGTGTAAAGCTCATTTCCTTGGAGTTTACCAAGGTCTACTAGTGGCTGGAGAGTGTGCAGTAGTCACATTCCAGGAGAAAAGTTAATTCCTAACATACCGTTATCTCTGTCCAGCCCATTCATTTCTATACACCAGTTAGCTGCTCCCTGCCTTCTCCCTTTAGGCTTTTGACGAGATGCTCTTATCCATCCTGTAGAATCACAATTCCTGCACCCAGTATCTAGGCTCTCACTGTCTGTGGCTGTGTGCTTGCTCATCAGAGCTATCACTCTGGGAGAAGAGCCCGTCCTGCCAGAAATCAGGAAGTAAGGAGACTGCATAGCTCTGAGCTGCTCAAGAGATCACTTATGAAAACTCCTTTTAGGCATCAAACATTTCCTTTGTTCAAATAGAAAGAATATAGATCTACATATTTTAGAATGTGTATGAACTACATGTCTGAAATAAAAATAAATGATTCTAAATAATATATATACATATATACAGTACAGACCAAAAGTTTGGACACACCTTCTCATTTAAAGATTGTTCTGTATTTTCATGACTATGAAAATTGTACATTCACACTGAAGGCATCAAAACTATGAATTAACACAGGTGGAATTATATACTTAACACAAAAAATTTGGGAAACAACTGAAAATATGTCTTATATTCTAGGTTCTTCAAAGTAGCCACCTTTAGCTTTGATAACTGATTTGCACACTTTTGGCATTCTCTTGATGAGCTTCAAGAGGTAGTCACTGGAAATGGTCTTCCAACAATCTTGAAGGAGTTCCAAGAGATGCTTAGCACTTGTTGGCCCTTTTGCCTTCACTCTGCAGTCCAGCTCACCCCAAACCATCTCGATTGGGTTCAGGTCTGGTGACTGTGGAGGCCAGGTCATCTGGCGTAGCACCCCATCACTCTCAGTTTGGTCAAATAGCCCTTACACAGCCTGGAGGTGTGTTTGGGGTCATTGTCTTGTTCAAAAATAAATGATGGTCCAACTGAACGCAAACCGGATGGAATAGCATGCCGCTGCAAGATGCTGTGGTAGCCATGCTGTTTCAGTATGCCTTCAGTTTTGAATAAATCCCCAACAGTGTCACCAGCAAAGCACCCCCACACCATCACACCTCCTCCTCCATGCTTCACGGTGGGAACCAGGCATGTAGAGTCCATCCGTTCACCTTTTCTGCGTCGCACAAAGACACGGTGGTTGGAACCAAAGATCTCAAATTTGGACTCGTCAGACCAAAGCACAGATTTCCACTGGTCTAATGTCCATTCCTTGTGTTCTTTAGCCCAAACAAGTCTCTTCTGCTTGTTGCCTGTCCTTAGCAGTGGTTTCCTAGCAGCTATTTTACCATGAAGGCCTGCTGCACAAAGTCTCCTCTTAACAGTTGTTGTAGAGATGTTTCTGCTGCTAGAACTCTGAGGAAGCCATACGGCGAGAGCGTGGGTTCGGGGATAGGCTGACGACCTGGTGCGGGCTGCACACACATGTGTATGCATTGTTTCTGACTGTTTCTCTGACTCTCTACTTTTTGGGGAAGCTCCTCTTATATTCATGCTTTTATGGCATGCCTAATACATTCTTTACTGAGGGCTCCCATGTATAGGTATCTCACCTGTCATTAGTGGCACATTATTGCAGGGACTGTGATTATACAATCTACCTTGTAATCTATTGCATAGAGCTTTTGCATGGAACATTGAATGGATTACTACTATTATTATTTATTTTTCTTTGCGCAAGACACCTGCACTTTATGATTCATTGGGGAGATTATTACATGGACCTCTGCACGTAATATTGTATGGACTACCAATATATGTTTAACCCCCCCCTTCCCCTTTTTTTTCTCTCTGCAAAGTGCCTGGTATAAGTACTGCCCCATTTTTGTCCAATAAATGCAGCTGATCTCTGCGACCTGTGTATGTGCTGTGTGACTGGGCACTTCAGCCCTCACTGGGTACCCATCTTTACATCTTAAACTGTATGTTAAATTATGTATGCAAGTTTTTAAGAAATTGAATTAATAAAAATTATGTTTTTTATCGCTAAACTCAATGTCCTCCTCTCTTTCTGCTAGAACTCTGTGTGGCATTGACCTGGTCTCTAATCTGAGCTGCTGTTAACCTACGATTTCTGAGGCTGGTGACTCGGATAAACTTATCCTCAGAAGCAGAGGTGACTCTTGGTCTTCCTTTCTTGGGGCGGTCCTCATGTGAGACAGTTTCTTTGTAGCGCTTGATGGTTTTTGCAACTTCACTTGGGGACACTTTCAAAGTTTGCCCAATTTTTCGGACTGACTGACATTTATTTCTTAAAGTAATGATGGCCACTCGTTTTTCTTTACTTAGCTGCTTTTTTCTTGCCATAATACAAATTCTAACAGTCTATTCAGTAGGACTATCAGCTGTGTATCCACCTGACTTCTGCACAACTGATGCTCCCAACCTAATTTATAAGGCAAGAAATCCCACTTATTAAACCTGACAGGGCACACCTATGAAGTGAAAACCATTTCCGGTGACTACTTCTTAAAGCTCATCAAGAGAATGCCAAGAGTGTGCAAAGCAGTCATCAAAGCAAAAGGTGGCTACTTTGAAGAACCTAGAATATAAGACATATTTTCAGTTGTTTCACACTTTTTTGTTAAGTATATAATTCCACATGTGTTAATTCATAGTTTTGATGCCTTCAGTCCAAAATTTATCCAAAATTAATGGGTATGCTTCAGATTTTTCCGCAATGATAATCCACAGCGTAAATTTCCGCTGCATGTGCACAGTGTTGCACAGCTTCTGGATACCCACAGTTGCAGTATAAAACTTCACAAAGCAGATTACATGGGATAACAAGCTTTTACTTCTCAGAACATGAGGTAAAGGAAAAAACGCACAGTCACACAGTACTGCATCAGGAAGTAAGAACAAAATAGAAAATACAAGAGAGACTTTTTTTCTTTCACAATACAGTAAACAAGGAAACTTTACACAACATCGCCATCTACTGTCAGATCAGCATAAAGTCCTCCTTCACACAAACAAAGAAGTCCACAACTGTTGCATATACCAACACACAGCACATGCGGGTTATCAGTGAGGACCATGGGGCACGCATTACCAAGCGTTTAAGCGTTTTCGCTTCGAAAATTCCGCAGCAAAAACGCTTGAAAAACGCACAGTGGGCACGCAGCCTCAAAGTCACTTCAAAACTGAACAGGTCCCTATAAAAATAAGTTTTGTAAATTTCCTTGAAAAAAATGAAAAATAACTGCTACATTTTTAAATCTTCTAAAATGCTAACAAAATAAAACAACATTTTACAAATGGTGCTGATGTAAAGCAGACATGAGGGAAATGTTATTTATTACTGTTTTTGTGTGGTATGACTATTGGGATTAAAGGCATAATCAATCATAGTTTGAAAAGTGCAATTTTTAAAACATTTTTGCCAAGTTTCTGATATTTTTATAAATAAACGCAAACCATATCAGCCTAAATTTACCATTGTTTTTTGTGATGCATGATACTTTATAATAGTCTCGAAAGCTATGGGATATGTTGAAGCATTCCAGAGTTATTACTATATAAAGTGACACTGGTCAGATTTAAAAAAAATTGGTTTTGTCATGAAGGGGTTAAGCCACTTTGTTACCATTTTGGCAGTATGCTTCGGGTCATTGTCCATTTGGAGGACCTATTTCTGCTCAAGCTTTAACTTCCTGGCTGATATCTTGAGATGTTCCTTCAGTATTGCCACATAATCTTCTTTTCTCATGAAGCCATCTATTTTGTGATGTGCACCAAGTCCCTCTTGCAGCAAAGCAACCCCACAACATGATGCTGCCGCCCCCGTGTTTCACAGTTGGAATGGTGTTCTTAGGCTTCTAAGCTTCTCCCTTTTTCCTCTAAACTTAACGATGGTCATTATGCACAAAAAGTTCAATTCTAGTTTCATCAGACCACAGGACATGTCTCCAAAAATTAAGGTCTGAGTTCCTGTGTGCATTTGCAAACATTAATCTGGCTTTTTTATGTTTCTTTTGGAGTAATGGCTTCTTCCTGGCAGAGTGGTCTTTCAGCCCATGTTGATACAGTACTCGTTTCACTGTGAATTGTCACTCTGCCAATCTTACTAGCTTCTGCCATCCTCTTCACAAGGTCTTTTGCTTTTGTCCTGGGGTTGATATGCACATGTCGGACCAAAGCACGTTCATCTCTGGGACACAGAACCCGTCTCTTTCCTGAGTGGTATGATGGCTGGACATTCCAATCTTGTTTGTACTTGCATATAATTGTTTGTACAGATGAACGAGGCACCTTCAGATATCTTGAAATTGTACCTAAGGATAAGCCAGACTTGTGCAAGTCTACAATTCTCTTCCTGATATCTTGGCTGATTTCTTTACACTTTCCCATGATGCTACACATAGAAGCAGTGTGTTTCAGGTGTGCATTAAAATACATCCACAGGTGTGTCTCTAATTGACTCAGATGTTGCCCAAAAAACTATTAGAAGCTTCCCAACACATGGCATCATCATATGGGCAGTCCAGAATTGTTTAAATACATAGTAATCTTAGTGTATGTAAACTTTTGACTTTGCAGTAAGTAATAAAAATGCCTTAAAACATTATCTCTCTCATTATTCTGGCATTTGGCAAATATTAAAAATGATGGTAATCCTAATTGACCTAAAACGGGAAAGGTTTATACTTATTTCATGTCAGATATTGAGAAAAACATGCATATGTGTCTTTTTATATAGTGTATGTAAACTTCTGGTTTCAACTGTATATATGTATATATGTGCACATCTCATTGCTATAGCAAATCAGTGGGAGTCATCAACAGTGATAAAGTAATAGAAAAAAGGAAGAAAATTGAATCCTTAGAGGAAAAGTAAGATAATTTGTCTAAAAAATGCCAGTGTAAGGAGGCTCATAAGCTCCCCGGGGAGCCATTGCATGGTTTATAAGCCTCCTTACTCTGGCATTTCACTCTCCTCACTGGGATCTAAGGGGTAAAGTTTTTCCTTCTGAAGTCTCTCACACAGCTAAATCAGATCTCATGCTTTGCACTGCTGAGGGGCAACACCCCGAAACACCATGGCTGCAAATTGACATTCTAGTTTGCCATTTATCCTAAATCATGTGGCAAGGCTTGTTAAAAGGTTGATATTGACTTTTAGGATTGCTACTTCTAATAGGTTGCACTGGAAGAGACAGTTTGCAAGTTTTAGGATTAATTTCTCTTCAATAAAAATACTTTTTGATTACACCAGTGATTTTTTTCCTTTCTCTACAGACTGGACCAGTCATTGGGGAAGCCCTCGCTGTTTCTTTCTGGATAGATTCCACTTCCTACCACTATGAAATGGAATAAATGCTATGTTTTAGAGAAATTAACAATAGTAATGGTAATAATCTGACACCATATGATGGCAAATCCAAGCAACACGCCGTCATTTGTAACAATGGGAAAGCCTTTTTTTTAAGAGGTTGTCCAGAATAAGGATGCCATATTTCATCGCTTTGTGGAAGAATAGGTAAATCGTTTCTCATGTTATATTCTCTGAACTGTAAATCGTAAACGGTTTCACAAATTTGGTTGAATGCCAGTGGACCCAAAAAATGCTAATTTCTAATAGTAAATTTAAAAATGACTTTTTTTTACTTTTATTTATTTCCAGATAAAGTGAAAGATCGAGGCTCTAATACAATTGGGTCAAGATTGAACCGTGTCGAGGACAAGGTAAGAAAATAAGATAAAACCATATATATTTATATTATGCACAGCTACTACTTACACATACACACATGGAGTACAGGATATACAGACAATTACCACATACTACATACAGAATATTCCTCACTCTCTGAAAAAGTGTAAAATACATAATGGTGCATCCAGACACCAATTCTACAGCGCTGCTCATACACTGCAAAGAGTCTAAATACCTGTGGTCATCTGTGACTTGCACACACAAGTTAAGGTGGCCACACACAATAACTAAAGTTGATTGTTGGTTCGGCCGTCCACTACCTCTCCCAACTCTCATACACGAGAAGGTTTGGCTTGGTTAAATGTTCATGTGTTTTCAAAGTGGAGAACTGTGAAAATCACTGCCAAACGGCTCTGGCAGCAGCTTATCACCTGAATAACAAAAGGGTCGGGCATTAAGGGTCAGGCAGTTTGAATTTTACCTCCTCTGACCTCATCTGTCAGGGAAGAGTCTGGATGTCTCCTTAGACTATTAGCTTAGTCTATTGTGTATGGAGGCTTAAAGGGGTTTTCCATTACTCAGACAACTACATCTCAATCCATATGTGTGTCCCCCAGTAAAATAATAACACCTATACTCACCTCCAGTGCCAGCACTATTCCAGCGGTGTCTGCACTGGCTCTCCTGGGGATTGCATGTGTCATGGGTGTGTCAGAAGTGACAGACAGTCATCCTGCAGTTGGTTGCAGGAGATCTCTTCATTTGGCCTTACAGACAACTTCTTAGAATATGTATCTCTAGGACCCAGGGGCTAGCTTCCTCTGGCTAATTAACACCCTGGCCTGGATGTATAAATACCTGTTGTGAGCCAGAGGGAGGTGCCAGCGATATTCATTGCCCCTTGTGAAGGCTTGAGCAAGAGCAGTACTTCTTCCTCTCTGGTGCTAGAGAACGTGTGCGCATTTGTCTGGAGTCGAGTAAAGCTAAGCGATTTTCCCTTGTTTGTCCCCCATTGTTGTCTTTAGTGTTCAGTGGGGATCAACTAGTGCTCATCCTTTCTGTTCCCTAGCCTGAGCCTAATGCCAGGGATAGACAGGCTGAGGTACGCGTGCGGCGATTGGTGAAGAACCAATAAAGGGACATTAGTGGAGACAGGGTGACACTAGATCAGCCTAGGAGTTCTCCACTCCCCACTTTCCCTAGTCTGGGTTCCCTTTCCGTTTTCCCTTTGTGTTGCACTTAGTCTTTCCCACACCTTGCGTGACAGCATGACATTATGTCTCATGATTCCTAGGGGCAATCAGTGCTGACTTTACTCTCCCCGCCTTTGGCCAACTTGCTTACATCCAGAGGAAGTGAGAGATGTTGCTGGTCTTACTTCCTCCGGATGTACAGGTATGTGCTATAACTGGAGGCAGGAAGAGTGAAGCCAGCGCTGATTGGCAGCAGGGATCACTTGACATAACAATGTCACGTGATTCCAAGGAGAGCCAATGCCGACATGGCTGGAACACTGGAGGGGAGTATAGGTGTTATTATTTTACTGAGGGCAAAAATATATATATGGAGAAGGAGATGTCCGAGTAGTAGAAAACCCCTTTAAGTGTTGGCTACTACTTTCATGGATGTGGACAGAAAGCTCTTTCTGAGTTCATTAAGTAGTTCAATCTGACAAAGGTTTCCAATAGAGTTGGTGCGAGTCAATTCGCAGGACCCAGTCCATCAGCCACATCCATAATCTGTGACGGCTGCATCGGAGCCCTGAGAACCACCTCCTACATCCCGGCATCCACTGCTGTTCTACTGATTAGCCGGCCTGATGCAATGTCACATATGCATCATGCTGTAACCATAAAGATGCAGCTAATCAGAAGAGAAGCAGGGAATCTTGGAAGGTAGAAGGCAGGTCTTGAGGCTCCTGTCCAGCATCCAAAGATTACTGACGTGGCCGATGGACCGAGTGCTGCGAAACGAATCGCACCAACTATAGATTTCAATTAAAACAACAATGTCTAAATGGCTAACCAATATTGCATTAAGGGATCGATCTACTTTATTTCTCCCCAAAACTGTGCCTCTCTTGTCCATGGGCTGTGTCTGGTATTGCAACTCAGCGCCCCATTGATTTGGTTAGGGATAAGCTACAATATCAGGCAGCGCTCATGGGTAGTGTAAAATGTGTATGGAGTGTGGTCTGTATCTATGCTATTCTCTTTGTTTGAAGTTTTTTTTTATACATTTGTAGGTAACTCAAATGGATCATAAACTCAATCTCATAACCGATATGATTCACCACCTGATAGCAAACCAACAAAGCGGTCAGTCTACCAACAGAACACCGCACCGGAGCAACTCTCTGAACGACGGGAGCAACCTCTCCAGTACTCTGCCTACCTACCAACAGTTAACAGTGCCAAGACGAGACCAAGATAATGCATCTTGATGAACAAACACAAACTAGTTCTTCTACTGTCCTCAATGCAGATATTCATTATTTTAATGAATGCATTTATAAGCAGAAAGTAAAATGAATGATGAAATTAGACTGAGTATCGAGTAAGTGTGTAACACTGTAAAGGACGTCTTGTCTATTCTCTGTAGATCCTATCGGCTCATTGAAGGTTTCTTAGAGGAAGGGACATGGAACATATGTGTATTGCTCCATGTAGAAACATGCAAGAAAGCATCTGATACATTGATGAATCCTTTCTCAGGAAGATTGTAGCTCATCGGCCTGTGGGATCGTAAATCGCTACGGGTCGTGCTGTAAAACTGGCAATACAACTGAACAATTACCCTGATTTTTTTTATTGTATTAAAATACACTTTTTACATTGATTTTCAATTTTTGGGGGGACTAAAATGAAAATTCTTTTGAGAAAAATAGAAATAAATATTGTACTGTAGAAAATTACACTTCTTTTTTTTTTACAATGTATTTTTGGTAAAAATGGTATTAAAGAGTTAATTTTTCTTTATGATTTCTGATCACAATTTTTTTTTTCTGGAATATTTTTTGACATCTGATCAAATGTATTGTATTTTCTCAAAAATGTTGATATTTGCACATTGATTGGTTTAAAGCAGTGATGGCGAATCTTTTAGAGACCGAGTGCCCAAACTGCAATCCAAAACCCACTAATTTATCACCAAGTGCCAACACGGCAATTTATCCTAAATATTGAGGTTTTACTGATACAAACAACTGATACAAAGAGCAGACGTGGGCAGCATAGAGCAGCCACAGACAGGAGCAGGGGTAAGAGACTGCAGAAATAAAGAATGTGCTCACCCACATCCTGGTATATATGCTGGCCCTACCCTCAATCCTGGTATATATGCTGGCCCTCCCCTCAATCCTGGTATATATGCTGCCCTCCCCTCAATCCTGGTATATATGCTGGCCCTCCCCTCAATCCTGGTATATATGCTGGCCCTCCCCTCAATCATGGTATATATGCTGGCCCTCCCCTCAATCATGGTATATATGCTGGCCCTCCCCTCAATCCTGGTATATATGCTGGCCCTCCCCTCAATCCTGGCATATATGCTGGCCCTCCTCTCAATCCTGGTATATATGCTGGCCCTCCCCTCAATCCTGGTATATATGCTGGCCCCCCCCTCAATCCTGGTATATATGCTGGCCCTCCCCTCAATCCTGGTATATATGCTGGCCCTCCCCTCAATCCTGGTATATATGCTGGCCCTCCCCTCAATCCTGGTATATATGCTGGCCCTCCCCTCAATCCTGGTATATATGCTGGCCCCCCCCTCAATCCTGGTATATATGCTGGCCCTCCCCTCAATCCTGGTATATATGCTGGCCCTCCCCTCAATCCTAGTATATATGCTGGCCCTCCCCTCAATCCTGGTTTATATGCTGGCCCTCCCCTCAATCCTGGTTTATATGCTGGCCCTCCCCTCAATCCTGGTATATATGCTGGCCCTCCCCTCAACCCTGGTATATATGCTGGCCCTCCCCTCAACCCTGGTATATATGTTGCCCTCCCCTCAATCCTGGTATACATGCTCCCTCCCCCCCCCAGCCACTGTGCATCCCATATATATAAAAAAAAAAAAAAAACACATAATAAACCCTCCTCCTCACCTTCCTTCTTCTCCAGCGCAGCGTCCTCTCCTGTAGTCGGCACATCTAGCTGAAGTGTATTGCAGCGCACGTACTAGCCAGGCCCGTGCGCGCTGCAGTACACGCTGCCGGCCAATCAGAGGCCAGCGGCCGCTGGCCACTGATTGGCCAGCCGATGTCATGCTGGCCTCTGATTGGCCGGCAGCCGCTTCTGATTGTCCGGAAGCCGCTAGCCTCTGATTGTCCGGCCGAATTCATGCTGGCCTCTGACCGGAAGCCGCTGGCCTCTGATTGACCGGCCGACGTCATGCTGGCCTCTGATTGGCCGGCAGCCGCTGGCCTCTGATTGGCCGGCAGCGTGTATTGCAGCTCACGGGCCTGGCAAGTTCGTGCGCTGCAATACACTTCAGCTAGATGCGTTTCCGTCCGAGAGAGATCGCACATCTAGCTGCAGTAGCGGAGCTGGTGCCGGCACTCGGCGGCTCAGAGTTCTCCCCCGTCGGCCCGATCCAGTAGCGCTAGTGCTGCGGCCATGGTGCCCACCAGGAGGGCTCTGCTGCCCCCTCTGCACGCTGCCATAGGTTCCCAGCACTGGTGTAAAGCATTTCTTCTTTTACAGCTGACGACCCAAAATTGGTGATTTTCTGAAAAAAAAAAAAAAAAAAATGGCCAGTATGCATTATATATGGTGGAAGTGAGAATCTATCATCTGGATAAGGGGGTGGTCTTCACAGAGGGGTCTATGGAGAGATGTCACTTTATAAGGAGCACATAGCATGGAATACCGGGGGGAAGCCTTTTGGCTCCTTATGTTGCTTCAGTCCGGAATGCTCCACTATGGTCCATCCTTCTATAGTTCTTCTCTTACACTTTCTGCTGGTCGGTATATGGACGTATTCGCTCTATGCTGACAGGCGCTCCCTTAGTATAGCCCATGTAATGCACGGCACCACAATGTTGTAGGTTCTGACTACTGTGTAAAAAAAACAACCACCCAGAGACCGGCCATAATCTTATAGTCTGGGTGTGAATACGCTGCAGGTATAGCTACACTTTTGTTGTGGAAATTTTGGTCATTTTATTTACCTTTTTGCATTTACCCAAATGAGGCTTGTGAGAAATCCTTAAATATGCTGCAGATTTCCCCTGTATGATGCTGACCAATCATAAGCAAGCAGCAACACTCAAAGAAAAGAAGAACACGCCCCCACCATAGCTCAAAGCGGGTTTCTTAGGGTATAAAGCTACGTTCTCACAATGAGTTTTTAGTGAGTTTTTACGCTGCATATTTTAGAAATAATGCAAGTAACCTATCTTAATGGGTGCAGAAATTCTGCAACATCAAAAACTCACCAAAAGCTCATCGTGGGAACCTAGCCTAAGATGTATAATGATGGAGAGTCCTGATCTCCTGGTCTAACCTTCTGCATGATTAGAAAGCAGAGATAACAGCTCTTAGACAAGGAAGGAGCTGCACAGCTGAGTTTCTCTGTGTCACATTACAAACCCTTTTATTGACTCCTGATTATGGAGTGTGCCAGTATCACACTTATGTCTTCTGTGCTAAAGCAACTTGTATTCTTTCTGCAGTGATATTAGGCTGTTATTACACCTCACACAGGAGCAGTGTGTTCTGGGTTACTTCTATGGTGAAATGTAATGACAGTCTGCTCTAATCTCACTGCAGAATGAGTACAAGTTGAGCACAACGGATCTAAGTGTGATACTGACACTGTGCTCTCATTTCTGGACAGGCAGTTTGGGATAGGCGCAGTACAGCAGAGGTGAGAGTGCCATAAGAGGAGGAAAGCTGTTAGAAAGGTTTGTAATGTTGCACAACTAAACTCTCTTGTGCTGCCCCTTCACCCACAGAGACCTTAACTGAAAGGTATTAGTCAGTTGTGTGCTCTAATCATGCAGGAGGTTAGCCCAGGAGACCAGGTCTGTATCCTTACATCTCAGACACTGAGAAATCTGCTCTAAGCTATGGTGGGGATGTGATCATCTTTCTTTTCAGTGTTGTCGTCTGCTTATAATTGGTCAGCATCATGCAGGGAGAAGAATTTCGCACCCCCAGTGTAAACTCTGATAACATCTACTTGGACTTAATTTTTTTTAACTCATTAGGCGCCAAATACTTTCATTGCTAATATCTCCGCAAATGAAAGATAAAATAGAAAAAAAAAACATGAAAAATTTGGTGACAGGTCCTCTTTAGGATAAGACAACCCCTTTAAATGTAAGAATTGAATTTTAGTCGAAAAAATGTATGCAACAAAAATGCCACATGTGATTTGATCCAAAAACATGCTGCATTTCAGGATGAGAGAAGCAAGTATTTGCAAAAAAAAGTTAAAAGGGGTGTTGACTGTTATGATATTGATCACTTATACTTAGGATGGACCACCAAGATCAGATTGGTAGAGTTCCAACACTCTGCCACCCCATTGATTCCATGCTGGAGCTGGTAACAGCTGATTGGTGGTGTTAGGATTTGGACACCTATCAATCTGATACTACTGACTTATATTGATGCCTTCTCCTAATTGATAAGTGGTAGCATACCCCCTTAAAACAATACGTAGTTTTTATTTAGTTGTAAGATGAAAGTGACTCTACACATTAAGGCGTGTCATGGTCTGAGCACAAAATGATTCTAAGATTAGTTGCTGGCCTCTTGACCCGAACTTAAGAGCTTAAGGCCATGTTCATACATTCAGTAATTTGGTCAGTATTTTACCTCAGTATTAGGAAGCCAAAACCAGGAGTGGAACAATTAGAGGAAAAGTATAATAGAAACACGTCACTGATGAAACTTACTGAACGTGTGAAGGTGCCTAATAGAGACGCTGTGGAGAAGGACAGGAGCGCACACAAAATAGGGCAATAGCGTCTGATAAGGGGTCGGGATAATTGATGGCAGCGCTCACCTAGAGGTGTTGTGTGCAGTCACCACAGCTATAATGGTGTAGAAAGCCGCGGCTGCCCTGTGGCTGGAGGAAAGGTTCTTCAAGAGGTGGAATGGCAAAAATGGAAGCTGGCACATTTAGGTGGGCTGTGCTGTGGGAGTGAAGAGCTTGTTTTTTTTATACCTTGAGAAAGGCCCTGGTCCATTGCAGAAACGCATTGATATTAATAAAAAACGTTTGGGAATCCCAAGGCTCTTCATTCCCACAGTGCAGCCCACCTAAACGTGCCAGCTTCCATTCCTGCCAATGTGGCCTAATAGACGTATATGAGGCTGTCAAAGTTCGGGGCAGGAGACTCGCAAACAGCTTGTGCATCACGATCTATGACACACAGATGTGTGAATACGCCATTACTCTCATATAAGATTACCTGCATCAAGTTTCAAAGGAGCAATTGTAACCCTCTTTCAATTATTTAAAGGCATTTTCCCACAAACAAAATTCATTTTAATCAATAGATCTTGGAATAATAATAAGTTCCACAATTGGATGTGTTTAAATAAAATGTTCCTGTGCTGAGATAATCTTAGAAATATGCCCCTGCTGTGTACTGTGTAATGTCTGACCATACAGGAACATGGTGTGAACATACCTCATCTCCTGGACGGGGAGGATGCAAGAGAGTATACAGACATTACAGCCGGGGATCACAGCCGATTCTTTATGTGAGGTAAAACAAGTTTTTAAACAGGCAGGGAAATGTTTTACCTCACAGAATCAGCTGCCATCCTGTGGTGTCCTGTCTGTATACTCTTTTGCTTCCTCCCATGGCCAGCTGTGTTATGTGCAGACCATGTTCGCTCCAGTGGGAGTCTGTTTATGACACGACACAGTAAAAGTGCAGTCATCAGTAATGATGTCAGGTACAAAGCTATTATAGTAAGGCCCAGTGTAGTGTGGAAGTCCAATGTGACACTGAAGATGTCCGCCTAGAGATAGATGCTAGTTATTGAGCTGCAGCTGTTGATCCATGTAACGCATAGGTTCACCTTTATACACCATTTCACCCGTTTACCCAGATCATCAATCTTCAGAACGTCTTCAAATGTAGCATAAGTTTGTAAAAAAATGATTCTGTACTTGTATCATAGCTCAAAGCTGCATTCACACTGAATTACTACTGAATGTAAAGGTGTGGGATGACACATGATTAGCTACAGCTTAGTTCTGCTGTGCTGCTTTTTGTAGGGTCCTGTTCTGTGCTCCGGCCCTCTATCTGTAGCTCCATTATGCATTCATTTGCTTTTCATGGCAAAAAAGGTGCAGCATGCAGCGCTATTCCTACCATCCAAACAATGCAGACCTCGAAGACCACTCAGCGGCTCGCGTCAATGGGATCCAGGGGTGCCATATGGCAATGGATCCGCAGGGATCCAGCATTGAATTTTATTTCCCCTAATAACTGACTTAATGATGCCCCTTCTAACACATCAGATGACTGTATGATGCCAAGAATACAAATAAAGTGAAGAGCATAATTGCTGTCCAGACACTGAACAAGCAGGCTATGCAGTAAAATTAAGAATGATCAAAGTAGATGTGGCAGAGAATAAGGTATAACTCAGGGCCAGTGCAAGACAAGCAATTCTATCTAGTAACAAAGTTGCTCAATTTATTATGTAGATTATAAATGGATGTAATATAAAATTGTTTTGCGGATGATTCGCTGCTCTTAGTGTTAGATTTTCAAAGTGGTAAAAGGGTTTATCTGCCAGTAATGATATTTACCTGGGGACATCCACCTATTGGAGACAGGCCATTAAAACTGGCCAAACTTTCTCCTTACTTTCTTGGCCACTGTGGGTCTTTTTGGACTGCAAATGGTTGATAAGTGTTGGTAAGAGTTTTTGAAGTATATATGTCATAAGTGTCTATGGTTGGAGAACCCCTTTAAAGAAAAACATTGGTCAACAATTTTAGGAATTGTAAGGAAGGTTAGAAGATGTTTGGCTACGGTAACAGTCTGGTGGTTTCACATTTTATATAATTTAGGCTTTGCATGTGTTAGTTCACTATATCGCACCTCTGATCTCTCTATTGGACCATGTAAAACATAAAAAACCTATTGACAGGAGAAAGGATCTGCAGGATCGGTGATGGTAGTTACTGGGAACCCCACCAATCACTAGAGTGGGGATCCCTATCCTCTCTTATGGAGGAAATAGTATGGAGCCGTTGCCAGGCATGCGCACTGCCACACTCCATTCAGTGTCTATGGGACTGATGGGGACAGCCGAGAACATCAGCAGCCGCGTATGTGTATATATATATATATATATATATATATATATACATACACAGTACAGACCAAAAGTTTGGACACACCTTCTCATTTAAAGATTTTTCAGTATTTTCATGACTATGAAAATTGTACATTCACACTGAAGGCATCAAAACTATGAATTAACACATGTGGAATTATATACTTAACAAAAAAGTGTGAAACAACTGAAATTATGTCTTATATTATAGGTTTTTCAAAGTAACCACCTTTTGCTTTGATGACTGCTTTGCACACTCTTGGCATTCTCTTGATGAGCTTCAAGAGGTAGTCACCGGAAATGGTTTTCACTTCACAGGTGTGCCCTGTCAGGTTTAATAAGTGGGATTTCTTGCCTTATAAATGGGGTTGGGACCATCAGTTGTGTTGTGCAGAAGTCTGGTGGATACATAGCTGATAGTCCTACTGAATAGGCTGTTAGAATTTGTATTATGGCAAGAAAAAAGCAGCTAAGTAAAGAAAAACGAGTGGCCATCATTACTTTAAGAAATGAAGGTCAGTCAGTCCGAAAAATTGGGAAAACTTTGAAAGTGTCCCCAAGTGCAGTTGCAAAAACCATCAAGTGCTACAAAGAAACTGGCTCACATGAGGACCGCCCCAGGAAAGGAAGACCAAGAGTCACCTCTGCTTCTGAGGATAAGTTTATCCGAGTCACCAGCCCCAGAAATCGCAGGTTAACATCAACTCAGATTAGAGACCAGGTCAATGCCACACAGAGTTCTAGCAGCAGACACATCTCTTCAACAACTGTTAAGAGGAGACTTTGTGCAGCAGGCCTTCATGGTAAAATAGCTGCTAGGAAACCACTGCTAAGGACAGGCAAAAAGCAGAAGAAACTTGTTTGGGCTAAAGAACACAAGGAATGGACATTAGACCAGTGGAAATCTGTGCTTTGGTCTGATGAGTCGAAATTTGAGATCTTTGGTTCCAACCACCGTGTCATTAACTTGTTAATAACCTGCAGTCTATAATGAGCCATGTTAATAATATGATCCCACCAATAGTGACTCTGTATGGCCAATTTGACAATAAACTGTGTTGGTATTGTACTTTTTATTTTTCATCACTAGATGGCAGTGCAGCAGTGTAAATGTGTGAGAGAATGGGATGATGGCGCCATTACTGATCATTATGTAAAATCAGGAGCTGACCTTCTTTATTGGTAAATCACGATGTAATTCAGGTTAATGATTCTTATGATTTTGCTAATAAAAACACTATTGCATTGTACACGTGTCGTTGTGTGATTGATCTAGATCCCAGCAGCCTCAATTGTCCGCTATTATTGAGAAGTCTTGGCTGCTAGATATGGCAGTGTCATCAATCTCAAGAAGCCTTTTATTCTCACATACATGATAGAATCCAATAGTAAACATCAGCATATCCCTTCCAGGAGCGGAACGACATCGGTCACAGAGGGTGCGACCGGGCCCGTGCAGGAGGGGGGTCGGCCGCCACCAGCACCTATTTCAGTTAGAGGTGCATGCAAGGACACACATTCAGCTGAAATGTATTGAGACGCAGAGACCATCTGTGTCCCTGCACCGCAATACACCCTGCCAGCCAATCAGAGGCCGGCTGTTGACGTTGGTGTGCCAGTCACAGGCGGCACATGACCGTGACGTCATGCACCATGCCAGCAAGACGAAGTTAGATGCCAGTTCCTTCAAGTGCTATAGAAGAATATGCTGCGAGTTGTGGGAGTGGAGGAAGGGAAGAAGAATAATTTATTTATTTTTAAATGTATTGGAGAAGAACAGCAAACATTATTAATGGAAGGGGCACAGGATGGGGGACATTATACCAGGAAGGGTACAATAAGAAAGCACAGCAACACACTGCAAGGGCCAATACATATGGAGACACTGAGAACATAAGAGCTAAACTGCATTATTGCTAAATAAAATGTACTTACAAAAAATGAAGGCTCTTAGCGCACAAATTGGCCAATTCATGTATGCCCATCAACCACGACAAGGTAGCCTCCGCATGATTGTTAACTAACCTCTTAAACATGCCGCTCTTGGGCTATAAGGCTACAATATAAATGGGCAAACATGCCTCTCTTGGGATAGAAACCTACAAATTTAAGTGGGCAGGTAGAAACCAACACTAATTAAAAGCACCCTTGGGCTGATGGGTGCTTATACCAGGAAGGGTCCCAGGATGGAGTGCATTATACCAGGAAGGGTCCCAGGATGGAGTGCATTATACCAGGAAGGGTCCCAGGATGGAGTGCATTATACCAAGAAGGGTCCCAGGATGGGGAACATTATACCAGGAAAGGGCTCAGGATGAGGGACATTATACCAGGAATGTGCTCAGAATGGGGTACATTATACCAGGAATGTGCTCAGAATGGGGTACATTATACCAGGATGATGCCCAGGATGGAGTGCATTATACCAGGAAAGGGCTCAGGATGAGGGACATTATACCAGGAATGTGCTCAGGATGGGGGACATTATACCAGGAATGTGCTCAGAATGGGGTACAATATACCAGGAATGTGCTCAGAATGGGGTACATTATACCAGGATGATGCCCAGGATGGAGTGCATTATACCAGGAAAGGGCTCAGGATGAGGGACATTATACCAGGAATGTGCTCAGGATGGGGGACATTATACCAGGAATGTGCTCAGAATGGGGTACAATATACCAGGAATGTGCTCAGAATGGGGTACATTATACCAGGATGATGCCCAGGATGTAGTGCATTATACCAGGAAGGTGCTCAGGATGGGGAACATACAGTTATATGAAAAAGTTTGGGGAACCCCTATTAATCTTAAGCTTAATGTTTTCTTAAAATTGGTGTTTTTGCAACAGCTATTTCAGTTTGATATATGTAATAACTGTTGGACACAGTAATGTTTCTGCCTTGAAATGAGGTTTATTGTACTAACAGAAAATGTGCAATCTGCATTCAAACAAAATTTGACAGGTGCATAAGTATGGGCACCTCACCAGAAAAGTGACATTAATATTTAGTAGATCCTCCTTTTGCAAAAATAACAGCCTCTAGTCGCTTCCTGTAGCTTTTAATGAGTTCCTGGATCCTGGATGAAGGTATTTTTGACCATTCCTCTTTACAAAACATTTCCAGTTCAGTTAAGTTTGATGGTCGCCGAGCATGGACAGCCCTCTTCAAATGATCCCACAGATGTTCAATGATATTCAGGTCTGGGGACTGGGATGGCCATTCCAGAACATTGTAATTGTTCCTCTGCATGAATGCCTGAGTAGATTTGGAGCCGTGTTTTGGATCATTGTCTTGCTGAAAGATCCATCCCCTGCGTAACTTCAACTTTATCACTGATTCTTGAACATTATTGTCAAGAATCTGCTGATACTGAGTGGAATCCATGCGTCCCTCAACTTTAACAAGATTCCCGGTGCCGGCATTGGCCACACAGCCCCAAAGCAAGATGGAACCTCCACCAAATTTTACTGTGGGTAGCAAGTGTTTTTCTTGGAATGCTGTGTTTTTTTGCCGCCATGCATAACGCCTTTTTGTATGACCAAACAACTCAATCTTGGTTTCCTCAGTCCACAAGACCTTCTTCCAAAAAGAAATTGGCTTCTCCAAATGTGCTTTTGCATACCTCAGCTGACTCTGTTTGTGGCGTGCTTGCAGAAACGGCTTCTTTCGCATCACTCTCCCATACAGCTTCTCCTTGTGCAAAGTGCGTTGTATAGTTGACCGATGCACAGTGTCACCATCTGCAGCAAGTTGATGCTGCAGCTCTCTGGAGGTGGTCTGAAGATTGTCCTTGACTGATCTAACCATTCTTCTTCTCTGCCTTTCTGGCCTGCCACTTCTGGCCTTAACAAGAACTGTCCCTGTGTTCTTCCATTTCCTTACTATGTTCCTCACAGTGGAAACTGACAGGTTAAATCTCTGAGACAGCTTTTTGTATCCTTCCCCTGAACAACTATGTTGAATAATCTTTGTTTTCAGATCATTTGACAGTGGTTTTGAGGAGCCCATGATGCCACTCTTCAGAGGAGATTCAAACAGGAGAACAACTTGCAAGTGGCCACTTTAAGTAGCTTTTCTCATGATTGCATACACCTGGCTATGAAGTTCAAAGCTCAATGAGGTTACAAAACCAAAAAAAGTGCTTTAGTAAGTCAGTAAAAAGTAGGTAGGAGTATTTAAAACAAGAAAATGATAAGGGTCCCATACTTATGCACCTGTCAAATTTTGTTTGAATGCAGATTGCACATTTTCTGTTGGTACAATAAACCTCATTTCAAGGCAGAAACATTACTGTGTCCAACAGTTATTACATATATCAAACTGAAATAGCTGTTGCAAAAACACCAATTTTAAGAAAACATTAAGCTTAAGATTAATAGGGGTGCCCAAACTTTTTCATATAACTGTAATACCAGGAAAGGGCACAGAATAGAGCACATTATACAAGGAAGAGGCCCAAGATGTACAGTTGAAACCAGAAGTTTACATACACTATATAAAAAGACACATATGCATGTTTTTCTCAATATCTGACATGAAATCAGAATAAACCTTTCCCGTTTTTTTAAATGCCTTAATACATTCTCTCTCTCCTTATTCTGGCATTTGGCAGATATTAAAAATTATGGTAATCCTAATTGACCTAAAACGGGAAAGGGCATCAGCGTTCCCATGTAACTTCCCAGGCCTATGCTCTACGTGAAAGTTGAAGTCCTGAAGAGCTAGGAACCATCTAGTTACCCTGGCATTGTTACCCCTCTTTTCCCTCAACCATCTCAACGGGGCATGGTCTGACAACGGGCACAGGACAGTGTACGGAACTATGCTTTAAACCTGCAGGAGGCGCTGAGGGCCATCAAACAGGTAGACCCTGACAGTGTGCGTGATGAAAACAGACTGTTAACTGAGCAGTTTATTGAGGGTTTACTGTCCAGCGCCCACCGAACCCAGCTAGGCATAGTGGCTCTGCAAAACCCTGACTTAGACTTTGCTAAGTTTAAGGACAGGGCCATCCGGGTGCTACGAGAACCAGCACCAGGTGGCGCTACAGCTCACCGCCGCCCAGATATCACCTACCACCAGGAGGTGGCACCCTTTTCCCCGAAGCCTGTAGGAGCTGATGCGCAAACTCTGGACAGTGCCCCGTCAACAGACCTGCACCATCAGGTCCAAGAGCTAACTAAAAGTGTAGCAGCACTAACCAAAACTGTACAGTCCTTGCAGGTGTATCCCAAAGGAAAGATCCAGCTGGCTTCCAGTCCGGAGGACATCCCGTGGCGCCAACAGAAGAGGATTCCACCATCCAGAGGGAGGAACAGCGATCGCTACGACCAGGACGGACAACCCATCTGCCGCCGCTGCAATCAGCCAGGACATTATGCAAGGTACTGTCATTTAAACGAGCAAAACCTGGGGCAGAGGGCCAACCCCCAGGCATAAGACCACCAGGCCCATCAAGCTGGCGAGACAAATATGTGGGAGGACGACCGGTCCTACCTGTCGTGCTGGACGGCTTTCCAATGAGCGCGTTGCTGTACACTGGATCCCAAGTGACCACCATCCCCTACATTCTTTTCAAACGGTACTGGACTGACTCTGATATTACCCGCCATCCAGATGAACATTTGAGTATTTATGCCAGCAATGGTCAACCAGTACCTCAGGTGGGGTTCAAAGAAGTGACCATAAAGTTGGCAAAGTGGAACTGCCAGCACAAGGACTGATTATTGTCGACATTGATCGCTGAGAAAGTCATCCCATGATAACCTTGGGCACTAATGTCATTGAAAATTGTCTTGCAGAGATAATTGTCTTGTTACAGCAGGTTGCGGAGACCGCCAGATCCAGCCAGCAGCCGGTTCTACAAAGAGAGATCAGAGCCCTGATGAAAAGACAACAGGTAGAACTGTCTGGTGGTGAAATTGGCAGTGTCAGGATGAGTGACCCATTTCCTATTGCCATGCCCCCAAGAAGTGAAATTATGATATGGTGCCGGGCAGCTATTGGTCTAAGGGGTAGAGATTACCAGGCCATGGTAGAGCCCGTCTACTCTGACAGTAGGCCCACCATTTTGACAGCCCAGAGGGTGGTTGATGTCCGCCATGGGAGGGTACCCGTCCGCATCCTAAACATTGGGGAGAGAGAAGTCCATTTGCCCCGGTATGCCACTCTAGCCAAACAGTTCACTGTCAACCAGAATTCTATAAAGACAGTGGAACCCTTGTCTCCATCCCAACAGGCAGAGGATAACGGCTCCAAGGAACAAATGGAGGACTGGTGCCAGAAGCTGCATGTGGGCACTGACTCCACCTCTCCACACCGAAAACAAGGAGTGTACCGGGTGGTACTGGAATACGAAAGGGTCTTCAGTAAACATCCACTTGACTTCGGGCAGGTAAAAGGGGTTCAACACCATATCCCCACGGGAGACCATCCATCCATTAAAGAAAGGTACTGGCCTGTACCCCCTGCACACTACCAAAATGCCAAAGGGATGTTGCGAGAAATGAAGGAGGCTGGGGTAATAAGAGACAGTTGTAGCCCCTGGGCAGCTCCATTAGTTCTTGTAAAGAAAAAGGATGGCACTATGAGAATGTGTGTAGACTACAGTAAAATCAACCGCATAATACACAAAGATGCATACCCGTTACCCAGAATAGAGGAATCACTAGCTGCATTAAAGTCTGCTAACTATTTCTCCACTTTGGATCTTACTAGTGGGTATTGGCAGGTTCCTGTAACAGAGGCGGATAAGGAAAAGACCGCATTCACCTCCCTGATGGGCCTCAGCGAGTTCAACTGCATGCCATTCTGGCTCTGCAACGCCCCAGGAACCTTCCAGCGGTTGATGGAGTGCTGTCTGGGACATAAGAATTTCGAGACAGTCCTGCTGTACCTGGATGACGTCATTGTATACTCCCAGACGTATGAGGACCATCTGAAGCACCTGGCGGAAGTGTTTGACTCCCTGGCTGGCTTTGGTCTAAAGGTGAAGCCCTCAAAATGTCATCTGCTGAAGCCCAAGGTACAGTACCTGAGGCACGGGGTGAGCGCTGACGGTGTAGCTCCAGATCCCGATAAAATCACAGTAATCAAGGACTGGCCAAGACCCTCCACCGTAAAGGAAGTGCGGCAGTTCCTCGGGTTGGTAGGCTACTACCGAAGATTTATTCTAGGCCTCACCAAGATGGCGGCACCCATGCTGGACCTCCTGATAGGCCAGTCCAGGAAGGCCAAAAACCAGAAGCCGCCATTCAAATGGGACAAGCTGGAAGATGAGTCCTTCCACCAGCTGAAAATGGCCCTCACGGGGGACGAGATCCTGGCTTACCCTGATTATGGCCAGCCCTTCATCCTCCACACGGACGCGGGCAACGTGGGACTGGGAGCGGTGCTGTCCCAGATCCAGCAGGGCAGAGAACGGGTAATCGCTTATGCCAGCAGGAAGCTCCGGCCCACAGAAAGGAACCCTGAAAATTACAGCTCCTTCAAGCTAGAGTTCCTCGCAGTGGTATGGGCAGTGACAAAGCGCTTTAAACATTACCTCGCCTCTTCAAGTTCACTGTATTCACAGACAAAAACATTCTGACACACCTGGACACTGCGAAACTTGGTGCCCTGGAGCAGAGATGGATGGCCCGACTCTCCAATTATGAGTTCACCATCAAGTACCGGGCTGGGCGCAAGAATGCCAATGCAGATGTACTGTCCAGGATGCCTAACTTGCCAGATGGGGGAGAAGACCCAGAAGAACTGGAAGAGATAGAAATCCCCGCTTTCCACCGTCATGGGATAACTCAGTGCTCCCACTGTGTGAAAGACAGGTACTCTTCCACCAAATAGGCCACGTTCAATCCCTTGCCCCACCAAGGCTGGGCAGAAACACAAGACAGTGACCCGGCCGTCCACCTAGTCAAAGAGTTGCTGACACGAGCTGACTCATACCCTGACCCAGATGCTCCAGAGGAGACCAAACAGCTGTGGAAAGAGAAGAGTAAGCTGTTCATCTATGAAGGGAAGCTGTGTCGAAGAACTGTCAACTCCCGGACGCATGAGCTGGTCTGGTAGGTGGTAGTCCCGAGGCGGGACGCGTCTATGGTCTTGGAAGCGTACCACGATGGAGCAGGACACTTCGGATGGAAAAAGCTGGAAGTCCTGCTGCGTGAACGGTTCTATTGGGTCGGCATGAGAGGAGCAATGGAGAGGTGGTGTCGAGACTGCGGACCGTGCAACCTGAGAAGGAAAGACCGTGACAGCCAGAGGGCTCCCCTGCAGCCCATTATCACCAAGCAGCCGCTCAAACTGGTAGCCCTAGACCATGTAAAGCTGTCCCCAAGCAGGTCAGGCTATGTCTACGCTCTCACCATCGTAGACCACTACTCCCGGTTTCTGGTAGTAGTGCCAGTCAAGGACCAAACAGCTCAGACAGCAGCCAGAGCTTTCCAACAGCACTTCTGCCACCCGCATGGTTACCCAGAACGTGTGCTAACTGACCAAGGTCCGGCCTTCGAAGCGGAGGTATTCCAGGAGTTCTGCAACCTGTACGGCAAGAAGATCAGGACAACGCCTTATCACCCCCAGACCAACAGGATGTGTGAAAAGATGAACCAGGTGGTGATAGACCTACTGAAGACATTTCCCCTGGAGGAACGCAGTCTGTGGCCAGAAAAGTTGCCAGACCTAGTGGACCTCTACAATCATATCCCAGTGAATTCCACCAACTGCACACCAGCTTACCTGATGAGAGCGAGACCTGGTAAGCTGCCCATCGATCTGGATATGGGAGTTCTGACACCAGAGGACGCCTCACCAGACACAGATTGGGACACTGAGCGGCAACAGCAATACCGCAAGGTACAGGAAAGTGTTGAAAGAAGTCTGTTCCAAGCAAGAGAAAGGCAAGAGAGGACTTACAATCAACATGCACCTGTTGCCCCCTTGTCACCTGGAGAGCAATTCCTAAAGAGGAAGAGGCGACTCCACAAGTTGGATGACCAGTGGGAAAAAGAGCCGTACACCATTCTACCATCAAGTCATGATAACACCAAGGTGTGCCTCATAAGTAAGGACGGAGGTGAGACAACAGCAACAGTTTCCAGAGACCACCTGAAGAAATGTCCCGAGCAGCTACAGCACGCCGAAGAAGGCCAAGATATCCCTCAACCCGCAGAGGAAGTGGAAGAATTGGTCAGCACGGTACTCGGAGAATTTCCCCGGTCATGGACACAAGTGAATAATGCCATTGTTGTGCCTGTCCTTACATTTCTCCAACCAGCCCCTCAAGCATCTACAGAAGTCTCAGTAGAGTTGGAAGAACCATTGGCCCCGGAGACAGAAGATTCCTCATCAGCAGACCAGGAGAATCTACCCTCTGCTAGTAGCGAGCCTGTCGTACCCACAGTAAGCCAAAGGATCCGTAGGAAGCTGCCCAACCTACCAGTGACACCTCAAAATACCAGTAGTGCAGGTCAAACAGTGCCCACCACACCAGGGGTAGGGAAAGGGGACCAGAGTGGAACACAGACAGACAGTGTGTTACGCAGGTCCACCAGAATCACCAGAGGTCAAATTCCTGCTCGTTGGAAAATTTAAATGTAACTATAACTATAACTGTAATGTTGAATTGTTTTGTGTGTGTAATGAATATGTTTTTCCAGTTACCCTACAGGGTCCAAAAAGACTTTCAGGTTATGGACAATGAATAACCAAAAACTCTGCCTGTAAATAGTTGCACCTGTAAAGTGCCCCTTTTGTGCCAGACCACAGAACAAAAACCCGTGGAGGTGGCTGAAGATGTGGTCCAACTCCGGATCATCAATGCCCTGTAGCCACCCTAGGGCCTACGTTGAGGGTTTGGGACGGGTCCCTCAGATTGCTCCTTGTTTCAGTGAAATGGACACCTGGTTGCGGATGATACCGTGACCTTTAAAGACTCTAATGGTTGTAAATATGTTAATGTATTGTTACTTGTTGTATTTTTGCAAAATATGTTCAGTCCCGGAGTACTGAAATTTACTAGGGTGGAATGTGGCACCCCAGAGGGTCTGGTTGCCACAGTGGTAGTAATACCATGTCTGGGATCAAAACAGGAATTTCCTGGTCAGGGAACACACTACAAGCAACACCTCCTGCTCCAGACCAGAAAAGGGGAGGATCCTGCCCTATATAACTGGATCTGGAGGCGGGGTTAGTCAGTCTAGTGAGAGTCTAGTTCAGTGTCAGGAGTCAGTTAGGACTAAGGAGCAAGGAGCTGAGGACTGGAGCTGTGCAGAGCTCGTCCTGGCCAGTGGATACAGAAGACCTGACACCGGAGTCCGAGGCTGTGAGGATTGTATATCCAGCAGCAGAAACCGCAAGGCAGGAGATTGCAGGTCTCCTGGCTCACAGAAGCCCGGAGGCTCAGCCACACGAAAGGACCAGTACCGCCACAGAGGAGCAAGGAATACACGGGATCCGAGTCGCCAGCCATACGGGTGAGCAGCACGTTACACTCAGGGACGTGGGCTACAACACGACTATAAGCGGGATAGCCAAAAGAGTACAGTCGGAACGGCAGGCCTACAACTCCACCTGGCCAGGGGATTCTAGGATTGCTCCCAGACTGACCAGGCCCTCATCCCTAGCAAGTACTCCCGTTGGGGCCTATATAATTACCACCAGTAAAGACCCTAGGACTGCACTGCAAAGACTCCGTGTTATTATTACTGATCCAGGCACTATTACCACCATCATCCATACACGCTGCCCTGAAGCTACACTCTTCCTGTGAGGAGTTACACTACCTTGCTGCGCATACCACCAGCTTCAGCGGACTGCCCTGCAGCGGCAGTTACCAATAACCGCAATCCACAGGTGGCATAGTCAGACTATCAATAACTGAGACACATAGACTACCCTGGTTTGACCGCCCTGGGTCACGGACCGGGTCGCTGCCACAGTGACTACAACCCCCAGCATCTACAGGCCCGGCTCCGGGTCTCCCCACGGCCCAGGGGGCGCGTCATTTATGTCACTTAATTGTGTGCCAGGCAGTGGAGCTGCTGAGGCCAAGCAGACATGCTGCACAGATCGGAGCAGTGGGGGAACGGGGAGAGGTGAGTATTGTATTTATTTTTTTACATCATTGAGAACATGGTGGTCACAAGGCTGGAGGGCTATGGGGGGTGCATTATAGTATATGTACTCTATGGGGCAGCATTATACTCTATGGGGGCTGCATTGTACTGTATTGAGGACTATGGGGAGTGCATTGTACTATATGAGGGCTGCATTATACAGTATTGAGAACTATGGAGAGTACATTATACTCTATGGAGGATTATGGGGCACATTATACTATATGGAGGACTATGGGGCATATTGTACTTAAGGAGCACAATGCTGCCTATTCATGGAGTGATTGGATTGTTTATGCCAAAACAAAGCTCATTGTTCTCAGCAGCACATCGCCCAGTGAAAACTGCAGATGTACTGCTAATAAAATGATACTGTAGGGCAGGGGTCTCAAACACACGGCCCGCGGGCCGCATGCGGCCCCTGAGGCTGCTTTATGCGGCCCGCAGGCACAGACCCCTTGATGATCCCGACCTGGTCCAGGAGGAGCCGCCGACAGCAGCGCTGAATTGCCACACAGAGACTGTTTCCCAGCACTGCATTTCCAATGCCAGCCGCTGGCCAATCAGAGGCCAGCAGCTGATATCTGCGTGTCGGCGCAGCGAGTATGATGTCATTGCCATATGCAGATGTCAGCTGCTGGCCTCTGATTGGCCGGCGGCTGACATTGAAAATGCTGTGCTGGGAGACAGTCTCTGTGCGGCAATGCAGCGCTGCTGTCGGCGGCTCCTCCTGGACCAGGTCGGGATCGTCAAGGGGTCGGACTCTGTGGTGCCTGCGGGCCACATCTGCAGGAAGGCCGCCGAGGGAACGGAGGACAGGTGAGAATCATCTTTTTTTTTTTCTATTTTATATGTGTGAAGAACAGCACAGGGGGCACAGAGCCACAACATGGGGACCGGGATGGGGCACAGAGCCACAAGAGGGGACCTGGGTGGGGCACATAGCCACAAGAGGGGACCTGGATGGGGCACATAGCCACAGGATGGGGACCTGGATGGGGCACATAGCCTCAAGATGTGGACCTGGATGGGGCACATAATGGGGACCTGGATGGGGCACAGAGCCACAAGATGGGGACCAGAGCCACAAGATGGGGACCAGAGCCACAAGATGGGGACCTGGATGGGGAACATTGCCACAGGATGGGGACCTGGATGGGGCACATAGCCCCAAGATGGGGACCTGGATGAGGCACATTAGTACAAGATGGGCGCCAGGATGGGGAACGTTGCCACAGGATGGGGACCTGGATGGGGCACATAGCCACAAGATGGGGACCTGGATGGGGCACAGAGCCACAAGATGGGGACCTGGATGGGGCACAGAGCCACAAGATGGGGACCAGAGCCACAAGATGGGGACCTGGATGGGGAACATTGCCACAGGATGGGGACCTGGATGGGGCACATAGGCCTAAGATGGGGACCTGGATGAGGCACATTAGTACAAGATGGGCGCCAGGATGGGGAACCTTGCCACAGGATGGGGACCTGGATGGGGCACATAGCCACAGGATGGGGACCTGGATGGGGCACATAGCCCCAAGATGGGGACCTGGATGAGGCACATTAGTACAAGATGGGCGCCAGGATGGGGAACGTTGCCACAGGATGGGGACCTGGATGGGGCACATAGCCACAAGATGGGGACCTGGATGGGGCACAGAGCCACAAGATGGGGACCTGGATGGGGCACAGAGCCACAAGATGGGGACCAGAGCCACAAGATGGGGACCAGAGCCACAAGATGGGGACCTGGATGGGGAACATTGCCACAGGATGGGGACCTGGATGGGGCACATAGCCCCAAGATGGGGACCTGGATGAGGCACATTAGTACAAGATGGGCGCCAGGATGGGGAACGTTGCCACAGGATGGGGACCTGGATGGGGCACATAGCCACAGGATGGGGACCTGGATGGGGCACATTAGTACAAGATGGGGACTTGGATGGGGAACATTACTACAAGATGTTTTCCATTATTACTATATGATGCTAATTGTAAGACAATATTACTGTATGTGGCCAATTGGGGGAAATAAAATTGTAAAAAAATAAAAAATAAAATAAAGCATGAAAAAATATTGGGCACTAAAAATGCTATTTTATATGTAAACTAAAGTAAACACAAAAAAGTGCACGTTTATTATCGCCACATCCATAACGACCCAAGCCATAAAAAAATAAACACGGCAAAAATGTTCAAAAGGTGTATACAAAAAAAATGGTATCACTAAAATGTCACATTGAACAAAGAATGCGGCCCCCCAAATTCAAATTTTTTCCATGTGCGGCCCATATACCCAGCCGAGTTTGAGACCCCTGCTGTAGGGGGACAGATTGATCTACTAGTGACTGTTCTGTCCCCATCATTCTTCCTCAGCCGGTGTAAAGAAGCCGGGAAACAAACGTCGAACGATCGCGGACGTTTAATGGCCTGTACTCAGCGCATGTAAATACAACCAAAATATTTCTGTGTGATGGTGCAATATGTTAGCATTTGGGGCCCCACTATCTCTAAAACAGGCCCTGAGTACAACCAAAGCTAGTCCATACATAGCCCATTCAAAAAGTGTGAAAATATATGTATATGTGGCACCCCAGGGGGTCTGGTTACTACAGTGGAAATACCATATCTGAGAACGAGCATGGGTTTTCCTGGTCAGGAGCACATTTGCATGCAACGCTTCCTGCCCCAGTCCAGGGAGGAGAGGAACCTGCCATTTATAAACTGGAACTGGGGCGGGGTTAGTTAGTTAGTTCCAGAGAGAGGGACAGGAGCTGAGAGCCAGGGACTGGAACAGCAGAGCTCGTCCTGGCAGAAGACGCAGAGAACCGGACACCGGAGTCCGAGGCTGTGAGGATATTCACATCCAGCAGCAGAAATCACCTGGCAGGGGATTTCAGGTCCTCTGGCCGTAGAAAGTCCGGAGGCTCAGTCACACGCAAGGGACCGGCACCGCCATCGAGGAGCGGAAGAAACCAAAGGCCCCAAGTCACCAGCCATACGGGTGAGCACCACACGGTACACTCAGGGACGTGGGCTACTACACGACTACAGCAAGGTAGCCAGGAAGAGTGCAGTCAGACGGGAAGGCCTACACCTCCAACTGGCCAGGGGGATTCTTGTTCGCTCACAGACTGACCAGGCCTCTAATGTTAGCCAGTACTCCCAGCAGGGTCTCCTTCATCACCAACAGTAAAGACCCTGAACTACACTGCACGGACTTTGAGTCATTTCTGCTGCGCCTATGCACCACAACCCTCACCATCTACACACGCTGCCCTGAGGCTATACTCCTCCCGTGGGGAGTTATACTACCCCCTGCTGCGCACACAACATCAGCCTCAGCGGTCTGCCCCGCAGCGGCGGTTCTCAGTGACCGCAATCCACGGGTGGCGTAGTCGGACATTTCAACATTAAAAACCAAGTAAACAGATCCACCACTGGTTTGACCACCCTGAGCCACGGTACCGGCTCGCCGCCATGGAGACTACAACCCCTGACATCACACAGAAACCCGGCTCTGGGTATTCCCACACACACGGCCCAGGGGGCGCATCAACTTTGGCGTAGTCGGCAGGATCTCGTGCCCGCAACCACCGGGTACTGCGTGCCTGAAGAAAGACTGTGATACTTACCGTGGTGAAGTTTCCCGCCATCCGCAGATGTTTTCCCGCCATCCGCAGCCATTTTCCCGCTATTGGGCGCCATTTTTGGGATGCCGCGTGGGAAGAAGAGGGGCGTGGACGCCAAAAGTGCGAAAGAGCTGAAGCCCCGCCTTACGTCCTGACACTGCGCAAGGTCCTGGAAGGAGCCCAGCGGACGCCGACGTCACCAACGCGCGACGCAAGGTCCTCGACCCCGACGATCGCCTGCGGAGCCGCGGCCTATGAGAAGAAGCAATGGAAGGTAGGCCACGGTTAACTAGGGGGGAGGAAGACACCAGGAATGGAGGGAGCTCCCACCGCCAGCGCGGCTGCTGCCGCAGTGATGCCGTTCACGATGCCGTATATCCCTGGAGCGTCATGGTTACCCCAGTACTCAGGGGAGTCGCATACCCTGAGCAACTTTAAAGAAAGACTGTATAGCCTATTCAAAGTATACCCCCCTGTCCGAGGAACATAAAGTGAGCATCCTGATAGGTCAGTTAATTGGAGCAGCCCAAAGAGAAGTGAAGTCCTGGTCAGCCAGGGAAAAGGGGACTGTAAAGGAAATACTGGCCCGTCTAAAGGACACTTTTGATACCCGCACCTCAGCAGAGATCAAGCTAAAATTTTATGGATGCAAACAGCGGGCACAAGACAGTATACGGGACTATGCTATGAATTTGCAGGAGGCCCTGAGAGCCATTAAGTAGGCAGACCCTGACAGCGTGCGCAATGAGGATAAGCTGTTGACTGAACAGTTCATTGAGGGTCTACTGTCCAGCGCCCACCGAACCCAGTTGCGTGTAATGGCCTTGCAGAACCTTGATTTGGACTTTGCGCTGTAACCCACAGGCGCCCTGCTATCACCTATCACCAGGAGGCGGCGCCCTTGCCTGCAGAGCCTGTGGGAGCTGATGCACAGGCTTTGGACAAAGCCCTGGCTGTAGACCTGCACCATTAGGTCCAAGAACTGACCAAAAGCGTTGCCGCGCTAACCAGAACTGTGCAGTCTTTACAGGTGTCTTCCCCAGGAAAGATCCAGCTGGCTTCCAGTCCGGAGGACGTCCCTTGGAGCCAACGGAGGAGGATCCCATCGTCCAGAGGAAGGCCCAGCGACCGCTATGACCAGGACTGACAACCCATCTGCCGCCACTGCAACCAACCAGGACATATGGCAAGGTACTGTCATTTAAATGGGCCCGACCTGGGGCAGAGGGCTGACCCCCAGGCATAAGATCATCAGGCCCATCGAGCTGGCATGATAAGTACATAGGGGGATGACCGGTCTTGCCTGTGGTGCTGGATGGCATTCCTATGAGTGCACTACTGGACACCGGGTCACAGGTAACCACCATCCCCTATGTGCTCTTTAAGCGGTACTGGAATGACTCAGATATTACCCGCTACCCAGATGACGATTTGAGCATCATCGCAAGCCATGGTCAGCCCGTGCCGCAGGTGGGATTCAAGGAGGTGACCATAAAGATTGGTAAAGTTGAACTGCCAGCGCAAGGACTAATTATTGTGGACATTGACCGTCGTGAAAGCCACCCTAAGATAACCTTGGGTACTAATGTTATTGAAAATTGTCTTGCAGAGATAATTCTCATATTACAGCAGGTTGCGGTGAACGCCAGCTCCAGCCAATAGCGTGTCCCACAAAAAGAGATCAGAGCCCTGATGAAAAGGCAGCAGGTAGAACTGTCTGGTGGTGAGATTGGTAGTGTAAGGATGAGTGACCTGTTCCCTATCGCCATGCCCCCAAAGAGTGAGATGATGATCTGGTGCCGGACTGCAATCGGGTTAAGAGGAAGGGACTACCAAGCCATGGTAGAACCCGTCTACTCAGACAGTAGGCCCAGCATTTTGACGGCACGGGGGGTGGTCGATGTACGCCATGGGAGGGTACCCATCCGCATCCTAAACATTGGGGAAAGAGACGTATACTTGCCCCGGTATGCCACTCTAGCCAAATTGTTCACCGTTAACCAAAACTCCATAAAGGCCGTGAAACCCTTGCCTCCATCTCAACTAGAGGAGGGTAACGGCTCCAAGAAACGAATGGAGGACTGGTGTCAGAAGCTGCATGTGGGCACCGACTCCACTCCCTCACACCAAAAACAGGGAGTCTACCGGGTGGTGCAGGAGTACGAAAGAGTCTTTAGCAAACACCCGCTAGACTTTGGGCAAGTAAAGGGGGGTAGAACACCACATCCCCACAGGAGACCATCCACCCATAAAGGAAAGATACCGACCTGTACCCCCTGCACACTATCAGAATGCCAAGGGGATGTTGCGAGACATGAAGGAGGCTGGGGTAATCAGGGACAGCTGTAGCCCCTGGGCAGCTCCACTAGTTCTTGTGAAAAAGAAAGATGGCACCATGAGAATTTGTGTAGATTACAGAAAGGTCAACCGTATCACACACAAAGATGCGTACCCGTTACCTAGGATAGAGGAATCTTTAGCTGCATTAAAGTCTGCTAACTTCTTCTCCACTTTGGATCTTACTAGCGGGTACTGGCAGGTTCTTGTAGCAGAGGCAGACAAGGAGAAGACCGCGTTCACCACCCCGATGGTTCTCAGCGAATTCAACTGTATGCCGTTCGGGCTCTGCAACGCACCAGGAACCTTCCAGCGGTTGATGGAGTGCTGCCTGGGGCACAGGAATTTCGAGACGGTCCTGCTATACCTGGACGATGTCATCGTGTATTCCAAAACATATGAGGACCATCTGAAACACCTGGCAGAGGTGTTTGACGCCCTGGCAGGCTACGGCCTAAAGGTGAAACCCTCCATGTGTCATCTACTGAAACCAAAAGTACAGTACCTGGGACACGTGGTGAGTGCTGATGGAGTAGCTCCAGACCCTGATAATATTACAGTGATTAAGGACTGGCCAAGACCCTCCAGCATAAAGGAAGTGCGGCAGTTCCTCGGGTTGGTAGGCTACTACCGAAGATTCATCCCCGGGTTCACCAAAATGGCAGCCCCTATGCAAAACCTCCTGTTGGGTCAGTCAAAGACCAAGAATCAGAAGCCACCCTTCAAATGGGACAAGCTGGAGGATGAGTCTTTCCGCCAGCTGAAGATGGCCCTCACGGGGGATGAGGTCCTGGCTTACCCTGATTACGGCCAGCCTTTCATCCTCCACACGGACACGAGCAACATCGGGTTAGGGGCGGTGCTGTCCCAGATCCAACAGGGCAGAGAACGGGTAATCGCTTATGCCAGCAGGAAACTCCGGCCAACAGAGAGAAACCCCGAAAATTATAGCTCCTTCAAGCTAGAGTTCCTGGCAGTGGTGTGGGCAGTTACAGAACGCTTTAAACATTACCTTGCCTCTTCCAAGTTCACCGTGTACACCGACAACAACCCGTTGACACACCTGGATACTGCGAAACTTGGTGCCCTGGAGCAGAGATGGATGGCCCGCCTATCCAACTATGAATTTACCATCAAATACCAGGCGGGACGCACAAATGCCAACGCAGACACCCTGTCCAGGATGCCGAACTTGCCGGACGGAGGGGAAGATCCAGAAGAACTGGAAGAGATTGAACTCCCTGCGTTCCACCGTCACGAGATTACCCAGTGTTCCCACTGTGTAAGGGACAAGCACTCTGTTCAATCCCTTACCCCACTACAGCTGGGCGGAGACGCAAGACAGTGACCCAGCCGTCTGCCTGGTAAAAGAGATGCTGACACAGGCTGATGCCCGCCTTGACCCAGACGGTCCGGAAGAGACCAAACAGCTGTGGAAGGAGAAGAGTAAACTGTTTCTCAACAAGGGGAAGCTGTGCCGGAGAATTGTTAACTCCCAGACACATGAGCTGACCTGGCAGGTAGGGGTCCCGAGACGAGACGCGGCTATGGTCCTGGAGGCATACCACGACAGAGCAGGGCACTTTGGATGGAAGAAGTTGGAGTTCCTGTTGCGTGAACGGTTCTTCTGGGTAGGCATGAGAGGGGCCATTGAGAGATGGTGCAGAGACTGCGGCCCGTGCAACCTGAGAAGAAAGGAATGTGCCAGCCAGAAGACTCCCCTGCAGCCCATCATCACCAAGCAGCCACTAGAACTGGTAGCCCTGGACCATGTGAAGCTGGCTCCAAGTAGGTCCGGGTACGTCTACGCCCTCACCATCGTAGACCACTACTCCCAGTTTCTGGTGGTGGTCCCTGTCAAGGACTTAACAGCTCAGACAGCAGCTAGAGCCTTCCAGCAGCACTTCTGCCATCCACACGGGTATCCGGAGCAAGTGTTGACTGACCAAGGTCCAGCCTTCGAAGCGGAGGTCTTCCAGGAGTTCTGCAACCTCTATGGCTGCAAGAAGATAAGGACAATGCCCTATCACCCCCAAACCAACGAATTGTGCGAGAAGATGAACCAGGTGGTGATAGACTTGCTGAAAATGTTGCCCCTGGAAGAACGCAGTCTGTGGCCTGAAAAACTGCCTGATCTGGTGGACTTGTATAACCACATCCCAGTAAATTCCACCAACTGCACCCCGGCTTACCTAATGAGAGCAAGACCTGGTAAGCTGCCTATTGACTTGGATATGGGAGTTCTGAGACCCGAGGACACCTCGCCAGAGGCAGACTGGGATACAGAATGGCAGCAGCAGTACCGGAAAGTGCAGGAGAGTGTTGAGAGAAGTTTGTCTCAAGCAAGAGAAAGGCAAGAGAGGACTTACAACCAGCATGCTCCCTCTGTTCCCCTGGCACCTGGAGAGCAGGTCTTGAAGAGGAAGAGGCGGCTCCATAAGTTGGATGACCAGTGGGAGAAAGACCCGTACACAGTACTGCCCTCAAGTCATGAAAACCCAAAAGTATGCGTTATCAGTAAGGATGGAGGAGAGTCCACAGCCACTGTCTCTAGAGACCACCTGAAGAAGTGTCCCGAGCAGCTGCAAAGCACTGAATAAGACTAAGATAGCCCTCAACCCGCAGAGGAAAGGAAAGAAATTTCCCCGGTACTGGACACAAATTAACAACGCTATTGTGGTACCCGTCCTTACCTTTCTCCAGCCAGCCCCTCAAGGGCCTACAGAAGAGCAAGTAGTGTTGGAAGAGCAACCGGCCCCGGAGGCAGAGGATTCCATACCAGCAGCCCAGGAGAATCAACCCTCTGCTAGTAGTGAGCCTGCCGTGCCCGTGATAAGCCAAAGAGTACGCAGAAAGCTGCCCAACCGACCCTAACATCTCCAAACACCTGTACTGCAGACACTAGCGAGCCCACTACATAAGGGGTGGAAACAGGGGACCCAGAAAGAACACCACCAGATAGTGTGTTACGTAGGTCCACAAGGAGCACTAGAGGTCAGAAGCCAGCTCGCTGGAGAATCTAGGAGAAATGATATATACCTGTATATTGCAAATGTTGTAATGTTTTATGTTTGTTACCTGAATACTGATTATGTTTCTCAAGTTACCCGACAGGGTCTATGGACGGACAGGTTATGGACAATGAATAACCGGAACTGTACCTTGTAAATAGTTGCACCTGTTAAGTGCCCCTTTTGTGCCAGACCACAGAACAAAAACTCGTGGAGGTGGCTGAAGACGTGGTCCAACACCGGATCATCGATGCCCTGTAGCCACCCCAGGGCCTACGTGGAGGGTTTGGGACGGGTCCCTCAAAATGCATCTTGGGTGACATGGACACCTGGTTACGGAAGCGCCGTGACCTATCAAGACTGAACTCCTTGTACATATATTGTTGTGTTATTGTTTATACCCTGTTATGTGTGTTTTCAAAAAAAAAAGGTGTTTAGTCCCGGAGTACTAAAGTTTACTAGGGGGGAATGTGGCACCCCAGGGGGTCTGGTTGCCACAGTGGTAGAAATACCATGTCTGAGAGCGATCATGGGTTTTCCTGGTCAGGAGCACATTTGCATGCAACGCCTCCTGCCCCAGTCCAGGGAGGGGAGGAACCTGCCCTTTATAAACTGGATCTGGGGCGAGGTTAGTTAGTTAGTTCCAGAGAGAGGGATAGAGCAGCAAGGAGCCCTGTAGGAGACAGGAGCTGAGAGCCAGGGACTGGAGCAGCAGAGCTCGTCCTGGCAGAAGACGCAGAGAACCTGACACCGGAGTCCGAGGCTGTGAGGATATTCACATCCAGCAGCAGTAACCACCTGGCAGGGGATTTCAGGTCCTCTGGCCGTAGAAAGCCCGGAGGCTCAGTCACACGCAAGGGACCGGCACCGCCATCGAGGAGCGGAAGGAACCAAAGGCCGCAAGTCACCAGCCATACGGGTGAGCACCACACGGTACACTCAGGGATGTGGGCTACTACACGACTACAGCAAGGTAGCCAGGAAGAGTGCAGTCAGATGGGAAAGCCTACACCTCCACCTGGCCAGGGGGATTCTTATTCGCTCACAAACTGACCAGACCTCTAATGTTAGCCAGTACTCCCAGCAGGGTCTCCTTCATCACCAACAGTAAAGACCCTGAACTGCACTGCACGGACTTTGAGTCATTTCTGCTGCGCCTATGCACCACAACCCTCACCATCTACACATGCTGCCCTGAGGCTATACTCCTCCCGTGGGGAGTTATACTACCCCCTGCTGCGCACACAACATCAGCCTCAGCGGTCTGCCCCGCAGCGGCGGTTCTCAGTGACCGCAATCCACGGGTGGCGTAGTCGGACATTTCAACATTAAAAACCAAGTAAACAGATCCGCCACTGGTTTGACCACCCTGAGCCACGGGACCGGGTCGCCGCCACGGAGACTACAACCCCTGACATCACACAGAGACCCGGCTCCGGGTATTCCCACACACACGGCCCAGGGGGCGCGTCATATATAAAGGCATATACGACTAGTAATGCTAACTGTAGAATACCATGCTACAAACATAACAAATGCTAATAAATGTACAGAAAAAGTAATGGATGATGCATAAAGCTCATGTGTAGAAATGAAGCCTACCTAGTGATGTCCGGAGCCTCTCCATAGACTTCAATAGGCAGCTTCTATTGTATTCCTCACTGAGTTATCAGTCTGTCTTGTCTTTAGCTTGATGGATTTTACCTATTCTTCAGAGGACGCTACATTCACAAATCCTTGTCTATTTCTATATCCTTGTAAAACAGAACCTTTTTCTCCCTTGTGTCTCCGCATTGTCTCTATTTTATATCCGTGTTGTATAGATATATTTTTTCCTCATACATTTGTAAAAACTGAAGCAGGTAGACTGTCTGAACTTTTATTTATCCATTGACTATTAATGGATCTATTAAAAATGGATGAAACAACTGATGAAGCACTAAAGGAAAAGAAAAGTCTTCAGTGCTTCATCCGTTGTACATGGATTTCCTTAGACTTTAATGGCTGAGTCTGATCTGCAAAATGAATGAGAATAGAACCTGCTCTGAGTCTCACGGATTAGACACGGAACTGTTATTAAAAAACAGACGGCACATGGACTAGTGCAATAAATGTCATGCCACGTTCACACATTCAGTATTTGGTCAGTATTTTACATCAGTATGTGTAAGGCAAAACCAGGAGTGGGTGATAAATGCAGAAGTGGTGACGTGTTTCTATTATACTTTTCCTCTGATTGTTCCTCACCTGGTTTGGGCTTAGAAATACTGAGGTAAAATACTGACCAAATATTGAACGTGTGAATATGGCCTGAAAGTGGTGGTCTGATATTTCATTAAATTAACCTGGTGTCTACAGCTCTGACTAGTGATGTAGAGGTGAATGAATCTCACTTTGCATTCCTATGAGAGTCACATCAAGGCTCATTATATAGAGAAATTGTCTTCCACACCGCGTATAAGATCCTGTAGGATTCTGAGAGTCAGAAGTAACGTGGGACGACCGAAAGACCAGAATGGAGTGGACAGCTCCCCAACAAAGCGATTGATAAAACTGATTTCCCCTATGAGCAAAGGAGCATTGCTTTAATCACATTTTTATTTTTTCTCTTCTGCACAAAAAAGCCTTTATATTTGACAAGTCAATGATTTCCATTGTACTGACTGCAATAGTGTATGGCACTATTCCTGCAAGAGGATCCAAACTGAACCACCAGTGCAGGCCCGGGACAAGGGGTAGGCACCCGCCTAGGGCGCTACCTCTCTGAGGTGGGAGCAGTTTAAGAAAAAAAATTGTCATTATTGAACGCCTGCAGTCAACTGGCACCTTCCTCCTGCCGCAAACATTCAGCATGCTGACAGCCGGTACACAGGAACAAAGGTGAGCGGAGTCAGTGGGTCACTAACACCGCTCAACGCCTGCGCCCCTGTTCTCATTCCCTCTCTGCATTGAAATGCATTTGTGTCTTTAAGACAATGTGAACGCTGCCCCCAGGACAGGAGCAGAGGAGCTGTAATCAGGTCGATGTTCTGGCGGTAATTCCCGCAATACGTAGGCTATGGACAGTCTGCCCCCTGTTAGAGGATGGCGCCACACAGGAATACGGCAGTAGAACAACCATCGGTTTTGTTACAAGCTGCATCTATTGTATCTCATTAATTGAAACCAAACGGCCCCCATTATAATTAAGCTATATTAGTTTCCATGACTATTCTTGGGTCTGACATTGTAAAGGAAGTGCTCATCAGAGCTTGTTACCTGATGGATCAGACGAGGAAGTTAGAGGTCCAGTTACCATAGTTTCTCACCTATTCCTTTTCTTGGGGGGGGGGGAGCCATTTGCGTCATCTGCCTAAGGCAGCAAAATACCTTATCATGATATTAATAAAAATACCAAAAAGCATGTCAGTAATATAACCAAAAGCAACATAGATGTTTTATATATTTATTTTTATGCATAAAAGTTGTTAATATTATGCAAATATATAAAAAGAAAGTGTGTAGATATAGTCACTTTCTGTGGAAAGGAGCAGATGATGATGATTCCGCTCCTCAGGCCTCGGCTTACACTTCTGCCGCTTTTGGACATCCAGGTCTGGATCACACATGAGAGAGGAGAAGAGCAGGAATGTGTGACTTGTGATCTGTATAGTTGGAGTTTTCCTGGATTCCTTCAGCATCGCGATTAGCCATATGGCCTTCTGTCTGACCATGGTCAGGAAGGTGAAGGAGCAGCCGCTTCCTTCTGTCTGACCATGGCCTGGTAGAGGAAGGAGCAGCCGCTTCCTTCTGTCTGACCATGGCCTGGTAGATGAAGGAGTAGCCGCTTCCTTCTTTCTGCACAAGACCAAGTAGGAGAAGGAGCAGCCGCCTCCTTTGTCTGCACATGGCCAAGTAGGAGAAGGAGCAGCCGCTTCCTTCTGTCTGACCATGGCCTGGTAGAGGAAGGAGCAGCCGCTTCCTTCTGTCTGTACATGGCCAAGTAGGAGAAGGAGCAGCCGCTTCCTTCTTTATGTCCATATCTTGTAGTCGTCTCCTTACCACCACATTGTAGATGAGTCGTCCAGATGGTGACATAACAAGTATGGCTGAAAGAAATCCTTCAATTTCAGCCCTTAATTACTTGCTATGTTGATCCAGAGGAAGGCGAAAAATAACCCTGAGGACTCGTTGTTGGATCATCCTCATATCAAGGGAAAAAATTCCTTCCTGACCCCAAATATGGCGATCGGAATAAATCCCTGGATGTGTGGTCTCAAATCTACTTGGATGTTATGTGGTGGAAGCTCGGTAGGTTTGTCACAGTCCGGTAAATAAGAAAGTCCAGTGTAATTGTCTCATCCGATTAATGTAAATCTTCATTCCTGGATGTTACTGGAATGGGGCTGATTTTTATCAGCCTAATACTCCTGCTGGAAGAAGAGAAATATACACGTCTGAGAATCAGCCCCTCACATACAGCATATACAGTACTAGGGGGATATAGCGATAAGGTGTATAGTGGGTAAGTGTGTTACTGGGTAGTGATAACACTTTGGATGTCTGTATGTGCTGTACTTACATAGTAATATGGGAATGGTGGGTCGGATCTGCGGGACTCCACATCGCTCCAGTCTATAGAATAGAAAAACGGATGTGATCTGATGGACGATGTAATGGCAGATCGGGCAGATGGAGTTTTGCAGAGAAGCTAGAAAATGAAAACAAAGCATTAGTCATTATATTATGTATTATTACTGATAAATTATTACACAATGTCTATGGACTGTACATATCTTATCTTCTATATCTTCTTGTAATCCCCTATTATCATTGTCCATCTGATCTTACTCACCCGTTTTATGATATCCATGGTATGACAGCAGATCCCAGGTGGAAAAGAAGGGATGTCGTCATACAGAGACTGGTGGTATTCGTCCATTGTGCCTCTGGTATAGAATGGCCAGTCACCTACAGTCATCATATATAAGATGACGCCAAAGGAAAAGGAGTCTGCCAGATGGTTGTATCCTTCACCGTCCATTACCTATGGGAACATGAGATTGGAGAGAATCTGAATATACCGGGAAGGGGATTTACACACAGAGACTATGAGGACCTGTCTGTGATTAGATATGAGCAGAATACATTGGGATCAGATTATCCCTCAATCCTACTATCGACATCAATCACACAGAGATGTTCCTTACCTCGGGCGCTATGTAACCCTTAGTGCCAGTAGTATATTCCACTATGTCACCCTCAAACACATTCGTGGCTGCTAAGCCAAAGTCTGAGATTTTGATGTGTCCGGTGTCTTGAAGGAGGATGTTCTCTGGCTTCAGGTCACTGCAGGGAGAAGGATCAGATACTGATTGTGAGGACAATTCATGGAAAGAACTTTCTACAATAGATATGTAAGGAGACAACAAAGAGTCACAGGTGACAGATTTATGAAGGTGAAATGATTACCTATGTATGACGCCGCATTCATGCAGGAACTGGAGTCCGCACACCATCTCTGCTGCAAAGAGTCTGTGGAGTAGAAAGGATGGATCAGTGGTTACATGCACAATCATACAGAGAACATGAGGAGATCACACACGTGTCCTTTTCACATCATTAGTTTCTCCTGTTGTCGTTGTCCATTGATCTAAGACTACAATGTGCCGGCAGCGGATTACTAACATTCAGTACAAGACATTTACCTTATTGTCTTTGTGTTAAACATCATTGAATCTTTCATGTGGCCAAACAGGTCTCCGCCGACCATATAGTCCATGGCTATTTCATACTCCGTAGGTGTTTCCCTAAACGTCCGCATAGTCATTAGGTAGGGGCATCCGGCAGCCATTCTCAGGACTTCTAGCTCTGTAGAGATTAAGTCCTCACAAGAACTTTTGTCCATGATTTTGATGGCCAGCAGCCCTTCACTGACTGGATCTGATGCCAAGACAACCTGGAGAAAAATCACAACAGATCAGACCAAACTCTCATCTACTACTGTGTAGTAGTTCACTAGTTTATCCCAATTATCATTACATATGAGCATCCTGTAATGAATATGTACATCTCTCCTGTGTATCTGGTGCAGGATACAATGGGGAACACGGACAAATATAAATTGACACTTACTTTTCCATAGTTTCCTTTTCCAAGAACTTTCCAGAACTCGAGATTGGAAAAGTCTATAGGTTGGACTGTGTGGACCAGTTCTCTTTGGTCAGAAATCTGGAAACTGGCATCATCAAGGCCTTGTGCCGGCATGTCCGTTGTGTCGTAGGGCGCCTTATCGATTCCATCTGCTGAGATGATATAAAAAATTTGAACCCCTTAGTGAACACATTATTGGAAATGACTACCTGAGCCTGCAGAAAGCTCCTGTCTTTTCCTCCTCCTGTTAAGACCAGCCTGGCTTAATTTCATATGAGAATGTTAATTTAGCTATATACAGTTCTGTCACAGTGTCTAGTAGAAGCGATCAGAAAATCGCAGGTTCAAGTCCCCAAAGGAGACTAAAGAAATGGAGTAACAAAAAAAAGTTAAAAAAATAATAAAATGTAAAAAAAATACTTCCCCATTAATAATAATAATAATAATAATAATAATAATAATAGTAATAATTTGAATATCTAGTATAACCACATCCGGAACATTAATTAACCCAAACAGTAAACACTGAAAGGAGAAAATAAATGTAAAGACCAGAATAGTGTTTTTGTGAGGGTGCAGTATACATCTAATAAATTGTAATAAAAGATATCACAATGTCTTGTCTACCCGAGAAAGTTATCTATAAAAGCTACAACTTGTCACGCAAAAAAAAACAAATCAAGTCCTCGCACAGCTCCATCCAGCTATCAAAATCCAAAGATATAATGTCTCAGAATATAGGGACACAAACCAATTTATTTTTTATAAAATTCCTAATTTTCTTCTACCAGTTCAGTGAATTATAACCCCTATGCCTGTTCAGCATTATCATAGTTGTAACTGACATGGAGAATCATTCTGTCAGGTCATTTTTACCACTCAATGAACATCTAGAAAAAAAACAATGGCGGAATCACTTTTTTTCCACAATTTTACCACATTTTGAATCTTTTTCCCCATTTTCCAGAACATTGAATACTAAAATAAATAATGTTCAAAACTACAGCTCGTCCACTAAAAAATCAAGTCCACATACAGCTACATTGGGAGACAAATTAAAAAATAAATAGTTATGGGTTTTCGAAGGAGGAAGGAAAAAACAACGAAATGTTACCCGGTCAAGAAGGGGTTAACAAATATAGCTAAAAGAAAATATTATAATTTTAAATACAATTATGTAAATGAGCAGGAAATGTCTAATATTTGGGCTCTCATTTATCAAAACTGTCCAATAATAAAACTGTCCCTGTTGCCCATAGCAACGAATCACAGCATAGATTCCATCTCTTAACATTCTATGGAACAATGAAAGCTGCATTGTGATTGGTTGCTATGGGCAACAAGGACAGTTTTTCTGCACTTTTGATAATTGATGCCAGTACATAATATTAGGAGTATAATCCCCGTCACCCCCAGTCTTATTACACTGAGCAGATCCATCTTACCTGGTCCATCTGTATCCAGTGATGTGTTTGGTGGAGAAACACTCAGCTGTTTGTTCTCTGGGATGGAGATGTTTTCAGCTGATGACCTCGACCTCCGCAATGCACCATTCCCATTTATAATGGGGTTGGCATAGATGAGACGTCTTCTACATTGGACAACCCAGTCTCTGCTGTTCCTGATCCTCTTCTGGGCTGCCACTCTTTGTAGTTTCGGTGCCTCCAGACTTTCAGATCTGGAGGATGTCACTTGTCTCGGTGTCTCTTGGAGAACCTCTTCCAGCTCTAACTCTGCGCTGATGTTTCTCCTCTTATTGAGGATGGCTTCTTTGTTTCTCCTCCGTATTTCAGGGACCAGATCTCCGAGTTTTTTCAAGGAGATAAGAATGGCCTTCTGAAGCTCAGCGGAGGCTGCAGAGTGAGACTCCGTGAGGGTCTCCATTTTCCTTCTCTCTGTAAGGATCTCATGTCTTTTGGTCTTTCTCATTTTGTCTAGAATTTGACGTTTTGACGCCTTTTTTGAGGCGTCAGTGTCAATGTCCGGTAGTATAAAGTCTTTTCGCCCTAAAGCGAACAATAGTACCTGCTCTTCATTTATTCCTCTCTTCTCTCTGAGAACCCGATCTCTTTGGGCTCTTCTGTAATTATCCATTTTAAAATCAATTTTTGCTTCGTTTGTCACGAAAAACAAAAGGGGCTGCCTCACCCTTGGGAGTCTGTAAGGCAGTGGTTTCCCTTAGGACGGAACACTGGGATATAGAATGCGGTGATGTCATCACATCACTTGTGACATCATTTTTATTCTAATGTCACAATGATAGATAGATAGATAGATAGATAGATAGATAGATAGATAGATAGATAGATAGATAGATATCAAATTTGAAGGATGGGGAACCAAACTTTTGCAGATGTATACATACAATATACAGATATACACGGGGTGCACATTTTGTATTTTTAATGATTAATTTTATTATTGAACAACTACAGTGCTGCTGGTTAATCATAAAGGTTAATAAAATCCGAAACCTGAATATTTGCAAAAATAAAAGTGAGGTTTTGTCTTTCTTAGGCCACATTCACACATTTGGTATTTGGTCAGTATTTTGCATCAGTATCTGTAAGCCAAAACCAGGAGTGGAAGAATCAGAGTTAAAGTATAATAGAAACACGTGACTACTTCTGTATTTATCACCCACTCCTGGTTTTAACTTACAAATACTGATGTAAAATACTGACCAAATACTGAATGTGTGAATGTGGCCTTAGGGGAATATCTCTGTGTGCAGAACTGTTAATCAAAGAAATCAAAATGTTAAAAAATACATTTCTGACATTTAAGAAAATATATCTGTGATCATGACGGTGTATGGCACAAATCGTTCTCCTGAAACCATCCCTCATATTAATTATTTTCTTTCTCCCCAAGCAGTGTCTCATACCACTTAACTTATAATAAATGATACACAGGAGACTTTCTTTTTTGGATATAATTTGCCATATCGGCCATTTATTGACAAACAACAATAACCAATGAAAGAATTGGCGGAGGTCCTTGGGGCTACAAGATCCGGCACATGTAGAACAAAGCATTTTTCCATAGAATTATTTTACCCTCAGCCGTAACCCCAAGCTCAAGGGCACCACACCACAATCAGTGGTAAAGGAAACACCACCACTGGCTCCAAGAGTACACCCCAGTCCAGAGCCCCACTAAGTGCCAGATCAGCCAATTAGTAATTCCATCCTGAAGGGAACCATCTCTGTAAATTCCCACCCATAAAAAATTCCACCAACCCCAAAGACACCCCCTACTGCCCCAGCCACTGTGACTCACAGTAAAAATTTATAACCTTCATCATAAGCCCGAGCCATAAAACATAACAATATACAGTACAGACCAAAAGTTTGGACACACCTTCTCATTTAAAGATTTTTCTGTATTTTCATGACTATGAAAATTGTACATTCACACTGAAGGCATCAAAACTATGAATTAACACATGTGGAATTATATACTTAACAAAAAAGTGTGGAACAACTGAAAATATGTCTTATATTCGAGGTTCTTCAAAGTAGCCACCTTTTGCTTTGATGACTGCTTTGCACACTCTTGGCATTCTCTTGATGAGCTTCAAGAGGTACTCACCGGAAATAGTCTTCCAACAATCTTGAAGGAGATCCCAGAGATGCTTAGCACTTGTTGGCCCTTTTGCCTTCACTCTGCGGTCCAGCTCACCCCAAATCATCTCGATTGGGTACAGGCCTGGTGACTGCGGAGGCCAGGTCATCTGGCGTAGCACCCCATCACTCTCCTTCTTGGTCAAATAGCCCTTACACAGCCTGGAGGTGTGTTTGGGGTCATTGTCCTGTTGAAAAATAAATGATGGTCCAACTAAACGCAAACCGGATGGAATAGCATGCCGCTGCAAGACGCTGTGGTAGCCATGCTGGTTCAGTATGCCTTCAATTTTGAATAAATCCCCAACAGTGTCACCAACAAAGCACCCCCACACCATCACACCTCCTCCTCCATGCTTCACGGTGGGAACCAGGCATGTAGAGTCCATCCGTTCACCTTTCCACTGGTCTAATGTCCATTCCTTGTGTTCTTTAGCCCAAACAAGTCTCTTCTGCTTGTTGCCTGTCCTTAGCAGTGGTTTCCTAGCAGCTATTTTACCATGAAGGCCTGCTGTACAAAGTCTCCTCTTAACAGTTGTTGTAGAGATGTGTCTGCTGCTAGAACTCTGTATGGCATTGACCTGGTCTCTAATCTGAGCTGCTGTTAACCTGAGATTTCTGAGGCTGGTGACTCGGATAAACTTATCCTCAGAAGCAGAGGTGACTCTTGGTCTTCCTTTCCTGGGGCGGTCCTCATGTGAGCCAGTTTCTTTGTATCGCTTGATGGTTATTGCAACTGCACTTGAGGACACTTTCAAAGTTTTCCCAATTTTTCGCACTGACTGACCTTCATTTCTTAAAGTAATGATGGCCACTCGTTTTTCTTAACTTAGCTGCTTTTTTCTTGCCATAATACAAATTCTTACAGTCTATTCAGAAGGACTATCAGCTGTGTCTCCACCTGACTTCTGCACAACACAACTGATGGTCCCAACCCCATTTACAAGGTAAGAAATCCCACTTATTAAACCTGACAGGGGACATCTGTGAAGTGAAAACCATTTCCGGTGACTACCTCTTGAAGCTCATCAAGAGAATGCCAAGAGTATGCAAAGCAGTCATCAAAGCAAAAGGTGGCTACTTTGAAGAACCTAGAATATAAGACATATTTTCAGTTGTTTCACACTTTTTTGTTAAGTATATAATTCCACATGTGTTATTTCATAGTTTTGATGTCTTCAGTGTGAATGTACAATTTTCATCGTCATGAAAATACAGTAAAATCTTTAAATGAGAAGGTGTGTCCAAACTTTTGGTCTGTACTGTATATATTTCCATTAGACATCTCTAAATTCCCTGAAAAAAGAGGGTGTGCAGGTGAGACTTTTCCCATTGCTCTCCCCACAGGAATGGCCCCTTTTCCCACACTTTCCTTTTATACCCCCTTTTACTATCCCCTCCCACTCCCTATTGATCCAATCCCATAGACCCCATTCAAACTTTATTTTCCTCTCCTGGCCCAATCACCGTCATGTGGGCCTCTGCTTATAAGTACGGCTCTGGCCCCTTTAATATAGCCGCCCTTCTGTTCACTACCAGTCATAAGCCGCCCATCCATGAAGTCTGTTGCAATCATCCTTTTCGGTAACACCAACCACAGCCTCCCAGACCCCGGCATTGGATGCATTGATACATAATGATTTAAAGATTCACAATTGGATTCAGGTCTGGGCATGAGTGGACACAGACAATTCCACCTGTTTTGGAAGTGGTAGTGGCCACTCTTACCTTTTGGACCCCTGTGTAGCTACACAAGTTGTACCAGGTTTGCACCTGGGTCTGGGGAAAGTGAGCTCATCAATGTTTTCATCATCCAGGAACTGCCTTCCCAGTATGGCACATGAGGAAGGGTATTGTCCTGCACTAGGAGGAACCAAGGGTCCACTGCACCAGGGTAAGTTCTGACATTGGCTCTAAGGATTTCATCCGTGTACCTAACAGCAGTCAGGTTGCCGTTGGCTATCACATGGTGCCCATCATGCTGGGTGGCGGTGCAGACTGAATAACATTCACCACGGCGTCTCCAGACTTTCACATCTATCACTTGCTCAATGTGAACCTGCTGTCACCTGTACAGAGAACGTAGGACCTGATAATTCTGGTGTTCTCAGGTGTATGCCAATTGAGATGCAAGGTGCTGAGCTGTGAGTAAGGTCCTATTACAGGACGTCGGGCCCTCATACCGCCATCATGGAGTCTGCTTCTGACAATTTTGGGTGTAACGTGCTTCTGGTTATGTTGTAGGGCCTTTGCAGTCCTCCTGTTCATCCTTACACAAAGGAGCAGATATTGGTCCTGATGTTCGGTTGATGCTCTTCTACAGTTCTGCTCCATAAATTTAGAAGCTGCTTAAGGAGTGCACGTGTGTGGGGTGCATGCGTGGCGCCCCTGAGGGTTCGGTCGCCACAGAGGTACTGCATCGTGCGCTGCAATACATGCTGCTGGCCAATCAGAGGCCAGCGGCGGCTGGATAATCAGAAGCCAGCGGCGGCCGGCCAATGAGAGGCCAGCGGCTGCCGGCCAATCAGAGGCGAGCTTGACTTCGGCCGGCCAATCAGCGGCTGCCGACCAATCAGAGGCCAACATGACGTCGGCCGGCCAATTAGAGGCCAGCGGCTGCCGGCCAATCAGAGGCCAGCGGCTTCCGGCCAATCAGAGACCAGCATGACGTCGGACGGCCAATCAAAGGCCAGCGGCTTCCGGCCAATCAGAACCCAGAATGACGTCGGCCAGCCAATCAGAGGCCTGGGGCTGCCGGCCAATCAGAGGCCAGCAAGACGTCGGCCGGCCAATCAGAGGCCAGTGGCTTCCGGCCAATTAGAGGCGAGCATGACGTCGGCCGGCCAATTAGAGGCCAGCGGCTGACGGCCAATCAGAGGCCAGCGGCTTCCGGCCAATCAGAAGCCAGCATGACGTCGGCTGGCCAACAGAGACCTGCGGCTTCTGGCCAATCAGAGACCAGCATGACGTTGGCCGGCCAATCAGAGGCTAGCGGCTTTCGGTCAATCAGAGGCCAGCATGACGTCGGCCGGCCTCAGAGGCCAGCAGCCGCTGGCCTCTGATTGACCGGCAGCGTGTATTGCAGCGCACGGGTCTGGCAAGTTCGTGCGCTGCAATACACTTCAGCTCGATGTGTTTCCGTCCGAGAAAGAACGCACATCTAGTTGCAGTAGCGAAGCTGGTGTCGGCACTCAGCAGGCTCAGAGTTCTCCCCCGCCGGGCCCGATCCAGTAGCGCTAATGCTGCGGCCATGGCGCGCGTGCCCACCAGGAGGGCTCTGCCTGCCCCCTCTGCATGCGTGCCATAGGTTCGCCAGCACTGGTTTAAAGCATTTCTTCTTGTACAGCTGACGACCCAAAATTGGTGATTTTCTGAAAAAAAAAAAAAATGGCCAGTATGCATTATATATGGTGGAACTGAAAATCTATCATCTGGATAAGGGGGTGGTCTTCACAGAGGCGGTCTATGGAGAGATTTCACTTTATAAGAAGCACATAGCATGGAATACCGGGGTGAAGCCTTTTGGCTACTTATGTTGTACCAATCCGGAATGATCCACTATAGTCTATCCTTCTATAGTTCTTCTTTTACAATTTCTGCTGGTCGATATATGGACGTATTAGCTCTATGCTAACAGGCACTCCCTTAGTATAGCTCATGTAATGCACAGCACCACAATTTTGCAGGTTCTGACTACTGTGTAAAAAAAAAAAAACACCCAGAGACAGGCCATAATCTTATAGTCTGGGTGTGAATACGCTGTAGGTATAGCTACACTTTTGTTGTGGAAATTTTGGTAATTTTATTTACCTTTTTGCATTTACCCGAATGAGGCTTGTGAGAAATCCTTAAATATGCTGCAGATTTCTCCTGTATGATGCTGACCAATCATAAGCAAGCAGCAACACTCAAAGAAAAGAAGAACACGCCCCCACCATAGCTCAAAGCGGGTTTCTTAGGGTATAAAGCTACGTTCTCACAATGAGTTTTTAGTGAGTTTTTACGCTGCATATTTTAGAAATAATGCAAGTAACCTATCTTAATGGGTGCAGAAATTCTGCAACATCAAAAACTCTCCAAAAGCTCATCGTGGGAACCTAGCCTAAGATGTATAATGATGGCGAGTCCTGATCTCCTGGTCTAACCTTCTGCATGATTAGAAAGCAGAGATAACAGCTCTTAGACAAGGAAGGAGCCACACAGCTGAGTTTCTCTGTGTCACATTACAAACCCTTTTATTGACTCTCCTGATTATGGAGTGTGTCAGTATCACACTTATGTCTTTTGTACTCAAGCAACTTGTATTCTCTCTGCAGTGATATTAGGCTGTTATTACACCTCACACAGGAGCAGTGTGTTCTGGGTTACTTCTATGGTGAAATGTAATGACAGTCTCCTCTAATCTCACTGCAGAATCAGTACAAGTTGAGCACAACGGATCTAAGTGTGATACTGACGCTGTGCTCTCATTTCTGGACAGGTAGTATGAGAGAGGCGCAGTACAGCAGAGGTGAGAGTGCCATAAGAGGAGGAGAGCTGTTAGAAAGGTTTGTAATGTTGCACAACTAAACTCTCTTGTGATGCCCTTTCACCCATAGAGACCTTAACTGAAAGGTATTAGTCAGTTGTGTGCTCTACTCATGCAGGAGGTTAGCCCAGAAGATCAGGTCTGTATCCTTACATCTCAGACACTGAGAAATCTGCTCTAAGCTATGGTGGGGATGTGATCATCTTTCTTTTCAGTGTTGTCGTCTGCTTATAATTGGTCAGCATCATGCAGGGAGAAGAATTTCGCACCCCCAGTGAAAACTCTGATAACATCTACTTGGACTTAATTTTTTTTAACTCATTAGGTGCCAAATACTTTCATTGCTAATATCTCCGCAAATGAAAGATAAAATAGAAAAAAAAAACATGAAAAATTTGGTGACAGGTCCTCTTTAGGATAAGACAACCCCTTTAAATGTAAGAATTGAATTTTAGTCGAAAAAATGTATGCAACAAAAATGCCACATGTGATTTGATCCAAAAACATGCTGCATTTCAGGATGAGAGAAGCAAGTATTTGCAAAAAAAAGTTAAAAGGGGTGTTCACTGTTATGATATTGATCACTTATACTTAGGATGGACCACCAAGATCAGATTGGTAGAGTTCCAACACTCTGCCACCCCATTGATTCCATGCTGGAGCTGGTAACAGCTGATTGGTGGTGTTAGGATTTGGACACCTATCAATCTGATACTACTGACTTATATTGATGCCTTCTCCTAATTGATAAGTGGTAGCATGCCCCCTTAAAACAATACGTAGTTTTTATTTAGTTGTAAGATGAAAGTGACTCTACACATTAAGGCGTGTCATGGTCTGAGCACAAAATGATTCTAAGATTAGTTGCTGGCCTCTTGACCCGAACTTAAGAGCTTAAGGCCATGTTCCTACATTCAGTAATTTGGTCAGTATTTTACCTCAGTATTAGGAAGCCAAAACCAGGAGTGGAACAATTAGAGGAAAAGTATAATAGAAACACGTCACTGATGAAACTTACTGAACGTGTGAAGGTGCCTAATAGAGACGTTGTGGAGAAGGACAGGAGCGCACACAAAATAGGGCAATAGCGTCTGATAAGGGGTCGGGATAATTGATGGCAGCGCTCACCTAGAGGTGTTGTGTGCAGTCACCACAGCTATAATGGTGTAGAAAGCCGCTGCTGCCCTGTGGCTGGAGGAAAGGTTCTTCAAGAGGTGGAATGGCAAAAATGGAAGCTGGCACATTTAGGTGGGCCGTGCTGCGGGAGTGAAGAGCTTGTTTTTTTTTATACCTTGAGAAAGGCCCTGGTCCATTGCAGAAACGCATTGATATTAATAAAAAACGTTTGGGAATCCCAAGGCTCTTCATTCCCACAGTGCAGCCCACCTAAACGTGCCAGCTTCCATTTCTGACAATGTGGCCTAATAGACGTATATGAGGCTGTCAAAGATCGGGGCAGGAGACTCGCAAACAGCTTGTGCATCACGATCTATGACACACAGATGTGTGAATACGCCATTACTCTCATATAAGATTACCTGCATCAAGTTTCAAAGGAGCAATTGTAACCCTCTTTCAATTATTTAAAGGCATTTTCCCACAAACAAAATTCATTTTAATCAATAGATCTTGGAATAATAATAAGTTCCACAATTGGATGTGTTTAAATAAAATGTTCCTGTGCTGAGATAATCTTAGAAATATGCCCCTGCTGTGTACTGTGTAATGTCTGACCGTACAGGAACATGGTCTGAACATACCTCATCTCCTGGACGAGGAGGATGCAAAAGAGTATACAGACATTACAGCTGGGGATCACAGCCGATTCTTTATGTGAGGTAAAACAAGTTTTTAAACAGGCAGGGAAATGTTTTACCTCACAGAATCAGCTGCCATCCTGTGGTGTCCTGTCTGTGACGCGCCCCCTGGGCCATGTTGTTAGGGATACCCGGAGCCGGATCAGATGGGGGTTGTAGTCTCCGAGTGGCTGTGACCCGGTCCGTGCCCAGGGTGTCAAACTCAGTGTGCGGCAGTCCTTGCAGATGTTCTTAGTGTCGACTACGCCACCCGTTGATTTGCGGTCAAAAGTATGGTCCGCTGAGGCTGGTGGTGTGTGTGCAGCTGTGGTAGTATAACCCCCAACGGGAGGGGTATAGCCTCAGGGGGTCAGACGTGGAGGATGGTGGTTGTGAAGGTGCAGCAAGGAGACTCAGAGGCATGAAATGCAGTTTCAGGGTTTTTACTCACTGGTGTTGCTCGGGTCACTCTGTACAGCAGTGACCACCCAAGCCGTGCTGCGTCCACCAGGTGCGGGACTCGGTCAACTCCCGGGCAATTCCTGAGTATGGTCCTGAGCTCCCTTCTTCTCTCTCTCTCTGGCCGTTCTCACCAGGGATCCACCTATGTCCGGCTCCCTCGGGTCTCTTGGTGGTTGAACCTTCTCTGGCTTCCCTGACCCTATGCTCGGTGTGCCATTCTGGTGGATTTGGTGAGGGTCGTGGCAAATCTTGCCCACGACCTCCGGTTCCTGGCTAAGGTTTGCTTTGGCCTCCGCCAGCTTGGGATCCGGTACCCTTTTGCCGACCCTTCACCCTTTTGTCCTTATTCTGGGATCTTGGGGTCCCCTCTCGTCCTGCGCCTCTGGGTCCCTCTTCCTTCTCCTCTCCCGGAGTTACTGCTGACTCACTGACTGACTGACTGACTGACCCTGTCCTAAGATGGTGCCCACCTTATATACTCCCTCTATGTGTGAGCTCAGGTGACCAGCACCCAATGAGCTCCTACATTTACCCAGACTACTCCCCCTATCTGCCCCTACACTACTGGGATGTTCCACCCCCCTCCCACTCCAGCCAGGGACAGACGCTGTCGTACCTGCACATATACTGGTGGGAGTACCGTTGTTCTGTCCCCCGGAAATGGGATGTATGTAGTGCATGCAGCCTTCTAGCTCAGTTCCACACTCCATCCTTACCCGGGAGTGGAATACCACACCTCTGGTTTGAGGTGCAATACCCCTGTAGCAGCCGAGTCCTCAGGGTGCTACATCTGTATACTCTTTTGCTTCCTCCCATGGCCAGCTGTGTTATGTGCAGACCATGTTCGCTCCAGTGGGAGTCTGTTTATGACACGACACAGTAAAAGTGCAGTCATCAGTAATGATGTCAGGTACAAAGCTATTATAGTAAGGCCCAGTGTAGTGTGGAAGTCCAATGTGACACTGAAGATGTCCGCCTAGAGATAGATGCTAGTTATTGAGCTGCAGCTGTTGATCCATGTAACGCATAGGTTCACCTTTATACACCATTTCACCCGTTTACCCAGATCATCAATCTTCAGAACGTCTTCAAATGTAGCATAAGTTTGTAAAAATGATTCTGTACTTGTATCATAGCTCAAAGCTGCATTCACACTGAATTACTACTGAATGTAAAGGTGTGGGGTGACACATGATTAGCTACAGCTTAGTTCTGCTGTACTGCTTTTTGTAGGGTCCTGTTCTGTGCTCCGGCCCTCCGTCTGTAGGTCCATTATGCATTCATTTGCTTTTCATGGCAAAAAAGGTGCAGCATGCAGCGCTATTCCTTACCATCCAAACAATACAGACCTCGAAGACCACTCAGCGGCTTGCGGCAATGGGATCCAGGGGTGCCATATGGCAATGGATCCGCAGGGATCCAGCATTGAATTTTATTTCCCCCAATAACTGACTTAATGATGCCCCTTCTAACACATCAGATGACTGTATGATGCCAAGAATACAAATAAAGTAAAGAGCATAATTGCTGTCCAGACACTGAACAAGCAGGCTATGCCGTAAAATTAAGAATGATCAATGGAGATGTGGAAGAGAATAAGGTATAACTCAGGGCCAGTGCAAGACAAGCAATTCTATCTAGTAACAAAGTTGCTCAATTTATTATGTAGATTATAAATGGATGTAATATAAAATTGTTTTGCGGATGAATCGCTGCTCTGAGTGTTAGATTTTCAAAGTGGTAAAAGGGTTTATCTGCCAGTAATGATATTTACCTGGGGACATCCACCTATTGGAGACAGGCCATTAAAACTGGCCAAACTTTCTCCTTACTTTCTTGGCCACTGAGGGGCTTTTTGGACTGCAAATGGTTGATAAGTGTTGGTAAGAGTTTTCGAAGTATCTACTATATAATTGTCTTATCCCGTCTGTCTGTCTGTCTGTCTGTCTATCTGTCTGTCTGTCTGTCTGTCTGTCCAGGAAATCCCGCGTCGCTCATTGGTCCGGCAGCGGCCAATCAGCGCCGCGGGATTTCAGAAAAAAGATGGCGGCCGTTAGCGGCTCTTCTGCGGGACGGAGCTCAGCGGCGTTGCAGCCGGGAGATGAGCGCCGCGAGGCGCTCATCTCCCGGCCGGTACCAGCAGGAGGACCCCGACCGCCGGACCCATCTGCGGGACGGAGATGCAGCCGGGAGATGAGCGGCGCGAGGCGCTCATGTCCCGGCCGGCAGCAGCGGAAGGACCGCCGGCGTCGCTGACATCCATGCGGAAGGGAGGACCGGGGAGCGGCGCTGCGGGTCGGGATACTTCTGCTGCGAGCGCCCGCTCATGTCCCGGGTTCTCGCAGCGGAAGTAGCCGCACAGGCAGCGCCGCTGCCCGGTCCTCACCAATACGATTCGATGATTGGTCGCGGTCTTCGGACCCGACCAATCACTGATCTTAGCGCAAAAGTTAAATACCGCTGTGCTGATTGGTCGCGGACGCTGCCCGCGACCAATCACCGATTTGGGCGCCAAATTTAAATATCGGCCGCGACCAATCAGCACAGTAGTGGTTAACTTTAGCCAGATCAGTGATTGGTCGCGGGCCAAGACCGCGACCAATCACCGATTTGTGCGGCACATTTAAATAGCGGCCGCGACCAATTGGATGTCAGCGCCGCTCCCCGGTCCTCCCTTCACACCCTTGCCCCATGGATGTCAGCGGCGCTGCCTGTGCGGATACTTCCACTGCGAGAACCCGGGACATGAGCGGGCGCTCGCAGCAGAAGTATCCCGACGCGCAGCGCCGCTCCCCGGTCCTCCCTTCACACCCTAGCCGCTGATGTCCCCACAGTATCCGCATGGTGTTACAAAGATCCGGACATTTGTGTTAAAAATTGCTGATTGGTCCCTGGTGGTGCCCGCGACCAATCACCGATTTGGGCGCCAAATTTAAATATCGGCCGCGACCAATCACCGATCTTGGCTCCACATTTAAATACCGCTGTACTGATTGGTCGCAGCCGCTATTTAAATGTGGCGCCCAAATCGGTGATTGGTCGCGGGCAGCGGCCGCGACCAATCAGCTGAGCGGTGTTTAACTTTAGCGCCAAGATCACTGATTGGTCGCGTGCGGAGAGCGCGACCAATCAGCGAATCGTATTGGTGAGGAGCAGGGAGCGGAATCGTATTAGTGAGCACCGGGGAGCGCCGCTGCCTGTGCGGATACTTCCACTGCGAGAAGCCTGGAGATGAGCGACTGCTCGCAGCAGAAGTATCCCGACGCGCAGCGCCGCTCCCCGGTCCTCCCTTCACACCCTAGCCGCTGATGTCCCCACAGTATCAGCATGGTGTTACAAAGGTCCGGACATTTGTGTTAAAAATCGCTGATTGGTCGCTGGCGCTGCCCGCGACCAATCACCGATTTGGGCGCCAAATTTAAATATCGGCTGTGACCAATCACCGATCTTGGCTCCACATTTAAGCACCGCTGTACATCTCTTCAACAACTGTTAAGAGGAGACTTTGTGCAGCAGGCCTTCATGGTAAAATAGCTGCTAGGAAACCACTGCTAAGGACAGGCAACAAGCAGAAGAGACTTGTTTGGGCTAAAGAACACAAGGAATGGACATTAGACCAGTGGAAATCTGTGCTTTGGTCTGATGAGTCCAAATTTGAGATCTTTTGTTCCAACCACCGTGCCATTAACTTGTTAATAACCTGCAGTCTATAATGAGCCGTGTTAATAATATGATCCCACCAATAGTGACTCTGTATGGCCAATTTGACAATAAACTGTGTTGGTATTGTACTTTTTATCTTTCATCCTTAGATGGCAGTGCAGCAGTGTAAATGTGTGAGAGAATGGGATGATGGCGCCATTACTGATCATTATGTAAAATCAGGAGCTGACCTTCTTTATTAGTAAATTACGATGTAATTCAGGTTAATGATTCTTATGATTTTGCTAATAAAAACACTATTGCATTGTACACGTGTCGTTGTGTGATTGATCTAGATCCCAGCAGCCTCAATTGTCCGCTATTATTGAGAAGTCTTGACTGCTAGATATGGCAGTGTCATCAATCTCAAGAAGCCTTTTATTCTCACATACATGATAGAATCCAATAGTAAACATCAGCATATCCCTTCCAGGAGCGGAACGACATCGGTCACAGAGGGTGCGACCGGGCCCGTGCAGGAGGGGGGTCGGCCGCCACCAGCACCTATTTCAGTTAGAGGTGCATGCAAGGACACACATTCAGCTGAAATGTATTGAGACGCAGAGACCATCTGTGTCCCTGCACCGCAATACACCCTGCCAGCCAATCAGAGGCCGGCTGTTGACGTTGGTGTGCCAGTCGCAGGCGGCACATGACCGTGACGTCATGCACCATGCCAGCAAGACGAAGTTAGATGCCAGTTCCTTCAAGTGCTATAGAAGAATACGCTGCGAGTTGTGGGAGTGGAGGAAGGGAAGAAGAATAATTTATTTATTTTTAAATGTATTGGAGAAGAACAGCAAACATTATTAATGGAAGGGGCACAGGATGGGGGACATTATACCAGGAAGGGTACAATAAGAAAGCACAGCAACACACTGCAAGGGACAATACATATGCTGACACTGAGAACATAAGAGCTAAACTGCATTATTGCTAAATAAAAAGTACTTACAAAAAATGAAGGCTCTTAGCGCACAAATTGGCCAATTCATGTATGCCCATCAACCATGACAAGGTAGCCTCCACATGATGGGTAACTAACCTCTTAAACATGTCTCTCTTGGGCTATAAGCCTACAATATAAATGGGCAAACATGCCTCTCTTAGGAGAGAAACCTACAAATTTAAGTGGGCAGGTAGAAACCAACACTAATTAAAAGCACCCTTGGGCTGATGGGTGCTTATACCAGGAAGGGTCCCAGGATGGAGTGCATTATACCAGGAAGGGTCCCAGGATGGAGTGCATTATACCAGGAAGGGTCCCAGGATGGAGTGCATTATACCAGGAAGGGTCCCAGGATGGAGTGCATTATACCAGGAAGGGTCCCAGGATGGAGTGCATTATACCAGGAAGGGTCCCAGGATGGAGTGCATTATACCAGGAAAGGGCTCAGGATGGGGGACATTATACCAGGAATGTGCTCAGGATGGGGGACATTATACCAGGAAAGGGCTCAGGATGGGGGACATTATACCAGGAATGTGCTCAGGATGGGGGACATTATACCAGGAATGTGCTCAGAATGGGGTACATTATACCAGGAATGTGCTCAGAATGGGGTACATTATACCAGGAAGATGCCCAGGATGGAGTGCATTATACCAGGAGGTGCTCAGGAAGGGTAACATTATACCAGGAAGGTGCCAAGGATGTAGTGCATTATACCAGGAAGGTGCTCAGGATGTAGTGCATTATACCAGGAAGGTGCTCAGGATGTAGTGCATTATACCAGGAAGGTGCTCAGGATGGGGAGCATAATACCAGGAAAGGGCGCAGAATAGAGCACATTATACAAGGAAGAGGCCCAAGATGTACAGTTGAAACCAGAAGTTTACATACACTATATAAAAAGACACATATGCATGTTTTTCTCAATATCTGACATGAAATCAGAATAAACCTTTCCCGTTTTTTTAAATGCCTTAATACATTCTCTCTCTCCTTATTCTGGCATTTGGCAAATATTAAAAATTATGGTAATCCTAATTGACCTAAAACGGGAAAGGGCATCTGACGCGCCCCCTGGGCCAGTGCTGTAGTGCGGCGCACGTGTGCGCGGGGGAATACCCGGAGCCGGATCCGATGGGGGTAGTAGTCTCCGAGTGGCGGGGACCCGGTCCGTGCCCAGGGTGGTCAAACTAAGTGTGTGGCAGTCTTTGTAGATGTTGTTTAAGTGTCGACTACGCCACCCGTTGATTTGCGGTCGCAAGGCCGCCGCTGCAGAACAGTCCGCTGAGGCTGGTGGTATGTGTGCAGCAATGGTGGTATAACCCCCAACGGGAGAGGTATGGCCTCAGGGCAGCTGGTGCAGGTGAAGGGAGTGATAGAAAGGACGTCCCAGTACCTTTAGTGCTGGTAGTGCGATGGAACACAGAGACTGATTGCAGTTTTCAATGCTTTACTCACAGATGTTATCAGTGTCAGTCCTGCAGGTGATGACGACCCGAGCCGTGCTGCGTCCACCAGGTACGGGGCTCGACCAACCCCCAGGCAGTTCCAGAGTGTGACCTTGAACTCCTTTCTCCGTTCCTTTCTCTGGCCGTCCCCACTAGGGACCCACCCATGTCCAGCTTCCTCGGGCCTTCTGGTGGCGAAACCTATCTCCGGTTTCCCTGACCCTATGTGGCGTGCCTTCGTGGTGAGTGTAGTGAGTGGTCGCGCCAAGACGTGGCCACGACCTCCGGTTCCTGGCTGAGGATAAGTGGCCTCCACCAGTTCGGGATCCGGTACCCTGATCTGCCAACCCTTCACCCGCTGACTCCTAGCGTGTTCGGGTTCCCTCTTCCTTCATGTCTCTGGGCCTTTCTCCAGGTTCCATTCCTTCCTTGTTCCTTGTTCCTTTCCTCTTGTCTTTCTCTCTCTTGCTCCCTTCAGGAGCAGCACCCAGACAGGGCTGCTGCTCCCTGTCACTACTCTTCTCCTCTTTTTCTGTCTGACTCAACTGAACTCCTAAGATGGTGCCCACCTTTTATACTCCCTCTGACACCCGAGCCAAGGTGACTAGCCACCAATGGGCTCCTTCCTATGCCCAGAGTCCCTCCCCTCTCTGCTCCTGCACCACTGGGATATTCCTCCCCCCCTCCCACTCCAGCCAGGGACAGACGCTGTCGTACCTGCACATCTATCTGGTGGGAGTACCGTTGATCTGTCCCCCGGAAATGGGATGTATGTGGTGCATGCAGCTAACTGAGTTCTAGTCCACACTCCATCCTTACCCGGGAGTGGAATACCACACCTCTGGTTCGAGGTGCAATACCCCTGTAGCAGCCGAGCCCTCGGGGTGCTACACATCAGCGTTCCCATGTAACTTCCCAGGCCTATGGTCTACGTGAAAGTTGAAGTCCTGAAGAGCTAGGAACCATCTAGTTACCTTGGCATTGTTACCCCTCTTTTCCCTCAACCATCTCAACGGGGCATGGTCTGACAACGGGCACAGGACAGTGTATGGAACTATGCTTTAAACCTGCAGGAGGCGCTGAGGGCCATCAAACAGGTAGACCCTGACAGTGTGCGTGATGAAAACAGACTGTTAACTGAGCAGTTTATTGAGGGTTTACTGTCCAGCGCCCACCGAACCCAGCTGCGCATAGTGGCTCTGCAAAACCCTGACTTAGACTTTGCTAAGTTTAAGGACAGGGCCATCTGGGTGCTACGAGAACCAGCACCAGGTGGCGCTACAGCTCACCGCCGCCCAGATATCACCTACCACCAGGAGGTGGCACCCTTTTCCCCGAAGCCTGTAGGAGCTGATGCACAAACTCTGGACAGTGCCCCGTCAACAGACCTGCACCATCAGGTCCAAGAGCTAACTAAAAGTGTAGCAGCACTAACCAAAACTGTACAGTCCTTGCAGGTGTATCCCAAAGGAAAGATCCAGCTGGCTTCCAGTCCGGAGGACATCCCGTGGCGCCAACAGAAGAGGATTCCACCATCCAGAGGAAGGAACAGCGACCGCTACGACCAGGACGGACAACCCATCTGCCGCCGCTGCAACTAGCCAGGACATTATGCAAGGTACTGTCATTTAAACAAGCAAAACCTGGGGCAGAGGGCCAACCCCCAGGCATAAGACCACCAGGCCCATCAAGCTGGCGAGACAAATATGTGGGAGGACGACCGGTCCTACCTGTCGTGCTGGACGGCTTTCCAATGAGCGCGTTGCTGGACACTGGATCCCAAGTGACCACCATCCCCTACATTCTATACTGGACTGACTCTGATATTACCCGCCATCCAGATGAACATTTGAGTATTTATGCCAGCAATGGTCAACCCGTACCTCAGGTGGGGTTCAAAGAAGTGACCATAAAGTTGGAAAAGTGGAACTGCCAGCACAAGGACTGATTATTGTCGACATTGATCGCTGAGAAAGTCATCCCATGATAACCTTGGGCACTAATGTCATTGAAAATTGTCTTGCAGAGATAATTGTCTTGTTACAGCAGGTTGCGGAGACCGCCAGATCCAGCCAGCAGCCGGTTCTACAAAGAGAGATCAGAGCCCTGATGAAAAGACAACAGGTAGAACTGTCTGGTGGTGAAATTGGCAGTGTCAGGATGAGTGACCCATTTCCTATTGCCATGCCCCCAAGAAGTGAAATTATGATATGGTGCCGGGCAGCTATTGGTCTAAGGGGTAGAGATTACCAGGCCATGGTAGAGCCCGTCTACTCTGACAGTAGGCCCACCATTTTGACAGCCCAGAGGGTGGTTGATGTCCGCCATGGGAGGGTACCCGTCCGCATCCTAAACATTGGGGAGAGAGAAGTCCATTTGCCCCGGTATGCCACTCTAGCCAAACAGTTCACTGTCAACCAGAATTCTATAAAGACAGTGGAACCCTTGTCTCCATCCCAACAGGCAGAGGATAACGGCTCTAAGGAACAAATGGAGGACTGGTGCCAGAAGCTGCATGTGGGCACTGACTCCACCTCTCCACACCGAAAACAAGGAGTGTACCGGGTGGTACTGGAATACGAAAGGGTCTTCAGTAAACATCCACTTGACTTCGGGCAGGTAAAAGGGGTTCAACACCATATCCCCACGGGAGACCATCCATCCATTAAAGAAAGGTACTGGCCTGTACCCCCTGCACACTACCAAAATGCCAAAGGGATGTTGCGAGAAATGAAGGAGGCTGGGGTAATAAGAGACAGTTGTAGCCCCTGGGCAGCTCCATTAGTTCTTGTAAAGAAAAAGGATGGCACTATGAGAATGTGTGTAGACTACAGTAAAATCAACCGCATAATACACAAAGATGCATACCCGTTACCCAGAATAGAGGAATCACTAGCTGCATTAAAGTCTGCTAACTATTTCTCCACTTTGGATCTTACTAGTGGGTATTGGCAGGTTCCTGTAGCAGAGGCGGATAAGGAAAAGACCGCATTCACCTCCCTGATGGGCCTCAGCGAGTTCAACTGCATGCCATTCTGGCTCTGCAACGCCCCAGGAACCTTCCAGCGGTTGATGGAGTGCTGTCTGGGACATAAGAATTTCGAGACAGTCCTGCTGTACCTGGATGACGTCATTGTATACTCCCAGACGTATGAGGACCATCTGAAGCACCTGGCGGAAGTGTTTGACTCCCTGGCTGGCTTTGGTCTAAAGGTGAAGCCCTCAAAATGTCATCTGCTGAAGCCCAAGGTACAGTACCTGAGGCACGGGGTGAGCGCTGACGGTGTAGCTCCAGATCCCGATAAAATCACAGTAATCAAGGACTGGCCAAGACCCTCCACCGTAAAGGAAGTGCGGCAGTTCCTCGGGTTGGTAGGCTACTACCAAAGATTTATTCCAGGCCTCACCAAGATGGCGGCACCCATGCTGGACCTCCTGATAGGCCAGTCCAGGAAGGCCAAAAACCAGAAGCCGCCATTCAAATGGGACAAGCTGGAAGATGAGTCCTTCCACCAGCTGAAAATGGCCCTCACGGGGGACGAGATCCTGGCTTACCCTGATTATGGCCAGCCCTTCATCCTCCACACGGACGCGGGCAACGTGGGACTGGGAGCGGTGCTGTCCCAGATCCAGCAGGGCAGAGAATGGGTAATCGCTTATGCCAGCAGGAAGCTCCGGCCCACAGAAAGGAACCCTGAAAATTACAGCTCCTTCAAGCTAGAGTTCCTCGCAGTGGTATGGGCAGTGACAAAGCGCTTTAAACATTACCTCGCCTCTTCAAGTTCACTGTATTCACAGACAAAAACATTCTGACACACCTGGACACTGCGAAACTTGGTGCCCTGGAGCAGAGATGGATGGCCCGACTCTCCAATTATGAGTTCACCATCAAGTACCGGGCTGGGCGCAAGAATGCCAATGCAGATGTACTGTCCAGGATGCCTAACTTGCCAGATGGGGGAGAAGACCCAGAAGAACTGGAAGAGATAGAAATCCCCGCTTTCCACCGTCATGGGATAACTCAGTGCTCCCACTGTGTGAAAGACAGGTACTCTTCCACCAAATAGGCCACGTTCAATCCCTTGCCCCACCAAGGCTGGGCAGAAACACAAGACAGTGACCCGGCCGTCCACCTAGTCAAAGAGTTGCTGACACGAGCTGACTCATACCCTGACCCAGATGCTCCAGAGGAGACCAAACAGCTGTGGAAAGAGAAGAGTAAGCTGTTCATCTATGAAGGGAAGCTGTGTCGAAGAACTGTCAACTCCCGGACGCATGAGCTGGTCTGGTAGGTGGTAGTCCCGAGGCGGGACGCGTCTATGGTCTTGGAAGCGTACCACGATGGAGCAGGACACTTCGGATGGAAAAAGCTGGAAGTCCTGCTGCGTGAACGGTTCTATTGGGTCGGCATGAGAGGAGCAATGGAGAGGTGGTGTCGAGACTGCGGACCGTGCAACCTGAGAAGGAAAGACCGTGACAGCCAGAGGGCTCCCCTGCAGCCCATTATCACCAAGCAGCCTCTCAAACTGGTAGCCCTAGACCATGTGAAGCTGTCCCCAAGCAGGTCAGGCTATGTCTACGCTCTCACCATCGTAGACCACTACTCCCAGTTTCTGGTAGTAGTGCCAGTCAAGGACCAAACAGCTCAGACAGCAGCCAGAGCTTTCCAACAGCACTTCTGCCACCCGCATGGTTACCCAGAACGTGTGCTAACTGACCAAGGTCCGGCCTTCGAAGTGGAGGTATTCCAGGAGTTCTGCAACCTGTACGGCAAGAAGATCAGGACAACGCCTTATCACCCCCAGACCAACAGGATGTGTGAAAAGATGAACCAGGTGGTGATAGACCTACTGAAGACATTTCCCCTGGAGGAACGCAGTCTGTGGCCAGAAAAGTTGCCAGACCTAGTGGACCTCTACAATCATATCCCAGTGAATTCCACCAACTGCACACCAGCTTACCTGATGAGAGCGAGACCTGGTAAGCTGCCCATCGATCTGGATATGGGAGTTCTGACACCAGAGGACGCCTCACCAGACACAGATTGGGACACTGAGCGGCAACAATACCGCAAGGTACAGGAAAGTGTTGAAAGAAGTCTGTTCCAAGCAAGAGAAAGGCAAGAGAGGACTTACAATCAACATGCACCTGTTGCCCCCTTGTCACCTGGAGAGCAATTCCTAAAGAGGAAGAGGCGACTCCACAAGTTGGATGACCAGTGGGAAAAAGAGCCGTACACCATTCTACCATCAAGTCATGATAACACCAAGGTGTGCCTCATAAGTAAGGACGGAGGTGAGACAACAGCAACAGTTTCCAGAGACCACCTGAAGAAATGTCCCGAGCAGCTACAGCACGCCGAAGAAGGCCAAGATATCCCTCAACCCGCAGAGGAAGTGGAAGAATTGGTCAGCACGGTACTCGGAGAATTTCCCCGGTCATGGACACAAGTGAATAATGCCATTGTTGTGCCTGTCCTTACATTTCTCCAACCAGCCCCTCAAGCACCTACAGAAGTCTCAGTAGAGTTGGAAGAACCATTGGCCCCGGAGACAGAAGATTCCTCATCAGCAGACCAGGAGAATCTACCCTCTGCTAGTAGCGAGCCTGTCGTACCCACAGTAAGCCAAAGGATCCGTAGGAAGCTGCCCAACCTACCAGTGACACCTCAAAATACCAGTAGTGCAGGTCAAACAGTGCCCACCACACCAGGGGTAGGGAAAGGGGACCAGAGTGGAACACAGACAGACAGTGTGTTACGCAGGTCCACAAGAATCACCAGAGGTCAAATTCCTGCTCGTTGGAAAATTTAAATGTAACTATAACTATAACTGTAATGTTGAATTGTTTTGTGTGTGTAATGAATATGTTTTTCCAGTTACCCTACAGGGTCCAAAAAGACTTTCAGGTTATGGACAATGAATAACCAAAAACTCTGCCTGTAAATAGTTGCACCTGTAAAGTGCCCCTTTTGTGCCAGACCACAGAACAAAAACCCGTGGAGGTGGCTGAAGATGTGGTCCAACTCCGGATCATCAATGCCCTGTAGCCACCCTAGGGCCTACGTTGAGGGTTTGGGACGGGTCCCTCAGATTGCACCTTGTTTCAGTGAAATGGACACCTGGTTGCGGATGATACCGTGACCTTTAAAGACTCTAATGGTTGTAAATATGTTAATGTATTGTTACTTGTTGTATTTTTGCAAAATATGTTCAGTCCCGGAGTACTGAAATTTACTAGGGTGGAATGTGGCACCCCAGAGGGTCTGGTTGCCACAGTGGTAGTAATACCATGTCTGGGATCAAAACAGGAATTTCCTGGTCAGGGAACACACTACAAGCAACACCTCCTGCTCCAGACCAGAAAAGGGGAGGATCCTGCCCTATATAACTGGATCTGGAGGCGGGGTTAGTCAGTCTAGTGAGAGTCTAGTTCAGTGTCAGGAGTCAGTTAGGACTAAGGAGCAAGGAGCTGAGGACTGGAGCTGTGCAGAGCTCGTCCTGGCCAGTGGATACAGAAGACCTGACACCGGAGTCCGAGGCTGTGAGGATTGTATATCCAGCAGCAGAAACCGCAAGGCAGGAGATTGCAGGTCTCCTGGCTCACAGAAGCCCGGAGGCTCAGCCACACGAAAGGACCAGTACCGCCACAGAGGAGCAAGGAATACACGGGATCCGAGTCGCCAGCCATACGGGTGAGCAGCACGTTACACTCAGGGACGTGGGCTACAACACGACTATAAGCGGGATAGCCAAAAGAGTACAGTCGGAACGGCAGGCCTACAACTCCACCTGGCCAGGGGATTCTAGGATTGCTCCCAGACTGACCAGGCCCTCATCCCTAGCAAGTACTCCCGTTGGGGCCTATATAATTACCACCAGTAAAGACCCTAGGACTGCACTGCAAAGACTCCGTGTTATTATTACTGATCCAGGCACTATTACCACCATCATCCATACACGCTGCCCTGAAGCTACACTCTTCCTGTGAGGAGTTACACTACCTTGCTGCGCATACCACCAGCTTCAGCGGACTGCCCTGCAGCGGCAGTTACCAATAACCGCAATCCACAGGTGGCATAGTCAGACTATCAATAACTGAGACACATAGACTACCCTGGTTTGACCGCCCTGGGTCACGGACCGGGTCGCTGCCACAGTGACTACAACCCCCAGCATCTACAGGCCCGGCTCCGGGTCTCCCCACGGCCCAGGGGGCGCGTCATTTATGTCACTTAATTGTGTGCCAGGCATTGGAGCTGCTGAGGCCAAGCAGACATGCTGCACAGATCGGAGCAGTGGGGGAACGGGGAGAGGTGAGTATTGTATTTATTTTTTTACATCATTGAGAACATGGTGGTCACAAGGCTGGAGGGCTATGGGGGGTGCATTATAGTATATGTACTCTATGGGGCAGCATTATACTCTATGGGGGCTGCATTGTACTGTATTGAGGACTATGGGGAGTGCATTGTACTATATGAGGGCTGCATTATACAGTATTGAGAACTATGGAGAGTACATTATACTCTATGGAGGATTATGGGGCACATTACACTATATGGAGGACTATGGGGCATATTGTACTTAAGGAGCACAATGCTGCCTATTCATCGAGTGATTGGATTGTTTATGCCAAAACAAAGCTCATTGTTCTCAGCAGCACATCGCCCAGTGAAAACTGCAGATGTACTGCTAATAAAATGATACTGTAGGGCAGGGGTCTCAAACACGCGGCCCGCGGGCCGCATGCGGCCCCTGAGGCTGCTTTATGCGGCCCGCAGGCACAGACCCCTTGATGATCCCGACCTGGTCCAGGAGGAGCCGCCGACAGCAGCGCTGAATTGCCACACAGAGACTGTTTCCCAGCACTGCATTTCCAATGCCAGCCGCTGGCCAATCAGAGGCCAGCAGCTGATATCTGCGTGTCGGCGCAGCGAGTATGATGTCATTGCCATATGCAGATGTCAGCTGCTGGCCTCTGATTGGCCGGCGGCTGACATTGAAAATGCTGTGCTGGGAGACAGTCTCTGTGCGGCAATGCAGCGCTGCTGTCGGCGGCTCCTCCTGGACCAGGTCGGGATCGTCAAGGGGTCGGACTCTGTGGTGCCTGCGGGCCACATCTGCAGGAAGGCCGCCGAGGGAACGGAGGACAGGTGAGAATCATCTTTTTTTTTTTCTATTTTATATGTGTGAAGAACAGCACAGGGGGCACAGAGCCACAACATGGGGACCGGGATGGGGCACAGAGCCACAAGAGGGGACCTGGGTGGGGCACATAGCCACAAGAGGGGACCTGGATGGGGCACATAGCCACAGGATGGGGACCTGGATGGGGCACATAGCCTCAAGATGTGGACCTGGATGGGGCACATAATGGGGACCTGGATGGGGCACAGAGCCACAAGATGGGGACCAGAGCCACAAGATGGGGACCAGAGCCACAAGATGGGGACCTGGATGGGGAACATTGCCACAGGATGGGGACCTGGATGGGGCACATAGCCCCAAGATGGGGACCTGGATGAGGCACATTAGTACAAGATGGGCGCCAGGATGGGGAACGTTGCCACAGGATGGGGACCTGGATGGGGCACATAGCCACAAGATGGGGACCTGGATGGGGCACAGAGCCACAAGATGGGGACCTGGATGGGGCACAGAGCCACAAGATGGGGACCAGAGCCACAAGATGGGGACCTGGATGGGGAACATTGCCACAGGATGGGGACCTGGATGGGGCACATAGGCCTAAGATGGGGACCTGGATGAGGCACATTAGTACAAGATGGGCGCCAGGATGGGGAACGTTGCCACAGGATGGGGACCTGGATGGGGCACATAGCCACAGGATGGGGACCTGGATGGGGCACATAGCCCCAAGATGGGGACCTGGATGAGGCACATTAGTACAAGATGGGCGCCAGGATGGGGAACGTTGCCACAGGATGGGGACCTGGATGGGGCACATAGCCACAAGATGGGGACCTGGATGGGGCACAGAGCCACAAGATGGGGACCTGGATGGGGCACAGAGCCACAAGATGGGGACCAGAGCCACAAGATGGGGACCAGAGCCACAAGATGGGGACCTGGATGGGGAACATTGCCACAGGATGGGGACCTGGATGGGGCACATAGCCCCAAGATGGGGACCTGGATGAGGCACATTAGTACAAGATGGGCGCCAGGATGGGGAACGTTGCCACAGGATGGGGACCTGGATGGGGCACATAGCCACAGGATAGGGACCTGGATGGGGCACATTAGTACAAGATGGGGACTTGGATGGGGAACATTACTACAAGATGTTTTCCATTATTACTATATGATGCTAATTGTAAGACAATATTACTGTATGTGGCCAATTGGGGGAAATAAAATTGTAAAAAAATAAAAAATAAAATAAAGCATGAAAAAATATTGGGCACTAAAAATGCTATTTTATATGTAAACTAAAGTAAACACAAAAAAGTGCACGTTTATTTTCGTCACATCCATAACAACCCAAGCCATAAAAAAATAAACACGGCAAAAATGTTCAAAAGGTGTATACAAAAAAAATGGTATCACTAAAAATGTCACATTGAACAAAGAATGCGGTCCCCCAAATTCAAATTTTTTCCATGTGCGGCCCATATACCCAGCCGAGTTTGAGACCCCTGCTGTAGGGGGACAGATTGATCTACTAGTGACTGTTCTGTCCCCATCATTCTTCCTCAGCCGGTGTAAAGAAGCCGGGAAACAAGCGTCGAATGACTTCAATATTGTCGATCGCGGACGTTTAATGGCCTGAACTCAGCGCATGTAAATACAACCAAAATATTTCTGCGTGATGGTGCAATATGTTAGCATTTGGGGCCCCACTATCTCTAAAACAGGCCCTGAGTACAACCAAAGCTAGTCCATACATAGCCCATTCAAAAAGTGTGAAAATATATGTATATGTGGCACCCCAGGGGGTCTGGTTACTACAGTGGAAATACCATATCTGAGAGCGAGCATGGGTTTTCCTGGTCAGGAGCACATTTGCATGCAACGCTTCCTGCCCCAGTCCAGGGAGGGGAGGAACCTGCCATTTATAAACTGGAACTGGGGCGGGGTTAGTTAGTTAGTTCCAGAGAGAGGGACAGGAGCTGAGAGCCAGGGACTGGAACAGCAGAGCTCGTCCTGGCAGAAGACGCAGAGAACCGGACACCGGAGTCCGAGGCTGTGAGGATATTCACATCCAGCAGCAGAAATCACCTGGCAGGGGATTTCAGGTCCTCTGGCCGTAGAAAGTCCGGAGGCTCAGTCACACGCAAGGGACCGGCACCGCCATCGAGGAGCGGAAGAAACCAAAGGCCCCAAGTCACCAGCCATACGGGTGAGCACCACACGGTACACTCAGGGACGTGGGCTACTACACGACTACAGCAAGGTAGCCAGGAAGAGTGCAGTCAGACGGGAAGGCCTACACCTCCAACTGGCCAGGGGGATTCTTGTTCGCTCACAGACTGACCAGGCCTCTAATGTTAGCCAGTACTCCCAGCAGGGTCTCCTTCATCACCAACAGTAAAGACCCTGAACTACACTGCACGGACTTTGAGTCATTTCTGCTGCGCCTATGCACCACAACCCTCACCATCTACACACGCTGCCCTGAGGCTATACTCCTCCCGTGGGGAGTTATACTACCCCCTGCTGCGCACACAACATCAGCCTCAGCGGTCTGCCCCGCAGCGGCGGTTCTCAGTGACCGCAATCCACGGGTGGCGTAGTCGGACATTTCAACATTAAAAACCAAGTAAACAGATCCACCACTGGTTTGACCACCCTGAGCCACGGTACCGGCTCGCCGCCATGGAGACTACAACCCCTGACATCACACAGAAACCCGGCTCTGGGTATTCCCACACACACGGCCCAGGGGGCGCATCAACTTTGGCGTAGTCGGCAGGATCTCGTGCCCGCAACCACCGGGTACTGCGTGCCTGAAGAAAGACTGTGATACTTACCGTGGTGAAGTTTCCCGCCATCCGCAGATGTTTTCCCGCCATCCGCAGCCATTTTCCCGCTATTGGGCGCCATTTTTGGGACGCCGCGTGGGAAGAAGAGGGGCGTGGACGCCAAAAGCGCGAAAGAGCTGAAGCCCCGCCTTACGTCCTGACACTGCGCAAGGTCCTGGAAGGAGCCCAGCGGACGCCGACGTCACCAACGCGCGACGCAAGGTCCTCGACCCCGACGATCGCCTGCGGAGCCGCGGCCTATGAGAAGAAGCAATGGAAGGTAGGCCACGGTTAACTAGGGGGGAGGAAGACACCAGGAATGGAGGGAGCTCCCACCGCCAGCGCGGCTGCTGCCGCAGTGATGCCGTTCACGATGCCGTATATCCCTGGAGCGTCATGGTTACCCCAGTACTCAGGGGAGTCGCATACCCTGAGCAACTTTAAAGAAAGACTGTATAGCCTATTCAAAGTATACCCCCCTGTCCGAGGAACATAAAGTGAGCATCCTGATAGGTCAGTTAATTGGAGCAGCCCAAAGAGAAGTGAAGTCCTGGTCAGCCAGGGAAAAGGGGACTGTAAAGGAAATACTGGCCCGTCTAAAGGACACTTTTGATACCGGCACCTCAGCAGAGATCAAGCTAAAATTTTATGGATGCAAACAGCGGGCACAAGACAGTATACGGGACTATGCTATGAATTTGCAGGAGGCCCTGAGAGCCATTAAGTAGGCAGACCCTGACAGCGTGCGCAATGAGGATAAGCTGTTGACTGAACAGTTCATTGAGGGTCTACTGTCCAGCGCCCACCGAACCCAGTTGCGTGTAATGGCCTTGCAGAACCTTGATTTGGACTTTGCGCTGTAACCCACAGGCGCCCTGCTATCACCTATCACCAGGAGGCGGCGCTCTTGCCTGCAGAGCCTGTGGGAGCTGATGCACAGGCTTTGGACAAAGCCCCGGCTGTAGACCTGCACCATTAGGTCCAAGAACTGACCAAAAGCGTTGCCGCGCTAACCAGAACTGTGCAGTCTTTACAGGTGTCTTCCCCAGGAAAGATCCAGCTGGCTTCCAGTCCGGAGGACGTCCCTTGGAGCCAACGGAGGAGGATCCCATCGTCCAGAGGAAGGCCCAGCGACCGCTATGACCAGGACTGACAACCCATCTGCCGCCACTGCAACCAACCAGGACATATGGCAAGGTACTGTCATTTAAATGGGCCCGACCTGGGGCAGAGGGCTGACCCCCAGGCATAAGATCATCAGGCCCATCGAGCTGGCATGATAAGTACATAGGGGGATGACCGGTCTTGCCTGTGGTGCTGGATGGCATTCCTATGAGTGCACTACTGGACACCGGGTCACAGGTAACCACCATCCCCTATGTGCTCTTTAAGCGGTACTGGAATGACTCAGATATTACCCGCTACCCAGATGACGATTTGAGCATCATCGCAAGCCATGGTCAGCCCGTGCCGCAGGTGGGATTCAAGGAGGTGACCATAAAGATTGGTAAAGTTGAACTGCCAGCGCAAGGACTGATTATTGTGGACATTGACCGTCGTGAAAGCCACCCTAAGATAACCTTGGGTACTAATGTTATTGAAAATTGTCTTGCAGAGATAATTCTCATATTACAGCAGGTTGCGGTGAACGCCAGCTCCAGCCAGTAGCGTGTCCCACAAAAAGAGATCAGAGCCCTGATGAAAAGGCAGCAGGTAGAACTGTCTGGTGGTGAGATTGGTAGTGTAAGGATGAGTGACCTGTTCCCTATCGCCATGCCCCCAAAGAGTGAGATGATGATCTGGTGCCGGACTGCAATCGGGTTAAGAGGAAGGGACTACCAAGCCATGGTAGAACCCGTCTACTCAGACAGTAGGCCCACCATTTTGACGGCACGGGGGGTGGTCGATGTACGCCATGGGAGGGTACCCATCCGCATCCTAAACATTGGGGAAAGAGAAGTATACTTGCCCCGGTATGCCACTCTAGCCAAATTGTTCACCGTTAACCAAAACTCCATAAAGGCCGTGAAACCCTTGCCTCCATCTCAACTAGAGGAGGGTAACGGCTCCAAGAAACGAATGGAGGCCTGGTGTCAGAAGCTGCATGTGGGCACCGACTCCACTCCCTCACACCAAAAACAGGGAGTCTACCGGGTGGTGCAGGAGTACGAAAGAGTCTTTAGCAAACACCCGCTAGACTTTGGGCAAGTAAAGGGGGGTAGAACACCACATCCCCACAGGAGACCATCCACCCATAAAGGAAAGATACCGACCTGTACCCCCTGCACACTATCAGAATGCCAAGGGGATGTTGCGAGACATGAAGGAGGCTGGGGTAATCAGGGACAGCTGTAGCCCCTGGGCAGCTCCACTAGTTCTTGTGAAAAAGAAAGATGGCACCATGAGAATTTGTGTAGATTACAGAAAGGTCAACCGTATCACACACAAAGATGCGTACCGTTACCTAGGATAGAGGAATCTTTAGCTGCATTAAAGTCTGCTAACTTCTTCTCCACTTTGGATCTTACTAGCGGGTACTGGCAGGTTCTTGTAGCAGAGGCAGACAAGGAGAAGACCGCGTTCACCACCCCGATGGTTCTCAGCGAATTCAACTGTATGCCGTTCGGGCTCTGCAACGCACCAGGAACCTTCCAGCGGTTGATGGAGTGCTGCCTGGGGCACAGGAATTTCGAGACGGTCCTGCTATACCTGGACGATGTCATCGTGTATTCCAAAACATATGAGGACCATCTGAAACACCTGGCAGAGGTGTTTGACGCCCTGGCAGGCTACGGCCTAAAGGTGAAACCCTCCATGTGTCATCTACTGAAACCAAAAGTACAGTACCTGGGACACGTGGTGAGTGCTGACGGAGTAGCTCCAGACCCTGATAAAATTACAGTGATTAAGGACTGGCCAAGACCCTCCAGCATAAAGGAAGTGCGGCAGTTCCTCGGGTTGGTAGGCTACTACCGAAGATTCATCCCCGGGTTCACCAAAATGGCAGCCCCTATGCAAAACCTCCTGTTGGGTCAGTCAAAGACCAAGAATCAGAAGCCACCCTTCAAATGGGACAAGCTGGAGGATGAGTCTTTCCGCCAGCTGAAGATGGCCCTCACGGGGGATGAGGTCCTGGCTTACCCTGATTACGGCCAGCCTTTCATCCTCCACACGGACACGAGCAACATCTGGCTAGGGGCGGTGCTGTCCCAGATCCAACAGGGCAGAGAACGGGTAATCGCTTATGCCAGCAGGAAACTCCGGCCAACAGAGAGAAACCCCGAAAATTATAGCTCCTTCAAGCTAGAGTTCCTGGCAGTGGTGTGGGCAGTTACAGAACGCTTTAAACATTACCTTGCCTCTTCCAAGTTCACCGTGTACACCGACAACAACCCGTTGACACACCTGGATACTGCGAAACTTGGTGCCCTGGAGCAGAGATGGATGGCCCGCCTATCCAACTATGAATTTACCATCAAATACCAGGCGGGACGCACAAATGCCAACGCAGACACCCTGTCCAGGATGCCGAACTTGCCAGACGGAGGGGAAGATCCAGAAGAACTGGAAGAGATTGAACTCCCTGCGTTCCACCGTCACGAGATTACCCAGTGTTCCCACTGTGTAAGGGACAAGCACTCTGTTCAATCCCTTACCCCACTACAGCTGGGCGGAGACGCAAGACAGTGACCCAGCCGTCCGCCTGGTAAAAGAGATGCTGACACAGGCTGATGCCCGCCTTGACCCAGACGCTCCGGAAGAGACCAAACAGCTGTGGAAGGAGAAGAGTAAACTGTTTCTCAACAAGGGGAAGCTGTGCCGGAGAATTGTTAACTCCCAGACACATGAGCTGACCTGGCAGGTAGGGGTCCCGAGACGAGACGCGGCTATGGTCCTGGAGGCATACCACGACGGAGCAGGGCACTTTGGATGGAAGAAGTTGGAGTTCCTGTTGCGTGAACGGTTCTTCTGGGTAGGCATGAGAGGGGCCATTGAGAGATGGTGCAGAGACTGCGGCCCGTGCAACCTGAGAAGAAAGGACCGTGCCAGCCAGAAGACTCCCCTGCAGCCCATCATCACCAAGCAGCCACTAGAACTGGTAGCCCTGGACCATGTGAAGCTGGCTCCAAGTAGGTCCGGGTACGTCTACGCCCTCACCATCGTAGACCACTACTCCCAGTTCCTAGTGGTGGTCCCTGTCAAGGACTTAACAGCTCAGACAGCAGCTAGAGCCTTCCAGCAGCACTTCTGCCATCCACACGGGTATCCGGAGCAAGTGTTGACTGACCAAGGTCCAGCCTTCGAAGCGGAGGTCTTCCAGGAGTTCTGCAACCTCTATGGCTGCAAGAAGATAAGGACAATGCCCTATCACCCCCAAACCAACGAATTGTGCGAGAAGATGAACCAGGTGGTGATAGACTTGCTGAAAATGTTGCCCCTGGAAGAACGCAGTCTGTGGCCTGAAAAACTGCCTGATCTGGTGGACTTGTATAACCACATCCCAGTAAATTCCACCAACTGCACCCCGGCTTACCTAATGAGAGCAAGACCTGGTAAGCTGCCTATTGACCTGGATATGGGAGTTCTGAGACCCGAGGACACCTCGCCAGAGGCAGACTGGGATACAGAATGGCAGCAGCAGTACCGGAAAGTGCAGGAGAGTGTTGAGAGAAGTTTGTCTCAAGCAAGAGAAAGGCAAGAGAGGACTTACAACCAGCATGCTCCCTCTGTTCCCCTGGCACCTGGAGAGCAGGTCTTGAAGAGGAAGAGGCGGCTCCATAAGTTGGATGACCAGTGGGAGAAAGACCCGTACACAGTACTGCCCTCAAGTCATGAAAACCCAAAAGTATGCGTTATCAGTAAGGATGGAGGAGAGAACACAGCCACTGTCTCTAGAGACCACCTGAAGAAGTGTGCCGAGCAGCTGCAAAGCACTGAATAAGACTAAGATAGCCCTCAACCCGCAGAGGAAAGGGAAGAAATGGTCAGTACAGTACTCGGAGAATTTCCCCGGTACTGGACACAAATTAACAACGCTATTGTGGTACCCGTCCTTACCTTTCTCCAGCCAGCCCCTCAAGGGCCTACAGAAGAGCAAGTAGTGTTGGAAGAGCAACCGGCCCCGGAGGCAGAGGATTCCATACCAGCAGCCCAGGAGAATCAACCCTCTGCTAGTAGTGAGCCTGCCGTGCCCGTGGTAAGCCAAAGAGTACGCAGAAAGCTGCCCAACCGACCCTAACATCTCCAAACACCTGTACTGCAGACACTAGCGAGCCCACTACATAAGGGGTGGAAACAGGGGACCCAGAAAGAACACCACCAGATAGTGTGTTACGTAGGTCCACAAGGAGCACTAGAGGTCAGAAGCCAGCTCGCTGGAGAATCTAGGAGAAATGATATATACCTGTATATTGCAAATGTTGTAATGTTTTATGTTTGTTACCTGAATACTGATTATGTTTCTCAAGTTACCCGACAGGGTCTATGGACGGACAGGTTATGGACAATGAATAACCGGAACTGTACCTTGTAAATAGTTGCACCTGTTAAGTGCCCCTTTTGTGCCAGACCACAGAACAAAAACCCGTGGAGGTGGCTGAAGACGTGGTCCAACACCGGATCATCGATGCCCTGTAGCCACCCCAGGGCCTACGTGGAGGGTTTGGGACGGGTCCCTCAAAATGCATCTTGGGTGACATGGACACCTGGTTACGGAAGCGCCGTGACCTATCAAGACTGAACTCCTTGTACATATATTGTTGTGTTATTGTTTATACCCTGTTATGTGTGTTTTCAAAAAAAAAAGGTGTTTAGTCCCGGAGTACTAAAGTTTACTAGGGGGGAATGTGGCACCCCAGGGGGTCTGGTTGCCACAGTGGTAGAAATACCATGTCTGAGAGCGATCATGGGTTTTCCTGGTCAGGAGCACATTTGCATGCAACGCCTCCTGCCCCAGTCCAGGGAGGGGAGGAACCTGCCCTTTATAAACTGGATCTGGGGCGAGGTTAGTTAGTTAGTTCCAGAGAGAGGGATAGAGCAGCAAGGAGCCCTGTAGGAGACAGGAGCTGAGAGCCAGGGACTGGAGCAGCAGAGCTCGTCCTGGCAGAAGACGCAGAGAACCTGACACCGGAGTCCGAGGCTGTGAGGATATTCACATGCAGCAGCAGTAACCACCTGGCAGGGGATTTCAGGTCCTCTGGCCGTAGAAAGCCCGGAGGCTCAGTCACACGCAAGGGACCGGCACCGCCATCGAGGAGCGGAAGGAACCAAAGGCCGCAAGTCACCAGCCATACGGGTGAGCACCACACGGTACACTCAGGGATGTGGGCTACTACACGACTACAGCAAGGTAGCCAGGAAGAGTGCAGTCAGATGGGAAAGCCTACACCTCCACCTGGCCAGGGGGATTCTTATTCGCTCACAGACTGACCAGACCTCTAATGTTAGCCAGTACTCCCAGCAGGGTCTCCTTCATCACCAACAGTAAAGACCCTGAACTGCACTGCACGGACTTTGAGTCATTTCTGCTGCGCCTATGCACCACAACCCTCACCATCTACACATGCTGCCCTGAGGCTATACTCCTCCCGTGGGGAGTTATACTACCCCCTGCTGCGCACACATCAGCCTCAGCGGTCTGCCCCGCAGCGGCGGTTCTCAGTGACCGCAATCCACGGGTGGCGTAGTCGGACATTTCAACATTAAAAACCAAGTAAACAGATCCGCCACTGGTTTGACCACCCTGAGCCACGGGACCGGGTCGCCGCCACGGAGACTACAACCCCTGACATCACACAGAGACCCGGCTCCGGGTATTCCCACACACACGGCCCAGGGGGCGCGTCATATATAAAGGCATATACGACTAGTAATGCTAACTGTAGAATACCATGCTACAAACATAACAAATGCTAATAAATGTACAGAAAAAGTAATGGATGATGCATCAAGCTCATAAATGAAGCCTACCTAGTGATGTCCGGAGCCTCTCCATAGACTTCAATAGGCAGCTTCTATTGTATTCCTCACTGAGTTATCAGTCTGTCTTGTCTTTAGCTTGATGGATTTTACCTATTCTTCAGAGGACGCTACATTCACAAATCCTTGTCTATTTCTATATCCTTGTAAAACAGAACCTTTTTCTCCCATGTGTCTCCGCATTGTCTCCATTTTATATCCGTGTTGTATAGATATATTTTTTCCTCATACATTTGTAAAAACTGAAGCAGGTAGACTGTCTGAACTTTTATTTATCCATTGACTATTAATGGATCTATTAAAAATGGATGAAACAACTGATGGAGCACTAAAGGAAAAGAAAAGTCTTCAGTGCTTCATCCGTTGTACATGGATTTCCTTAGACTTTAATGGCTGAGTCTGATCTGCAAAATGAATGAGAATAGAACCTGCTCTGAGTCTCACGGATTAGACACACGGAACTGTTATTAAAAAACAGACGGCACATGGACTAGTGTAATAAATGTCATGCCACGTTCACACATTCAGTATTTGGTCAGTATTTTACATCAGTATGTGTAAGGCAAAACCAGGAGTGGGTGATAAATGCAGAAGTGGTGACGTGTTTCTATTATACTTTTCCTCTGATTGTTCCTCACCTGGTTTGGGCTTAGAAATACTGAGGTAAAATACTGACCAAATATTGAACGTGTGAATATGGCCTGAAAGTGGTGGTCTGATATTTCATTAAATTAACCTGGTGTCTACAGCTCTGACTAGTGATGTAGAGGTGAATGAATCTCACTTTGCATTCCTATGAGAGTCACATCAAGGCTCATTATATAGAGAAATTGTCTTCCACATCGTGTATAAGATCCTGTAGGATTCTGAGAGTCAGAAGTAACGTGGGACGACCGAAAGACCAGAATGGAGTGGACAGCTCCCCAACAAAGCGATTGATAAAACTGATTTCCCCTATGAGCAAAGGAGCATTGCTTTAATCACATTTTTATTTTTTCTCTTCTGCACAAAAAAGCCTTTAAATTTGACAAGTCAATGATTTCCATTGTACTGACTGCAATAGTGTATGGCACTATTCCTGCAAGAGGATCCAAACTGAACCACCAGTGCAGGCCCGGGACAAGGGGTAGGCACCCGCCTAGGGCGCTACCTCTCTGAGGTGGGAGCAGTTTAAGAAAAAAAATTGACATTATTGAACGCCTGCAGTCAACTGGCACCTTCCTCCTGCCGCAAACATTCAGCATGCTGACAGCCGGTACACAGGAACAAAGGTGAGCGGAGTCAGTGGGTCACTAACACCGCTCAACGCCTGCGCCCTGGTTCTCATTCCCTCTCTGCATTGAAATGCATTTGTGTCTTTAAGACAATGTGAACGCTGCCCCCAGGACAGGAGCAGAGGAGCTGTAATCAGGTTGATGTTCTGGCGGTAATTCCCGCAATACGCAGGGTATGGACAGTCTGCCCCCTGTTAGAGGATGGCGCCACACAGGAATACGGCAGTAGAACAACCATCGGTTTTGTTACAAGCTGCATCTATTGTATCTCATTAATTGAAACCAAACGGCCCCCATTATAATTAAGCTATATTAGTTTCCATGACTATTCTTGGGTCTGACATTGTAAAGGAAGTGCTCATCAGAGCTTGTTACCTGATGGATCAGACGAGGAAGTTAGAGGTCCAGTTACCATAGTTTCTCACCTATTCCTTTTCTTGGGGGGGGGGAGCCATTTGCGTCATCTGCCTAAGGCAGCAAAATACCTTATCATGATATTAATAAAAATACCAAAAAGCATGTCAGTAATATAACCAAAAGCAACATAGATGTTTTATATATTTATTTTTATGCATAAAAGTTGTTAATATTATGCAAATATATAAAAAGAAAGTGTGTAGATATAGTCACTTTCTGTGGAAAGGAGCAGATGATGATGATTCCGCTCCTCAGGCCTCGGCTTACACTTCTGCCGCTTTTGGACATCCAGGTCTGGATCACACATGAGAGAGGAGAAGAGCAGGAATGTGTGACTTGTGATCTGTATAGTTGGAGTTTTCCTGGATTCCTTCAGCATCGCGATTAGCCATATGGCCTTCTGTCTGACCATGGTCAGGAAGGTGAAGGAGCAACCGCTTCCTTCTGTCTGACCATGGCCTGGTAGAGGAAGGAGCAGCCGCTTCCTTCTGTCTGACCATGGCCTGGTAGAGGAAGGAGCAGCCGCTTCCTTCTGTCTGACCATGGCCTGGTAGATGAAGGAGCAGCCGCTTCCTTCTTTCTGCACAAGACCAAGTAGGAGAAGGAGCAGCCGCCTCCTTTGTCTGTACATGGCCAAGTAGGAGAAGGAGCAGCCGCTTCCTTCTGTCTGACCATGGCCTGGTAGAGGAAGGAGCAGCCGCTTCCTTCTGTCTGTACATGGCCAAGTAGGAGAAGGAGCAGCCGCTTCCTTCTTTATGTCCATATCTTGTAGTCGTCTCCTTACCACCACATTGTAGATGAGTCGTCCAGATGGTGACATAACAAGTATGGCTGAAAGAAGTCCTTCAATTTCAGCCCTTAATTACTTGCTATGTTGATCCAGAGGAAGGCGAAAAATAACCCTGAGGACTCGTTGTTGGATCATCCTCATATCAAGGGAAAAAATTCCTTCCTGACCCCAAATATGGCGATCGGAATAAATCCCTGGATGTGTGGTCTCAAATCTACTTGGATGTTATGTGGTGGAAGCTCGGTAGGTTTGTCACAGTCCGGTAAATAAGAAAGTCCAGTGTAATTGTCTCATCCGATTAATGTAAATCTTCATTCCTGGATGTTACTGGAATGGGGCTGATTTTTATCAGCCTAATACTCCTGCTGGAAGAAGAGAAATATACACGTCTGAGAATCAGCCCCTCACATACAGCATATACAGTACTAGGGGGATATAGCGATAAGGTGTATAGTGGGTAAGTGTGTTACTGGGTAGTGATAACACTTTGGATGTCTGTATGTGCTGTACTTACATAGTAATATGGGAATGGTGGGTCGGATCTGCGGGACTCCACATCGCTCCAGTCGATAGAATAGAAAAACGGATGTGATCTGATGGACGATGTAATGGCAGATCGGGCAGATGGAGTTTTGCAGAGAAGCTAGAAAATGAAAACAAAGCATTAGTCATTATATTATGTATTATTACTGATAAACTATTACACAATGTCTATGGACTGTACATATCTTATCTTCTATATCTTCTTGTAATCCCCTATTATCATTGTCCATCTGATCTTACTCACCCGTTTTATGATATCCATGGTATGACAGCAGATCCCAGGTGGAAAAGAAGGGATGTCGTCATACAGAGACTGGTGGTATTCATCCATTGTGCCTCTGGTATAGAATGGCCAGTCACCCACAGTCATCATATATAAGATGACGCCAAAGGAAAAGGAGTCTGCCAGATGGTTGTATCCTTCACCGTCCATTACCTATGGGAACATGAGATTGGAGAGAATCTGAATATACCGGGAAGGGGATTTACACACAGAGACTATGAGGACCTGTCTGTGATTAGATATGAGCAGAATACATTGGGATCAGATTATCCCTCAATCCTACTATCGACATCAATCACACAGAGATGTTCCTTACCTCGGGCGCTATGTAACCCTTAGTGCCAGCAGTATATTCCACTATGTCACCCTCAAATACATTCATGGCTGCTAGGCCAAAGTCTGAGATTTTGATGTGTCCGGTGTCTTGAAGGAGGATGTTCTCTGGCTTCAGGTCACTGCAGGGAGAAGGAGCAGACACTGATTGTGAGGACAATTCATGGAAAGAACTTTCTACAATAGATATGTAAGGAGACAACAGAGAGTCACAGGTGACAGATTTATGAAGGAGAAATGATTACCTATGTATGACGCCGCGTTCATGCAGGAACTGGAGTCCGCACACCATCTCTGCCGCAAAGAGTCTGTGGAGTAGAAAGGATGGATCAGTGGTTACATGCACAATCATACAGAGAACATGAGGAGATCACACACGTGTCCTTTTCACATCATTAGTTTCTCCTGTTGTCGTTGTCCATTGATCTAAGACTACAATGTGCCGGCAGCGGATTACTAACATTCAGTACAAGACATTTACCTTATTGTCTTTGTGTTAAACATCATTGAATCTTTCATGTGGCCAAACAGGTCTCCGCCGACCATATAGTCCATGGCTATTTCATACTCCGTAGGTGTTTCCCTAAACGCCCGCATAGTCATTAGGTAGGGGCATCCGGCAGCCATTCTCAGGACTTCTAGCTCTGTAGAGATTAAGTCCTCACAAGAACTTTTGTCCATGATTTTGATGGCCAGCAGTCCTTCACTGACTGGATCTGATGCCAAGACAACCTGGAGAAAAATCACAACAGATCAGACCAAACTCTCATCTACTACTGTGTAGTAGTTCACTAGTTTATCCCAATTATCATTACATATGAGCATCCTGTAATGAATATGTACATCTCTCCTGTGTATCTGGTGCAGGATACATTGGGGAACACGGACAATATAAATTGACACTTACTTTTCCATAGTTTCCTTTTCCAAGAACTTTCCAGAACTCGAGATTGGAAAAGTCTATAGGTTGGACTGTGTGGACCAGTTCTCTTTGGTCAGAAATCTGGAAACTGGCATCATCAAGGCCTTGTGCGGGCATGTCCGTTGTGTCGTAGGGCGCCTTATCGATTCCATCTGCTGAGATGATATAAAAAATTTGAACCCCTTAGTGAACACATTATTGGAAATGACTACCTGAGCCTGCAGAAAGCCCCTGTCTTTTCCTCCTCCTGTTAAGACCAGCCTGGCTTAATTTCATATGAGAATGTTAATTTAGCTATATACAGTTCTGTCACAGTGTCTAGTAGAAGCGATCAGAAAATCGCAGGTTCAAGTCCCCAAAGGAGACTAAAGAAATGGAGTAACAAAAAAAAGTTAAAAAAATAATAAAATGTAAAAAAAATACTTCCCCATTAATAATAATAATAATAATAATAATAATAATAGTAATAATTTGAATATCTAGTATAACCACATCCGGAACATTAATTAACCCAAACAGTAAACACTGAAAGGAGAAAATAAATGTAAAGACCAGAATAGGGTTTTTGTGAGGGCGCAGTATACATCTAATAAATTGTAATAAAAGATATCACAATGTCTTGTCTACCCGAGAAAGTTATCTATAAAAGCTACAACTTGTCACGCAAAAAAACCAAATCAAGTCCTCGCACAGCTCCATCCAGCTATCAAAATCCAAAAGATATAATGTCTCAGAATATAGGGACACAAACCAATTTATTTTTTATAAAATTCCTAATTTTCTTCTACCAGTTCAGTGAATTATAACCCCTATGCCTGTTCAGCATTATCATAGCTGTAACTGACATGGAGAATCATTCTGTCAGGTCATTTTTACCACTCAATGAACATCTAGAAAAAAAACAAAGGCGGAATCACTTTTTTTCCACAATTTTACCACATTTTGAATCTTTTTCCCCATTTTCCAGAACATTGAATACTAAAATAAATAATGTTCAAAACTACAGCTCGTCCACTAAAAAATCAAGTCCACATACAGCTACATTGGGAGACAAATTAAAAAATAAATAGTTATGGGTTTTCGAAGGAGGAAGGAAAAAACAACGAAATGTTACCCGGTCAAGAAGGGGTTAACAAATATAGCTAAAAGAAAATATTATAATTTTAAATACAATTATGTAAATGAGCAGGAAATGTCTAATATTTGGGCTCTCATTTATCAAAACTGTCCAATAATAAAACTGTCCCTGTTGCCCATAGCAACGAATCACAGCATAGATTCCATCTCTTAACATTCTATGGAACAATGAAAGCTGCATTGTGATTGGTTGCTATGGGCAACAAGGACAGTTTTTCTGCACTTTTGATAATTGATGCCAGTACATAATATTAGGAGTATAATCCTCCTCACCCCCAGTCTTATTACACTGAGCAGATCCATCTTACCTGGTCCATCTGTATCCAGTGATGTGTTTGGTGGAGAAACACTCAGCTGTTTGTTCTCTGGGATGGAGATGTTTTCAGCTGATGACCTCGACCTCCGCAATGCACCATTCCCATTTATAATGGATTTAGCGTAGATGAGACGTCTTCTACATTGGACAACCCAGTCTCTGCTGTTCCTGATCCTCTTCTGGGCTGCCGCTCTTTGTAGTTTCGGTGCCTCCAGACTTTCAGATCTGGAGGATGTGACTTGTCTCGGTGTCTCTTGGAGAACCTCTTCCAGCTCTAACTCTGCGCTGATGTTTCTCCTCTTATTGAGGATGGCTTCTTTGTTTCTCCTCCGTATTTCAGGGACCAGATCTCCGAGTTTTTTCAAGGAGATAAGAATGGCCCTCTGAAGCTCAGCGGAGGCTGCAGAGTGAGACTCCGTGAGGGTCTCCATTTTCCTTCTCTCTGTAAGGATCTCATGTCTTTTGGTCTTTCTCATTTTGTCTAGAATTTGACGTTTGGACGCCTTTTTTGAGGCGTCAGTGTCAATGTCCGGTAGTATAAAGTCTTTTCGCCCTAAAGCGAACAATAGTACCTGCTCTTCATTTATTCCTCTCTTCTCTCTGAGAACCCGATCTCTTTGGGCTCTTCTGTAATTATCCATTTTAAAATCAATTTTTGCTTCGTTTGTCACGAAAAACAAAAGGGGCTGCCTCACCCTTGGGAGTCTGTAAGGCAGTGGTTTCCCTTAGGACGGAACACTGGGATATAGAATGCGGTGATGTCATCACATCACTTGTGACATCATTTTTATTCTAATGTCACAATGATAGATAGATAGATAGATAGATAGATAGATAGATAGATAGATAGATAGATAGATAGATAGATAGATAGATAGATATCAAATTTGAAGGATGGGGAACCAAACTTTTGCAGATGTATACATACAATATACAGATATACACGGGGTGCACATTTTGTATTTTTAATGATTAATTTTATTATTGAACAACTACAGTGCTGCTGGTTAATCATAAAGGTTAATAAAATCCGAAACCTGAATATTTGCAAAAATAAAAGTGAGGTTTTGTCTTTCTTAGGCCACATTCACACATTCGGTATTTGGTCAGTATTTTGCATCAGTATCTGTAAGCCAAAACCAGGAGTGGAAGAATCAGAGTTAAAGTATAATAGAAACACGTGACTACTTCTGTATTTATCACCCACTCCTGGTTTTAACTTACAAATACTGATGTAAAATACTGACCAAATACTGAATGTGTGAATGTGGCCTTAGGGGAATATCTCTGTGTGCAGAACTGTTAATCAAAGAAATCAAAATGTTAAAAAATACATTTCTGACATTTAAGAAAATATATCTGTGATCATGACGGTGTATGGCACAAATCGTTCTCCTGAAACCATCCCTCATATTAATTATTTTCTTTCTCCCCAAGCAGTGTCTCATACCACTTAACTTATAATAAATGATACACAGGAGACTTTCTTTTTTGGATATAATTTGCCATATCGGCCATTTATTGACAAACAACAATAACCAATGAAAGAATTGGCGGAGGTCCTTGGGGCTACAAGATCCGGCACATGTAGAACAAAGCATTTTTCCATAGAATTATTTTACCCTCAGCCGTAACCCCAAGCTCAAGGGCACCACACCACAATCAGTGGTAAAGGAAACACCACCACTGGCTCCAAGAGTACACCCCAGTCCAGAGCCCCACTAAGTGCCAGATCAGCCAATTAGTAATTCCATCCTGAAGGGAACCATCTCTGTAAATTCCCACCCATAAAAAATTCCACCAACCCCAAAGACACCCCCTACTGCCCCAGCCACTGTGACTCACAGTAAAAATTTATAACCTTCATCATAAGCCCGAGCCATAAAACATAACAATATACAGTACAGACCAAAAGTTTGGACACACCTTCTCATTTAAAGATTTTTCTGTATTTTCATGACTATGAAAATTGTACATTCACACTGAAGGCATCAAAACTATGAATTAACACATGTGGAATTATATACTTAACAAAAAGTGTGGAACAACTGAAAATATGTCTTATATTCGAGGTTCTTCAAAGTAGCCACCTTTTGCTTTGATGACTGCTTTGCACACTCTTGGCATTCTCTTGATGAGCTTCAAGAGGTACTCACCGGAAATAGTCTTCCAACAATCTTGAAGGAGATCCCAGAGATGCTTAGCACTTGTTGGCCCTTTTGCCTTCACTCTGCGGTCCAGCTCACCCCAAATCATCTCGATTGGGTACAGGCCTGGTGACTGCGGAGGCCAGGTCATCTGGCGTAGCACCCCATCACTCTCCTTCTTGGTCAAATAGCCCTTACACAGCCTGGAGGTGTGTTTGGGGTCATTGTCCTGTTGAAAAATAAATGATGGTCCAACTAAACGCAAACCGGATGGAATAGCATGCCGCTGCAAGACGCTGTGGTAGCCATGCTGGTTCAGTATGCCTTCAATTTTGAATAAATCCCCAACAGTGTCACCAACAAAGCACCCCCACACCATCACACCTCCTCCTCCATGCTTCACGGTGGGAACCAGGCATGTAGAGTCCATCCGTTCACCTTTCCACTGGTCTAATGTCCATTCCTTGTGTTCTTTAGCCCAAACAAGTCTCTTCTGCTTGTTGCCTGTCCTTAGCAGTGGTTTCCTAGCAGCTATTTTACCATGAAGGCCTGCTGTACAAAGTCTCCTCTTAACAGTTGTTGTAGAGATGTGTCTGCTGCTAGAACTCTGTATGGCATTGACCTGGTCTCTAATCTGAGCTGCTGTTAACCTGAGATTTCTGAGGCTGGTGACTCGGATAAACTTATCCTCAGAAGCAGAGGTGACTCTTGGTCTTCCTTTCCTGGGGCGGTCCTCATGTGAGCCAGTTTCTTTGTAGCGCTTGATGGTTATTGCAACTGCACTTGAGGACACTTTCAAAGTTTTCCCAATTTTTCGCACTGACTGACCTTCATTTCTTAAAGTAATGATGGCCACTCGTTTTTCTTAACTTAGCTGCTTTTTTCTTGCCATAATACAAATTCTTACAGTCTATTCAGTAGGACTATCAGCTGTGTCTCCACCTGACTTCTGCACAACACAACTGATGGTCCCAACTCCATTTACAAGGCAAGAAATCCCACTTATTAAACCTGACAGGGGACATCTGTGAAGTGAAAACCATTTCCGGTGACTACCTCTTGAAGCTCATCAAGAGAATGCCAAGAGTATGCAAAGCAGTCATCAAAGCAAAAGGTGGCTACTTTGAAGAACCTAGAATATAAGACATATTTTCAGTTGTTTCACACTTTTTTGTTAAGTATATAATTCCACATGTGTTATTTCATAGTTTTGATGTCTTCAGTGTGAATGTACAATTTTCATCGTCATGAAAATACAGTAAAATCTTTAAATGAGAAGGTGTGTCCAAACTTTTGGTCTGTACTGTATATATTTCCATTAGACATCTCTAAATTCCCTGAAAAAAGAGGGTGTGCAGGTGAGACTTTTCCCATTGCTCTCCCCACAGGAATGGCCCCTTTTCCCACACTTTCCTTTTATACCCCCTTTTACTATCCCCTCCCACTCCCTATTGATCCAATCCCATAGACCCCATTCAAACTTTATTTTCCTCTCCTGGCCCAATCACCGTCATGTGGGCCTCTGCTTATAAGTACGGCTCTGGCCCCTTTAATATAGCCGCCCTTCTGTTCACTACCAGTCATAAGCCGCCCATCCATGAAGTCTGTTGCAATCATCCTTTTCGGTAACACCAAACACAGCCTCCCAGACCCCGGCATTGGATGCATTGATACATAATGATTTAAAGATTCACAATTGGATTCAGGTCTGGGCATGAGTGGACACAGACAATTCTACCTGTTTTGGAAGTGGTAGTGGCCACTCTTACCTTTTGGACCCCTGTGTAGCTACACAAGTTGTACCAGGTTTGCACCTGGGTCTGGGGAAAGTGAGCTCATCAATGTTTTCATCATCCAGGAACTGCCTTCCCAGTATGGCACATGAGGAAGGGTATTGTCCTGCACTAGGAGGAACCAAGGGTCCACTTCACCACGGTAAGTTCTGACATTGGCTCTAAGGATTTCATCCGTGTACCTAACAGCAGTCAGGTTGCCGTTGGCTATCACATGGTGCCCATCATGCTGGGTGGCGGTGCAGACTGAATAACATTCACCACGGCGTCTCCAGACTTTCACATCTATCACTTGCTCAATGTGAACCTGCTGTCACCTGTACAGAGAACGTAGGACCTGATAATTCTGGTGTTCTCAGGTGTATGCCAATTGAGATGCAAGGTGCTGAGCTGTGAGTAAGGTCCTATTACAGGACGTCGGGCCCTCATACCGCCATCATGGAGTCTGCTTCTGACAATTTTGGGTGTAACGTGCTTCTGGTTATGTTGTAGGGCCTTTGCAGTCCTCCTGTTCATCCTTACACAAAGGAGCAGATATTGGTCCTGATGTTCGGTTGATGCTCTTCTACAGTTCTGCTCCATAAATTTAGAAGCTGCTTAAGGAGTGCACATGTGTGGGGTGCATGCGTGGCGCCCCTGAGGGTTCGGTCGCCACAGAGGTACTGCATCGTGCGCTGCAATACATGCTGCTGGCCAATCAGAGGCCAGCGGCGGCTGGATAATCAGAAGCCAGCGGCGGCCGGCCAATGAGAGGCCAGCGGCTGCTGGCCAATCAGAGGCGAGCTTGACTTCGGCCGGCCAATCAGCGGCTGCCGACCAATCAGAGGCCAACATGACGTCGGCCGGCCAATTAGAGGCCAGCGGCTTCCGGCCAATCAGAGACCAGCATGACGTCGGACGGCCAATCAGAGGCCAGCGGCTTCCAGCCAATCAGAACCCAGAATGACGTCGGCCAGCCAATCAGAGGCCTGGGGCTGCCGGCCAATCAGAGGCCAGCATGACATCAGCCGGTCAATCAGAGGCCAGCGGCTGCCTGGCAATCAGAGGCCAGCAAGATGTCGGCCGGCCAATCAGAGGCCAGTGGCTTCCGGCCAATTAGAGGCGAGCATGACGTCGGCCGGCCAATTAGAGGCCAGCGGCTGACGGTCAATCAGAGGCCAGCGGCTTCCGGCCAATCAGAAGCCAGCATGACGTCGGCTGGCCAACAGAGACCTGCGGCTTCTGGCCAATCAGAGACCAGCATGACGTTGGCCGGCCAATCAGAGGCTAGCGGCTTTCGATCAATCAGAGGCCAGCATGACGTCGGCCGGCCTCAGAGGCCAGCAGCCGCTGGCCTCTGATTGACCGGCAGCGTGTATTGCAGCGCACGGGTCTGGCAAGTTCGTGCGCTGCAATACACTTCAGCTCGATGTGTTTCCGTCCGAGAGAGAACGCACATCTAGTTGCAGTAGCGAAGCTGGTGTCGGCACTCAGCGGGCTCAGAGTTCTCCCCCGCCGGGCCCGATCCAGTAGCGCTAATGCTGCGGCCATGGCGCGCGTGCCCACCAGGAGGGCTCTGCCTGCCCCCTCTGCATGCGTGCCATAGGTTCGCCAGCACTGGTTTAAAGCATTTCTTCTTGTACAGCTGACGACCCAAAATTGGTGATTTTCTGAAAAAAAAAAAATGGCCAGTATGCATTATATATGGTGGAACTGAAAATCTATCATCTGGATAAGGGGGTGGTCTTCACAGAGGCGGTCTATGGAGAGATTTCACTTTATAAGAAGCACATAGCATGGAATACCGGGGTGAAGCCTTTTGGCTACTTATGTTGTACCAATCCGGAATGATCCACTATAGTCTATCCTTCTATAGTTCTTCTTTTACAATTTCTGCTGGTCGATATATGGACGTATTAGCTCTATGCTAACAGGCACTCCCTTAGTATAGCTCATGTAATGCACAGCACCACAATTTTGCAGGTTCTGACTACTGTGTAAAAAAAAAAAAAACACCCAGAGACAGGCCATAATCTTATAGTCTGGGTGTGAATACGCTGTAGGTATAGCTACACTTTTGTTGTGGAAATTTTGGTAATTTTATTTACCTTTTTGCATTTACCCGAATGAGGCTTGTGAGAAATCCTTAAATATGCTGCAGATTTCTCCTGTATGATGCTGACCAATCATAAGCAAGCAGCAACACTCAAAGAAAAGAAGAACACGCCCCCACCATAGCTCAAAGCGGGTTTCTTAGGGTATAAAGCTACGTGCTCACAATGAGTTTTTAGTGAGTTTTTACGCTGCATATTTTAGAAATAATGCAAGTAACCTATCTTAATGGGTGCAGAAATTCTGCAACATCAAAAACTCACCAAAAGCTCATCGTGGGAACCTAGCCTAAGATGTATAATGATGGTGAGTCCTGATCTCCTGGTCTAACCTTCTGCATGATTAGAAAGCAGAGATAACAGCTCTTAGACAAGGAAGGAGCCACACAGCTGAGTTTCTCTGTGTCACATTACAAACCCTTTTATTGACTCTCCTGATTATGGAGTGTGTCAGTATCACACTTATGTCTTTTGTACTCAAACAACTTGTATTCTCTCTGCAGTGATATTAGGCTGTTATTACACCTCACACAGGAGCAGTGTGTTCTGGGTTACTTCTATGGTGAAATGTAATGACAGTCTCCTCTAATCTCACTGCAGAATCAGTACAAGTTGAGCACAACGGATCTAAGTGTGATACTGACGCTGTGCTCTCATTTATGGACAGGTAGTATGAGAGAGGCGCAGTACAGCAGAGGTGAGAGTGCCATAAGAGGAGGAGAGCTGTTAGAAAGGTTTGTAATGTTGCACAACTAAACTCTCTTGTGATGCCCCTTCACCCACAGAGACCTTAACTGAAAGGTATTAGTCAGTTGTGTGCTCTAATCATGCAGGAGGTTAGCCCAGAAGATCAGGTCTGTATCCTTACATCTCAGACACTGAGAAATCTGCTCTAAGCTATGGTGGGGATGTGATCATCTTTCTTTTCAGTGTTGTCGTCTGCTTATAATTGGTCAGCATCATGCAGGGAGAAGAATATCGCACCCCCAGTGAAAACTCTGATAACATCTACTTGGACTTAATTTTTTTTAACTCATTAGGTGCCAAATACTTTCATTGCTAATATCTCCGCAAATGAAAGATAAAATAGAAAAAAAAAACATGAAAAATTTGGTGACAGGTCCTCTTTAGGATAAGACAACCCCTTTAAATGTAAGAATTGAATTTTAGTCGAAAAAATGTATGCAACAAAAATGCCACATGTGATTTGATCCAAAAACATGCTGCATTTCAGGATGAGAGAAGCAAGTATTTGCAAATAAAAGTTAAAAGGGGTGTTCACTGTTATGATATTGATCACTTATACTTAGGATGGACCACCAAGATCAGATTGGTAGAGTTCCAACACTCTGCCACCCCATTGATTCCATGCTGGAGCTGGTAACAGCTGATTGGTGGTGTTAGGATTTGGACACCTATAAATCTGATACTACTGACTTATATTGATGCCTTCTCCTAATTGATAAGTGGTAGCATGCCCCCTTAAAACAATACGTAGTTTTTATTTAGTTGTAAGATGAAAGTGACTCTACACATTAAGGCGTGTCATGGTCTGAGCACAAAGTGATTCAAAGATTAGTTGCTGGCCTCTTGACCCGAACTTAAGAGCTTAAGGCCATGTTCATACATTCAGTAATTTGGTCAGTATTTTACCTCAGTATTAGGAAGCCAAAACCAGGAGTGGAACAATTAGAGGAAAAGTATAATAGAAACACGTCACTGATGAAACTTACTGAACGTGTGAAGGTGCCTAATAGAGACGCTGTGGAGAAGGACAGGAGCGCACACAAAATAGGGCAATAGCGTCTGATAAGGGGTCGGGATAATTGATGGCAGCGCTCACCTAGAGGTGTTGTGTGCAGTCACCACAGCTATAATGGTGTAGAAAGCCGCGGCTGCCCTGTGGCTGGAGGAAAGGTTCTTCAAGAGGTGGAATGGCAAAAATGGAAGCTGGCACATTTAGGTGGGCTGTGCTGCGGGAGTGAAGAGCTTGTTTTTTTTTATACCTTGAGAAAGGCCCTGGTCCATTGCAGAAACGCATTGATATTAATAAAAAACGTTTGGGAATCCCAAGGCTCTTCATTCCCACAGTGCAGCCCACCTAAACGTGCCAGCTTCCATTTCTGCCAATGTGGCCTAATAGACGTATATGAGGCTGTCAAAGTTCGGGCAGGAGACTCGCAAACAGCTTGTGCATCACGATCTATGACACACAGATGTGTGAATACGCCATTACTCTCATATAAGATTACCTGCATCAAGTTTCAAAGGAGCAATTGTAACCCTCTTTCAAATATTTAAAGGCATTTTCCCACAAACAAAATTCATTTTAATCAATAGATCTTGGAATAATAATAAGTTCCACAATTGGATGTGTTTAAATAAAATGTTCCTGTGCTGAGATAATCTTAGAAATATGCCCCCTGCTGTGTACTGTGTAATGTCTGACCATACAGGAACATGGTCTGAACATACCACATCTCCTGGACGGGGAGGATGCAAGAGAGTATACAGACATTACAGCCGGGGATCACAGCCGATTCTTTATGTGAGGTAAAACAAGTTTTTAAACAGGCAGGGAAATGTTTTACCTCACAGAATCAGCTGCCATCCTGTGGTGTCCTGTCTGTATACTCTTTCGCTTCCTCCCATGGCCAGCTGTGTTATGTGCAGACCATGTTCGCTCCAGTGGGAGTCTGTTTATGACACGACACAGTAAAAGTGCAGTCATCAGTAATGATGTCAGGTACAAAGCTATTATAGTAAGGCCCAGTGTAGTGTGGAGGTCCAATGTGACACTGAAGATGTCCGCCTAGAGATAGATGCTAGTTATTGAGCTGCAGCTGTTGATCCATGTAACGCATAGGTTCACCTTTATACACCATTTCACCCGTTTACCCAGATCATCAATCTTCAGAACGTCTTCAAATGTAGCATAAGTTTGTAAAAAAATGATTCTGTACTTGTATCATAGCTCAAAGCTGCATTCACACTGAATTACTACTGAATGTAAAGGTGTGGGATGACACATGATTAGCTACAGCTTAGTTCTGGTGTACTGCTTTTTGTAGGGTCCTGTTCTGTGCTCCGGCCCTCCGTCTGTAGGTCCATTATGCATTCATTTGCTTTTCATGGCAAAAAAGGTGCAGCATGCAGCGCTATTCCTACCATCCAAACAATGCAGACCTCGAAGACCACTCAGCGGCTTGCGTCAATGGGATCCAGGGGTGCCATATGGCAATGGATCCGCAGGGATCCAGCATTGAATTTTATTTCCCCGAATAACTGACTTAATGATGCCCCTTCTAACACATCAGATGACTGTATGATGCCAAGAATACAAATAAAGTAAAGAGCATAATTGCTGTCCAGACACTGAACAAGCAGGCTATGCAGTAAAATTAAGAATGATCAATGTAGATGTGGAAGAGAATAAGGTATAACTCAGGGCCAGTGCAAGACAAGCAATTCTATCTAGTAACAAAGTTGCTCAATTTATTATGTAGATTATAAATGGATGTAATATAAAATTGTTTTGCGGATGATTCGCTGCTCTTAGTGTTAGATTTTCAAAGTGGTAAAAGGGTTTATCTGCCAGTAATGATATTTACCTGGGGACATCCACCTATTGGAGACAGGCCATTAAAACTGGCCAAACTTTCTCCTTACTTTCTTGGCCACTGAGGGGCTTTTTGGACTGCAAATGGTTGATAAGTGTTGGTAAGAGTTTTCGAAGTATCTACTATATAATTGTCTTATCCCGTCTGTCTGTCTGTCTGTCTATCTGTCTGTCTGTCTGTCTGTCCAGGAAATCCCGCGTCGCTCATTGGTCCGGCAGCGGCCAATCAGCGCCGCGGGATTTCAGAAAAAAGATGGCGGCCGTTAGCGGCTCTTCTGCGGGACGGAGCTCAGCGGCGTTGCAGCCGGGAGATGAGCGCCGCGAGGCGCTCATCTCCCGGCCGGTACCAGCAGGAGGACCCCGACCGCCGGACCCATCTGCGGGACGGAGATGCAGCCGGGAGATGAGCGGCGCGAGGCGCTCATGTCCCGGCCGGCAGCAGCGGAAGGACCGCCGGCGTCGCTGACATCCATGCGGAAGGGAGGACCGGGGAGCGGCGCTGCGGGTCGGGATACTTCTGCTGCGAGCGCCCGCTCATGTCCCGGGTTCTCGCAGCGGAAGTAGCCGCACAGGCAGCGCCGCTGCCCGGTCCTCACCAATACGATTCGATGATTGGTCGCGGTCTTCGGACCCGACCAATCACTGATCTTAGCGCAAAAGTTAAATACCGCTGTGCTGATTGGTCGCGGACGCTGCCCGCGACCAATCACCGATTTGGGCGCCAAATTTAAATATCGGCCGCGACCAATCAGCACAGTAGTGGTTAACTTTAGCCGCAAGATCAGTGATTGGTCGCGGGCCAAGACCGCGACCAATCACCGATTTGTGCGGCACATTTAAATAGCGGCCGCGACCAATTGGATGTCAGCGCCGCTCCCCGGTCCTCCCTTCACACCCTTGCCGCATGGATGTCAGCGGCGCTGCCTGTGCGGATACTTCCGCTGCGAGAACCCGGGACATGAGCGGGCGCTCGCAGCAGAAGTATCCCGACGCGCAGCGCCGCTCCCCGGTCCTCCCTTCACACCCTAGCCGCTGATGTCCCCACAGTATCCGCATGGTGTTACAAAGATCCGGACATTTGTGTTAAAAATTGCTGATTGGTCCCTGGCGGTGCCCGCGACCAATCACCGATTTGGGCGCCAAATTTAAATATCGGCCGCGACCAATCACCGATCTTGGCTCCACATTTAAATACCGCTGTACTGATTGGTCGCAGCCGCTATTTAAATGTGGTGCCCAAATCGGTGATTGGTCGCGGGCAGCGGCCGCGACCAATCAGCTGAGCGGTGTTTAACTTTAGCGCCAAGATCACTGATTGGTCGCGTGCGGAGAGCGCGACCAATCAGCGAATCGTATTGGTGAGGAGCAGGGAGCGGAATCGTATTAGTGAGCACCGGGGAGCGCCGCTGCCTGTGCGGATACTTCCACTGCGAGAAGCCTGGAGATGAGCGACTGCTCGCAGCAGAAGTATCCCGACGCGCAGCGCCGCTCCCCGGTCCTCCCTTCACACCCTAGCCGCTGATGTCCCCACAGTATCAGCATGGTGTTACAAAGGTCCGGACATTTGTGTTAAAAATCGCTGATTGGTCGCTGGCGCTGCCCGCGACCAATCACCGATTTGGGCGCCAAATTTAAATATCGGCTGTGACCAATCACCGATCTTGGCTCCACATTTAAGCACCGCTGTACATCTCTTCAACAACTGTTAAGAGGAGACTTTGTGCAGCAGGCCTTCATGGTAAAATAGCTGCTAGGAAACCACTGCTAAGGACAGGCAACAAGCAGAAGAGACTTGTTTGGGCTAAAGAACACAAGGAATGGACATTAGACCAGTGGAAATCTGTGCTTTGGTCTGATGAGTCCAAATTTGAGATCTTTTGTTCCAACCACCGTGCCATTAACTTGTTAATAACCTGCAGTCTATAATGAGCCGTGTTAATAATATGATCCCACCAATAGTGACTCTGTATGGCCAATTTGACAATAAACTGTGTTGGTATTGTACTTTTTATCTTTCATCACTAGATGGCAGTGCAGCAGTGTAAATGTGTGAGAGAATGGGATGATGGCGCCATTACTGATCATTATGTAAAATCAGGAGCTGACCTTCTTTATTGGTAAATCACGATGTAATTCAGGTTAATGATTCTTATGATTTTGCTAATAAAAACACTATTGCATTGTACACGTGTCGTTGTGTGATTGATCTAGATCCCAGCAGCCTCAATTGTCTGCTATTATTGAGAAGTCTTGGCTGCTAGATATGGCAGTGTCATCAATCTCAAGAAGCCTTTTATTCTCACATACATGATAGAATCCAATAGTAAACATCAGCATATCCCTTCCAGGAGCGGAACGACATCGGTCACAGAGGGTGCGACCGGGCCCGTGCAGGAGGGGGGTCGGCCGCCACCAGCACCTATTTCAGTTAGAGGTGCATGCAAGGACACACATTCAGCTGAAATGTATTGAGACGCAGAGACCATCTGTGTCCCTGCACCGCAATACACCCTGCCAGCCAATCAGAGGCCGGCTGTTGACGTTGGTGTGCCAGTCGCAGGCGGCACATGACCGTGACGTCATGCACCATGCCAGCAAGACGAAGTTAGATGCCAGTTCCTTCAAGTGCTATAGAAGAATATGCTGCGAGTTGTGGGAGTGGAGGAAGGGAAGAAGAATAATTTATTTATTTTTAAATGTATTGGAGAAGAACAGCAAACATTATTAATGGAAGGGGCACAGGATTGGGGACATTATACCAGGAAGGGTACAATAAGAAAGCACAGCAACACACTGCAAGGGACAATACATATGCTGACACTGAGAACATAAGAGCTAAACTGCATTATTGCTAAATAAAATGTACTTACAAAAAATGAAGGCTCTTAGCGCACAAATTGGCCAATTCATGTATGCCCATCAACCATGACAAGGTAGCCTCCACATGATGGGTAACTAACCTCTTAAACATGTCTCTCTTGGGCTATAAGCCTACAATATAAATGGGCAAACATGCCTCTCTTGGGATAGAAACCTACAAATTTAAGTGGGCAGGTAGAATCCAACACTAATTAAAAGCACCCTTGGGCTGATGGGTGCTTATACCAGGAAGGGTCCCAGGATGGAGTGCATTATACCAGGAAGGGTCCCAGGATGGAGTGCATTATACCAAGAAGGGTCCCAGGATGGGGAACATTATACCAGGAAAGGGCTCAGGATGAGGGACATTATACCAGGAATGTGCTCAGAATGGGGTACATTATACCAGGAATGTGCTCAGAATGGGGTACATTATACCAGGATGATGCCCAGGATGGAGTGCATTATACCAGGAAAGGGCTCAGGATGAGGGACATTATACCAGGAATGTGCTCAGGATGGGGGACATTATACCAGGAATGTGCTCAGAATGGGGTACAATATACCAGGAATGTGCTCAGAATGGGGTACATTATACCAGGATGATGCCCAGGATGGAGTGCATTATACCAGGAGGTGCTCAGGAAGGGTAACATTATACCAGGAAGGTGCCAAGGATGGAGTGCATTATACCAGGAAGGGTCCCAGGATGGAGTGCATTATACCAGGAAGGGTCCCAGGATGGAGTGCATTATACCAGGAAGGGTCCCAGGATGGAGTGCATTATACCAGGAAGGGTCCCAGGATGGAGTGCATTATACCAAGAAGGGTCCCAGGATGGGGAACATTATACCAGGAAAGGGCTCAGGATGGGGGACATTATACCAGGAATGTGCTCAGGATGGGTGACATTATACCAGGAAAGGGCTCAGGATGGGGGACATTATACCAGGAATGTGCTCAGGATGGGGGACATTATACCAGGAATGTGCTCAGAATGGGGTACATTATACCAGGAATGTGCTCAGAATGGGGTACATTATACCAGGAAGATGCCCAGGATGGAGTGCATTATACCAGGAGGTGCTCAGGAAGGGTAACATTATACCAGGAAGGTGCCAAGGATGTAGTGCATTATACCAGGAAGGTGCTCAGGATGTAGTGCATTATACCAGGAAGGTGCTCAGGATGTAGTGCATTATACCAGGAAGGTGCTCAGGATGGGGAGCATAATACCAGGAAAGGGCGCAGAATAGAGCACATTATACAAGGAAGAGGCCCAAGATGTACAGTTGAAACCAGAAGTTTACATACACTATATAAAAAGACACATATGCATGTTTTTCTCAATATCTGACATGAAATCAGAATAAACCTTTCCCGTTTTTTTAAATGCCTTAATACATTCTCTCTCTCCTTATTCTGGCATTTGGCAAATATTAAAAATTATGGTAATCCTAATTGACCTAAAACGGGAAAGGGCATCTGACGCGCCCCCTGGGCCAGTGCTGTAGTGCGGCGCACGTGTGCGCGGGGGAATACCCGGAGCCGGATCCGATGGGGGTAGTAGTCTCCGAGTGGCGGGGACCCGGTCCGTGCCCAGGGTGGTCAAACTAAGTGTGTGGCAGTCTTTGTAGATGTTGTTTAAGTGTCGACTACGCCACCCGTTGATTTGCGGTCGCAAGGCCGCCGCTGCAGAACAGTCCGCTGAGGCTGGTGGTATGTGTGCAGCAATGGTGGTATAACCCCCAACGGGAGAGGTATGGCCTCAGGGCAGCTGGTGCGGGTGAAGGGAGTGATAGAAAGGGAGTCCCGGTACCTTTAGTGCTGGTAGTGCGATGGAACACAGAGACTGATTGCAGTTTTCAATGCTTTACTCACAGATGTTATCAATGTCAGTCCTGCAGGTGATGACGACCCGAGCCGTGCTGCGTCCACCAGGTACGGGGCTCGACCAACCCCCAGGCAGTTCCAGAGTGTGACCTTGAACTCCTTTCTCCGTTCCTTTCTCTTGCCGTCCCCACTAGGGACCCACCCATGTCCAGCTTCCTCGGGCCTTCTGGTGGCGAAACCTATCTCCGGTTTCCCTGACCCTATGTGGCGTGCCTTCGTGGTGAGTGTAGTGAGTGGTCGCGCCAAGACGTGGCCACGACCTCCGGTTCCTGGCTGAGGATAAGTGGCCTCCACCAGTTCGGGATCCGGTACCCTGATCTGCCAACCCTTCACCCGCTGACTCCTAGCGTGTTCGGGTTCCCTCTTCCTTCATGTCTCTGGGCCTTTCTCCAGGTTCCATTCCTTCCTTGTTCCTTGTTCCTTTCCTCTTGTCTTTCTCTCTCTTGCTCCCTTCCGGAGCAGCACCCAGACAGGGCTGCCGCTCCCTGTCACTACTCTTCTCCTCTTTTTCTGTCTGACTCAACTGAACTCCTAAGATGGTGCCCACCTTTTATACTCCCTCTGACACCCGAGCCCAGGTGACTAGCCACCAATGGGCTCCTTCCTATGCCCAGAGTCCCTCCCCTCTCTGCTCCTGCACCACTGGGATATTCCTCCCCCCCTCCCACTCCAGCCAGGGAAAGACACTGTCGTACCTGCACATCTATCTGGTGGGAGTACCGTTGATCTGTCCCCCGGAAATGGGATGTATGTGGTGCATGCAGCTAACTGAGTTCTAGTCCACACTCCATCCTTACCCGGGAGTGGAATACCACACCTCTGGTTCGAGGTGCAATACCCCTGTAGCAGCCGAGCCCTCGGGGTGCTACACATCAGCGTTCCCATGTAACTTCCCAGGCCTATGGTCTACGTGAAAGTTGAAGTCCTGAAGAGCTAGGAACCATCTAGTTACCTTGGCATTGTTACCCCTCTTTTCCCTCAACCATCTCAACGGGGCATGGTCTGACAACGGGCACAGGACAGTGTATGGAACTATGCTTTAAACCTGCAGGAGGCGCTGAGGGCCATCAAACAGGTAGACCCTGACAGTGTGCGTGATGAAAACAGACTGTTAACTGAGCAGTTTTTTGAGGGTTTACTGTCCAGCGCCCACCGAACCCAGCTGCGCATAGTGGCTCTGCAAAACCCTGACTTAGACTTTGCTAAGTTTAAGGACAGGGCCATCTGGGTGCTACGAGAACCAGCACCAGGTGGCGCTACAGCTCACCGCCGCCCAGATATCACCTACCACCAGGAGGTGGCACCCTTTTCCCCGAAGCCTGTAGGAGCTGATGCACAAACTCTGGACAGTGCCCCGTCAACAGACCTGCACCATCAGGTCCAAGAGCTAACTAAAAGTGTAGCAGCACTAACCAAAACTGTACAGTCCTTGCAGGTGTATCCCAAAGGAAAGATCCAGCTGGCTTCCAGTCCGGAGGACATCCCGTGGCGCCAACAGAAGAGGATTCCACCATCCAGAGGAAGGAACAGCGACCGCTACGACCAGGACGGACAACCCATCTGCCGCCGCTGCAACCAGCCAGGACATTATGCAAGGTACTGTCATTTAAACGAGCAAAACCTGGGGCAGAGGGCCAACCCCCAGGCATAAGACCACCAGGCCCATCAAGCTGGCGAGACAAATATGTGGGAGGACGACCGGTCCTACCTGTCGTGCTGGACGGCTTTCCAATGAGCGCGTTGCTGGACACTGGATCCCAAGTGACCACCATCCCCTACATTCTTTACTGGACTGACTCTGATATTACCCGCCATCCAGATGAACATTTGAGTATTTATGCCAGCAATGGTCAACCCGTACCTCAGGTGGGGTTCAAAGAAGTGACCATAAAGTTGGAAAAGTGGAACTGCCAGCACAAGGACTGATTATTGTCGACATTGATCGCCGAGAAAGTCATCCCATGATAACCATGGGCACTAATGTAATTGAAAATTGTCTTGCAGAGATAATTGTCTTGTTACAGCAGGTTGCGGAGACTGCCAGATCCAGCCAGCAGCCGGTTCTACAAAGAGAGATCAGAGCCCTGATGAAAAGACAACAGGTAGAACTGTCTGGTGGTGAAATTGGCAGTGTCAGGATGAGTGACCCATTCCCTATTGCCATGCCCCCAAGAAGTGAAATTATGATATGGTGCCGGGCAGCTATTGGTCTAAGGGGTAGAGATTACCAGGCCATGGTAGAGCCCGTCTACTCTGACAGTAGGCCCACCATTTTGACAGCCCAGAGGGTGGTTGATGTCCGCCATGGGAGGGTACCCGTCCGCATCCTAAACATTGGGGAGAGAGAAGTCCATTTGCCCCGGTATGCCACTCTAGCCAAACAGTTCACTGTCAACCAGAATTCTATAAAGACAGTGGAACCCTTGCCTCCATCCCAACAGGCAGAGGATAACGGCTCCAAGGAACAAATGGAGGACTGGTGCCAGAAGCTGCATGTGGGCACTGACTCCACCTCTCCACACTGAAAACAAGGAGTGTACCGGGTGGTACAGGAATACAAAAGAGTCTTCCGTAAACATCCACTTGACTTCGGGCAGGTAAAAGGGGTTCAACACCATATCCCCACGGGAGACCATCCACCCATTAAAGAAAGGTACCGGCCTGTACCCCCTGCACACTACCAAAATGCCAAAGGGATGTTGCGAGAAATGAAGGAGGCTGGGGAAATAAGAGACAGTTGTAGCCCCTGGGCAGCTCCATTAGTTCTTGTAAAGAAAAAGGATGGCGCTATGAGAATGTGTGTAGACTACAGGAAAATCAACCGCATAACACACAAAGATGCATACCCGTTACCCAGAATAGAGGAATCACTAGCTGCATTAAAGTCTGCTAACTATTTCTCCACTTTGGCTCTTACTAGTGGGTATTGGCAGGTTCCTGTAGCAGAGGTGGATAAGGAAAAGACCGCATTCACCTCCCTGATGGGCCTCAGCGAGTTCAACTGCATGCCATTCTGGCTCTGCAACGCCCCAGGAACCTTCCAGCGGTTGATGGAGTGCTATCTGGGACATAAGAATTTCGAGACAGTCCTGCTGTACCTGGATGACGTCATTGTATACTCCCAGACGTATGAGAACCATCTGAAGCACCTGGCGGAAGTGTTTGACTCACTGGCTGGCTTTGGTCTAAAGGTGAAGCCCTCAAAATGTCATCTGCTGAAACCCAAGGTACAGTACCTGAGGCACGGGGTGAGCGCTGACGGTGTAGCTCCAGATCCCGATAAAATCACAGTAATCAAGGACTGGCCAAGACCCTCCACCGTAAAGGAAGTGCGGCAGTTCCTCGGGTTGGTAGGCTACTACCGAAGATTTATTCCAGGCCTCACCAAGATGGCAGCACCCATGCTGGACCTCCTGATAGGCCAGTCCAGGAAGGCCAAAAACCAGAAGCCGCCATTCAAATGGGACAAGCTGGAAGATGAGTCCTTCCACCAGCTGAAAATGGCCCTCACGGGGGACGAGATCCTGGCTTACCCTGATTATGGCCAGCCCTTCATCCTCCACACGGACGCGAGCAACCTGGGACTGGGAGCGGTGCTGTCCCAGATCCAGCAGGGCAGAGAACGGGTAATCACTTATGCCAGCAGGAAGCTCCGGCCCTCAGAAAGGAACCCTGAAAATTACAGCTCCTTCAAGCTAGAGTTCCTCGCAGTGGTATGGGCAGTGACAAAGCGCTTTAAACATTACCTCGCCTCTTCCAAGTTCACCGTATTCACAGACAAAAACCTGCTGACACACCTGGACACTGCGAAACTTGGTGCCCTGGAGCAGAGATGGATGGCCCGACTCTCCAATTATGAGTTCACCATCAAGTACCGGGCTGGGCGCAAGAATGCCAATGCAGATGCACTGTCCAGGATGCCTAACTTGCCAGATGGGGGAGAAGACCCAGAAGAACTGGAAGAGATAGAAATCCCCGCTTTCCACCGTCATGGGATAACTCAGTGCTCCCACTGTGTGAAAGACAGGTACTCTTCCACCAAAGAGGCCACGTTCAATCCCTTGCCCCACCACGGCTGGGCAGAAACACAAGACAGTGACCCGGCCGTCCACCTAGTCAAAGAGTTGCTGACACGAGCCGACTCATACCCTGACCCAGATGCTCCAGAGGAGACCAAACAGCTGTGGAAAGAGAAGAGTAAGCTGTTCATCTATGAAGGGAAGCTGTGTCGAAGAACTGTCAACTCCCAGACGCATGAGCTGGTCTGGCAGGTGTAGTCCCGAGGCGGGACGCGTCTATGGTCTTGGAAGTGTACCACGATGGAGCAGGACACTTCGGATGGAAAAAGCTGGAAGTCCTGCTGCGTGAACGGTTCTATTGGGTCGGCATGAGAGGAGCAATCGAGAGGTGGTGTCGAGACTGCGGACCGTGCAACCTGAGAAGGAAAGACCGTGACAGCCAGAGGGCTCCCCTGCAGCACTTCATCACCAAGCAGCCGCTCGAACTGGTAGCCCTAGATCATGTGAAGCTGTCCCCAAGCAGGTCAGGCTATGTCTACGCTCTCACCATCGTAGACCCCTACTCCCGGTTTCTGGTAGTAGTGCCAGTCAAGGACCAAACAGCTCAGACAGCAGCCAGAGCTTTCCAACAGCACTTCTGCCGCCCGCATGGTTACCCAGAGCGTGTGCTAACTGACCAAGGTCCGGCCTTCGAAGCGGAGGTATTCCAGGAGTTCTGCAACCTGTACGGCTGCAAGAAGATCAGGACAACGCCTTATCACCCCCAGACCAACAGGATGTGTGAAAAGATGAACCAGGTGGTGATAGACCTACTGAAGACATTGCCCCTGGAGGAACGCAGTCTGTGGCCAGAAAAGTTGCTAGACCTAGTGGACCTCTACAATCATATCCCAGTGAATTCCACCAACTGCACACCAGCTTACCTGATGAGAGCGAGACCTGGTAAGCTGCCTATCGATCTGGATATGGGAGTTCTGACACCAGAGGACGCCTCACCAGACGCAGATTGGGACACTGAGCGGCAACAGCAATACCGCAAGGTACAGGAAAGTGTTGAAAGAAGTCTGTTCCAAGCAAGAGAAAGGCAAGAGAGGACTTACAATCAACATGCACCTGCTGCCCCCTTGTCACCTGGAGAGCAAGTCCTAAAGAGGAAGAGGCGACTCCACAAGTTGGATGACCAGTGGGAAAAAGAGCCGTACACCATTCTACCATCAAGTCATGATAATACCAAGGTGTGCCTCATAAGTAAGGACGGAGGTGAGACAACAGCAACAGTTTCCAGAGACCACCTGAAGAAATGTCCCGAGCAGCTACAGCATGCTGAAGAAGGCCAAGATATCCCTCAACCCGCAGAGGAAGTGTAAGAAATGGTCAGTACGGGACTGGAAAATTTCCCCGGTCATGGACACAAGTGAATAATGCCATTGTTGTGCCTGTCCTTACATTTCTCCAACCAGCACCTCAAGCACCTACAGAAGTCTCAGTAGAGTTGGAAGAACCATTGGCCCCGGAAACAGAAGATTCCTCATCAGCAGACCAGGAGAATCTACCCTCTGCTAGTAGCGAGCCTGTCGTACCCACGGTAAGCCAAAGGATCCGTAGGAAGCTGCCCAACCTACCAGTGACACCTCAAAATACCAGTAGTGCAGGTCACATAGTGCCCACCACACCAGGGGTAGGGAAAGGGGACCAGAGTGGAACACAGACAGACAGTGTGTTACGCAGGTCCACCAGAATCACCAGAGGTCAAATTCCTGCTCGTTGGAAAATTTAAATGTAACTATAACTGTAATGTTGAATTGTTATGTGTGTGTATTGAATATGTTTTTCCAGTTACCCTACAGGGTCCAAAAAGACTTTCAAGTTATGGACAATGAATAACCAAAAACTCTGCCTGTAAATAGTTGCACCTGTAAAGTGCCCCTTTGGTGCCAGACTACAGAACAAAAACCCGTGGAGGTGGCTGAAGATGTGGTCCAACTCCGGATCATCAATGCCCTGAAGCCACCCTAGGGCCTACGTTGAGGGTTTGGGACAGGTCCCTCTGATTGCACCTTGTTTCAGTGAAATGGACACCTGGTTGCGGATGATACCGTGACCTTTAAAGACTCTAATGGTTGTAAATATGTTAATGTATTGTTACCTGTTGTATTTTTGCAAAATATGTTCAGTCCCGGAGTACTGAAATTTACTAGGGTGGAATGTGGCACCCCAGAGGGTCTGGTTGCCACAGTGGTAGTAATACCATGTCTGGGAGCAAAACAGGAGTTTCCTGGTCAGGGAACACACTACAAGCAACACCTCCTGCTCCAGACCAGAAAAGGGGAGGATCCTGCCCTATATAACTGGATCTGGAGGCTGGGTTAGTCAGTCTAGTGAGAGTCTAGTTCAGTGTCAGGAGTCAGTTAGGACTAAGGAGCAAGGAGCTGAGGACTGGAGCTGTGCAGAGCTTGTCCTGGCCAGTGGATACAGAAGACCTGACACCGGAGTCCGAGGCTGTCAGGATTGTATATCCAGCAGCAGAAACCGCAAGGCAGGAGATTGCAGGTCTCCTGGCTGACAGAAGCCCGGAGGCTCAGCCACACGAAAGGACCAGTACCACCACAGAGGAGCGAGGAATACACGGGATCCGAGTCGCCAGCCATACGGGTGAGCAGCACGTTACACTCAGGGACGTGGGCTACAACACGACTATAAGCGGGATACCCAAAAGAGTACAGTCGGAACGGCAGGCCTACAACTCCACCTGGCCAGGGGATTCTAGGATTGCTCCCAGACTGACCAGGCCCTCATCCCTAGCAAGTACTCCCGTTGGGGCCTATATAATTACCACCAGTAAAGACCCTAGGACTGCACTGCAAAGTCTCCGTGTTATTATTATGGATCCAGGCACTATCACCACCATCATCCATACACGCTGCCCTGAAGCTACACTCTTCCTGTGAGGAGTTACACTACCTTGCTGCACATACCACCAGCTTCAGCGGACTGCCCTGCAGCGGCGGTTACCAATAACCGCAATCCACAGGTGGCATAGTCGGACTATCAATAACTGAGAAAGAGACTGACAGGACTGCGGTTAGGTTGAACACATTAATATATTTTTTATATGGATTTGGTTTTATTTATATCCATTATTTTTATCTTACTCTCTGTGACCTTTTCGCTTTTTGTTTTCACTCCTTCTTGTTTTTGACACATATATTATTTCCTTGTCACTTACATTTTGTCGTCACTTTCTTGTACGTATTGATGTGCATTTATTTATTCATAATAGTGGTCAGGGCCCTCACATGATTTTCTCACACACATACTTACCTTTTATGCACATTTATGTATATGTATGTATTATGTATTTTTATCCTATACAATTGTATTATGGGTGTCCTAGTGCCCTTCCATATAATCACATACGCACCATCTCCTACTCTATATACACTTGTGCCATTTTTAATGGCTATCTCATATTTACTCACACACCCTGCAATCACTTTCAGAGTTTCTTTCCCCTGTACTGACCATCATTCTTTTGCTATGGCTATGTACACTACTTCTTCAATAAAATATTGGTTTCGGTTCTCTCTCATGATTCCTTCACTTCTGGGTTTATTATGACTATTGGTATACTTGAGTAATCTATTTGTACACAATTTTGAGGATTGATTCTCTGTTACTATTCACATATACTTAAGAGTGGGTATTCATTCTTATTCTACCTATCTTATTATTATTAATTTTTATGTTCTATTCTTATTTATTTTATTCTCTCTATTTTCACTCTGTTCACTTCTTCTCTGTGACATATATACTTGTTACTCTGTCACTCCTTTCTTTGTCTTATATATTTTTTATTTTTTGTCCTTTTTACACTCCCTTACCTAGTATTCCTTACTGACATATTCTATTTGCACGCTGGCTCTCTCATCCCATTACTTCCTCTTTTTATTTTTCAGTGTTTGCACACGCCGCTGCTGTCTTTATCTGCTCCTTTGTTTTATTCCTATGTGTGTGGAGTGCGCTTCCGGTTTGCGGACGGGGCTGGTTGCCTAGCTACGTGCTCCTTGGCGTCGCCTCTCTCCTCCATCCGTGCTGACGCGTCGGGCGGTGGGTGGAGACAGGTGACGTGGAGCGCCGATACTTCCGGCTTCTTCCCTGCTCTGACTTCCGGTAGCGCCGCCAGTACCAGACGCGCACACTCGTGCAGCGCTATATAAGAGGACACATGTGACCTCTATGTACCTCCTTCTCCCCGAAGAAGCAAAACGCGCGTTGGGGTTGTCTGGTCCCATCAGTGACACAGGTTGTATTGCTTCATTCCCTTATATTGTGTCTTTTTGACTTGCCCTCTATCCTTCTATGACTCCTTATTGACTGACAGCTTTATTTGGCAACTGTGCCAGGGACACTGTCCTTTTACTCCACTATATTGAGGGCTTTGTTGATTCTCATTGAAGCTTTACTTCTTGGACCTTATATATTCTCTATCTAGGTAATTTACACTTGATAAGCATCAGTGATTCTTTCATGTATGCTCGTTTGTCAGCTTTAGAAAGTGGTGTTCATTTTTCATCCGGTCCTATTTGCAGATATTTAGTCTGATTTACTGACACGTCTATATGTACTATGCACTAGTCACTTTATGTATCGTGCTGCCTTATTATAGCTTACATGACTGGAGCTGCTATAATGTCTACATGATTATATATACTTTTTGTCACTGTGGGTATCTTCTATTTTCACTTCTCCTCCATGTACTTTTAATTTGATGTCTTTTAAACTTTTTTGAATAAAATTTGTATTTTATTGCATTTATACTTCTCTGTTTTGTTTGGATTACAATAACTGAGACACATAGATTACCCTGGTTTGACCACCCTGGGTCACGGACCGGGTCGCTGCCACAGTGACTACAACCCCCAGCATCTACAGGCCCGGCTCCGGGTCTCCCCACGGCCCAGGGGGCGTGTCATTTATGTCACTTAATTGTGTGCCAGGCAGTGGAGCTGCTGAGGCTAAGCAGACATGCTGCACAGACCGGAGCAGTGGGGGAACGGGGAGAGGTGAGTATTGTATTTATTTTTTTACATCATTGAGAACATGGTGGTCACAAGGCTGGAGGGCTATGGGGGGTGCATTATAGTATATGTACTCTATGGAGCAGCATTATACTCTATGGGGGCTGCATTGTACTGTATTGAGGACTATGGGGAGTGCATTGTACTATATGAGGGCTGCATTATACAGTATTGAGAACTATGGAGAGTACATTATACTGTATGGAGGATTGTGGGGCACATTATACTATATGGAGCACTATGGGGCATATTGTAGTTAAGGAGCACAATGCTGCCTATTCATCGAGTGATTGGATTGTTTATGCCAAAACAAAGCTCATTGTTCTCAGCAGCACATCGTTTGGTGTAATCTGCAGATATACTGCTAATAAAATGATACTGTAAGGGGACAGATTGATTTACTAGTGACTGTTCTGTCCCCATCATTCTTCCTCAGCCGGTGTAAAGAACCCAGGAAACAAGCGTCGAATGACTTCAATATTGTCGATCGCGCTCGTTTAATGGCCTGAACTCAGCGCATGTAAATGACGCGCCCCCTGGGCCTGTGTTGTGCAGGGGATACCCGGAGCCGGATCGCTGGGGGTTGTAGTCTCCGTGTGGCGGTGACCCGGTCCGTGCCCAGGGTGGTCAAACCAGTGGCGGTCTTAAGTAATAACAATGTCCGACTACGCCACCCGTGGATTGCGGTCAGTGGGGACTGCCGCTGCGCTGCCGACCGCTGAGGCTGATGTTGTTTGCGCAGCCGAGAATGGGATAACTCCCCACAGGAGAAGTATTGCCTCAGGGCAGCTAATGTGGATGATGGGAGTGATGGTGTGAGCGTCCCAGTAGTAATGGTGGTGGTGCGGCAAGGAATCACAGAGACTTGTAATTGCAGTTTCCAAAGCTTTACTCACGGTTGTTATTCTGGTCACTTGTGCACATGAGGGACCGCCCGAGCCGTGCTGCGTTCACCAGGCAAGGGACTCGACCAACTCCCAGGCAATTCCAGAGCGTGGCACAGGGCTCCCTTCCTTTCCTTTCTCTGGCCGTCCCCACCAGTGACCCACCTTTGTCCAGCTCCCTCGGGCCTTCTCTGGGCACGCTGATCTCTGCGTCCCTGACCCTATATGGTATGCCTTCCTGGTGGATGTAGTGAGGGGTCGCACCAAGATGTGGTAACAACCTCCGGTCTTTGGCTGAGGAATCTGTTGCCTCCACCAATTTGGGTTCCGGTACCCTGTTCTGCCAACCCTTCACCCTGTATCTCATGGGCATGTGGGGTTCCTTCTGTCCTTGTGTCTCTGGGCCTTTCTCCGTGTTCCTTGCTTCCTTTCTCCTCTGTTCCAGTTCCTTTCTTACTTTCCTTTCCGTTCCTTCTCCTCTCTCTTTCTGCTGTTTCTGGCCTCCACTCCAGGCCTGCCTCTGGAGCTGGGCCCAGACTGAGCCACAGCTCCCTGTCAGCCCTCTCTGGCTGAGCTCCTCTCCTTTTCTCCTCCTGACTGAACTGGCCTTGTCCTAAGATGGTGCCCACCTTATATACCTCCCTCTAACACCCGAGCCCAGGTGACTAGCAACCAATGGGCTCCTACCTATGCCCAGAGACCCACCCCTTTCTGCTCCTACACCACTGGGTGTACTTTTCCCTCCCCACTCCAGCCAGGAACAGATGCTGTCTTGCCTGCACTTCTATCTTGTGGGAGCACCGTTGAGCTGTCCCTCGGAAATGGGGTGTGTGTGGTGCATGCAGCCTACCGAGTCCTGGTCCACACTCCATCCTTACCCGGGAGTGGAATACCACACCTCTGGTTTGAGGTGCAATACCCCTGTAGCAGCCGAGCCCTCGGGGTGCTACATAAATACAACCAAAATATTTCTGTGTGATGGTGCAATATGTGAGCATTTGGGGCCCCACTATCTCTAAAACAGGCCCTGAGTACAACCAAAGCTAGTCCATACATAGCCCATTCAAAAAGTGTGAAAATATATGTATATGTGGCACCCCAGGGGGTCTGGTTGCCACAGTGGTAGAAATACCATATCTGAGAGCGAGCATGGGTTTTCCTGGTCAGGAGCACATTTGCATGCAACGTTTCCTGCCCCAGTCCAGGGAGGGGAGGAACCTGCCATTTATAAACTGGAACTGGGGCGGGGTTAGTTAGTTAGTTCCAGAGAGAGGGACAGAGCAGCAAGGAGCCCTGTAGGAGACAGGAGCTGAGAGCCAGGGACTGGAGCAGCAGAGCTCGTCCTGGCAGAAGACGCAGAGAACCGGACACCGGAGTCCGAGGCTGTGAGGATATTCACATCCAGCAGCAGAAACCACCTGGCAGGGGATTTCATGTCCTCTGGCCGTAGAAAGCCCAGAGGCTCAGTCACACGCAAGGGACCGGCACCGCCATCGAGGAGCGGAAGGAACCAAAGGCCCCAAGTCACCAGCCATACGGGTGAGCACCACACGGTACACTCAGGGACATGGGCTACTACACGACTAGAGCAAGGTAGCCAGGAAGAGTGCAGTCAGACGGGAAGGCCTACACCTCCACCTGGCCAGGGGGATTCTTGTTCGCTCACAGACTGACCCGGCCTCTAATGCTAGCCAGTACTCCCAGCAGGGTCTCCTTCATCACCAACAGTAAAGACCCTGAACTACACTGCACGGACTTTGAGTCATTTCTGCTGCGCCTATGCACCACAACCCTCACCATCTACACACGCTGCCCTGAGGCTATACTCCTCCCGTGGGGAGTTATACTACCCCCTGCTGTGCACACAACATCAGCCTCAGCGGTCTGCCCCGCAGCGGCGGTTCTCAGTGACCGCAATCCACGGGTGGCGTAGTCGGACATTTCAACATTAAAAACCAAGTAAACAGATCCGCCACTGGTTTGACCACCCTGAGCCACGGGACCGGGTCGCCGCCACGGAGACTACAACCCCTGACATCACACAGAGACCCGGCTCCGGGTATTCCCACACACACGGCCCAGGGGGCGCATCAACTTTGGCGTAGTCGGCAGGATCTCGTGCCCGCAACCACCGGGTACTGCGTGCCTGAAGAAAGACTGTGATACTTACCGTGGTGAAGTTTCGCGCCATTCGCAGACGTTTTCCCGCCATCCGCAGCCATTTTCCCGCTATTGGGCGCCATTTTTGGGACGCCGCGCGGGAAAAAGAGGGGCGTGGACGCCAAAAGCACGCAAGAGCTGAAGTCCCGCCTTACGTACTGACACTGCGCAAGGTCCTGGAAGGAGCCCAGCGGACGCCGACGTCACCAGCGCGCGACGCAAGGTCCTCGACCCCGACGATCGCCTGCGGAGCCGCGGCCTATGAGAAGAAGCAATGGAAGGTAGGCCACGGTTAACTAGGGGGGAGGAAGACACCAGGAAAGGAGGAAGCTCCCACCGCCAGCGCGGCTGCTGCCGCAGTGATGCCGTTCACGATGCCGTATATCCCTGGAGCGGCATGGTTACCTCAGTACTCAGGGGAGTCGCATACCCTGAGCAACTTTAAAGAAAGACTGTATAGCCTATTCAAAGTATACCCCCTGTCCGAGGAACATAAAGTGAGCATCCTGATAGGTCAGTTAATTGGAGCAGCCCAAAGAGAAGTGAAGTCCTGGTCAGCCAGGGAAAAGGGGACTGTAAAGGAAATACTGGCACTTTTGATACCCGCACCTCAGCAGAGATCAAGCTAAAATTTTATGGATGCAAACAGCGGACACAAGACAGTATACGGTACTATGCTTTGAATTTGCAGGAGGCCCTGAGAGCCATTAAGTAGGCAGACCCTGACAGCGTGCGGAATGAGGATAAGCTGTTGACTGAACAGTTCATTGAGGGTCTACTGTCCAGCGCCCACCAAACCCAGTTGCGTGTAATGTCCTTGCAGAACCTTGATTTGGACTTTGCGCAGTTTAAAGCCAGGGCCATCCGGGTGCTCCGAGAACCGGCACCAGGTGGCGCTGTAACCCACAGGCGCCCTGCTATCACCTATCACCAGGAGGCGGCACCCTTGCCTGCAGAGCCTGTGGGAGCTGATGCACAGGCTTTGGACAAAGCCCCGGCTGTAGACCTGCACCATCAGGTCCAAGATCTGACCAAAAGCGTTGCCGCGCTAACAAGAACTGTGCAGTCTTTACAGGTGTCTTCCCCAGGAAAGATCCAGCTGGCTTCCAGTCCGGAGGACGTCCCTTGGAGCCAACGGAGGAGGATCCCATCGTTCAGAGGAAGGCCCAGCGACCGCTATGACCAGGACTGACAACCCATCTGCCGCCGCTGCAACCAACCAGGACATATGGCAAGGTACTGTCATTTAAATGGGCCCGACCTGGGGCAGAGGACCGACCCCCAGGCATAAGATCATCAGGCCCATCGAGCTGGCATGATAAGTACGTAGGGGGACGACCGGTCTTGCCTGTGGTGCTGGATGGCATTCCTATGAGTGCACTACTGAACACCGGGTCACAGGTAACCACCATCCCCTATGTGCTCTTTAAGCGGTACTGGAATGACTCAGATATTACCCGCTACCCAGATGACGATTTGAGCATCATCGCAAGCCATGGTCAGCCTGTGCCGCAGGTGGGATTCAAGGAGGTGACCATAAAGATTGGTAAAGTTGAACTTCCAGCGCAAGGACTGATTATTGTGGACATTGACCGTCGTGAAAGCCACCCTAAGATAACCTTGGGTACTAATGTTATTGAAAATTGTCTTGCAGAGATAATTGTCATATTACAGCAGGTTGTGGTGAACGCCAGCTCCAGCCAGTAGCATGTCCCACAAAAAGAGATCAGAGCCCTGATGAAAAGGCAGCAGGTAGAACTGTCTGGTGGTGAGATTGGTAGAGTAAGGATGAGTGACCCGTTCCCTATCGCCATGCCCCCAAAGAGTGAGATGATGATCTGGTGCCGGACTGCAATCGGGTTAAGAGGAAGGGACTACCAAGCCATGGTAGAACCCGTCTACTCAGACAGTAGGCCCACCATTTTGACGGCACAGGGGGTGGTCGATGTACGCCATGGGAGGGTACCCGTCCGCATCCTAAACATTGGGGAAAGAGAAGTATACTTGCCCCGGTATGCCACTCTAGCCAAATTGTTCACCGTTAACCAAAACTCCATAAAGGCCGTGGAACCCTTGCCTCCATCTCAACTAGAGGAGGGTAACGGCTCCAAGAAACGAATGGAGGACTGGTGTCAGAAGCTGCATGTGGGCACCGACTCCACTCCCTCACACCAAAAACAGGGAGTCTACCGGGTGGTGCAGGAGTACGAAAGAGTCTTTAGCAAACACCCGCTAGACTTTGGGCAAGTAAAGGGGGTAGAACATCACATCCCCACAGGAGACCATCCACCCATAAAGGAAAGATACCGACCTGTACACCCTGCACACTATCAGAATACCAAGGGGATGTTGCGAGACATGAAGGAGGCTGGGGAAATCAGGGACAGCTGTAGCCCCTGGGCAGCTCCACTAGTTCTTGTGAAAAAGAAAGATGGCACCATGAGAATGTGTGTAGATTACAGAAAGGTCAACCGTATCACACACAAAGATGCGTACCCGTTACCTAGGATAGAGGAATCTTTAGCTGCATTAAAGTCTGCTAACTTCTTCTCCACTTTGGATCTTACTAGCGGGTACTGGCAGGTTCCTGTAGCAGAGGCAGACAAGGAGAAGACCGCGTTCACCACCCCGATGGTTCTCAGCGAATTCAACTGTATGCCATTCGGGCTCTGCAACGCACCAGGAACCTTCCAGCGGTTGATGGAGTGCTGCCTGGGGCACAGGAATTTCGAGACGGTCCTGCTATACCTGGACGATGTCATCGTGTATTCCAAAACATATGAGGACCATCTGAAACACCTGGCAGAGGTGTTTGACGCCCTGGCAGGCTACGGCCTAAAGGTGAAACCCTCCAAGTGTCATCTACTGAAACCAAAAGTACAGTACCTGGGACACATGGTGAGTGCTGACGGAGTAGCTCCAGACCCTGATTAAATTACAGTGATTAAGGACTGGCCAAGACCCTCCAGCATAAAGGAAGTGCGGCAGTTCCTCGGGTTGGTAGGCTACTACCGAAGATTCATCCCCGGGTTCACCAAAATGGCAGCCCCTATGCAAAACCTCCTGTTGGGTCAGTCAAAGACCAAGAATCAGAAGCCACCCTTCAAATGGGACAAGCTGGAGGATGAGTCTTTCCGCCAGCTGAAGATGGCCCTCACGGGGGATGAGGTCCTGGCTTACCCTGATTACGGCCAGCCTTTCATCCACCACACGGACGCAAGCAACATCGGACTAGGGGCGGTGCTGTCCCAGATCCAACAGGGCAGAGAACGGTTAATTGCTTATGATGCGCCCCCTGGGCCTGTGCTGAGCAGGGGATACCCGGAGCCGGATCACTGGTGGGATGCTGGGGGTTGTAGTCTCCGTGTGGCGGCGACCCGGTCCGTGCCCAGGGCGGTCAAACCAGTGGCAGTCTTTGTGTTATAATAAGTGTCTGACTATGCCACCCGTGGATTGCGGTCAGTGGGGACCGCCGCTGCGCTGCAGACCGCTGAGGCTGATGTAATTTGCGCAGCCGAGTATGGAATAACTCCCCACGGGAGAAGTATTGCCTCAGGGCAGCTAATGTGGATGGTGTGAGCGTCCCAGTACTAATGGTGCTGGTGCGGCGAGGAACCACAGAGACGTGCAGTTGCAGTTTTCAATGCTTTACTCACAGTTCTTTATCAGGTCACTTGTGCGCAGTTAGGACCGCCCGAGTCATGCTGCGTCCACCAGGTGAGGGACTCGGTCAACTCCCAGGCAATTCCAGAGTGTGGTTCAGAGCTCCCTTCTCTACCTTTCTCTGGCCGTCCCCACCAGTGACCCACCTTTGTCTAGCTTTCTCGGGCCTTCTGTTGGCGAAACCTCTCTCCGGTTTCCCTGACCCTATGTGGTATGCTTTCCTGGTGGATGTAGTGAGGGGTCGCACCAAGATGTGGTCACAACCTCCGGTTTTGGCTGAGGATTAGTCGCCTCCACCAATTTGGGTTCCGGTACCCTGCTCTGCCAACCCTTCACCCTGTATCTCCTGGGCATATGGGGTTCCTTCTGTCCTCGTGTCTCTGGGCCTTTCTCTGTGTTCCTTGCTTCCTTTCTCCTCTGTTCCAGTTCCTTTCTTACTTTCCTTTCCGTTCCTTCTCCTCTCTCTTTCTGCTGTTTCTGGCCTCCACTCCAGGCCTGCCTCTGGAGCTGGGCCCAGACTGAGCCACAGCTCCCTGTCAGCCCTCTCTGGCTGAACTCCTGTCTTCTTCTCCTCCTCCCTGAACTGAACACTGTCCTAAGATGGTGCCCACCTTATATACCTCCTTCTGACACCCGAGCCCAGGTGACTAGCAACCAATGGGCTCCTACCTATGCCCAGAAACCCACCCCTATCTGCTCCTACACCACTGGGTGTCCTTTCCGCTCCCCACTCCAGCCAGGGACAGATGCTGTCGTGCCTGCACTTCTGTCTCGTGGGAGCACCGTTGAGCTGTCCCTCGGAAATGGGGTGTGTGTGGTGCATGCAGCCTACCGAGCCCTGGTCCACATTCCATCCTTACCCGGGAGTGGAATATCACACCTCTGGTTTGAGGTGCAATATCCCTGTAGCAGCCGAGCCCTCGGGGTGCTACACTTATGCCAGCAGGAAGCTCCGGGCTACAGAGAGAAACCCCGAAAATTATAGCTCCTTCAAGCTAGAGTTTCTGGCAGTGGTGTGGGCAGTTACAGAACGCTTTAAACATTACCTTGCCTCTTCCAAGTTCACCGTGTACACGGACAACAACCCGTTGACACACCTGGACACTGCGAAACTTGGTGCCCTGGAGCAGAGATGGATGGCCCGCCTATCCAACTATGAATTTACAATCAAATACCAAGCGGGATGCACAAATGCCAACGCAGACGCCCTGTCCAGGATGCCGAACTTGCCGGACCTAGGGGAAGATCCAGAAGAACTGGAAGAGATTGAACTCCCTGCGTTCCACCGTCATGAGATTACCCAGTGTTCCCACTGTGTAAGGGACAAGCACTCTGCCACGTTCAATCCCTTACCCCACTACAGCTGGGCGGAGACACAAGACAGTGACCCAGCCGTCCGCCTGGTAAAAGAGATGCTGACACAGGCTGATGCCCGCCTTGACCCAGACGCTCCGGAAGAGACCAAACAGCTGTGGAAGGAGAAGAGTAAACTGCTTCTCTACAAGGGGAAGGTGTGCCGGAGAATTGTTAACTCCCGGACACATGAGCTGACCTGGCAGGTAGTGGTCCCGAGACGAGACGCGGCTATGGTCCTGGAGGCATTCCACGACGGAGCAGGACACTTTGGATGGAAGAAGTTGGAGTTCCTGTTGCGTGAACGGTTCATCTGGGTAGGCATGAGAGGGGCCATTGAGAGATGGTGCAGAGACTGCGGCCCGTGCAACCTGAGAAGAAAGGACCGTGCCAGCCAGAAGATTCCCCTGCAGCCCATCATCACCAAGGAGCCACTAGAACTGGTAGCCCTGGACGATGTGAAACTGGCTCCAAGTAGGTCCGGGTACGTCTATGCTCTCACCATCAACTACTCCCAGTTCCTGGTGGTTGTCCCTGTCAAGGACTTAACAGCTCAGACAGCAGCTAGAGCCTTCCAGCAGCACTTCTGCCATCCACACGGGTATCCAGAGCAAGTGTTGACTGACCAAGGTCCAGCCTTCGAAGCGGAGGTCTTCCAGGAGTTCTGCAACCTCTATGGCTGCAAGAAGATAAGGACAACGCCCTATCACCCCCAAACCAACGAATTGTGTGAGAAGATGAACCAGGTGGTGATAGACTTGCTGAAAATGTTGCCCCTGGAAGAACGCAGTCTGTGTCCTGAAAAACTGCCTGATCTGGTGGACTTGTATAACCACATCCCAGTAAATTCCACCAACTGCACCCCGGCTTACCTAATGAGAGCAAGACCTGGTAAGCTGCTAATTTACCTGGATATGGGAGTCCTGACACCCGAGGATACCTCGCCAGAGGCAGACTGGGATACAGAACGGCAGCAGCAGTACCGGAAAGTACAGGAGAGTGTTGAGAGAAGTTTGTCTCAAGCAAGAGAAAGGCAAGAGAGTACTTACAACCAGCATGCTCCCGCTGTTCCCCTGGCACCTGGAGAGCAGGTCTTGAAGAGGAAGAGGCGGCTCCATAAGTTGGATGACCAGTGTGAGAAAGACCCGTACACAGTACTGCCCTCAAGTCATGAAAACCCGAAAGTATGCGTTATCAGTAAGGATGGAGGAGAGACCACAGCCACTGTCTCTAGAGACCACCTGAAGAAGTGTCCCGAGCAGCTGCAAAGCACTGATGAAGACCAAGATAGCCCTCAACCCGCAGAGGAAAGGGAAGAAATGGTCAGTACAGTACTCGGAGAATTTCCCCGGTCCTGGACACAAATTAACAATGCTATTGTGGTACCCGTCCTTACCTTTCTCCAGCCAGCCCCTCAAGGGCCTACAGAAGAGCAAGTAGTATTGGAAGAGCAACCGGCCCCGGAGGCAGAGGATTCCATACCAGCAGCCCAGGAGAATCAACCCGCTGCTAGTAGTGAGCCTGCCGTGCCCGTGGTAAGCCAAAGAGTACGCAGAAAGCTGCCCAACCGACCCGTAACATCTCCAAACACCTGTAGTGCAGACACTAGCGAGCCCACTACACAATGGGTGGAAACAGGGGACCCAGAAAGAACACCATCAGATAGTGTGTTACTTAGGTCAACAAGGAGCACTAGAGGTCAGAAGCCCGCTCGCTGGAGAATCTAGGAGAAATGATATATACCTGTATATTGCAAATGTTGTAATGTTTTATGTTTGTTACCTCAATACTGATTATGTTTCTCAAGTTACCCGACAGGGTCTATGGACGGACAGGTTATGGACAATGAATAACCGGAACTGTACCTTGTAAATAGTTGCACCTGTTAAGTGCCCCTTTTGGGCCAGACCACAGAACAAAAACCCGTGGAGGTGGCTGAAGACGTGGTCCAACGCCGGATCATCGATGCCCTGTAGCCACCCCAGGGCCTACGTGGAGGGTTTGGGACGGGTCCCTCAAAATGCATCTTGGGTGACATGGACACCTGGTTACGGAAGCGCCGTGACCTATCAAGATTGAACTCCTTGTACATATATTGTTGTGTTATTGTTTATACCCTGTTATGTGTGTTTTCAAAAAAAAAAAGTGTTTAGTCCCGGAGTACTAAAGTTTACTAGGGGGGAATGTGGCACCCCAGGGTGTCTGGTTGCCACAGTGGTAGAAATACCATGTCTGAGAGCGAGCATGGGTTTTCCTGGTCAGGAGCACATTTGCATGCAACGCCTCCGGCCCCAGTCCAGGGAGGGGAGGAACCTACCCTTTGTAAACTGGATCTGGGGCGAGGTTAGCTAGTTAGTTCCAGAGAGAGGGATAGAGCAGCAAGCAGCCCTGTAGGAGACAGGAGCTGAGAGCCAGGGACTGGAGCAGCAGAGCTCGTCCTGGCAGAAGACGCAGAGAACCGGACACCGGAGTCCGAGGCTGTGAGGATATTCACATCCAGCAGCAGAAACCACCTGGCAGGGGATTTCAGGTCCTCTGGCCATAGAAAGCCCAGAGGCTCAGTCACACGCAAGGGACCGGCACCGCCATCGAGGAGCGGAAGGAACCAAAGGCCCCAAGTCACCAGCCATACGGGTGAGCACCACACGGTACACTCAGGGACGTGGGCTACTACACGACTACAGCAAGGTAGCCAGGAAGAGTGCAGTTAGACGGGAAGGCCTACACCTCCACCTGGCCAGGGGGATTCTTGTTCGCTCACAGACTGACCAGGCCTCTAATGTTAGCCAGTACTCCCAGCAGGGTCTCCTTCATCACCAACAGTAAAGACCCTGAACTGCACTGCATGGACTTTGAGTCATTTCTGCTGCGCCTATGCACCACAACCCTCACCATCTACACATGCTGCCCTGAGGCTATACTCCTCCCGTGGGGAGTTATACTACCCCCTGCTGCGCACACAACATCAGCCTCAGCGGTGTGCCCTGCAGCGGCGGTTCTCAGTGATCGCAATCCACGGGTGGCGTAGTCGGACATTTCAACATTAAAAACAGATCCGCCACTGGTTTGACCACCCTGAGCCACGGGACCGGGTTGCCGCCACGGAAACTACAACCCCTGACATCACACAGAGACCCGGCTCCGGGTATTCCCACACACACGGCCCAGGGGGCGCGTCATATATAAAGGCATATACGACTAGTAATGCTAACTGTAGAATACCATGCTACAAACATAACAAATGCTAATAAATGTACAGAAAAAGTAATGGATGATACATCAAGCTCATGTGTAGAAATGAAGCCTACCTAGTGATGTCCGGAGCCTCTCCATAGACTTCAATAGGCAGCTTCTATTGTATTCCTCACGGAGTTATCAGTCTGTCTTGTCTTAAGCTTGATGGATTTTACCTATTCTTCAGAGGACGCTACATTCACAAATCCTTGTCTATTTCTATATCCTTGTAAAACAGAACCTTTTTCTCCCATATGTCTCCGCATTGTCTCCATTTTACATCCGTGTTGTATAGATATATTTTTTCCTCATACATTTGTAAAAACTGAAGCAGGTAGACAGTCTGAACTTTTATTTATCCATTGACTATTAATGGATCTATTAAAAATGGATGAAACACTGATGGAGCACTAAAGGAAAAGAAAAGTCTTCAGTGCTTCATCCGTTGTACACGGATTTCCTTAGACTTTAATGGCTGAGTCTGATCTGCAAAATGAATGAGAATAGAACCTGCTCTGAGTCTCACGGATTAGACACGGAACTGTTATTAAAAAACAGACGGCACATGGACTAGTGCAATAAATGTCATGCCACGTTCACACATTCAGTATTTGGTCAGTATTTTACATCAGTATGTGTAAGGCAAAACCAGGAGTGGGTGATAAATGCAGAAATGGTGACGTGTTTCTATTATACTTTTCCTCTGATTGTTCCTCACCTGGTTTGGGCTTAGAAATACTGAGGTAAAATACTGACCAAATACTGAACGTGTGAATATGGCCTGAAAGTGGTGGTCTGATATTTCATTAAATTAACCTGGTGTCTACAGCTCTGACTAGTGATGTAGAGGTGAATGAATCTCACTTTGCATTCCTATGAGAGTCACATCAAGGCTCATTATATAGAGAAATTATCTTCCACATCGCGTATAAGATCCTGTAGGATTCTGAGAGTCAGAAGTAACGTGGGACGACCGAAAGACCAGAATGGAGTGGACAGCTCCCCAACAAAGCGATTGATAAAACTGATTTCCCCTATGAGCAAAGGAGCATTGCTTTAATCACAGCTATGGTTGAAAAAACCCAGTAAACAGTCTTCATTTTTCTCTTCTTCGCAAAAAAGCCGTTAAATTTGACAAGTCAATGATTTCCATTGTACTGACTGCAATAGTGTATGGCACTATTCCTGCAAGAGGATCCAAACTGAACCACCAGTGCAGGCCCGGGACAAGGGGTAGGCACCCGCCTAGGACGCTACCTCGCTGAGGGGGGAGCAGTTTAAGAAAAAAAATTGACATTATTGAACGCCTGCAGTCAACTGGCACCTTCCTCCTGCAGCAAACATTCAGCATGCTGACAGCCGGTACACAGGAACAAAGGTGAGCGGAGTCAGTGGGTCACTAACACCGCTCAACGCCTGCGCCCCGGTTCTCATTCCCTCTCTGCATTGAAATGCATTTGTGTCTTTAAGACAATGTGAACGCTGCCCCCAGGACAGGAGCAGAGGAGCTGTAATCAGGTTGATGTTCTGGCGGTAATTCCCGCAATACGCAGGGTATGGACAGTCTGCCCCCTGTTAGAGGATGGCGCCACACAGGAATACGGCAGTAGAACAACCATCGGTTTTGTTACAAGCTGCATCTATTGTTTCTCATTAATTGAAACCAAACGGCCCCCATTATAATTAAGCTATATTAGTTTCCATGACTATTCTTGGGTCTGACATTGTAAAGGAAGTGGTCATCAGAGCTTGTTACCTGATGGATCAGACGAGGAAGTTAGAGGTCCAGTTACCATAGTTTCTCACCTATTCCTTTTCTTGGGGGGGGGAGCCATTTGCGTCATCTGCCTAAGGCAGCAAAATACCTTATCATGATATTAATAAAAATACCAAAAAGCATGTCAGTAATATAGCCAAAAGCAACATAGATGTTTTATATATTTATTTTTATGCATAAAAGTTGTTAATATTATGCAAATATATAAAAAGAAAGTGTGTAGATATAGTCACTTTCTGTGGAAAGGAGCAGATGATGATGATTCCGCTCCTCAGGCCTCGGCCACTTCTACCGCTTTTGGACATCCAGGTCTGGATCACACATGAGAGAGGAGAAGAGCAGGAATGTGTGAATTGTGATCTGTGTAGTTGGAGTTTTCCTGGATTCCTACAGCATCGCGATCAGCCAAATGGCCTTCTGTCTGACCATGGTCAGGAAGGTGAAGGAGCAGCCGCTTCCTTCTGTCTGACCATGGCCTGGTAGAGGAAGGAACAGCCGCTTCCTTTGTCTGTACATGGCCAAGTAGGAGAAGGAGCAGCCGCTTCCTTCTGTCTGTACATGGCCAAGTAGGAGAAGGAGCAGCCGCTTCCTTCTTTATGTCCATATCTTGTAGTCGTCTCCTTACCACCACATTGTAGATGAGTCGTCCAGATGGTGACATAACAAGTATGGCTGAAAGAAGTCCTTCAATTTCAGCCTTTAATTACTTGCTACGTTGATCCAGAGGAAGGCGAAAAATAACCCTGAGGACTCGTTGTTGTATCATCCTCATATCAAGGGAAAAAAATTCCTTCCTGACCCCAAATATGGCGATCGGAATAAATCCCTGGATGTTTGGTGCTCAAATCTACTTGGATGTTATGTTATGTGATGGAAGCTCGGTAGGTTGGTCACAGTCCGGTAAATAAGAAAGTCCAGTGTAATTGTCTCATCCGATTAATGTAAATCTTCATTCCTGGATGTTACTGGAATGGGGCTGATTTTTATTAGCCTAATATTCCTGCTGGAAGAAGAGAAATATACACGTCTGAGAATCAGCCCCTCACATACAGTATATACAGTACTAGGGGGATATAGCGATAAGGTGTATAGTGGGTAAGTGTGTTACTGGGTAGTGATAACACTTTGGATGTCTGTATGTGCTGTACTTACATAGTAATATGGGAATGGTGGGTCGGCTCTGCCGGACTCCACATCGCTCCAGTCTATAGAATAGAAAAACGGATGCGATCTGATGGATGATGTAATGGCAGATCGGGCAGATGGAGTTTTGCAGAGGAGCTAGAAAATGAAAACAAAGCATTAGTCATTATATTATGTATTATTACTGATAAATTATTACACAATGTCTATGGACTGTCCATATCTTATCTTCTATATCTTCTTGTAATCCCCCATTATCATTGTCCATCTGATCTTACTCACCCGTTTTATGATATCCATGGTATGACAGCAGATCCCAGGTGGAAAAGAAGGGATGTCGTCATACAGAGACTGGTGGTATTCGTCCATTGTGCCTCTGGTATAGAATGGCCAGTCACCTACAGTCATCATATATAAGATGACGCCAAAGGAAAAGGAGTCTGCCAGATGGTTGTATCCTTCACCGTCCATTACCTATGGGAACATGAGATTGGAGAGAATCTGAATATACCGGGAAGGGGATTTACACACAGAGACTATGAGGACCGGTCTGTGATTAGATATGAGCAGAATACATTGGGATCAGATTATCCCTCAATCCTACTATCGACATCAATCACACAGAGATGTTCCTTACCTCGGGCGCTATGTAACCCTTAGTGCCAGCAGTATATTCCACTATGTCACCCTCAAATACATTCATGGCTGCTAAGCCAAAGTCTGAGATTTTGATGTGTCCGGTGTCTTGGAGGAGGATGTTCTCTGGCTTCAGGTCACTGCAGGGAGAAGGAGCAGACACTGATTGTGAGGATAATTCATGGAAAGAACTTTCTACAATAGATATGTAAGGAGACAACAGAGAGTCACAGGTGACAGATTTATGAAGGAGAAATGATTACCTATGTATGACGCCGCGTTCATGCAGGAACTGGAGTCCGCACACCATCTCTGCCGCAAAGAGTCTGTGGAGTAGAAAGGATGGATCAGTGGTTACATGCACAATCATACAGAGAACATGAGGAGATCACACACGTGTCCTTTTCACATCATTAGTTTCTCCAGTTGTCGTTGTCCATTGATCTAAGACTACAATGTGCCGGCAGCGGATTATTCACATTCAGTACCGGACATTTACCTTATTGTCTTTGTGTTAAACATCATTGAATCTTTCATGTGGCCAAACAGGTCTCCTCCGACCATATAGTCCATGGCTATTTCATACTCCGTAGGTGTTTCCCTAAACGCCCGCATAGTCATTAGGTAGGGGCACCCGGCAGCCATTCTCAGGACTTCTAGCTCTGTAGAGATTAAGTCCTCACAAGAACTTTTGTCCATGATTTTGATGGCCAGCAGTCCTTCACTGACTGGATCTGATGCCAAGACAACCTGGAGAAAAATCACAACAGATCAGACCAAACTCTCATCTAGTACTGTGTAGTAGTTCACTAGTTAATCCCAATTATCATTACATATGAGCATCCTGTAATGAATATGTACATCTCTCCTGTGTATCTGGTGCAGGAAACATTGGGGAACACGGACAATATAAATTGACACTTACTTTTCCATAGTTTCCTTTTCCAAGAACTTTCCAGAACTCGAGATTAGAAAAGTCTATAGGTTGGTCTGTGTGGACCAGTTCTCTTGGGTCAGAAATCTGTAAACTGGCATCATCAAGGCTTTGTGCCGGTATGTCCATTGTGTCGTAGGGCGTCTTATCGATTCCATCTGCTGAGATGATATAAAAAATTTGAACCCCTTAGTGAACACATTATTGGAAATGACTACGTCAGCCTGCTGAAAGCCCCTGTCTTTTCCTCTTCCTGTTAAGACCAGCCTGGCTTTCATATGAGATTTTTAATTTCGCTATATACAGTTCTATCACAGTATCTAGTAGAAGCGATCAGAAAATCGCAGGTTCAAGTCCCCAAAGGAGACTAAAGAAAAGAAGTAACAAAAAAAAGTAAAAAAAATAATAAAATGTAAAAAAAATACTTCCCCATTAATAATAATAATAATAATAATAATAGTAATAATTTGAATATCTAGTATAACCACATCCGGAACATTAATTAACCCAAACAGTAAACACTGAAATGAGAAAATAAATGTAAAGACCAGAATAGTGTTTTTGTGAGGGCGCAGTATACATCTAATAAATTGTAATAAAAGATATCACAATGTCTTGTCTACCCGAGAAAGTTATCTATAAAAGCTACAACTTGTCACGCAAAAAAAACCAAATCACGTCCTCGCACAGCTCCATCCAGCTATCAAAATCCAAAAGATATAATGTCTCAGAATATAGGGACACAAACCAATTTATTTTTTATAAAATTCCTAATTTTCTTCTACCAGTTCAGTGAATTATAACCCCTATGCCTGTTCAGCATTATCATAGTTGTAACTGACATGGAGAATCATTCTGTCAGGTCATTTTTACCACTCAATGAACACAGTAAAAAAAAACAATGGCGGAATCACTTTTTTTCCACAATTTTACCACATTTTGAATTTTTTCCCCATTTTCCAGAACATTGAATAGTAAAATAAATAATGTTCAAAACTACAGCTCGTCCACTAAAAAATCAAGTCCACATACAGCTACATTGGGAGACAAATTAAAAAATAAATAGTTATGGGTTTTCGAAGGAGGAGGGAAAAAACAACGAAAGGTTACCCGGTCAAGAAGGGGTTAACAAATATAGCTAAAAGAAAATATTATAATTTTAAATAGAATTATGTAAATGAGCAGGAAATGTCTAATATTTGGGCTCTCATTTATCAAAACTGTCCAATAGCAAAACTGTCCCTGTTGCCCATAGCAACAAATCACAGCATAGATTCCATCTCTTAACATTCTATGGAACAATGAAAGCTGCATTGTGATTGGTTGCTATGGGCAACAAGGACAGTTTTTCTGCACTTTTGATAATTGATGCCAGTACATAATATTAGGAGTATAATCCTCCTCACCCCCAGTCTTATTACACTGAGCAGATCCCATCTTACCTGGTCCATCTGTATCCAGTGATGTGTTTGGTGGAGAAACACTCAGCTGTTTGTTCTCTGGGATGGAGATGTTTTCAGCTTATGACCTCGACCTCCGTAATGCACCATTCCCATTTATAATGGGGATGGCATAGATGAGACGTCTTCTACATTGGACAACCCAGTCTCTGCTGTTCCTGATCCTCTTCTGGGCTGCCGCTCTTTGTAGTTTCGGTGCCTCCAGACTTTCAGATCTGGAGGATGTCACTTGTCTCGGTGTCTCTTGGAGAACCTCTTCCAGCTCTAACTCTGCGCTGATGTTTCTCCTCTTATTGAGGATGGCATCTTTGTTTCTCCTCCGTATTTCAGGGACCAGATCTCCGAGTTTTTTCAAGGAGATAAGAATGGCCTTCTGAAGCTCAGCGGAGGCTGCAGAGTGAGACTCCGTGAGGGTCTCCATTTTCCTTCTCTCTGTAAGGATCCCACGTCTTTTGGTCTTTCTCATTTTGTCTAGAATTTAACGTTTAGACGCCATTTTTGAGGCGTCAGTGTCAATGTCCGGTAGTATAAAGTCTTTTCGCCCTAAAGTGAACAATAGTACCTGCTCTTCATTTATTCCTCTCTTCTCTCTGAGAACCCGATCTCTTTGGGCTCTTCTGTAATTATCCATTTTAAAATCAAGTTTTGCTTCGTTTGTCACGAAAAACAAAAGGGGCTGCCTCACCCTTGGGAGTCTGTAAGGCAGTGGTTTCCCTTAGGACGGAACACTGGGATATAGAATGCGGTGATGTCATCACATCACTTGTGACATCAATTTTATTCTAATGTCACAATGATAGATAGATAGATAGATAGATAGATAGATAGATAGATAGATAGATAGATATCAAATTTGAAGGATGGGGAACCAAACTTTTGCAGATGTATACATACAGTATACAGATATACACGGGGTGCACAATTTGTATTTTTAATGATTCATTTTATTATTGAACAACTACAGTGCTGCTGGTTAATCATAAAGGTTAATAAAATCCAAAACCTGAATATTTACAAAAATAAAAGTGAGGTTTTGTCTTTCTTAGGCCACATTCACACATTCGGTATTTGGTCAGTATTTTGCATCAGTATTTGTAAGCCAAAACCAGGAGTGGAAGAATCAGAGTTAAAGTATAATAGAAACACGTGACTACTTCTGTATTTATCACCCACTCCTGGTTTTAACTTACAAATACTGATGTAAAATACTGACCAAATACTGAATGTGTGAATGTGGCCTCAGGGGAATATCTCTGTGTGCAGAACTGTTAATCAAAGAAATCAAAATGTTAAAAAATACATTTCTGACATTTAACAAAATATATCTGTGATCATGACGGTGTATGGCACAAATCGTTCTCCTGAAACCATCCCTCATATTAATTATTTTCTTTCTCCCCAAGCAGTGTCTCATACCACTTAACTTATAATAAATGATACACAGGAGACTTTCTTTTTTGGATATAATTTGCCATATCGGCCATTTATTGACAAACAACAATAAACAATGAAAGAATTGGCGGAGGTCCTTGGGGCTACAAGATCCGGCACATGTAGAACAAAGCATTTTTCCATACAATTATTTTACCCTCAGCCGTAACCCCAAGCTCGAGGGCACCACACCACAATCAGTGGTAAAGGAAACACCACCACTGGCTCCAAGAGTACACCCCAGTCCAGAGCCCCACTAAGTGCCAGATCAGCCAATTAGTAATTCCATCCTGAAGGGAACCATCGCTGTAAATTCCCACCCATAAAAAATTCCACCAACCCCAAAGACCCCCCCCTACTGCCCCAGCCACTGTGACTCACAGTAAAAATTTATAACCTTCATCATAAGCCCGAGCCATAAAACATAACAATATACAGCACAGACCAAGAGTTTGGACACACCTTCTCATTTAAAGATTTTTCTGTATTTTCATGACTATGAAAGTTGTACATTCACACTGAAGGCATCAAAACTATGAATTAACACATGTGGAATTATATACTTAGCAAAAAAGTGTGGAACAACTGAAAATATGTCTTATATTCTAGGTTCTTCAAAGTAGCCACCTTTTGCTTTGATGACTGCTTTGCACACTCTTGGCATTCTCTTGATGAGCTTCAAGAGGTACTCACTGGAAATAGTCTTCCAACAATCTTGAAGGAGATCCCAGAGATGCTTAGCACTTGTTGGCCCTTTTGCCTTCACTCTGCGGTCCAGCTCACCCCAAATCATCTCGATTGGGTACAGGCCTGGTGACTGCGGAGGCCAGGTCATCTGGCGTAGCACCCCATCACTCTCCTTCTTGGTCAAATAGCCCTTACACAGCCTGGAGGTGTGTTTGGGGTCATTGTCCTGTTGAAAAATAAATGATGGTCCAACTAAACGCAAACCGGATGGAATAGCATGCCGCTGCAAGACGCTGTGGTAGCCATGCTGGTTCAGTATGCCTTCAATTTTGAATAAATCCCCAACAGTGTCACCAACAAAGCACCCCCACACCATCACACCTCCTCCTCCATGCTTCACGGTGGGAACCAGGCATGTAGAGTCCATCCGTTCACCTTTCCACTGGTCTAATGTCCATTCCTTGTGTTCTTTAGCCCAAACAAGTCTCTTCTGCTTGTTGCCTGTCCTTAGCAGTGGTTTCCTAGCAGCTATTTTACCATGAAGGCCTGCTGTACAAAGTCTCCTCTTAACAGTTGTTGTAGAGATGTGTCTGCTGCTAGAACTCTGTATGGCATTGACCTGGTCTCTAATCTGAGCTGCTGTTAACCTGAGATTTCTGAGGCTGGTGACTCGGATAAACTTATCCTCAGAAGCAGAGGTGACTCTTGGTCTTCCTTTCCTGGGGCGGTCCTCATGTGAGCTAGTTTCTTTGTAGCGCTTGATGGTTATTGCAACTGCACTTGGGGACACTTTCAAAGTTTTCCCAATTTTTCGCACTGACTGACCTTCATTTCTTAAAGTAATGATGGCCACTCATTTTTCTTTACTTAGCTGCTTTTTTCTTGCCATAATACAAATTCTTACAGTCTATTCAGTAGGACTATCAGCTGTGTCTCCACCTGACTTCTGCACAACACAACTGATGGTCCCAACCCCATTTACAAGGCAAGAAATCCGACTTATTAAACCTGACAGGGCACACCTGTGAAGTGAAAACCATTTCCGGTGACTACCTCTTGAAGCTCATCAAGAGAATGCCAAGAGTATGCAAAGCAGTCATCAAAGCAAAAGGTGGCTACTTTGAAGAACCTAGAATATAAGACATATTTTCAGTTGTTTCACACTTTTTTGTTAAGTATATAATTCCACATGTGTTATTTCATAGTTTTGATGTCTTCAGTGTGAATGTACAATTTTCATCGTCATGAAAATACAGTAAAATCTTTAAATGAGAAGGTGTGTCCAAACTTTTGGTCTGTACTGTATATATTTCCATTAGACATCTCTAAATTCCCTGAAAAAAGAGGGTGTGCAGGTGAGACTTTTCCCATTGCTCTCCCCACAGGAATGGCCCCTTTTCCCACACTTTTCCTTTTATACTCCCTTTTACTATCCCCTCCCACTCCCTATTGATCCAATCCCATAGACCCCATTCAAACTTTATTTTCCTCTCCTGGCCCAATCACCGTCATGTGGGCCTCTGCTGATAAGTATGGCTCTGGCCCCTTTAATATAGCCGCCCTTCTGTTCACTTCCAGTCATAAGCCGCCCATCCATGAAGTCTGTTGCAATCATCCTTTTCGGTAACACCAACCACAGCCTCCCAGACCCCGGCATTGGATGCATTGATACATAATGATTTAAAGATTCACAATTGGATTCAGGTCTGGGCATGAGTGGACACAGACAATTCCACCTGTTTTGGAAGTGGTAGTGGCCACTCTTACCTTTTGGACCCCTGTGTAGCTACACAAGTTGTACCAGATTTGCACCTGGGTCTGGGGAAAGTGAGCTCATCATTGTTTTCATCATCCAGGAACTGCCTTCCCAGTATGGCACATGAGGAAGGGTATTGTCCTGCACTAGGAGGAACCAAGGGTCCACTGCACCACGGTAAGTTCTGACATTGGCTCTAAGGATTTCATCCGTGTACCTAACAGCAGTCAGGTTGCCGTTGGCTATCACATGGTGCCCATCATGCTGGGTGGCGGTGCAGACTGAATAACATTCACCACGGCGTCTCCAGACTTTCACATCTATCACTTGCTCAATGTGAACCTGCTGTCACCTGTACAGAGAACGTAGGACCTGATAATTCTGGTGTTCTCAGGTGTATGCCAATTGAGATGCAAGGTGCTGAGCTGTGAGTAAGGTCCTATTACAGAACGTCGGGCCCTCATACCGCCCTCATGGAGTCTGTTTCTGACAATTTTGGGTGTAACGTGCTTCTGGTTATGTTGTAGGGCCTTTGCAGTCCTCCTGTTCATCCTTACACAAAGGAGCAGATATTGGTCCTGATGTTCGGTTGATGCTCTTCTACAGTTCTGCTCCATAAATTTAGAAGCTGCTTAAGGAGTGCATGTGTGTGGGGTGCATGTGTGGCGCCCCTGAGGGTTCGGTCGCCACAGAGGTACATGCTGCCGGCCAATCAGAGGCCAGCGGCGGCTGGCTAATCAGAAGCCAGCGGCGGCCGGCCAATGAGAGGCCAGAGGCTGCCGGCCAATCAGAGGCGAGCTTGACTTCGGCCGGCCAATCAGCGGCTGCCGGCCAATCAGAGGCCAACATGACGTCGGCCGGCCAATTAGAGGCCAGCGGCTGCCGGCCAATCAGAGACCAGCGGCTTCCGGCCAATCAGAGGCCAGCATGACGTCGGACGGCCAATCAGAGGCCAGCGGCTTCCGGCCAATCAGAACCCAGAATGACGTTGGCCAGCCAATCAGAGGCCTGGGGCTGCCGGCCAATCAAAGGCCAGCATGACGTCAGCCGGCCAATCAGAAGCCAGAGGCTGCCTGGCAATCAGAGGCCAGCAAGACGTTGGCCGGCCAATCAGAGGCCAGTGGCTTCCGGCCAATTAGAGGCGAGCATGACGTCGGCCGGCCAATTAGAGGCCAGCGGCTGACGGCCAATCAGAAGCCAGCGGCTTCCGGCCAATCAGAAGCCAGCATGACGTCGGCTGGCCAACAGAGACCTGCGGCTTCTGGCCAATCAGAGACCAGCATGACGTTGGCCGGCCAATCAGAGGCTAGCGGCTTTCGGTCAATCAGAGGCCAGCATGACGTCGGCCGACCCTCAGAGGCCAGCAGCCGCTGGCCTCTGATTGGCCGGCAGCGTGTATTGCAGCGCACGGGTCTGGCAAGTTCGTGCGCTGCAATACACTTCAGCTAGATGTGTTTCCATCCGAGAGAGATCGCACATCTAGTTGCAGTAGCGAAGCTGGTGTCGGCACTCAGCGGGCTCAGAGTTCTCCCGCGCCGGGCCCGATCCAGTAGCGCTAATGCTGTGGCCATGGCGCGCGTGCCCACCAGGAGGGCTCTGCCTGCCCCCTCTGCATGCGTGCCATAGGTTCGCCAGCACTGGTTTAAAGCATTTCTTCTTGTACAGCTGACGACCCAAAATTGGGGATTTTCTGAAAAAAAAAAATGGCCAGTCTGCATTATATATGGTGGAAGTGAGAATGTATCATCTGGATAAGGGGGTGGTCTTCACAGAGGGGTCTATGGAGAGATGTCACTTTATAAGGAGCACATAGCATGGAATACCGGGGGGAAGCCTTTTGGCTCCTTATGTTGTACCAATCCGGAATGCTCCACTATGGTCCATCCTTCTATAGTTCTTCTCTTACACTTTCTGCTGGTCGGTATATGGACGTATTCGCTCTATGCTGACAGGCGCTCCCTTAGTATAGCTCATGTAATGCACGGCACCACAATGTTGTAGGTTCTGACTACTGTGTAAAAAAACACCCACCCAGAGACCGGCCATAATCTTATAGTCTGGGTGTGAATACGCTGTAGGTATAGCTACACTTTTGTTGTGGAAATTTTGGTAATTTTATTTACCTTTTTGCATTTACCCGAATGAGGCTTGTGAGAAATCCTTAAATATGCTGCAGATTTCTCCTGTATGATGCTGACCAATCATAAGCAAGCAGCAACACTCAAAGAAAAGAAGAACACGCCCCCACCATAGCTCAAAGCGGGTTTCTTAGGGTATAAAGCTACGTTCTCACAATGAGTTTTTAGTGAGTTTTTACGCTGCATATTTTAGAAATAATGTAAGTAACCTATCTTAATGGGTGCAGAAATTCTGCAACATCAAAAACTCACCAAAAGCTCATCGTGGGAACCTAGCCTAAGATGTATAATGATGGCGAGTCCTGATCTCCTGGTCTAACCTTCTGCATGATTAGAAAGCAGAGATAACAGCTCTTAGACAAGGAAGGAGCCGCACAGCTGAGTTTCTCTGTGTCACATTACAAACCCTTTTATTGACTCTCCTGATTATGGAGTGTGTCAGTATCACACTTATGTCTTCTGTGCTCAAGCAACTTGTATTCTCTCTGCAGTGATATTAGGCTGTTATTACACCTCACACAGGAGCAGTGTGTTCTGGGTTACTTCTATGGTGAAATGTAATGACAGTCTCCTCTAATCTCACTGCAGAATGAGTACAAGTTGAGCACAACGGATCTAAGTGTGATACTGACACTGTGCTCTCATTTCTGGACAGGTAGTATGGGAGAGGCGCAGTACAGCAGAGGTGAGAGTGCCATAAGAGGAGGAGAGCTGTTAGAAAGGTTTGTAATGTTGCACAACTAAACTCTCTTGTGCTGCCCCTTCACCCACAGAGACCTTAACTGAAAGGTATTAGTCAGTTGTGTGCTCTACTCATGCAGGAGGTTAGCCCAGGAGATCAGGTCTGTATCCTTACATCTCAGACACTGAGAAATCTGCTCTAAGCTATGGTGGGGATGTGATCATCTTTCTTTTCAGTGTTGTCGTCTGCTTATAATTGGTCAGCATCATGCAGGGAGAAGAATTTCGCACCCCCAGTGAAAACTCTGATAACATCTACTTGGACTTATTTTTTTTTAACTCATTAGGTGCCAAATACTTTCATTGCTAATATCTCCGCAAATGAAAGATAAAATAGAAAAAAAAACATGAAAAATTTGGTGACAGGTCCTCTTTAGGATAAGACAACCCCTTTAAATGTAAGAATTGAATTTTAGTCGAAAAAATGTATGCAACAAAAATGCCACATGTGATTTGATCCAAAAACATGCTGCATTTCAGGATGAGAGAAGCAAGTATTTGCAAAAAAAAGTTAAAAGGGGTGTTGACTGTTATGATATTGATCACTTATACTTAGGATGGACCACCAAGATCAGGTTGGTAGAGTTCCAACACTCTGCCACCCCATTGATTCCATGCTGGAGCTGGTAACAGCTGATTGGTGGTGTTAGGATTTGGACACCTATCAATCTGATACTACTGACTTATATTGATGCCTTCTCCTAATTGATAAGTGGTAGCATACCCCTTTAAAACAATACGTAGTTTTTATTTAGTTGTAAGATGAAAGTGACTCTACACATTAAGGCGTGTCATGGTCTGAGCACAAAATGATTCTAAGATTAGTTGCTGGCCTCTTGACCCGAACTTAAGAGCTTAAGGCCATGTTCATACATTCAGTAATTTGGTCAGTATTTTACCTCAGTATTAGGAAGCCAAAACCAGGAGTGGAACAATTAGAGGAAAAGTATAATAGAAACACGTCACTGATGAAACTTACTGAACGTGTGAAGGTGCCTAATAGAGACGCTGTGGAGAAGGACAGGAGCGCACACAAAATAGGGCAATAGCGTCTGATAAGGGGTCGGGATAATTGATGGCAGCGCTCACCTAGAGGTGTTGTGTGCAGTCACCACAGCTATAATGGTGTAGAAAGCCGCTGCTGCCCTGTGGCTGGAGGAAAGGTTCTTCAAGAGGTGGAATGGCAAAAATGGAAGCTGGCACATTTAGGTGGGCCGTGCTGCGGGAGTGAAGAGCTTGTTTTTTTTATACCTTGAGAAAGGCCCTGGTCCATTGCAGAAACGCATTGATATTAATAAAAAACGTTTGGGAATCCCAAGGCTCTTCATTCCCACAGTGCAGCCCACCTAAACGTGCCAGCTTCCATTTCTGCCAATGTGGCCTAATAGACGTATATGAGGCTGTCAAAGATCGGGGCAGGAGACTCGCAAACAGCTTGTGCATCACGATCTATGACACACAGATGTGTGAATACGCCATTACTCTCATATAAGATTACCTGCATCAAGTTTCAAAGGAGCAATTGTAACCCTCTTTCAATTATTTAAAGGCATTTTCCCACAAACAAAATTCATTTTAATCAATAGATCTTGGAATAATAATAAGTTCCACAACTGGATGTGTTTAAATAAAATGTTCCTGTGCTGAGATAATCTTAGAAATATGCCCCTGCTGTGTACTGTGTAATGTCTGACCATACAGGAACATGGTCTGAACATACCTCATCTCCTGGACGGGGAGGATGCAAGAGAGTATACAGACATTACAGCCGGGGATCACAGCCGATTCTTTATGTGAGGTAAAACAAGTTTTTAAACAGGCAGGGAAATGTTTTACCTCACAGAATCAGCTGCCATCCTGTGCTGTCCTGTCTGTATACTCTTTCGCTTCCTCCCATGGCCAGCTGTGTTATGTGCAGACCATGTTCGCTCCACTGGGAGTCTGTTTATGTCACCCGTTTACCCAGATCATCAATCTTCAGAACGTCTTCAAATGTAGCATAAGTTTGTAAAAAATGATTCTGTACTTGTATCATAGCTCAAAGCTGCATTCACACTGAATTACTACTGAATGTAAAGGTGTGGGATGACACATGATTAGCTACAGCTTAGTTCTGCTGTACTGCTTTTTGTAGGGTCCTGTCCTGTGCTCCGGCCCTCCGTCTGTAGCTCCATTATGCATTCATTTGCTTTTCATGGCAAAAAAGGTGCAGCATGCAGCGCTATTCCTACCATCCAAACAATGCAGACCTCGAAGACCACTCAGCGGCTTGCGGCAATGGGATCCAGGGGTGCCATATGGCAATGGATCCGCAGGGATCCAGCATTGAATTTTATTTCCCCGAATAACTGACTTAATGATGCCCCTTCTAACACATCAGATGACTGTATGATGCCAAGAATACAAATAAAATAAAGAGCATAATTGCTGTCCAGACACTGAACAAGCAGGCTATGCCGTAAAATTAAGAATGATCAATGGAGATATGGAAGAGAATAAGGTATAACTCAGGGCCAGTGCAAGACAAGCAATTCTATCTAGTAACAAAGTTGCTCAATTTATTATGTAAATTATAAATGGATGTAATATAAAATTGTTTTGCGGATGAATCGCTGCTCTGAGTGTTAGATTTTCAAAGTGGTAAAAAGGTTTATCTGCCAGTAATGATATTTACCTGGGGACATCCACCTATTGGAGACAGGCCATTAAAACTGGCCAAACTTTCTCCTTACTTTCTTGGCCACTGAGGGGCTTTTTGGACTGCAAATGGTTGATAAGTGTTGGTAAGAGTTTTCGAAGTATCTACTATATAATTGTCTTATCCCGTCTGTCTGTCTGTCTGTCTTTCTGTCTGTCTGTCTGTCTGTCTGTCCAGGAAATCCCGCGTCGCTCATTGGTCCGGCAGCGGCCAATCAGCGCCGCGGGATTTCAGAAAAAACATGGCGGCCGTTAGCGGCTCTTCTGCGGGACGGAGCTCAGCGGCGTTGCAGCCGGGAGATGAGCGCCGCGAGGCGCTCATCTCCAGGCCGGTATCAGCAGGAGGACCCCGACCGCCGGACCCATCTGCAGGACAGAGATGCAGCCGGGAGATGAGCGGCGCGAGGCGCTCATGTCCCGGCCGGCAGCAGCGGAAGGACCGCCGGCGTCGTTGACATCCATGCGGAAGGGAGGACCGGGGAGCGGCGCTGCGGGTCGGGATACTTCTGCTGCGAGCGCCCGCTCATGTCCCGGGTTCTCGCAGCAGAAGTAGTCGCACAGGCAGCGCCGCTGCCCGGTCCTCACCAAGACGATTCAATGATTGGTCGCGGTCTTCGGACCCGAGCAATCACTGATCTTAGCGCAAAAGTTAAATACCGCTGTGCTGATTGGTCGCGGACGCTGCCCGCGACCAATCACCGATTTGGGCGCCAAATTTAAATATCGGCCGCGACCAATCAGCACAGTAGTAGTTAACTTTAGCCGCAAGATCAGTGATTGGTCGCGGGCCAAGACCGCAACCAATCACCGATTTGTGCGGCACATTTAAATAGCGGCCGCGACCAATTGGATGTCAGCGCCGCTCCCCGGTCCTCCCTTCACACCCTTGCCGCATGGATGTCAGCGGCGCTGCCTGTGCGGATACTTCCGCTGCGAGAACCCGGGACATGAGCGGGCGCTCGCAGCAGAAGTATCCCGACGCGCAGCGCCGCTCCCCGGTCCTCCCTTCACACCCTAGCCGCTGATGTCCCCACAGTATCCGCATGGTGTTACAAAGATCCAGACATTTGTGTTAAAAATCGCTGATTGTTCGCGGGCGGTGCCCGCGACCAATCACCGATTTGGGCGCCAAATTTAAATATCGGCCGCGACCAATCACCGATCTTGGCTCCACATTTAAACACCACTGTACTGATTGGTCGCAGCCACTATTTAAATGTGGCGCCCAAATCGGTGATTGGTCGCGGGCAGCGGCCGCGACCAATCAGCAGAGCGGTGTTTAACTTTAGCGCCAAGATCACTGATTGGTCGCGTGAGGAGAGCGCGACCAATCAGCGAATCGTATTGGTGAGGAGCGGGGAGCGGAATCGTATTAGTGAGCACCGGGGAGCGCCGCTGCCCGTGCGGATACTTCCACTGCGAGAAGCCTGGAGATGAGCGACTGCTCGCAGCAGAAGTATCCCGACGCGCAGCGCCGCTCCCCGGTCCTCCCTTCACACCCTAGCCGCTGATGTCCCCACAGTATCCGCATGGTGTTACAAAGATCCGGACATTTGTGTTAAAAATCGCTGATTGGTCGCTGGCGGTGCCCGCGACCAATCACCGATTTGGGCACCAAATTTAAATATCGGCCGCGACCAATCACCGATCTTGGCTCCACATTTAAACACCACTGTGCTGATTGGTCGCCGATGCTGGGCGCGACCAATCACCGATTTTGGCGCACATTTAAATAGCGTCTGCGACCAATCAGTACAGCGGTGTTTAAATGTGGAGCCAATATCGGTGATTGGTCGCGGCCGATATTTAAATTTGGCGCCCAAAACATAAAAAACCTAATGACAGAAGAAAGGATCTGCAGGATCGGTGATGGTAGTTACTGGGAACCCCACCAATCACTAGAGTGGGGATCCCTATCCTCTCTTATGGATGAAATAGTATGGAGCCGTTGCCAGGCATGCGCACTGCCACACTCCATTCAGTGTCTATGGGACTGATGGGGACAGCCGAGAACATCAGCAGCCGCGTATATATATATATATATATATATATATATATATATATATATATATATACACAGTACAGACCAAAAGTTTGGACACATCTTCTCATTTAAAGATTTTTCTGTATTTTAATGACTATGAAAATTGTACATTCACACTGAAGGCATCAAAACTATGAATTAACACATGTGGAATTATATACTTAACAAAAATGGTGAAACAACTGAAATTATGTCTTATATTATAGGTTTTTCAAAGTAACCACTTTTTGCTTTGATGACTGCTTTGCACACTCTTGGCATTCTCTTGATGAGCTTCAAGAGGTAGTCACCGGAAATGGTTTTCACTTCACAGGTGTGCCCTGTCAGGTTTAATAAGCGGGATTTCTTGCCTTATAAATGTGGGACCATCAGTTGTGTTGTGCAGAAGTCTGGTGGATACATAGCTGATAGTCCTACTGAATAGACTGTTAGAATTTGTATTATGGCAAGAAAAAAGCAGCTAAGTAAAGAAAAACAAGTGGCCATCATTACTTTAAGAAATGAAGGTCAGTCAGTGCGAAAAATTGGGAAAACTTTGAAAGTGTCCCCAAGTGCAGTTGCAAAAACCATCAAGTGCTACAAAGAAACTGGCTCACATGAGGACCGCCCCAGGAAAGGAAGACCAAGAGTCACCTCTGCTTCTGAGGATAAGTTTATCCGAGTCACCAGCCTCAGAAATCGCAGGTTAACATCAACTCAGATTAGAGACCAGGTCAATGCCACACAGAGTTCTAGCAGCAGACACATCTCTACAACAACTGTTAAGAGGAGACTTTGTGCAGCAGGCCTTCATGGTAAAATAGCTGCTAGGAAACCATTGCTAAGGACAGGCAACAAGCAGAAGAGACTTGTTTGGGCTAAAGAACACAAGGAATGGACATTAGATCAGTGGAAATCTGTGCTTTGGTCTGATGAGTCGAAATTTGAGATCTTTTGTTCCAACCACCGTGTCATTAACTTGTTAATAACCTGCAGTCTATAATGAGCCGTGTTAATAATATGATCCCACCAATAGTGACTCTGTATGGCCAATTTGACAATAAACAGTGTTGGTATTGTACTTTTTATTTTTCATCACTAGATGGCAGTGCAGCAGTGTAAATGTGTGAGAGAATGGGATGATGGCGCCATTACTGATCATTATGTAAAATCAGGAGCTGACCTTCTTTATTAGTAAATTACGATGTAATTCAGGTTAATGATTCTTATGATTTTGCTAATAAAAACACTATTGCATTGTACACGTGTCGTTGTGTGATTGATCTAGATCCCAGCAGCCTCAATTGTCCGCTATTATTGAGAAGTCTTGGCTGCTAGATATGGCAGTGTCATCAATCTCAAGAAGCCTTTTATTCTCACATACATGATAGAATCCAATAGTAAACATCAGCATATCCCTTCCAGGAGCGGAACGACATCGGTCACAGAGGGTGCGACCGGACCCGTGCAGGAGGGGGGTCGGCCGCCACCAGCACCTATTTCAGTTAGAGGTGCATGCAAGGACACACATTCAGCTGAAATGTATTGAGACGCAGAGACCATCTGTGTCCCTGCACCGCAATACACCCTGCCAGCCAATCAGAGGCCGGCTGTTGACGTTGGTGTGCCAGTCGCAGGCGGCACATGACCGTGACGTCATGCACCATGCCAGCAAGACGAAGTTAGATGCCAGTTCCTTCAATTGCTATAGACGAATATGCTGCGAGTTGTGGGAGTGGAGGAAGGGAAGAAGAATAATTTATTTATTTTTAAATGTATTGGAGAAGAACAGGAAACATTATTAATGGAAGGGGCACAGGATGGGGGACATTATACCAGGAAGGGTACAATAAGAAAGCACAGCAACACACTGCAAGGGACAATACATATGCAGACACTGAGAACATAAGAGCTAAACTGCATTATTGCTAAATAAAATGTACTTACAAAAAATGAAGGCTCTTAGCGCACAAATTGGCCAATTCATGTATGCCCATCAACCACGACAAGGTAGCCTCCGCATGATGGTTAACTAACCTCTTAAACATGCCTCTCTTGGGCTATAAGCCTACAATATAAATGGGCAAACATGCCTCTCTTGGGATAGAAACCTACAAATTTAAGTGGGCAGGTAGAATCCAACACTAATTAAAAGCACCCTTGGGCTGATGGGTGCTTATACCAGGAAGGGTCCCAGGATGGAGTGCATTATACCAGGAAGGGTCCCAGGATGGAGTGCCTTATACCAAGAAGGGTCCCAGGATGGGGAACATTATACCAGGAAAGGGCCCAGGATGGGGGACATTATACCAGGAATGTTCTCAGAATGGGGTACATTATACCAGGAAGATGCCCAGGATGGAGTGCATTATACCAGGAGGTGCTCAGGAAGGGTAACATTATACCAGGAAGGTGCCAAGGATGTAGTGCATTACACCAGGAAGGTGCTCATGATGTAGTGCATTATACCAGGAAGGTGCTCAGGATGGGGAACATAATACCAGGAAAGGGCGCAGAATAGAGCACATTATACAAGGAAGAGGCCCAAGATGTACAGTTGAAACCAGAAGTTTACATACACTATATAAAAAGACACATATGCATGTTTTTCTCAATATCTGACATGAAATCAGAATAAACCTTTCCCGTTTTTTTAAATGCCTTAATACATTCTCTGTCTCCTTATTCTGGCATTTGGCAAATATTAAAAATTATGGTAATCCTAATTGACCTAAAACGGGAAAGGGCATCAGCGTTCCCATGTAACTTCCCAGGCCTATGCTCTACGTGAAAGTTGAAGTCCTGAAGAGCTAGGAACCATCTAGTTACCCTGGCATTGTTACCCCTCTTTTCCCTCAACCATCTCAACGGGGCATGGTCTGACAACGGGCACAGGACAGTGTATGGAACTATGCTTTAAACCTGCAGGAGGCGCTGAGGGCCATCAAACAGGTAGACCCTGACAGTGTGCGTGATGAAAACAGACTGTTAACTGAGCAGTTTATTGAGGGTTTACTGTCCAGCGCCCACCGAACCCAGCTGCGCATAGTGGCTCTGCAAAACCCTGACTTAGACTTTGCTAAGTTTAAGGACAGGGCCATCTGGGTGCTACGAGAACCAGCACCAGGTGGCGCTACAGCTCACCGCCGCCCAGATATCACCTACCACCAGGAGGTGGCACCCTTTTCCCCGAAGCCTGTAGGAGCTGATGCGCAAACTCTGGACAGTGCACCATCAGGTCCAAGAGCTAACTAAAAGTGTAGCAGAACTAACCAAAACTGTACAGTCCTTGCAGGTGTATCCCAAAGGAAAGAGCCAGCTGGCTTCCAGTCCGGAGGACATCCCGTGGCGCCAACAGAAGAGGATTCCACCATCCAGAGGAAGGAACAGCGACCGCTACGACCAGGACGGCCAACCCATCTGCCGCCGCTGCAACCAGCCAGGACATTATGCAAGGTACTGTCATTTAAACGAGCAAAACCTGGGGCAGAGGGCCAACCCCTAGGCATAAGACCACCAGGCCCATCAAGCTGGCGAGACAAATGTAGCACCCTGAGGATTCGGCTGCTACAGGGGTATTGCACCTCAAGCCAGAGGTGTGATATTCCACTCCCGGGTAAGGATGGAGTGTGGAACTGAGCTCAGTTAGCTGCATGCACTACATACATCCCATTTCCGGAGGACAGACCGATGGTACTCCCACTAGAGAAATGTGCAGGTACGACAGTGTCTGTTCCTGGCTGGAGTGGGAGGGGGGTGGAACATCCCAGTAGTGTAGGGGCAGATAGGGGGAGCAGCCTGGGTAAAGCTAGGAGCTCATTGGGTGCTGGTCACCTGAGCTCACACATAGAGGGAGTATATAAGGTGGGAACCATCTTAGATCAGGGTCAGTCAGTGAGACGTCAGTCTTTTGCAGAGTGAGGTCAGTCTGTCAGAGTTGAGCAGAGGAGAAGAGCAGCTCCAAGGCCAAGAGAGAGAGAGAGGAGAAAGAAAGACCCAGAGGGGGAGAAAGAAGGAACTCCAAGAGCCCAAATTAGACCAGAGGGTGAAGAGTTGGCAACAGGGTACCGGATCCCAAGCTGGCAGAGGCTACAGCACACCTTAGCCAGAGACCGGAGGTCGTGGGCAGGATCTGCCACGACCACCCACCAAATCCACCCGGAAGGCAGACCAGGAATAGGGTCAGGGAACCCAGAGACAAGGGTTTACCACAAAGAGGCCCGAGGGAGCCGGACATAGGTGGATCCCTGGTGGGGAAGGCCAGAGAAGAGGACAGGACAGAAAGGGAGCTCAGAACCACGCTCCGGAACTACTTGGGGGTTGGCCGAGTCCAGGACCTGGTGGACGCAGCACGGCTCGGGTGGTCACTCAAGGCCGGAGTGACCGGTACAAAAACAGCAGTAAGTAAAAACCCTGAACTGCACAACCCGACTCTGACTCTCATTACCATCTTCACTGCACTTCCACAACCACCATCCTCTGCACCTGACCCCCTGAGGCCATACCCCTCCCATTGGGGGTTATACTACCGAAGCTGCACAAACACCATCAGCCTCAGCGGACCCTGCTGCAGCGGCGGCCGTAGTGACCGCAATTCAACGGGTGGCGTAGTCGACATAAGGAACATCCAGTAACATCATAGGACTGCCACACACTGAGCTTGACACCCTGGGCACGGACCGGGTCACCGCCACTCGGAGACTACAACCCCCATCTGATCCGGCTCCGGGTATCCCCCAAACAGCACTGGCCCAGGGGGCGCGTCAACTTTGGCGTAGTCGGCAGGATAACGTGCCCGCAACAACCGGGTACTGCGTGCCTGAAGAAAAGTACACCGTTACCTCAAAAAGAAGTCTCCTGCCGGTTCCGGAGGGTCCCCGCCAACGGACCCCATCACAGGTCGTTTCCCGCCGGTTATCCGCCATTTGCAGCTTTTTCCCGCCATCCATGGAGTTTCCCGCCACTGGGAGACGATTCCCGCCATTTCCAAGGATTTCCCGCCTTGGGGGAGCGGACGCCATTATGGGCGTGCCGGAGGGTGGCAAAAGGCCACCTCCCATCGTGGGCCAGGTCGAAGAATGGCGCCAAAAGCGGAAACCGCGCCCACCAACAGAGACTGTGATGCTGGAAGTGTCCATCAGCGTAAGAGAACTGCCCCTGGAACTGACAATCACTAAGTTGCCCCGGGACCACCCTCAATGTGGGCGGAGACAGAACAAGAGAACAAAGATGGGTGTCGCCTGGAGCAGTCTGGAGAGAGCGCACCCGGAGACAAGACGTCTGGAAGAGAGTCCAGAGAAAGCCTACCCGGAGATGGAGGGAGAGTCAGGCAGCACCGACCCAGTGGTCAGGAGCCTGTTGCAGGTCGCCACTCCAGAAGGCCTGCTGGAGATCCTAGCACAGCTCCCCCGAGACCGGGAGTGTGCACAGACCGCGCTGGAGGGCCTCGCACGGAGGATGGCCCGGGTGCAGCGAGAGACGTTGGCGGAGTGGAGACGAGAGATGGCCCAGCAGACCGAGACTCGTCAGCGGAGCACGCCGCCCGAGACGAGGAGACAGACCGCCTCTGAGGATGGCGCAGGAGGACTGAAGGCCGGAGACGGCGCCGAGAAGGGAGCCGAACGAATGGAGGCAGGTAAAGGGGACGTCACTACCCCGAGCCGGGAAACCGCGTGCCTGCCCCAGCTCCCCGTCGCAGAGCCCGAAGTACCCCCTGCCGTGCCCGTCGCTGCAACGTCACCGCCGCAGACTAGGCCTCAAACGGAAGCCGCGACCCCTGTGACGTCACACGCCTCGACCCCGAGCGTGGCCAAGCAGGAAGTACCATCGGCCTGGTCGCAAGGCCTAGTACCCCCGGGCGACGCAATACCAACAGCGCCCCCTACCTCCGCGGAGCCCCCGGCCTGGTCGCAGGGCCAAGTAACACAGGGCGCCGCCGTTCTTACGGTGCCCTTTACTTTCAAGGTGCCCCAAGCCTGGTCGCAAGGCCTGGGCAACCCGGGCGCCGCTACCACCACTGCGCCCATAAAAACAAGAATGCCGCACCTGGGTGAAGACCTGTTCGCCCAACATACGTGCCCGGATGGGCAGCCCTTCGTATGGCCCCAGGAATACATCCAGCTGGAGCTGCAAAAAGCAAGGGCCATGTGCGAACCCCTGATCCCGGCTCCAAAGCCCATAAAGAGGATCTCGCCCCCGCTAGAAGAGACCCAGTTTGAGTGGGATCCCACCGGAGAAGACCTCATGGGGTTCACTCAAGAGACTCGGGCAGCCGCAGCGGAGCGTGCAGAGTGCTGCCGCCAGCAGCTCGAGGTCTTTGAGAGGGAGCGGAGAGAGAGGCGGGTCCGGGAACAGCAAGCCCAAATAAGGAGCGCGGAGCAGAAGAGCCGGACCAGGAGAAACCCCCGTGCAGCGCATGGTCCCCGTACCATCGGGACTGTGATAAAGTTCAATCTGCAGCATGGGTGGGGTTTCATCAGGGATCACCGCACCCCAGGCGACGTCTTCGTGACCAGGAGAGATGTTGAGTCCCACCTACCGGAGGGACACAGAGGTCGTGACCTGTATTTAGGGGACGAGGTCACCTTCACCCGGCACAAGTGTGCCAAAGGACCCTACGCCCTCCATGTGCATCGCCTGACGGAGGAGGAGCTGCGGTGTGAGGAGGAGCAAGAGGACCCGGACGGGTCTGAAACTGAAACTGTCCACAAAGAAAGAGCAGGAGGACGCCGTCGCTGAAGTACGGTAGAGAGAGACTGTATAAAGTTGCCCGTCGGGGTATCAAGAACTGTTACTTAGTTAAAATATAGTCCCCGTTGGGACCAGCCAAGAGTGAACTGTTAACCCCGTGTGTCCCTGTTCCCATTACCTGGCCGAGGACTGAGAGCGGCCATGCCTTCCCTTTGTATATAGTTGCGCTTCCTAAAGCGCCCCCTACTGGTTTTATAGGAAAACCGTGTTTCTTCAAGAGACTGTCGCACTTTACCCGGTCACAAGTTGCACAGTGACCGGAGGAACCAGAAACAAGAATGTTTATATGAAAAGTTTATTGCTGCTGATAATGTTTAAATGTTTTATATGTTTATATGTTGATGTTTTATGAAAAAATAATTGTATGTTTTGGATGTTTTTATATCTTACAGCCCGAGGACGTGCTGTGATTTACCAGGGGGGAATGTAGCACCCTGAGGATTCGGCTGCTACAGGGGTATTGCACCTCAAGCCAGAGGTGTGATATTCCACTCCCGGGTAAGGATGGAGTGTGGAACTGAGCTCAGTTAGCTGCATGCACTACATACATCCCATTTCCGGAGGACAGACCGATGGTACTCCCACTAGAGAAATGTGCAGGTACGACAGTGTCTGTTCCTGGCTGGAGTGGGAGGGGGGTGGAACATCCCAGTAGTGTAGGGGCAGATAGGAGGAGCAGCCTGGGTAAAGCTAGGAGCTCATTGGGTGCTGGTCACCTGAGCTCACGCATAGAGGGAGTATATAAGGTGGGAACCATCTTAGATCAGGGTCAGTCAGTGAGACGTCAGTCTTTTGCAGAGTGAGGTCAGTCTGTCAGAGTTGAGCAGAGGAGAAGAGCAGCTCCAAGGCCAAGAGAGAGAGAGAGGAGAAAGAAAGACCCAGAGGGGGAGAAAGAAGGAACTCCAAGAGCCCAAATTAGACCAGAGGGTGAAGAGTTGGCAACAGGGTACCGGATCCCAAGCTGGCAGAGGCTACAGCACACCTTAGCCAGAGACCGGAGGTCGTGGGCAGGATCTGCCACGACCACCCACCAAATCCACCCGGAAGGCAGACCAGGAATAGGGTCAGGGAACCCAGAGACAAGGGTTTACCACAAAGAGGCCCGAGGGAGCCGGACATAGGTGGATCCCTGGTGGGGAAGGCCAGAGAAGAGGACAGGACAGAAAGGGAGCTCAGAACCACGCTCCGGAACTACTTGGGGGTTGGCCGAGTCCAGGACCTGGTGGACGCAGCACGGCTCGGGTGGTCACTCAAGGCCGGAGTGACCGGTACAAAAACAGCAGTAAGTAAAAACCCTGAACTGCACAACCCGACTCTGACTCTCATTACCATCTTCACTGCACTTCCACAACCACCATCCTCTGCACCTGACCCCCTGAGGCCATACCCCTCCCGTTGGGGGTTATACTACCGAAGCTGCACAAACACCATCAGCCTCAGCGGACCCTGCTGCAGCGGTGGCCGTAGTGACCGCAATTCAACGGGTGGCGTAGTCGACATAAAGAACATCCAGTAACATCATAGGACTGCCACACACTGAGCTTGACACCCTGGGCACGGACCGGGTCACCGCCACTCGGAGACTACAACCCCCATCTGATCCGGCTCCGGGTATCCCCCAAACAGCACTGGCCCAGGGGGCGCGTCACAAATATGTGGGAGGACGACCGGTCCTACCTGTCGTGCTGGACGGCTTTCCAATGAGCGCGTTGCTGGACACTGGATCCCAAGTGACCACCATCCCCTACATTCTTTACTGTACTGACTCTGATATTACCCGCCATCCAGATGAACATTTGAGCATTTATGCCAGCAATGGTCAACCCGTACCTCAGGTGGGGTTCAAAGAAGTGACCATAAAGTTGGCAAAGTGGAACTGCCAGCACAAGGACTGATTATTGTCGACATTGATCGCTGAGAAAGTCATCCCATGATAACCATGGGCACTAATGTCATTGAAAATTGTCTTGCAGAGATAATTGTCTTGTTACAGCAGGTTGCGGAGACCGCCAGATCCAGCCAGCAGCCGGTTCTACAAAGAGAGATCAGAGCCCTGATGAAAAGACAACAGGTAGAACTGTCTGGTGGTGAAATTGGCAGTGTCAGGATGTGTGACCCATTCCCTATTGCCATGCCCCTAAGAAGTGAAATTATGATATGGTGCCGGGCAGCTATTGGTCTAAGGGGTAGAGATTACCAGGCCATGGTAGAGCCCGTCTACTCTGACAGTAGGCCCACAATTTTGACAGCCCGGGGGGTGGTTGATGTCCGCCATTGGAGGGTACCCGTCCGCATCATTGGGGAGAGAGAAGTCCATTTGCCCCGGTATGCCACTCTAGCCAAACAGTTCACTGTCAACCAGAATTCTATAAAGACAGTGGAACCCTTGCCTCCATCCCAACAGGCAGAGGATAACAGCTACAAGGAACAAATGGAGGACTGGTGCCAGAAGCTGCATGTGGGCACTGACTCCACCTCTCCACACTGAAAACAAGGAGTGTACCGGGTGGTACAGGAATACAAAAGGGTCTTCCGTAAACATCCACTTGACTTCGGGCAGGTAAAAGGGGTTCAACACCATATCCCCACGGGAGACCATCCTCCCATTAAAGAAAGGCACCGGCCTGTACCCCCTGCACACTACCAAAATGCCAAAGGGATGTTGCGAGAAATGAAGGAGGCTGGGGTAATAAGAGACAGTTGTAGCCCCTGGGCAGCTCCATTAGTTCTTGTAAAGAAAAAGGATGGTGCTATGAGAATGTGTGTAGACTACAGGAAAATCAACCGCATAACACACAAAGATGCATACCCGTTACCCAGAATAGAGGAATCACTAGCTGCATTAAAGTCTGCTAACTATTTCTCCACTTTGGCTCTTACTAGTGGGTATTGGCAGGTTCCTGTAGCAGAGGTGGATAAGGAAAAGACCGCATTCACCTCCCTGATGGGCCTCAGCGAGTTCAACTGCATGCCATTCTGGCTCTGTAGCGCCCCAGGAACCTTCCAGCGGTTGATGGAGTGCTATCTGGGACATAAGAATTTCGAGACAGTCCTGCTGTACCTAGATGACGTCATTGTATACTCCCAGACGTATGAGAACCATCTGAAGCACCTGGCGGAAGTGTTTGACTCACTGGCTGGCTTTGGTCTAAAGGTGAAGCCCTCAAAATGTCATCTGCTGAAGCCCAAGGTACAGTACCTGAGGCACGGGGTGAGCGCTGACGGTGTAGCTCCAGATCCCGATAAAATCACAGTAATCAAGGACTGGCCAAGACCCTCCACCGTATAGGAAGTGCGGCAGTTCCTCGGATTGGTAGGCTACTACTGAAGATTTATTCCAGGCCTCACCAAGATGGCAGCACCCATGCTGGACCTCCTGATAGGCCAGTCCAGGAAGGCCAAAAACCAGAAGCCGCCATTCAAATGGGACAAGCTGGAAGATGAGTCCTTCCACCAGCTGAAAATGGCCCTCACGGGGGACGAGATCCTGGCTTACCCTGATTATGGCCAGCCCTTCATCCTCCACACGGACGCGAGTGTGACACCCCAGGGGTCTGGTTGCCACAGTAATAGAGATATTATGTCTGAGAGCAAGTGGGAGGTTTCTCTGGTCAGGAGCCCTAAGCATGCAACACTGCCCGCCCAGACCTGGGAGGGGAGGAATCTGCCCTTATAAACTGGGTCTGGGGCGGGATTAAGTTAGTCAGAGCCTGGAGAGGGAAAGTGCTACTAATTATGTTTCTCAGTTACCCTGCAGATTTATTTGGACTAACAGGTTATGGACACTGGATAACCGGAACAATCTTGTAGATAGTTGCACCATTTGTGCCTCTTGCGAAGACGGCCGCGGAAGAGAAAACCTGTCTGGCGTGGCCTACTTGCGGCCCAAAGTAGCTAGCTCCAGCCTTGCAGCCACGCCCAGGGCCAACGCAAGGGGTTTGCTTTGGACAGGTCCCCTACTTCGCTTAAAACTTCACCTTGGGTGATATGGACACCCGGTTGCGGACACGCCGTGATCTTTAAAGAACTAAAGCTTCTTGTAAATATGTTATTGTATTATTGTTATACCCTGCATTTATGTTTCTTTAAAAATATGTTTAGTCCCGGAGTACTAAAATTTACTAGGGGGGAATGTGACACCCCAGGGGTCTGGTTGCCACAGTAATAGAGATATTATGTCTGAGAGCAAGTGGGAGGTTTCTCTGGTCAGGAGCCCTAAGCATGCAACACTGCCCGCCCAGACCTGGGAGGGGAGGAATCTGCCCTTATAAACTGGGTCTGAGGCGGGATTAAGTTAGTCAGAGCCTGGAGAGGGAAAGTGACAACAGGAGCTCTGTAGGAGCAGGAGCGAGTGCCAGAGGCTGGAAGCTAGAGAGCTCGCCTTGGCTGAAGACACTAATACCGGACACGGAGTCCAAGGCTGTGGGGACATCCAGGTCCAGCAGCAGAATCCAACCGGCAGGGGATTCCATGTCCTCTGGCCTTAGAAACCCGAAGGCACGGTCACAAGCAAGGGACCAGCACCGCCATCGTGAAGCGAAGGCTGACGGAAGGCCCCAAGTCACCGGCCATACGGGTGAGCACCACACGGTATACTCAGGGACGTGGGCTACTTCTACCCGCATAGAGCAAGGTAGCCAGGAAAGAGTGCAGATAGTCGGGGAGGCCTACAACTCCACCTGGCCAGGGGAGATCCTGCTTGCTCACAGACTGACCAGGCCCCTACTGCTAACCAGTACTCCCGGGAGGGTCTGCTTTATACCATCAGTAAAGGCCCTGTACTGCACCACACGTCTCTGTTATTCCTTGCCGCACCAGCACCATTACTACTGGAACGCTCACACCATCACTCCCATCATCCACCTTAGCTGCCCTGAGGCAATACTTCTCCCGTGGGGAGTTATCCCATACTCGGCTGCGCAAACAACATCAGCCTCAGCGGTTGGCAGCGCAGCGGCGGTCCTCACTGACCGCAATCCACGGGTGGCGTAGTCAGACATTGTTCTTACCTATAGACTGCCACTGGTTTGACCGCCCTGGGCACGGACCGGGTCACCGCCACGGAGGACTACAACCCCCAGCGATCCGGCTCCGGGTATCCCCCTGGACCACACAGGCCCAGGGCGCGCGTCAATTTTGGCGTAGTCGGCAGGATTTTGTGCCCACAACCACCAGGTACTGCGTGCCTGAAAAAGAGACTTTTAAACTTACCTGTGGTGAAGTTTCCCGCCGTCCGGAGTCGTTTCCCGCCATCCGGAGCCGATTCCCGCCATCAGACGCCATCTTGGACCGTTTCCCGCCGTCTTCTGCCTTCTTCCCGCCATCCGCAGCTGCTTCCCGCCTTCGGACGCCATCTTCGGGACGCCGCACGGGAAGAAGAGGGGCGTGGACGCCGAAAGCGCGCGAGATCCGAAGCTCCGCCCCACGCTCCGCCCCATGCTCTGACGCTGCGTAAGGTCCTGGAAGGAAGGAAGAGCGACGCTGACGTCATCGGAGCGCGACGCCAGGTCCTCAACCCCGACGATCGACTGCGGAGCCGCGGCCTACGGAAGAAGAGCATCGCAAGGTAGGCCACGGTCCACTAGGGGGGAAGGAGGATGTCGGACACCGAGGGGAGCTCCACTGCCACAGCCACCACCAGCGCAACCGCTGCAGCAGTCATGCCATTCACCATGCCCTATATCCCGGGGGCAACCTGGCTGCCCCAGTACTCAGGAGAGTCACATACCCTGAGTGACTTTAGGGAAAGACTTGATAGCCTCTTCCAGGTATACCCCCTCACAGAAGAGCAAAAAGTGAGCATTCTGGTGGCCCAGTTAATCGGGGCAGCCCAAAGGGAGGTAAAGTCCTGGTCACCTGGGAAGACGAGGACTGTCAGAGAGATACTAGCCCGGCTGAAAGACACGTTTGACACCCGCACCTCAGCCGAGATAAAACTAAGATTTTATGGGTGCAAACAACGGGCACATGAAAGTATAAGAGACTATGCTCTAAACCTACAAGAGGCCCTGAGAGCCATTAAGCAGGCAGACCCTGACAGCGTGGGAAATGAAGACAAGCTATTGACTGAACAATTTATTGAGGGTCTACTGTGCAATGCCCACCGAACCCAGTTGCGAGCAATGGCCTTACAGGACCCTGACCTGGACTTTGCACAGTTCAAGGACACAGCCATCCGGGTGCTCCAAGAACCGGCACCAGGTGGAGCTGTGACCCACAGGCGCCCTGCTATCACTTATCACCAGGACGCGGCGTCCTTGTCTGCAGGGCCTGTGGGAGCTGATGCGCAGGCTTTGAACAATGACCCGGCTACAGACCTGCACCATCAGGTCCAAGAGCTGACTAAGAGCGTTGCCGCGCTAACCAGAACTGTGCAGTCTTTATGACTCGCCCCCTGGGCCGTGGGGCACTCGGATCCGGGCAATAGGGGGAACGATGGGAGTAGTAGTGGCAACCCGATTCCGTGGCTCAGGGTGGTCAGACCAGTGGTAGTCTGTTATGTGCTATTGATTATGTCCGACTACGCCACCCGTGGATTTGCGGTCATTAGGTACCGCCGCTGCAAGGCAGACCGCTGGGGCTGATGAGGTGTGCAGCTGGGATGGTGTGACTCCCCACGGGAAGAGTGCAGCCCCAGGGCAGTGTAGTGGATGGTGGGAGTGATGGTGGTGAGAGTCCCAGTACCAGTAGTGCTGGAGGCGCGAAGGAGCACACAGACAATAGGTTGCAGTCCAGGGTCTTTACTGAAACAGGTAAACTGACCCATAAACAGTCCCAGCTAGGAGGGGACCTGGATGTCTGAGAGCAACGGGAAATTGGCCCTGGTCAGGGTGAGGGTGTAGGCCTACCGTGCTTTCTGCGCTTCTTCTGGCTATCTCCTCGTTATAGGGTAACAGCCCACGTTTCCGAGCTTTCCGTGTATTCTCGCCTGTATGGCCTGCGACGTGGGTTCCTTTCTGCTCCCAGCCTTGTACGGCTCTGCTGGTCCCTTCTGTTGTGGCAGAGCCTCCAGGCTTCTTAGGCCAAGGAATATACAGTCCCTTGCAGACTGGTTCTCTGCTGGGGGATGTAGAATCCTCCCAGCCTCAGACACCAAAGTCTGGTAAAGTAAGTCTTTTCTCTGCCAAGACAGGCTCTCTTCGCCTCTTGTCTCTTGTTTGTGGCTCTCCTGCTGCCACACTTCCTCTTAGGTTACAATGCAACTGTCTGTCCCTGCTCTGCTGAGACACGTCTCAGTCCTGAGACAGGTCATCTGGTTCTCTCTAACCCTGCTCCCAGTACCAGCTTTTATAAGGGCAGCCAGCTCCCCCTACTGGCCTGAGACAGGAGGCATTGCATGCTAATGTTCCCCTGACTAGAGAACCTCCCCCTTGCTCTCAGACACAGCTTTAATTACACTTGTGGCATCCAGGCCAGGGTGACACATTCCCCCCTAGTGAAATTTAATACTCCGGGACTAAACAATAAACAAAGACAATATGCATAACAATAAAACATTAATAGACAGACGACGCACAAATTGAGTTCTTAAGGTCACAGTGCGGCCTGTGACCGGGTGTCCATATCACCAATACAACGGGGAGCCTTAACCAGGTGGGGGTCTGTCCTACCCCAAGTCCTTCACAGTCTTAGTTCATTCCCGGGTTAGGCTCTGAACGCAGTCCATACAAGGTCCCGGTTATAAAAAGTCCTTAACCTTTGAGTCCTTACGGTAGCTGCAAGAAACTGAAACACAGAATTACCAAACATGCATGTAACTTGGCAAACAATTCAACATTTAGCAACAGGATTATTTACAATTTTAGTACACTCTATATTTTCCAGCGAGCGGGTATCTGCCCCTTTGTGCTCCTGGTTGATCTGCGTAGCCCACTGTCTGGTGGTGGACCAACCTGGCTTTCCCCACTAGCGTTAGGGGTACAGCTACCAGCTGGGTGTACAGGTAGGGCAGGCAGCTGTCTGCGGGTCCTTTGGCTTACCGCAGGCATGGCAGGCTCACTGTCAGCAGAGGGTTGACTCTCCTGGGCTGCTGGTACAGGCTCTTCTGCCTCTGGAACCGCTTGCTCCTCTTCACCTTCCGGCTCTGGTGTTGGTTGTTGCTGTGCCGGTTGCAGGAAATGCAGGACGGGTACCACTATGGCATCATTTATGCGAGTCCAGGACTGAGGGAACTCTCCAAGAACGGTGCTGATCATTTCTTCCTTGTCCTCTGCGGGTTCAAGGTCACTCTGATCCTCTTCTGCACTACGGAGTTGCTCGGGGCACCTTTCTCTGGAGACGACACTAGTGGTTTCTCCTCCGTCCTTGGTGATTACGCACACCTTTGGGTTGTCGTGATCAGACTGCAGTACGGTGTAGGGTTCCCTTTCCCACTGGTCGTCCAACTTATGTAGCCTTCTTTTCCGCTTCAGGACTTGCTCACCAGGTTCTAGGGGACCAGCAGGGGCGTGTTGGTTGAAGAGTTTTTCTTGCCTCTCTCTCGCCTGGGCCAGGCTCTTCTCCACACTTTCCTGTACCTTCTTGTACTGCAGTTGCCTTTCCGTATCCCAGTCCTCATCCGGGGAGGTGTCCTCAGGTATTATGACTCCCATCTCCAGGTCTACGGGCAGCTTACCTGGTCTAGCTCGCATCAGGTAAGCCGGGGTGCAGTTTGTAGCATTCACCGGGATATTGTTGTATAGGTCTATCAGGTCCGGCAGTTTTTCTGGCCACAGGCTGCGTTCCTCCAGGGGCAACGTCTTCAGGAGATCAATGACTATATTGTTCATCTTCTCACACATCCCGTTGGTTTGTGGATGGTAAGGCGTTGTCCGAATCTTCTTACAGCCATAGAGGTTGCAGAACTCCTGGAAGATTTCAGCCTCGAACGCTGGACCCTGGTCTGTCAGGACCTGTTCCGGATACCCGTGTGGACGGCAGAAATATTGCTGGAAGGCTCTGGCCGCTGTTTGGGCTGTCAAGTCCTTTACCGGGACCACCACTAGGAAACGGGAATAGTGGTCCACGATTGTCAGGGCATAGATGTATCCAGACCGGCTTGGAGCCAATTTGACGTGGTCCAGAGCTACCAGCTCAAGAGGCTGCGTGGTGACGATGGGCCTCAAGGGTGTCTTCTGGCTGGCACGGTCCTTCCTCCTTAGGTGACAAGGGCCACAGTCTCTGCACCATTTTTCTACAGCTCCTCTCATGCCGACCCAAAAGAATCTTCCTCTTAGTAGGAACTCCAGTTTCTTCCAACCGAAGTGTCCCGCTCTGTCATGGTAAGCCCCCAGGACCATAGCTGCATCCCGCCTTGGGACCACGACTTGCCAGGTCAGCTCGTGCGTCCGGTGGTTGACAATCCTTCTGCACAACTTGCCTTCGTAGAGGAACAGCTTGCTCTTCTCCTTCCATAGCTGCTTGGCTTCCTCTGGGGCATCTGGATCTAAGCGGGCGTCTTCCCGGGTCAGCAGATCTTTCACCAGGCGGACTGCAGGGTCACTATCTTGGGTCTCAGCCCAGCTGTGGTGAGGTAGGGGATTGATCATCACAGTTGTTAGATCCTCCTCCTTCACGCGGTGAGAGTATTGAGCGGCTCCATACCGGTGAAACGCGGGGAGTTCTACCTCCTCCAGCTCTTCTGGGTCTTCGTCACCTTCAGGTAAGTGAGGCATCCTCGATAGGGCGTCAGTGTTGGCATTGGTTTTGCCGGCCCGGTACTTGATCACAAAGTCATAGTTGGAGAGACGGGCCATCCACCGCTGTTCTAGGGCACCCAGTCTTGCATTGTCCAGGTGTGTCAACGGGTTGTTGTCCGTGTACACGGTGAACTTTGCGGAGGCCAGGTAATGCTTGAAGCGTTCTGTCACGGCCCACACCACCGCCAAGAATTCTAGCTTGAAGGAGCTGTAATTCTCCGGGTTCCTCTCGGTGGGTCTCAGCTTCCGACTGGCGTACGCGATCACCCTTTCTCTGCCCTGTTGGTTTTGGGACAGTACGGCTCCCAGTCCCACATTACTGGCATCTGTGTGGAGAATGAAAGGCTGGCCATAATCAGGGTAGGCCAGGATCTCGTCCCCTGTGAGGGCCATCTTTAGCTGGCGGAAGGACTCCTCTTCCGGTTTATCCCACTTGAAGGGCGGCTTTTGGCTCCTGGACTTAGACTGTTCGATCAGGAGGTCCTGCATAGGAGCTGCCATCTTAGTGAACCCGGGGATGAACCTTCGGTAGTAGCCTACCAACCAGAGAAACTGTCTCACCTCTTTGATGTTCGAGGGGCTTGGCCAGCTCTTGATTGCCGTGACCTTGTCAGGGTCGGGGGCCACTCCTTCCGCGCTTACCACGTGCCCTAGGTACTGGACCTTTGGTTTCAGCTGGTGACACTTCGATGGTTTCACCTTCAGGCCGTAGCCTGCCAGGGCTTCGAACACCTCGGCCAGGTGCTTTAGATGGTCCTCGTAGGTTTTCGAATAGACGATCACGTCGTCCAGGTAAAGGAGGACCGTCTCGAAGTTTCGGTGCCCTAGACAGCATTCCATCAGCCGCTGGAAGGTCCCTGGTGCGTTGCAGAGCCCTAAAGGCATACAGTTGAACTCACTCAGTCCCATCGGGGTGGTGAAGGCGGTCTTCTCCTTGTCAGCCTCTGCCACAGGAACCTGCCAGTACCCGCTAGTAAGGTCCAAAGTAGAAAAGAAGTTAGCTGATTTTAGTGCGGCTAAAGACTCCTCTATTCTAGGCAGCGGATATGCGTCTTTGTGAGTGATATGGTTGATTTGTCTATAGTCGACGCACATTCTCATGGTGCTGTCTTTCTTTTTGACCAGAACCAAGGGGGCTGCCCAGGGGCTACAGCTGTCTCTAATGACCCCAGCTTCTTTCATCTCTCTTAGCATGCCCTTTGCGTTCTGATAATGTGCAGGGGGTACAGGCCTGTGTCTCTCTTTTATTGGTGGGTGGCTTCCTGTGGGGATGTGGTGTTCTATCCCCTTTACTCTGCCGAAGTCTAGCGGGTGCTTACTAAAGACTCTCTCGTACTCCTGTACCACCCGGTAGACTCCTTGTTTTTGGTGCAGGGGAGTGGAGTCAGCACCCACATGGAGTTTCTGGCACCAGTCCTCCTTTTGTTTCTGGGAGCCATTACCCTCCGCCTGTGGAGATGGAGGCAAGGGTTCCACGGCCCTGATAGCTTGGTGTTCGACAACAAACAGTTTGGCGAGTGTAGCATACCTGGGTAAGTGTACTTCCCTCTCCCCAATGTTGAGGATGCGGACGGGCACCCTCCCATGACGGACATCAACCAACCCCCCGGGCTGTCAAAATGGTGGGCCTGCTGTCTGAGTACACGGGTTCTACCATGGCTTGGTAGTCTCTACCTCTCAACCCGATTGCAGTCCGACACCAGATCATCATTTCACTTTTGGGAGGCATGGAAATGGGGAACGGGTCACTCAGTCTTACGCTACCGATCTCACCACCAGACAGTTCTACCTGCTGCCGTCTCATCAGGGCTTTTATCTCCTTGTTGAGGACTCTCTGTTGGCTGGAACTAGCATTCACCGCCACCTGTTGTAAGATTACAATTACCTCTGAAAGACAATTTTCAATTACGTTAGTACCCACAGTTATTTTAGGGTGACTTTCACGACGGTCGATGTCCACAATAATCACTCCCTGTGCCAGCAGTTCAACTTTACCAATTTTAATGGTCATCTCCTTGAACCCCATTTGCGGCACGGGTAAGCCATTACTGGCGATGATGCTCAAGTTACTGTCTGGATACCGTGTGATATCAGCATCAGTCCAATACTGCTTAAAAAGTACATAAGGGATAGTGGTTACTTGTGACCCAGTATCCAGCAAGGCGCTCATGGGGATACCGTCCAGCACCAGGGGTAAAACCGGGCGCCCCCCAACGTACTTATTACGCCAATTGTAAGGGCCTGGTGATCTTATGCCTGGGGGTTGGCCCTCTGCCCCAGGTTGGACCCGTTTAAATTACAGTACCTGGAAATGTGTCCGGGCTGGTTGCATCGACGGCAAATGGGCTGTCCATCCTCTGCGTAGCGGTCTGTGGGCCTCCCTCGGAACGACGGGATCCTCCTCTGTCGACGCCACGGGACATCCTCCGGACTTGAAGCCAGCTTGACGGGTCCACTTGCAACGCCTGGACGGTCCTGGTCAACGCCGCGATGCTCCTGGTCAGCTCCTGGACTTGGTGGTGCAGGTCTTTCGACGGGGCTTGGTTCAGGGCCTGTGCATCAGCCCCCACGGGATCCATAGAGGAGGGCGCCGCCTCCTGGTGGTTGGTGAGAGCAGGGCGCCGGGGGTTTATAGCGCCACTGGTTGCAGATTCACGGAGCACCCTTATGGCCCTGTCCTTAAATTGGGCAAAGGTCAGGTCGGGGTTCTGAAAGAACATGAGGCGCAGTTGGGCCCTGTGGGCGCTAGACAGCAGACCTTCTATGAATTGTTCTGTTAGCAGCTTATTCGTTTCCTGCACACTGCCAGAGTCAGTTTGTTGAATAACCCTCAGGGCTTCCTGCAGATTTAGGGCATAGTCTCTGATGCTGTCCTGTGCCCGCTGCTTACATCCATAGAACCTCATTTTAATTTCAGCGGAGGTACGTGTGTCAAAGGTACCCCGCAGCCGGGCCAGAATACCCTTCACAGTCCTTTTCTCCTCAGTGGGCCATGATTTTACCTCCCTCTGGGCTGCGCCAGTTAACTGCCCTGTTAATATGCTGACCTTCTGTTCCTCTGTCAGGGGGTAAACCTGGAACAAACTGTACAGCCTTTCCTTAAAGTCAGTTAGGGCATGGGGCTCCCCTGAGTACTTGGGCAGCCAGGCCGCTCCAGGGATGTAGGGCAGGGAAAAGGGCATCACCGCTGCTGCAGCTGCGTTGGTGGTAGTGGGGGCCTCTGTGTCCGACATCTTCCTCCCCCCTAGTCAAGCGTGGCCTACCTTCCGACGATCCTCTTCTGTAGGCCGCGGCTCCGCTGCTGCTGCTCTGGACGAGGACCTTGCGTCGCGTCCTGATGACGTCAGCGTCGCTCTCTCTCCCTTCCAGGACCTTGCGCAGCGTCGGTGCGTGGGGCGGAGCTTCGGATCTCGCGCGGTTTTGACGTCCACGCCCCTCTTCTTCCCGCACGGCGTCCTGAAGATGGCGTCCGATGGCGGGAAGCAGCTGCAGATGGCGGGAAGACGGCGGGAAACGGTTCAAGATGGCGTCTGATGGCGGGAATCGGCTCCGGATGGCGGGAAACGACTCCGGACGCCGGGAAACTTCGCCACAGGTAAGTTACAAAAGTCTTTTTCAGGCACGCAGTACCCGGTGGTTGCGGGCATGAAATCCTGCCGACTACGCCAAAGCTGACTCGCCCCCTGGGCCGTGGGGCACTCGGATCCGGGCAATAGGGGGAACGATGGGAGTAGTAGTGGCAACCCGATTCCGTGGCTCAGGGTGGTCAGACCAGTGGTAGTCTGTTATGTGCTATTGTTTATGTCCGACTACGCCACCCGTGGATTTGCGGTCATTAGGTACCGCCGCTGCAAGGCAGACCGCTGGGGCTGATGAGGTGTGCAGCTGGGATGGTGTGACTCCCCACGGGAAGAGTGCAGCCCCAGGGCAGTGTAGTGGATGGTGGGAGTGATGGTGGTGAGAGTCCCAGTACCGGTAGTGCTGGAGGCGCGAAGGAGCACACAGACAATAGGTTGCAGTCCAGGGTCTTTACTGAAACAGGTAAACTGACCCATAAACAGTCCCAGCTAGGAGGGGACCTGGATGTCTGAGAGCAACGGGGAAATTGGCCCTGGTCAGCGTGAGGGTGTAGGCCTACCGTGCTTTCTGCGCTCCTTCTGTCTATCTCCTCGTTACAGGGTAACAGCCCACGTTTCTGAGCTTTCCGTGTATTCTCGCCTGTATGGCCTGCGACGTGGGTTCCTTTCTGCTCCCAGCCTTGTACGGCTCTGCTGGTCCCTTCTGTTGTGGCAGAGCCTCCAGGCTTCTTAGGCCAAGGAATATACAGTCCCTTGCGGACTGGTTCTCTGCTGGGGGATGTAGAATCCTCCCAGCCTCAGACACCAAAGTCTGGTAAAGTAAGTCTTTTCTCTGCCAAGACAGGCTCTCTTCGCCTCTTGTCTCTGGTTTGTGGCTCTACTGCTGCCACACTTCCTCTTAGGTTACAATGCAACTGTCTGTCCCTGCTCTGCTGAGACACGTCTCAGTCCTGAGACAGGTCATCTGGTTCTCTCTAACCCTGCTCCCAGTACCAGCTTTTATAGGGGCAGCCAGCTCCCCCTACTGGCCTGAGACAGGAGGCATTGCATGCTAATGTTCCCCTGACTAGAGAACCTCCCCCTTGCTCTCAGACACAGCTTTAATTACACTTGTGGCATCCAGGCCAGGGTGACACATTTACAGGTCTCTTCTCCAGAAAAGATCCAGCTGGCATCCGGACCGGAGGACGTCCCGTGGCGCCGACTGAGGAGGACCCTACCGGCCAGAGGAAGTCCCCAGCAACAGATACAACGAGGACGGACGACCCATCTGCCGCCGCTGCAATCAACCCGGACATATGGCAAGGTACTGTCATTTAAACGGGCACAACCTGGGGTAGAGGGCCAATCCCCAGGCTTAAGATCATCAGGCCCATCGAACTGGCGTGACAAATACGTAGGGGGACGTCCGGTCTTGCCTGTGGTACTGGATGGCATTCCTATGAGTGCCCTACTAGACACCGGGTCACAGGTCACCACCATCCCGTACGTGCTCTTCAAGCAGTACTGGAATGACTCGGACATAACCCGCTACCCAGATGACGACCTGAGCATTATAGCCAGCAATAGTCAGCCCGTGCCACAGATAGGATTTAAAGAGGTGACCATCAAGGTCGGTAAAGTTGAACTGCCGGCACAAGGACTTATCATTGTGGACATTGACCGTCGCGAGAGTCACCCAAAAATAACCCTAGGTACTAATGTAATCGAAAACTGTCTTGCAGAGGTGATTCTTATTTTGCAACAGGTTGCCAAGAACACCAGTTCCAGCCAGCAGCGTGTGCTCCAAAAAGAGATCCGGGCACTGATGAAGCGGCAACAGGTGGAACTATCTGGTGGTGAGATAGGTAGCGTGAGAATGTGTGACCCGTTCCCTATTGCCATTCCCCCAAAAAGTGAGATGATGATTTGGTGCCGGGCAGCTATTGGTCTAAGAGGTAGAGACTACCAAGCAATGGTAGAACCCGTCTACTCAGACAGTAGGCCCACCATTTTGACAGCACGGGGGGTGGTCGATGTACGCCATGGGAGGGTGCCCGTCCGCATCATCAATATCGGAGACAGAGAAGTATACCTGCCCCGGTATGCCACGCTAGCCAAATTGTTCACCATCAACCAGAACTCTGTACAGGCCGTGGAACCCTTGCCTCCATCTCAACCAGAGGAAGGTAACGGCTCTAAGAAACCAATGGAGGACTGGTGTCAGCAACTGCATTTGGGTACTGACTCCACTCCCTCACACCAAAAACAGGGAGTCTATCGGGTGGTTCAAGAGTATGAGAGAGTGTTTAGTAAACACCCGCTAGACTTTGGGCGAGTAATGGGGGTAGAACATCACATCCCAACGGGAGACCATCCTCCCATAAAGGAGAGATATCGACCCGTACCCCCTGCACACTATCAACACGCCAAGGGGATGCTAAAAGACATGAAGGAGGCTGGGGTAATTAGGGACAGCTGTAGCCCCTGGGCAGCTCCACTAGTCTTAGTGAAAAAGAAAGACAACACCATGAGAATGTGTGTAGACTACAGGAAGGTCAACCGTATCACACACAAAGATGCGTACCCGTTACCAAGGATAGAAGAGTCCTTAGCTGCATTAAAATCTGCTAACTTCTTCTCTACTTTGGATCTCACTAGCGGGTACTGGCAGGTTCCTGTAGCAGAGGCGGACAGGGAGAAGACCGCATTCACCACCCCGATGGGACTCAGCGAATTTAACTGTATGCCATTCGGGCTCTGCAACGCACCAGGAACCTTCCAACGGTTGATGGAATGCTGTCTGGGACACCGGAACTTCGAGACGGTCCTATTATACCTGGACGACGTCATCGTCTATTCCAAGACCTATGAGGATCATCTGGAACACCTGGCAGAAGTGTTTGAAGCCCTGGCGAACTATGGCCTAAAGGTAAAACCCTCAAAGTGTCATCTCCTGAAGCCAAAGGTACAATACCTGGGACACGTGGTGAGTGCTGACGGAGTGGCTCCCGACCCTGATAAGATCACCGTGATTAAGGACTGGCAAGACCATCCAGCATAAAGGAAGTGCGGCAGTTCCTCGGGTTGGTAGGCTACTACCGAAGATTCATTCCCGGTTTTACCAAGAAGGCAGCTCCTATGCAGGACCTCCTGATAGGCCAGTCCAGGAAGGCCAAAAACCAGAAGCCACCCTTCAAATGGGAAAAGCTGGAAGAGGAGTCCTTCCGCCAGCTGAAGATGGCCCTCACGGGGGATGAAATCCTGGCGTACCCTGATTACATCCAGCCCTTTATCCTCTACACGGACGCAAGCAACATCGGGCTAGGAGCCGTACTGTCCCAGATCCAGCAGGGGAGAGAACGGGTAATTGCTTACACCAGCCGAAAACTGCGACCCACGGAAAGAAACCCTGAGAATTACAGCTCGTTCAAGCTAAAGTTCCTGGCAGTGGTGTGGGCAGTAAAAGAACGTTTCAAGCATTACCTTGCCTCTTCCAGGTTCACCGTGTACACGGACAACAACCCGTTGACACACCTGGACACTGCAAGACTGGGTGCCCTGGAGCAGAGATGGATGGCCCGCCTGTCCAATTTTGAGTTCACAATCAAATACCGGGCAGGACGCTCCAAAACCAACGCGGACGCCCTGTCCAGAATGCCAAACTTACTGGACGAAGGGGAGGATCCGGAAGAATTGGAAGAGATCGAATTCCCTGCATTTCACCGTCATAGGATTACCCAGTATTCCCACCGTGTGAGGGGCCAGCGATCCGCTACGTTCAACCCCTTATCCCACTACAACTGGGTGGAGACGCAAGACAGTGACCCCGCAGTCAGTCTGGTGAAGGAGATGCTGACCCAGGCTGACGCCCGCCTAGACCCAGATGCTCCGGAAGAGACCAAGCAACTGTGGACGGAGAAGAGCAGACTGTTCCTCTACAAGGAGAAGTTGTGCCGCAGAATGGTCAATTCCCGGACACATGAGCTGATCTGGCAGGTGGTGGTACCGAGACGGGACGCAGCTATGGTGCTGGAGGCCTACCACAATGGGGCAGGGCACTTCGGATGGAAGAAGCTGGAGTTCCTGCTGCGTGAACGGTTCTACTGGATAGGCATGAGAGGAGCCATTGAGAGGTGGTGTAGAGACTGTGGCCCGTGCAATCTAAGAAGAAGGGACCGTGCCAGCCAGAGGACTCCACTGCAGCCCATCATCACCAGGCAGCCGCTGGAACTGGTCGCTCTGGACCATGTTAAACTGGCTCCAAGCAGAAGCGAGTATGTCTACGCCCTAACCATCGTGGATCACTACTCCCGATTCCTAGTGGTGGTCCCCGTCAAAGACTTAACAGCACAAACAGCAGCTAGAGCCTTCCAGCTGCACTTCTGACGCCCACACGGGTACCCGGACCAAGTGCTGACGGACCAAGGACCAGCCTTCGAAGCGGAGGTCTTCCAGGAGTTCTGCAACCTGTATGGCTGCAAGAAGATAAGAACAACGCCCTATCACCCCAAACCAATGGACTCTGCGAGAAGATGAACCAGGTGGTGATAGATCTGCTAAAAACATTGCCCCTGGAAGAACGCAGTCTGTGGCCTGAGAAACTGCCCGATCTGGTGGACCTGTATAGCCACATCCCGGTAGGTTCCACCAACTGTACCCCGGCTTACCTAATGCGAGCAAGACCTGGTAAGCTGCCTGTTGACCTGGATATGGGAGTCCTGATACCCGAGGACACCTCACCAGAGACAGACTGGGATACAGAATGGCAGCAGCAGTACCGGAAAGTACAAGAGAGCGTCGAGCGAAGTCTCTGTCAATCAAGAGAAAGGCAGGAGAGGACTTATAACCAACATGCTCCCGTTGTTCCCCTGGTACCTGGAGAGCAGGTCTTGAAAAGAAAAAGGCGACTCCATAAATTGGACGATCAGTGGGAAAAGGACCCGTACACCGTACTGCCCTCAAGCCACCATAATCCAAAGGTGTACGTCATCAGAAAGGATGGAGAAGAGACCACAGCCACTGTCTCCAGAGACCACCTGAAAAAGTGCCCCGAGAAGTTGCAAAGCACGGATGAAGATCAGGAAGACCCTCAACCTGTAGAGGAAAAGGAGGAAATGATCACCACCGTACTCGGAGACTTTCCCCGGTCCTGGACACAAGTAAACAACGCTATCGTGGTGCCCGTCCTCACCTTTCTCCAGCCAGCCCCTCAAGTGCCTACAGAAGACCAGGTAGAGCTGGAAGAGCAGCCGGCCCAGGAGGCAGAAGAGTCCACACCAGCAGTACAGGAGAATCAACCCTCTGCTAGTAGTGAGCCTGCCGTGCCCCTAGTGAGCTAAAGAGTGCGCAGACAGCTGCCCAGCTTACCCATAACACCTCCTACACCCTGTAGTGCAGGACCAGTTAGTGAGCTCCGTAGGTCCACTAGAGTCACTAGAGGTCAAATGCCCGCTCGCTGGAGAATCTAAACTAATGCACTGTAAATTTACCTGTTTCTTGAAAATGTTTACGGTTTGTGTTGTTGCCTGTTACTAATTATGTTTCTCAGTTACCCTGCAGATTTATTTGGACTAACAGGTTATGGACACTGGATAACCGGAACAATCTTGTAGATAGTTGCACCATTTGTGCCTCTTGCGAAGACGGCCGCGGAAGAGAAAACCTGTCTGGCGTGGCCTACTTGCGGCCCAAAGTAGCTAGCTCCAGCCTTGCAGCCACGCCCAGGGCCAAAGCAAGGGGTTTGCTTTGGACAGTTCCCCTACTTCGCTTAAAAGTTCACCTTGGGTGATATGGACACCCGGTTTCGGACACGCCGTGACCTTTAAAGAACTAAAGCTTCTTGTAAATATGTTATTGTATTATTGTTATACCCTGCATTTATGTTTCTTTAAAAATATGTTTAGTCCCGGAGTACTAAAATTTACTAGGGGGAAATGTGACACCCCAGGGGTCTGGTTGCCACAGTAATAGAGATATTATGTCTGAGAGCAAGTGGGAGGTTTCTCTGGTCAGGAGCCCTAAGCATGCAACACTGCCCGCCCAGACCTGGGAGGGGAGGAATCTGCCCTTATAAATTGGGTCTGGGGCGGGATTAAGTTAGTCAGAGCCTGGAGAGGGAAAGTGACAACAGGAGCTCTGTAGTAGCAGGAGCGAGTGCCAGAGGCTGGAAGCTAGAGAGCTCGCCTTGGCTGAAGACACTAATACCGGACACGGAGTCCGAGGCTGTGGGGACATCCAGGTCCAGCAGCAGAATCCAACCGGCAGGGGATTCCATGTCCTCTGGCCTTAGAAACCCGAAGGCACGGTCACAAGCAAGGGACCAGCACCGCCATCGTGAAGCGAAGGCTGACGGAAGGCCCCAAGTCACCGGCCATACGGGTGAGCACCACACGGTATACTCAGGGACGTGGGCTACTTCTACCCGCGTACAGCAAGGTAGCCAGGAAAGAGTGCAGATAGTCGGGGAGGCCTACAACTCCACCTGGCCAGGGGAGATCCTGCTTGCTCACAGACTGACCAGGCCCCTACTGCTAACCAGTACTCCCGGGAGGGTCTGCTTTATACCATCAGTAAAGGCCCTGAACTGCACCACACGTCTCTGTGCTTCCTTGCACCAGCACCATTACTACTGGGACGCTCACACCATCACTCCCATCATCCACCTTAGCTGCCCTGAGGCAATACTTCTCCCGTGGGGAGTTATCCCATACTCGGCTGCGCAAACAACATCAGCCTCAGCGGTCGGCAGCGCAGCGGCGGTCCCCACTGACATTGTTCTTACGTATAGACTGCCACTGGTTTGACCGCCCTGGGCACGGACCGGGTCACCGCCATGGAGGACTACAACCCCCAGCGATCCGGCTCCGGGTATCCCCCTGCACCACACAGGCCCAGGGGGCGCGTCACGAGCAACGTGGGACTGGGAGCGGTGCTGTCCCAGATCCAGCAGGGCAGAGAACGGGTAATCACTTATGCCAGCAGGAAGCTCCGGCCCTCAGAAAGGAACCCTGAAAATTACAGCTCCTTCAAGTTAGAGTTCCTCGCAGTAGTATGGGCAGTGACAAAGCGCTTTAAACATTACCTCGCCTCTTCCAAGTTCACCGTATTCACAGACAAAAACCCGCTGACACACCTGGACACTGCGAAACTTGGTGCCCTGGAGCAGAGATGGATGGCCCGACTCTCCAATTATGAGTTCACCATCAAGTACCGGGCTGGGCGCAAGAATGCCAATGCAGATGCACTGTCCAGGATGCCTAACTTGCCAGATGGGGGAGAAGACCCAGAAGAACTGGAAGAGATAGAAATCCCCGCTTTCCACCGTCATGGGATAACTCAGTGCTCCCACTGTGTGAAAGACAGGTACTCTTCCACCAAAGAGGCCACGTTCAATCCCTTGCCCCACCACGGCTGGGCAGAAACACAAGACAGTGACCCGGCCGTCCACCTAGTCAAAGAGTTGCTGACACGAGCCGACTCATACCCTGACCCAGATGCTCCAGAGGAGACCAAACAGCTGTGGAAAGAGAAGAGTAAGCTGTTCATCTATGAAGGGAAGCTGTGTCGAAGAACTGTCAACTCCCAGACGCATGAGCTGGTCTGGCAGGTGGTAGTCCCGAGGCGGGACGCGTCTATGGTCTTGGAAGTGTACCACGATGGAGCAGGACACTTCGGATGGAAAAAGCTGGAAGTCCTGCTGCGTGAACGGTTCTATTGGGTCGGCATGAGAGGAGCAATCGAGAGGTGGTGTCGAGACTGCGGACCGTGCAACCTGAGAAGGAAAGACCGTGACAGCCAGAGGGCTCCCCTGCAGCCCATCATCACCAAGCAGCCGCTCGAACTGGTAGCCCTAGACCATTTGAAGCTGTCCCCAAGCAGGTCAGGCTATGTCTACGCTCTCACCATCGTAGACCACTACTCCCGGTTTCTGGTAGTAGTGCCAGTCAAGGACCAAACAGCTCAGACAGCAGCCAGAGCTTTCCAACAGCACTTCTGCCGCCCGCATGGTTACCCAGAACGTGTGCTAACTGACCAAGGTCCGGCCTTCGAAGCGGAGGTATTCCAGGAGTTCTGCAACCTGTACGGCTGCAAGAAGATCAGGACAACGCCTTATCACCCCCAGACCAACAGGATGTGTGAAAAGATGAACCAGGTGGTGATAGACCTACTGAAGACATTGCCCCTGGAGGAACGCAGTCTGTGGCCAGAAAAGTTGCTAGACCTAGTGGACCTCTACAATCATATCCCAGTGAATTCCACCAACTGCACACCAGCTTACCTGATGAGAGCGAGACCTGGTAAGCTGCCCATCGATCTGGATATGGGAGTTCTGACACCAGAGGACGCCTCACCAGACGCAGATTGGGACACTGAGCGGCAACAGCAATACCGCAAGGTACAGGAAAGTGTTGAAAGAAGTCTGTTCCAAGCAAGAGAAAGGCAAGAGAGGACTTACAATCAACATGCACCTGCTGCCCCCTTGTCACCTGGAGAGCAAGTCCTAAAGAGGAAGAGGCGACTCCACAAGTTGGATGACCAGTGGGAAAAAGAGCCGTACACCATTCTACCATCAAGTCATGATAATACCAAGGTGTGCCTCATAAGTAAGGACGGAGGTGAGACAACAGCAACAGTTTCCAGAGACCACCTGAAGAAATGTCCCGAGCAGCTACAGCATGCTGAAGAAGGCCAAGATATCCCTCAACCCGCAGAGGAAGTGTAAGAAATGGTCAGCACGGTACTCGGAGAATTTCCCCGGTCATGGACACAAGTGAATAATGCCATTGTTGTGCCTGTCCTTACATTTCTCCAACCAGCACCTCAAGCACCTACAGAAGTCTCAGTAGAGTTGGAAGAACCATTGGCCCCGGAGACAGAAGATTCCTCATCAGCAGACCAGGAGAATCTACCCTCTGCTAGTAGCGAGCCTGTCGTACCCACGGTAAGCCAAAGGATCCGTATGAAGCTGCCCAACCTACCAGTGACACCTCAAAATACCAGTAGTGCAGGTCACACAGTGCCCACCACACCAGGGGTAGGGAAAGGGGACCAGAGTGGAACACAGACAGACAGTGTGCTACGCAGGTCCACCAGAATCACCAGAGGTCAAATTCCTGCTCGTTGGAAAATTTAAATGTAACTATAACTGTAATGTTGAATTGTTTTGTGTGTGTATTGAATATGTTTTTCCAGTTACCCTACAGGGTCCAAAAAGACTTTCAGGTTATGGACAATGAATAACCAAAAACTCTGCCTGTAAATAGTTGCACCTGTAAAGTGCCCCTTTGGTGCCAGACCACAGAACAAAAACCCGTGGAGGTGGCTGAAGATGTGGTCCAACTCCGGATCATTAATGCCCTGTAGCCACCCTAGGGCCTACGTTGAGGGTTTGGGACGGGTCCCTCAGATTGCACCTTGTTTCAGTGAAATGGACACCTGGTTGCGGATGATACCGTGACCTTTAAAGACTCTAATGGTTGTAAATATGTTAATGTATTGTTACCTGTTGTATTTTTGCAAAATATGTTCAGTCCCGGAGTACTGAAATTTACTAGGGTGGAATGTGGCACCCCAGAGGGTCTGGTTGCCACAGTGGTAGTAATACCATGTCTGGAAGCAAAACAGGAGTTTCCTGGTCAGGGAACACACTACAAGCAACACCTCCTGCTCCAGACCAGAAAAGGGGAGGATCCTGACCTATATAACTGGATCTGGAGGCGGGGTTAGTCAGTCTAGTGAGAGTCTAGTTCAGTGTCAGGAGTCAGTTAGGACTAAGGAGCAAGGAGCTGAGGACTGGAGCTGTGCAGAGCTCGTCCTGGCCAGTGGATACAGAAGACCTGACACCGGAGTCCGAGGCTGTGAAGATTGTATATCCAGCAGCAGAAACCGCAAGGCAGGAGATTGCAGGTCTCCTGGCTGACAGAAGCCCGGAGGCTCAGCCACACGAAAGGACCAGTACCACCACAGAGGAGCGAGGAATACACAGGATCAAAGTCGACAGCCATACGGGTGAGCAGCAGGTTACACTCAGGGACGTGGGCTACAACACGACTATAAGCGGGATAGCCAAAAGAGTACAGTCGGAACGGCAGGCCTACAACTCCACCTGGCCAGGGGATTCTAGGATTGCTCCCAGACTGACCAGGTCCTCATCCCTAGCAAGTACTCCCGTTGGGGCCTATATAATTACCACCAGTAAAGACCCTAGGACTGCACTGCAAAGACTCCGTGTTATTATTACTGATCCAGGCACTATCACCACCATCATCCATACACGCTGCCCTGAAGCTACACTCTTCCTGTGAGGAGTTACACTACCTTGCTGCGCATACCACTAGCTTCAACGGACTGCCCTGCAGCGGCGGTTTCCAATAACCGCAATCCACAGGTGGCACAGTCAGACTATCAATAACTGAGACACATAGATTACCCTGGTTTGACCGCCCTGGGTCACGGACCGGGTCGCTGCCACAGTGACTACAACCCCCAGCATCTACAGGCCCGGCTCCGGGTCTCCCCACGGCCCAGGGGGCGCGTCATTTATGTCACTTAATTGTGTGCCAGGCAGTGGAGCTGCTGAGGCCAAGCAGACATGCTGCACAGACCGGAGCAGTGGGGGAACGGGGAGAGGTGAGTATTGTATTTATTTTTTTACATCATTGAGAACATGGTGGTCACAAGGCTGGAGGGCTATGGTGGGTGCATTATAGTATATGTACTCTATGGGGCAGCATTATACTCTATGGGGGCTGCATTGTACTGTATTGAGGACTATGGGGAGTGCATTGTACTATATGAGGGCTGCATTATACAGTATTGAGAACTATGGAGAGTACATTATACTGTATGGAGGATTATGGGGCACATTATACTATATGGAGGACTATGGGGCATATTGTACTTAAGGAGCACAATGCTGCCTATTCATGGAGTGATTGGATTGTTTATGCCAAAACAAAGCTCATTGTTCTCAGCAGCACATCGTTTGGTGTAATCTGCAGATATACTGCTAATAAAATGATACTGTAAGGGGACAGATTGATCTACTAGTGACTGTTCTGTCCCCATCATTCTTCCTCAGCCGGTGTAAAGAACCCGGGAAACAAGCGTCGAATGACTTCAATATTGTCGATCGAGCTTGTTTAATGGCCTGAACTCAGCGCATGTAAATACAACCAAAATATTTCTGTGTGATGGTGCAATTTGTGAGCATTTGGGGCCCCACTATCTCTAAAACAGGCCCTGAGTACAACCAAAGCTAGTCCATACATAGCCCATTCAAAAAGTGTGAAAATATATGTATATGTGGCACCCCAGGGGGTCTGGTTGCCACAGTGGTAGAAATACCATATCTGAGAGCGAGCATGGGTTTTCCTGGTCAGGAGCACATTTGCATGCAACGCTTCCTGCCCCAGTCCAGGGAGGGGAGGAACCTGCCATTTATAAACTGGATCTGGGGCGGGGTTAGTTAGTTAGTTCCAGAGACAGGGACAGAGCAGCAAGGAGCCCTGTAGGAGACAGGAGCTGAGAGCCAGGGACTGGAGCAGCAGAGCTCGTCCTGGCAAAAGACGCAGAGAACCGGACACCGGAGTCCGAGGCTGTGAGGATATTCACATCCAGCAGCAGAAACCACCTGGCAGGGGATTTCAGGTCCTCTGGCCGTAGAAAGCCCGGAGGCTCAGTCACACGCAAGAGACCGGCACCGCCATCGAGGAGCGGAAGGAACCAAAGGCCCCAAGTCACCAGCCATACGGGTGAGCACCACATGGTACACTCAGGGACGTGGGCTACTACACGACTACAGCAAGGTAGCCAGGAAGAGTGCAGTCAGACGGGAAGGCCTACACCTCCACCTGGCCAGGGGGATTCTTGTTCGCTCACAGACTGACCAGGCCTCTAATGTTAGCCAGTACTCCCAGCAGGGTCTCCTTCATCACCAACAGTAAAGACCCTGAACTGCACTGCACGGACTTTGAGTCATTTCTGCTGCGCCTATGCACCACAATCCTCACCATCCACACACGCTGCCCTGAGGCTATACTCCTCCCGTGGGGAGTTATACTACCCCCTGCTGCGCACACAACATAAGCCTCAGCGGTCTGCCCCGCAGCGGCGGTTCTCAGTGACCGCAATCCACGGGTGGCATAGTCGGACATTTCAACATTAAAAACCTAGTAAACAGATCCGCCACTGGTTTGACCACCCTGAGCCACGGGACCGGGTCGCCGCCGCGGAGACTACAACCCCTGACATCACACAGAGACTCGGCTCCGGGTATTCCCACACATACGGCCCAGGGGACGCATCAACTTTGGCGTAGTCGGCAGGATCTCGTGCCCGCAACCACCGGGTACTGCATGCCTGAAGAAAGACTGTGATACTTACCGTGGTGAAGTTTCCCGCCATCCGCAGATGTTTTTCCGCCATCCGCAGCCATTTTCCCGCTATTGGGCGCCATTTTTGGGACACCGCGCGGGAAGAAGAGGGGCGTGGACGCCAAAAGCGTGCAAGAGCTGAAGCCCCGCCTTACGTACTGACACTGCGCAAGGTCCTGGAAGGAGCCCAGCGGACGCAGACGTCACCAGCGTGCGACGCAAGGTCCTCGACCCCGACGATCGCCTGCGGAGCCGCGGCCTACGAGAAGAAGCAATGGAAGGTAGGCCACGGTTAATTAGGGGGGAGGAAGACACCAGGAATGGAGGGAGCTCCTACCGCCAGCACGGCTGCTGCCGCAGTGATGCCGTTCACAATGCCATATGTCCCTGGAGCGGCATGGTTACCCCAGTACTCAGGGGAGTCGCATACCCTGAGCAACTTTAAAGAAAGACTGTATAGCCTATTCAAAGTATACCCCCTGTCCAAGGAACATAAAGTGAGCATCCTGATAGGTCAGTTAATTGGAGCAGCCAAAAGAGAAGTGAAGTCCTGGTCAGCCAGGGAAAAGGGGACTGTAAAGGAAATACTGGCACTTTTGATACCCGCACCTCAGCAGAGATCAAGCTAAAATTTTATGAATGCAAACAGCGGGCACAAGACAGTATACGGTACTATGCTTTGAATTTGCAGGAGGCCCTGAGAGCCATTAAGTAGGCAGACCCTGACAGCGTGCGGAATGAGGATAAGCTGTTGACTGAACAGTTCATTGAGGGTCTACTGTCCAGCGCCCACCGAACCCAGTTGCGTGTAATGTCCTTGTAGAACCTTGATTTGGACTTTGCGCAGTTTAATGACAGGGCCATCCGGGTGCTCCGAGAACCGGCACCAGGTGGCGCTGTAACCCACAGGCGCCCTGCTATCACCTATCACCAGGAAGCGGCACCCTTGCCTGCAGAGCCTGTGGGAGCTGATGCACAGGCTTTGGACAAAGCCCCGGCTGTAGACCTGCACCATCAGGTCCAAGATCTGACCAAAAGCGTTGCCGCGCTAGCAAGAACTGTGCAGTCTTTACAGGTGTCTTCCCCAGGAAAGATCCAGCTGGCTTCCAGTCCGGAGGACGTCCCTTGGAGCCAACGGAGGAGGATCCCATCGTTCAGAGGAAGGCCCAGCGACCGCTATGACCAGGACGGACAACCCATCTGCCGCCGCTGCAACCAACCAGGACATATGGCAAGGTACTGTCATTTAAATGGGCCCGACCTGGGGCAGAGGACCGACCCCCAGCCATAAGATCATCAGGCCCATCGAGCTGGCATGATAAGTACGTAGGGGGACGACCGGTCTTGCCTGTGGTGCTGGATGGCATTCCTATGAGTGCACTACTGAACACCGGGTCACAGGTAACCACCATCCCCTATGTGCTCTTTAAGCGGTACTGGAATGACTCAGATATTACCCGCTACCCAGATGACGATTTGAGCATCATCGCAAGCCATGGTCAGCCCGTGCCGCAGGTGGGATTCAAGGAGGTGACCATAAAGATTGGTAAAGTTGAACTGCCAGCGCAAGGACTGATTATTGTGGACATTGACCGTCGTGAAAGCCACCCTAAGATAACCTTGGGTACTAATGTTATTGAAAATTGTCTTGCAGAGATAATTGTCATATTACAGCAGGTTGCGGTGAACGCCAGCTCCAGCCAGTAGCATGTCCCACAAAAAGAGATCAGAGCCCTGATGAAAAGGCAGCAGGTAGAACTGTCTGGTGGTGAGATTGGTAGTGTAAGGATGAGTGACCCGTTCCCTATCGCCATGCCCCCAAAGAGTGAGATGATGATCTGGTGCCGGACTGCAATCGGGTTAAGAGGAAGGGACTACCAAGCCATGGTAGAACCCGTCTACTCAGACAGTAGGCCCACCATTTTGACGGCACGGGGGGTGGTCGATGTATGCCATGGGAGGGTACCCGTCCGCATCCTAAACATTGGGGAAAGAGAAGTATACTTGCCCCGGTATGCCACTCTAGCCAAATTGTTCACCGTTAACCAAAACTCCATAAAGGCCGTGGAACCCTTGCCTCCATCTCAACTAGAGGAGGGTAACAGCTCCAAGAAACGAATGGAGGACTGGTGTCAGAAGCTGCATGTGGGCACAGACTCCACTCCCTCACACCAAAAACAGGGAGTCTACCTGGTGGTGCAGGAGTACGAAAGAGTCTTTAGCAAACACCCGCTAGACTTTGGGCAAGTAAAGGGGGTAGAACACCACATCCCCACAGGAGACCATCCACCCATAAAGGAAAGATACCGACCTGTACCCCCTGCACACTATCAGAATACCAAGGGGATGTTGCGAGACATGAAGGAGGCTGGGGTAATCAGGGACAGCTGTAGCCCCTGGGCAGCTCCACTAGTTCTTGTGAAAAAGAAAGATGGCACCATGAGAATGTGTGTAGATTACAGAAAGGTCAACCGTATCACACACAAAGATGCGTACCCGTTACCTAGGATAGAGGAATCTTTAGCTGCATTAAAGTCTGCTAACTTCTTCTCCACTTTGGATCTTACTAGCTGGTACTGGCAGGTTCCTGTAGCAGAGGCAGACAAGGAGAAGACCGCGTTCACCACCCCGATGGTTCTCAGCGAATTCAACTGTATGCCATTCGGGCTCTGCAACGCACCAGGAACCTTCCAGCGGTTGATGGAGTGCTGCCTGGGGCACAGGAATTTCGAGACGGTCCTGCTATACCTGGACGATGTCATCGTGTATTCCAAAACATATGAGGACCATCTGAAACACCTGGCAGAGGTGTTTGACGCCCTGGCAGGCTACGGCCTAAAGGTGAAACCCTCCAAGTGTCATCTACTGAAACCAAAAGTACAGTACCTGGGACACATGGTGAGTGCTGATGGAGTAGCTCCAGACCCTGATAAAATTACAGTGATTAAGGACTGGCCAAGACCCTCCAGCATAAAGGAAGTGCGGCAGTTCCTCGGGTTGGTAGGCTACTACCGAAGATTCATCCCCGGGTTCACCAAAATGGCAGCCCCTATGCAAAACCTCCTGTTGGGTCAGTCAAAGACCAAGAATCAGAAGCCACCCTTCAAATGGGACAAGCTGGAGGATGAGTCTTTCCGCCAGCTGAAGATGGCCCTCACGGGGGATGAGGTCCTGGCTTACCCAGATTACGGCCAGCCTTTCATCCACCACACGGACGCGAGCAACATCGGGCTAGGGGCGGTGCTGTCCCAGATTCAACAGGGCAGAGAACGGGTAATTGCTTATGCCAGCAGGAAGCTCCGGGCTACAGAGAGAAACCCCGAAAATTATAGCTCCTTCAAGCTAGAGTTCCTGGCAGTGGTGTGGGCAGTTACAGAACGCTTTAAACATTACCTTGTCTCTTCCAAGTTCACCGTGTACACGGACAACAACCCGTTGACACACCTGGACACTGCGAAACTTGGTGCCCTGGAGCAGAGATGGATGGCCCGCCTATCCAACTATGAATTTACAATCAAATACCAGGCGGGACGCACAAATGCCAACGCAGACGCCCTGTCCAGGATGCCGAACTTGCCGGACGGAGGGGAAGATCCAGAAGAACTGGAAGAGATTGAACTCCCTGCGTTCCACCGTCATGAGATTACCCAGTGTTCCCACTGTGTAAGGGACAAGCTCTCTGCCACGTTCAATCCCTTACCCCACTACAGCTGGGCGGAGACGCAAGACAGTGACCCAGCCGTCCGCCTGGTAAAAGAGATGCTGACACAGGATGATGCCCGCCTTGACCCAGACGCTCCGGAAGAGACCAAACAGCTGTGGAAGGAGAAGAGTAAACTGCTTCTCTACAAGGGGAAGCTGTGCCGGAGAATTGTTAACTCCCGGACACATGAGCTGACCTGGCAGGTAGTGGTCCCGAGATGAGACGCGGCTATGGTCCTGGAGGTATACCACGGTGGAGCAGGACACTTTGCATGGAAGAAGTTGGAGTTCCTGTTGCGTGAACGGTTCTTCTGGGTAGGCATGAGAGGGGCCATTGAGAGATGGTGCAGAGACTGCGGCCCGTGCAACCTGAGAAGAAAGGACCGTGCCAGCCAGAAGACTGCCCTGCAACCCATCATCACCAAGGAGCCACTAGAACTGGTAGCCTTGGACCATGTGAAGCTGGCTCCAAGTAGGTCCGGGTACGTCTACGCTCTCACCATCGTAGACCACTACTCCCAGTTCCTGGTGGTTGTCCCTGTCAAGGACTTAACAGCTCAGACAGCAGCTAGAGCCTTCCAGCAGCACTTCTGCCATCCACACGGGTATCCAGAGCAAGTGTTGACTGACCAAGGTCCAGCCTTCGAAGCGGAGGTCTTCCAGGAGTTCTGCAACCTCTATGGCTGCAAGAAGATAAGGACAATGCCCTATCACCCCCAAATCAACGAATTGTGTGAGAAGATGAACCAGGTGGTGATAGACTTGCTGAAAACGTTGCCCCTGGAAGAACGCAGTCTGTGTCCTGAAAAACTGCCTGATCTGGTGGACTTGTATAACCACATCCCAGTAAATTCCACCAACTGCACCCCGGCTTACCTAATGAGAGCAAGACCTGGTAAGCTGCTTATTGACCTGGATATGGGAGTCCTGACACCCAAGGATACCTCGCCACAGGCAGACTGGGATACAGAACGGCAGCAGCAGTACCGGAAAGTGCAGGAGAGTGTTGAGAGAAGTTTGTCTCAAGCAAGAGAATGGCAAGAGAGGACTTACAACCAGCATGCTCCCGCTGTTCCCCTGGCACCTGGAGAGCAGGTCTTGAAGAGCAAGAGGCGGCTCCATAAGTTGGATGACCAGTGGGAGAAAGACCCGTACACAGTACTGCCCTCAAGTCATGAAAACCCGAAAGTATGCGTTATCAGTAAGGATGGAGGAGAGACCACAGCCACTGTCTCTAGAGACCACCTGAAGAAGTGTCCCGAGCAGCTGCAAAGCACTGATGAAGACCAAGATAGCCCTCAACCCGCAGAGGAAAGGGAAGAAATGGTCAGTACAGTACTCGGAGAATTTCCCCGGTCCTGGACACAAATTAACAACGCTATTGTGGTACCCGTCCTTACCTTTCTCCAGCCAGCCCCTCAAGGGCCTACAGAAGATCAAGTAGTATTGGAAGAGCAACCGGCCCCGGAGGCAGAGGATTCCATACCAGCAGCCCAGGAGAATCAACCCTCTGCTAGTAGTGAGCCTGCCGTGCCCGTGGTAAGCCAAAGAGTACGCAGAAAGCTGCCCAAACGACCCGTAACATCTCCAAACACCTGTAGTGCAGACACTAGCGAGCCCACTACACAAGGGGTGGAAACAGGGGACCCAGAAAGAACACCATCAGATAGTGTGTTACGTAGGTCAACAAGGAGCACTAGAGGTCAGAAGCCCGCTCGCTGGAGAATCTAGGAGAAATGATATATACCTGTATATTGCAAATGTTGTAATGTTTTATGTTTGTTACCTCAATACTGATTATGTTTCTCAAGTTACCCGACAGGGTCTATGGACGGACAGGTTATGGACAATGAATAACCGGAACTGTACCTTGTAAATAGTTGCACCTGTTAAGTGCCCCTTTTGGGCCAGACCACAGAACAAAAACCCGTGGATGTGGCTGAAGACGTGGTCCAACGCCGGATCATCGATGCCCTGTAGCCACCCCAGGGCCTACGTGGAGGGTTGGGACGGGTCCCTCAAAATGCATCTTGGGTGACATGGACACCTGGTTACGGAAGCGCCGTGACCTATCAAGACTGAACTCCTTGTACATATATTGTTGTGTTATTGTTTATACCCTGTTATGTGTGTTTTCAAAAAAAAAAAGTTTTTAGTCCCAGAGTACTAAAGTTTACTAGGGGGGAATGTGGCACCCCAGGGGGTCTGGTTGCCACAGTGGTCGAAATACCATGTCTGAGAGCGAGCATGGGTTTTCCTGGTCAGGAGCACATTTGCATGCAACGCCTCCTGCCCCAGTCCAGGGAGGGGAGAAACCTACCCTTTATAAACTGGATCTGGGGCGAGGTTAGCTAGTTAGTTCCAGAGAGAGGGATAGAGCAGCAAGGAGCCCTGTAGGAGACAGGAGCTGAGAGCCAGGGACTGGAGCAGCAGAGCTCGTCCTGGCAGAAGACGCAGAGAACCGGACACCGGAGTCCGAGGCTGTGAGGATATTCACATCCAGCAGCAGAAACCACCTGGCAGGGGATTTCAGGTCCTCTGGCCGTAGAAAGCCCGGAGGCTCAGTCACACGCAAGGGACCAGGCCTCTAATGTTAGCCAGTACTCCCAGCAGGGTCTCCTTCATCACCAACAGTAAAGACCCTGAACTGCACTGCATGGACTTTGAGTCATTTCTGCTGCGCCTATGCACCACAACCCTCACCATCTACACATGCTGCCCTGAGGCTATACTCCTCCCGTGGGGAGTTATACTACCCCCTGCTGCGCACACAACATAAGCCTCAGCGGTCTGCCCCGCAGCGGCGGTTCTCAGTGACCGCAATCCACGGGTGGCATAGTCGGACATTTCAACATTAAAAACCTAGTAAACAGATCCGCCACTGGTTTGACCACCCTGAGCCACGGGACCGGGTCGCCGCCACGGAGACTACAACCCCTGACATCACACAGAGACCCGGCTCCGGGTATTCCCACACACAAGGCCCAGGGGGCGCATCATATATAAAGGCATATACGACTAGTAATGCTAACTGTAGAATACCATGCTACAAACATAACAAATGCTAATAACTGTACAGAAAAAGTAATGGATGATACATCAAGCTCATGTGTAGAAATGAAGCCTACCTAGTGATGTCCGGAGCCTCTCCGTAGACTTCAATAGGCAGCTTCTATTGTATTCCTCACTGAGTTATCAGTCTGTCTTGTCTTAAGCTTGATGGATTTTACCTATTCTTCAGAGGACGCTACATTCACAAATCCTTGTCTATTTCTATATCCTTGTAAAACAGAACCTTTTTCTCCCATGTGTCTCCGCATTGTCTCCATTTTATATCTGTGTTGTATAGATATATTTTTTCCTCATACATTTGTAAAAACTGAAGCAGGTAGACAGTCTGAACTTTTATTTATCCATTGACTATTAATGGATCTATTAAAAATGGATGAAACACTGATGGAGCACTAAAGGAAAAGAAAAGTCTTCAGTGCTTCATGCGTTGTACATGGATTTCCTTAGACTTTAATGGCTGAGTCTGATCTGCAAAATGAATGAGAATAGAACCTGCTCTGAGTCTCACGGATTAGACACGGAACTGTTATTAAAAAACAGACGGCACATGGACTAGTGCAATAAATGTCATGCCACGTTCACACATTCAGTATTTGGTCAGTATTTTACATCAGTATGTGTAAGGCAAAACCAGGAGTGGGTGATAAATGCAGAAATGGTGACGTGTTTCTATTACACTTTTCCTCTGATTGTTCCTCACCTGGTTTGGGCTTAGAAATACTGAGGTAAAATACTGACCAAACACTGAAGGTGTGAATATGGCCTGAAAGTGGTGGTCTGATATTTCATTAAATTAACCTGGTGTCTACAGCTCTGACTAGTGATGTAGAGGTGAATGAATCTCACTTTGCATTCCTATGAGAGTCACATCAAGGCTCATTATATAGAGAAATTGTCTTCCACACCGCGTATAAGATCCTGTAGGATTCTGAGAGTCAGAAGTAACGTGGGACGACCGAAAGACCAGAATGGAGTGGACAGCTCCCCAACAAAGCGATTGATAAAACTGATTTCCCCTATGAGCAAAGGAGCATTGCTTTAATCACAGCTATGGTTGAAAAAACCCAGTAAACAGTCTTCATTTTTCTCTTCTTCGCAAAAAAGCCTTTAAATTTGACAAGTCAATGATTTCCATTGTACTGACTGCAATAGTGTATGGCACTATTCCTGCAAGAGGATCCAAGCTGAACCACCAGTGCAGGGCCGGGAGAAGGGGTAGGCACCCGCCTAGGACGCTACCTCTCTGAGGGGGGAGCAGTTTAAGAAAAAAAATTGACATTATTGAACGCCTGCAGTCAACTGGCACCTTCCTCCTGCCGCAAACATTCAGCATGCTGACAGCCGGTACACAGGAACAAAGGTGAGCGGAGTCAGTGGGTCACTAACACCGCTCAACGCCTGCGCCCCTGTTCTCATTCCCTCTCTGCATTGAAATGCATTTGTGTCTTTAAGACAATGTGAACGCTGCCCCCAGGACAGGAGCAGAGGAGCTGTAATCAGGTCGATGTTCTGGCGGTAATTCCCGCAATACGTAGGCTATGGACAGTCTGCCCCCTGTTAGAGGATGGCGCCACACAGGAATACGGCAGTAGAACAACCATCGGTTTTGTTACAAGCTGCATCTATTGTATCTCATTAATTGAAACCAAACGGCCCCCATTATAATTAAGCTATATTAGTTTCCATGACTATTCTTGGGTCTGACATTGTAAAGGAAGTGGTCATCAGAGCTTGTTACCTGATGGATCAGACGAGGAAGTTAGAGGTCCAGTTACCATAGTTTCTCACCTATTCCTTTTCTTGGGGGGGAAGCCATTTGCGTCATCTGCCTAAGGCAGCAAAATACCTTATCATGATATTAATAAAAATACCAAAAAGCATGTCTGTAATATAACCAAAAGGTCTGGTGACTGCGGAGGCCAGGTCATCTGGCGTAGCACCCCATCACTCTCCTTCTTGGTCAAATAGCCCTTACACAGCCTGGAGGTGTGTTTGGGGTCATTGTCCTGTTGAAAAATAAATGATGGTCCAACTAAACGCAAACCGGATGGAATAGCATGCCGCTGCAAGACGCTGTGGTAGTCATGCTGGTTCAGTATGCCTTCAATTTTGAATAAATCCCCAACAGTGTCACCAACAAAGCACCCCCACACCATCACACCTCCTCCTCCATGCTTCACGGTGGGAACCAGGCATGTAGAGTCCATCCGTTCACCTTTCCACTGGTCTAATGTCCATTCCTTGTGTTCTTTAGCCCAAACAAGTCTCTTCTGCTTGTTGCCTGTCCTTAGCAATGGTTTCCTAGCAGCTATTTTACCATGAAGGCCTGCTGCACAAAGTCTCCTCTTAACACTTGTTGTAGAGATGTGTCTGCTGCTAGAACTCTGTATGGCATTGACCTGGTCTCTAATCTGAGCTGCTGATATTAATAAAAATACCAAAAAGCATATCTGTAATATAACCAAAAGCAACATAGATGTTTTATATATTTATTTTTATGCATAAAAGTTGTTAATATTATGCAAATATATAAAAAGAAAGTGTGTAGATATAGTCACTTTCTGTGGAAAGGAGCAGATGATGATGATTCCGCTCCTCAAGCCTCGGCCACTTCTATCGCTTTTGGACATCCAGGTCTGGATCACACATGAGAGAGGAGAAGAGCAGGAATGTGTGACTTGTGATCTGTGTAGTTGGAGTTTTCCTGGATTCCTTCAGCATCGCGATCAGCCAAATGGCCTTCTGTCTGACCATGGTCAGGAAGGTGAAGGAGCAGTCGCTTCCTTCTGTCTGACCATGGCCTGGTAGAGGAAGGAGCAGCCGCTTCCTTCTGTCTGACCATGGCCTGGTAGAAGAAGGAGCAGCCGCCTCCTTTGTCTGTACATGGCCAAGTAGGAGAAGGAGCAGCCGCTTCCTTCTGTCTGTACATGGCCAAGTAGGAGAAGGAGCAGCCGCTTCCTTCTGTCTGTACATGGCCAAGTAGGAGAAGGAGCAGCCGCTTCCTTCTTTATGTCCATATCTTGTAGTCGTCTCCTTACCACCACATTGTAGATGAGTCGTCCAGATGGTAACATAACAAGTATGGCTGAAAGAAGTCCTTCAATTTCAGCCTTTAATTACTTGCTATGTTGATCCAGAGGAAGGAGAAAAATAACCCTGAGGACTCGTTGTTGCATCATCCTCATATCAAGGGAAAAAAATTCCTTCCTGACCCCAAATATGGCGATCGGAATAAATCCCTGGATGTTTGGTGCTCAAATCTACTTGGATGTTATGTGGTGGAAGCTTGGTGGGTTGGTCACAGTCCGGTAAATAAGAAAGTCCAGTGTAATTGTCTCATCCGATTAATGTAAATCTTCATTCCTGGATGTTACTGGAATGGGGCTGATTTTTATCAGCCTAATACTCCTGCTGGAAGAAGAGAAATATACATGTCTGAGAATCAGCCCCTCACATACAGTATATACAGTACTAGGGGGATATAGCGATAAGGTGTATAGTGGGTAAGTGTGTTACTGGGTAGTGATAACACTTTGGATGTCTGTATGTGCTGTACTTACATAGTAATATGGGAATGGTGGGTCGGCTCTGCCGGACTCCACATCGCTCCAGTCTATAGAATAGAAAAACGGATGCGATCTGATGGATGATGTAATGGCAGATCGGGCAGATGGAGTTTTGCAGAGGAGCTAGAAAATGAAAACAAAGCATTAGTCATTATATTATGTATTATTACTGATAAATTATTACACAATGTCTATGGACTGTCCATATCTTATCTTCTATATCTTCTTGTAATCCCCCATTATCATTGTCCATCTGATCTTACTCACCCGTTTTATGATATCCATGGTATGACAGCAGATCCCAGGTGGAAAAGAAGGGATGTCGTCATACAGAGACTGGTGGTATTCGTCCATTGTGCCTCTGGTATAGAATGGCCAGTCACCTACAGTCATCATATATAAGATGACGCCAAAGGAAAAGGAGTCTGCCAGATGGTTGTATCCTTCACCGTCCATTACCTATGGGAACATGAGATTGGAGAGAATCTGAATATACCGGGAAGGGGATTTACACACAGAGACTATGAGGACCGGTCTGTGATTAGATATGAGCAGAATACATTGGGATCAGATTATCCCTCAATCCTACTATCGACATCAATCACACAGAGATGTTCCTTACCTCGGGCGCTATGTAACCCTTAGTGCCAGCAGTATATTCCACTATGTCACCCTCAAATACATTCATGGCTGCTAAGCCAAAGTCTGAGATTTTGATGTGTCCGGTGTCTTGGAGGAGGATGTTCTCTGGCTTCAGGTCACTGCAGGGAGAAGGAGCAGACACTGATTGTGAGGACAATTCATGGAAAGAACTTTCTACAATAGATATGTAAGGAGACAACAGAGAGTCACAGGTGACAGATTTATGAAGGTGAAATGATTACCTATGTATGACGCCGCGTTCATGCAGGAACTGGAGTCCGCACACCATCTCTGCCGCAAAGAGTCTGTGGAGTAGAAAGGATGGATCAGTGGTTACATGCACAATCATACAGAGAACATGAGGAGATCACACACGTGTCCTTTTCACATCATTAGTTTCTCCTGTTGTCGTTGTCCATTGATCTAAGACTACAATGTGCCGGGAGAGGATTATTCACATTCAGTACCGGACATTTACCTTATTGTCTTTGTGTTAAACATCATTGAATCTTTCATGTGGCCAAACAGGTCTCCTCCGACCATATAGTCCATGGCTATTTCATACTCCGTAGGTGTTTCCCTAAACGCCCGCATAGTCATTAGGTAGGGGCACCCGGCAGCCATTCTCAGGACTTCTAGCTCTGTAGAGATTAAGTCCTCACAAGAACTTTTGTCCATGATTTTGATGGCCAGCAGTCCTTCACTGACTGGATCTGATGCCAAGATGACCTGGAGAAAAATCACAACAGATCAGACCAAACTCTCATCTATTACTGTGTAGTAGTTCACTAGTTTATCCCAATTATCATTACATATGAGCATCCTGTAATAAATATGTACATCTCTCCTGTGTATCTGGTGCAGGATACATTGGGGAACACGGACAATATAAATTGACACTTACTTTTCCATAGTTTCCTTTTCCAAGAACTTTCCAGAACTCGAGATTGGAAAAGTCTATAGGTTGGTCTGTGTGGACCAGTTCTCTTGGGTCAGAAATCTGGAAACTGGCATCATCAAGGCATTGTGCCGGTATGTCCGTTGTGTCGTAGGGCGTCTTATCGATTCCATCTGCTGAGATGATATAAAAAATTTGAACCCCTTAGTGAACACATTATTGGAAATGACTACCTCAGCCTGCTGAAAGCCCCTGTCTTTTCCTCTTCCTGTTAAGACCAGCCTGGCTTTCATATGAGATTTTTAATTTCGCTATATACAGTTCTATCACAGTATCTAGTAGAAGCGATCAGAATATCGCAGGTTCAAGTCCCCAAAGGAGACTAAAGAAAAGAAGTAACAAAAAAAAGTAAAAAAAATAATAAAATGTAAAAAAAATACTTCCCCATTAATAATAATAATAATAATAATAATAATAATAGTAATAATTTGAATATCTAGTATAACCACATCCGGAACATTAATTAACCCAAACAGTAAACACTGAAAGGAGAAAATAAATGTAAAGACCAGAATAGTGTTTTTGTGAGGGTGCAGTATACATCTAATAAATTGTAATAAAAGATATCACAATGTCTTGTCTACCCGAGAAAGTTATCTATAAAAGCTACAACTTGTCACGCAAAAAAAAACAAATCAAGTCCTCGCACAGCTCCATCCAGCTATCAAAATCCAAAGATATAATGTCTCAGAATATAGGGACACAAACCAATTTATTTTTTATAAAATTCCTAATTTTCTTCTACCAGTTCAGTGAATTATAACCCCTATGCCTGTTCAGCATTATCATAGTTGTAACTGACATGGAGAATCATTCTGTCAGGTCATTTTTACCACTCAATGAACACAGTAAAAAAAAACAATGGCGGAATCACTTTTTTTCCACAATTTTACCACATTTTGAATCTTTTTCCCCATTTTCCAGAACATTGAATACTAAAATAAATAATGTTCAAAACTACAGCTCGTCCACTAAAAAATCAAGTCCACATACAGCTACATTGGGAGACAAATTAAAAAATAAATAGTTATGGGTTTTCGAAGGAGGAAGGAAAAAACAACGAAATGTTACCCGGTCAAGAAGGGGTTAACAAATATAGCTAAAAGAAAATATTATAATTTTAAATACAATTATGTAAATGAGCAGGAAATGTCTAATATTTGGGCTCTCATTTATCAAAACTGTCCAATAATAAAACTGTCCCTGTTGCCCATAGCAACGAATCACAGCATAGATTCCATCTCTTAACATTCTATGGAACAATGAAAGCTGCATTGTGATTGGTTGCTATGGGCAACAAGGACAGTTTTTCTGCACTTTTGATAATTGATGCCAGTACATAATATTAGGAGTATAATCCCCATCACCCCCAGTCTTATTACACTGAGCAGATCCATCTTACCTGGTCCATCTGTATCCAGTGATGTGTTTGGTGGAGAAACACTCAGCTGTTTGTTCTCTGGGATGGAGATGTTTTCAGCTGATGACCTCGACCTCCGTAATGCACCATTCCCATTTATAATGGGGTTGGCATAGATGAGACGTCTTCTACATTGGACAACCCAGTCTCTGCTGTTCCTGATCCTCTTCTGGGCTGCCACTCTTTGTAGTTTCGGTGCCTCCAGACTTTCAGATCTGGAGGATGTCACTTGTCTCGGTGTCTCTTGGAGAACCTCTTCCAGCTCTAACTCTGCGCTGATGTTTCTCCTCTTATTGAGGATGGCTTCTTTGTTTCTCCTCCGTATTTCAGGGACCAGATCTCCGAGTTTTTTCAAGGAGATAAGAATGGCCTTCTGAAGCTCAGCGGAGGCTGCAGAGTGAGACTCCGTGAGGGTCTCCATTTTCCTTCTCTCTGTAAGGATCTCATGTCTTTTGGTCTTTCTCATTTTGTCTAGAATTTGACGTTTTGACGCCTTTTTTGAGGCGTCAGTGTCAATGTCCGGTAGTATAAAGTCTTTTCGCCCTAAAGCGAACAATAGTACCTGCTCTTCATTTATTCCTCTCTTCTCTCTGAGAACCCGATCTCTTTGGGCTCTTCTGTAATTATCCATTTTAAAATCAATTTTTGCTTCGTTTGTCACGAAAAACAAAAGGGGCTGCCTCACCCTTGGGAGTCTGTAAGGCAGTGGTTTCCCTTAGGACGGAACACTGGGATATAGAATGCGGTGATGTCATCACATCACTTGTGACATCATTTTTATTCTAATGTCACAATGATAGATAGATAGATAGATAGATAGATAGATAGATAGATAGATAGATAGATAGATAGATAGATAGATAGATATCAAATTTGAAGGATGGGGAACCAAACTTTTGCAGATGTATACATACAATATACAGATATACACGGGGTGCACATTTTGTATTTTTAATGATTAATTTTATTATTGAACAACTACAGTGCTGCTGGTTAATCATAAAGGTTAATAAAATCCGAAACCTGAATATTTGCAAAAATAAAAGTGAGGTTTTGTCTTTCTTAGGCCACATTCACACATTTGGTATTTGGTCAGTATTTTGCATCAGTATCTGTAAGCCAAAACCAGGAGTGGAAGAATCAGAGTTAAAGTATAATAGAAACACGTGACTACTTCTGTATTTATCACCCACTCCTGGTTTTAACTTACAAATACTGATGTAAAATACTGACCAAATACTGAATGTGTGAATGTGGCCTTAGGGGAATATCTCTGTGTGCAGAACTGTTAATCAAAGAAATCAAAATGTTAAAAAATACATTTCTGACATTTAAGAAAATATATCTGTGATCATGACGGTGTATGGCACAAATCGTTCTCCTGAAACCATCCCTCATATTAATTATTTTCTTTCTCCCCAAGCAGTGTCTCATACCACTTAACTTATAATAAATGATACACAGGAGCCTTTCTTTTTTGGATATAATTTGCCATATCGGCCATTTATTGACAAACAACAATAACCAATGAAAGAATTGGCGGAGGTCCTTGGGGCTACAAGATCCGGCACATGTAGAACAAAGCATTTTTCCATAGAATTATTTTACCCTCAGCCGTAACCCCAAGCTCAAGGGCACCACACCACAATCAGTGGTAAAGGAAACACCACCACTGGCTCCAAGAGTACACCCCAGTCCAGAGCCCCACTAAGTGCCAGATCAGCCAATTAGTAATTCCATCCTGAAGGGAACCATCTCTGTAAATTCCCACCCATAAAAAATTCCACCAACCCCAAAGACACCCCCTACTGCCCCAGCCACTGTGACTCACAGTAAAAATTTATAACCTTCATCATAAGCCCGAGCCATAAAACATAACAATATACAGTACAGACCAAAAGTTTGGACACACCTTCTCATTTAAAGATTTTTCTGTATTTTCATGACTATGAAAATTGTACATTCACACTGAAGGCATCAAAACTATGAATTAACACATGTGGAATTATATACTTAACAAAAAAGTGTGGAACAACTGAAAATATGTCTTATATTCGAGGTTCTTCAAAGTAGCCACCTTTTGCTTTGATGACTGCTTTGCACACTCTTGGCATTCTCTTGATGAGCTTCAAGAGGTACTCACCGGAAATAGTCTTCCAACAATCTTGAAGGAGATCCCAGAGATGCTTAGCACTTGTTGGCCCTTTTGCCTTCACTCTGCGGTCCAGCTCACCCCAAATCATCTCGATTGGGTACAGGCCTGGTGACTGCGGAGGCCAGGTCATCTGGCGTAGCACCCCATCACTCTCCTTCTTGGTCAAATAGCCCTTACACAGCCTGGAGGTGTGTTTGGGGTCATTGTCCTGTTGAAAAATAAATGATGGTCCAACTAAACGCAAACCGGATGGAATAGCATGCCGCTGCAAGACGCTGTGGTAGCCATGCTGGTTCAGTATGCCTTCAATTTTGAATAAATCCCCAACAGTGTCACCAACAAAGCACCCCCACACCATCACACCTCCTCCTCCATGCTTCACGGTGGGAACCAGGCATGTAGAGTCCATCCGTTCACCTTTCCACTGGTCTAATGTCCATTCCTTGTGTTCTTTAGCCCAAACAAGTCTCTTCTGCTTGTTGCCTGTCCTTAGCAGTGGTTTCCTAGCAGCTATTTTACCATGAAGGCCTGCTGTACAAAGTCTCCTCTTAACAGTTGTTGTAGAGATGTGTCTGCTGCTAGAACTCTGTATGGCATTGACCTGGTCTCTAATCTGAGCTGCTGTTAACCTGAGATTTCTGAGGCTGGTGACTCGGATAAACTTATCCTCAGAAGCAGAGGTGACTCTTGGTCTTCCTTTCCTGGGGCGGTCCTCATGTGAGCCAGTTTCTTTGTATCGCTTGATGGTTATTGCAACTGCACTTGAGGACACTTTCAAAGTTTTCCCAATTTTTCGCACTGACTGACCTTCATTTCTTAAAGTAATGATGGCCACTCGTTTTTCTTAACTTAGCTGCTTTTTTCTTGCCATAATACAAATTCTTACAGTCTATTCAGTAGGACTATCAGCTGTGTCTCCACCTGACTTCTGCACAACACAACTGATGGTCCCAACCCCATTTACAAGGTAAGAAATCCCACTTATTAAACCTGACAGGGGACATCTGTGAAGTGAAAACCATTTCCGGTGACTACCTCTTGAAGCTCATCAAGAGAATGCCAAGAGTATGCAAAGCAGTCATCAAAGCAAAAGGTGGCTACTTTGAAGAATCTAGAATATAAGACATATTTTCAGTTGTTTCACACTTTTTTGTTAAGTATATAATTCCACATGTGTTATTTCATAGTTTTGATGTCTTCAGTGTGAATGTACAATTTTCATCGTCATGAAAATACAGTAAAATCTTTAAATGAGAAGGTGTGTCCAAACTTTTGGTCTGTACTGTATATATTTCCATTAGACATCTCTAAATTCCCTGAAAAAAGAGGGTGTGCAGGTGAGACTTTTCCCATTGCTCTCCCCACAGGAATGGCCCCTTTTCCCACACTTTCCTTTTATACCCCCTTTTACTATCCCCTCCCACTCCCTATTGATCCAATCCCATAGACCCCATTCAAACTTTATTTTCCTCTCCTGGCCCAATCACCGTCATGTGGGCCTCTGCTTATAAGTACGGCTCTGGCCCCTTTAATATAGCCGCCCTTCTGTTCACTACCAGTCATAAGCCGCCCATCCATGAAGTCTGTTGCAATCATCCTTTTCGGTAACACCAACCACAGCCTCCCAGACCCCGGCATTGGATGCATTGATACATAATGATTTAAAGATTCACAATTGGATTCAGGTCTGGGCATGAGTGGACACAGACAATTCCACCTGTTTTGGAAGTGGTAGTGGCCACTCTTACCTTTTGGACCCCTGTGTAGCTACACAAGTTGTACCAGGTTTGCACCTGGGTCTGGGGAAAGTGAGCTCATCAATGTTTTCATCATCCAGGAACTGCCTTCCCAGTATGGCACATGAGGAAGGGTATTGTCCTGCTCTAGGAGGAACCAAGGGTCCACTGCACCAGGGTAAGTTCTGACATTGGCTCTAAGGATTTCATCCGTGTACCTAACAGCAGTCAGGTTGCCGTTGGCTATCACATGGTGCCCATCATGCTGGGTGGCGGTGCAGACTGAATAACATTCACCACGGCGTCTCCAGACTTTCACATCTATCACTTGCTCAATGTGAACCTGCTGTCACCTGTACAGAGAACGTAGGACCTGATAATTCTGGTGTTCTCAGGTGTATGCCAATTGAGATGCAAGGTGCTGAGCTGTGAGTAAGGTCCTATTACAGGACGTCGGGCCCTCATACCGCCATCATGGAGTCTGCTTCTGACAATTTTGGGTGTAACGTGCTTCTGGTTATGTTGTAGGGCCTTTGCAGTCCTCCTGTTCATCCTTACACAAAGGAGCAGATATTGGTCCTGATGTTCGGTTGATGCTCTTCTACAGTTCTGCTCCATAAATTTAGAAGCTGCTTAAGGAGTGCACGTGTGTGGGGTGCATGCGTGGCGCCCCTGAGGGTTCGGTCGCCACAGAGGTACTGCATCGTGCGCTGCAATACATGCTGCTGGCCAATCAGAGGCCAGCGGCGGCTGGATAATCAGAAGCCAGCGGCGGCCGGCCAATGAGAGGCCATCGGCTGCCGGCCAATCAGAGGCGAGCTTGACTTCGGCCGGCCAATCAGCGGCTGCCGACCAATCAGAGGCCAACATGATGTCGGCCGGCCAATTAGAGGCCAGCGGCTGCCGGCCAATCAGAGGCCAGCGGCTTCCGGCCAATCAGAGACCAGCATGACGTCGGACGGCCAATCAAAGGCCAGCGGCTTCCGGCCAATCAGAACCCAGAATGACGTCGGCCAGCCAATCAGAGGCCTGGGGCTGCCGGCCAATCAGAGGCCAGCATGACATCAGCCGGTCAATCAGAGGCCAGCGGCTGCCTGGCAATCAGAGGCCAGCAAGACGTCGGCCGGCCAATCAGAGGCCAGTGGCTTCCGGCCAATTAGAGGCGAGCATGACGTCGGCCGGCCAATTAGAGGCCAGCGGCTGACGGCCAATCAGAGGCCAGCGGCTTCCGGCCAATCAGAAGCCAGCATGACGTCGGCTGGCCAACAGAGACCTGCGGCTTCTGGCCAATCAGAGACCAGCATGACGTTGGCCGGCCAATCAGAGGCTAGCGGCTTTCGGTCAATCAGAGGCCAGCATGACGTCGGCCGGCCTCAGAGGCCAGTAGCCGCTGGCCTCTGATTGACCGGCAGCGTGTATTGCAGCGCACGGGTCTGGCAAGTTCGTGCGCTGCAATACACTTCAGCTCGATGTGTTTCCGTCCGAGAAAGAACGCACATCTAGTTGCAGTAGCGAAGCTGGTGTCGGCACTCAGCGGGCTCAGAGTTCTCCCCCGCCGGGCCCGATCCAGTAGCGCTAATGCTGCGGCCATGGCGCGCGTGCCCACCAGGAGGGCTCTACCTGCCCCCTCTGCATGCGTGCCATAGGTTCGCCAGCACTGGTTTAAAGCATTTCTTCTTGTACAGCTGACGACCCAAAATTGGTGATTTTCTGAAAAAAAAAAAATGGCCAGTATGCATTATATATGGTGGAACTGAAAATCTATCATCTGGATAAGGGGGTGGTCTTCACAGAGGCGGTCTATGGAGAGATTTCACTTTATAAGAAGCACATAGCATGGAATACCGGGGTGAAGCCTTTTGGCTACTTATGTTGTACCAATCCGGAATGATCCACTATAGTCTATCCTTCTATAGTTCTTCTTTTACAATTTCTGCTGGTCGATATATGGACGTATTAGCTCTATGCTAACAGGCACTCCCTTAGTATAGCTCATGTAATGCACAGCACCACAATTTTGCAGGTTCTGACTACTGTGTAAAAAAAAAAAAACACCCAGAGACAGGCCATAATCTTATAGTCTGGGTGTGAATACGCTGTAGGTATAGCTACACTTTTGTTGTGGAAATTTTGGTAATTTTATTTACCTTTTTGCATTTACCCGAATGAGGCTTGTGAGAAATCCTTAAATATGCTGCAGATTTCTCCTGTATGATGCTGACCAATCATAAGCAAGCAGCAACACTCAAAGAAAAGAAGAACACGCCCCCACCATAGCTCAAAGCGGGTTTCTTAGGGTATAAAGCTACGTTCTCACAATGAGTTTTTAGTGAGTTTTTACGCTGCATATTTTAGAAATAATGCAAGTAACCTATCTTAATGGGTGCAGAAATTCTGCAACATCAAAAACTCTCCAAAAGCTCATCGTGGGAACCTAGCCTAAGATGTATAATGATGGCGAGTCCTGATCTCCTGGTCTAACCTTCTGCATGATTAGAAAGCAGAGATAACAGCTCTTAGACAAGGAAGGAGCCACACAGCTGAGTTTCTCTGTGTCACATTACAAACCCTTTTATTGACTCTCCTGATTATGGAGTGTGTCAGTATCACACTTATGTCTTTTGTACTCAAGCAACTTGTATTCTCTCTGCAGTGATATTAGGCTGTTATTACACCTCACACAGGAGCAGTGTGTTCTGGGTTACTTCTATGGTGAAATGTAATGACAGTCTCCTCTAATCTCACTGCAGAATCAGTACAAGTTGAGCACAACGGATCTAAGTGTGATACTGACGCTGTGCTCTCATTTCTGGACAGGTAGTATGGGAGAGGCGCAGTACAGCAGAGGTGAGAGTGCCATAAGAGGAGGAGAGCTGTTAGAAAGGTTTGTAATGTTGCACAACTAAACTCTCTTGTGATGCCCTTTCACCCATAGAGACCTTAACTGAAAGGTATTAGTCAGTTGTGTGCTCTACTCATGCAGGAGGTTAGCCCAGAAGATCAGGTCTGTATCCTTACATCTCAGACACTGAGAAATCTGCTCTAAGCTATGGTGGGGATGTGATCATCTTTCTTTTCAGTGTTGTCGTCTGCTTATAATTGGTCAGCATCATGCAGGGAGAAGAATTTCGCACCCCCAGTGAAAACTCTGATAACATCTACTTGGACTTAATTTTTTTTAACTCATTAGGTGCCAAATACTTTCATTGCTAATATCTCCGCAAATGAAAGATAAAATAGAAAAAAAAAACATGAAAAATTTGGTGACAGGTCCTCTTTAGGATAAGACAACCCCTTTAAATGTAAGAATTGAATTTTAGTCGAAAAAATGTATGCAACAAAAATGCCACATGTGATTTGATCCAAAAACATGCTGCATTTCAGGATGAGAGAAGCAAGTATTTGCAAAAAAAAGTTAAAAGGGGTGTTCACTGTTATGATATTGATCACTTATACTTAGGATGGACCACCAAGATCAGATTGGTAGAGTTCCAACACTCTGCCACCCCATTGATTCCATGCTGGAGCTGGTAACAGCTGATTGGTGGTGTTAGGATTTGGACACCTATCAATCTGATACTACTGACTTATATTGATGCCTTCTCCTAATTGATAAGTGGTAGCATGCCCCCTTAAAACAATACGTAGTTTTTATTTAGTTGTAAGATGAAAGTGACTCTGCACATTAAGGCGTGTCATGGTCTGAGCACAAAATGATTCTAAGATTAGTTGCTGGCCTCTTGACCCGAACTTAAGAGCTTAAGGCCATGTTCATACATTCAGTAATTTGGTCAGTATTTTACCTCAGTATTAGGAAGCCAAAACCAGGAGTGGAACAATTAGAGGAAAAGTATAATAGAAACACGTCACTGATGAAACTTACTGAACGTGTGAAGGTGCCTAATAGAGACGCTGTGGAGAAGGACAGGAGCGCACACAAAATAGGGCAATAGCGTCTGATAAGGGGTCGGGATAATTGATGGCAGCGCTCACCTAGAGGTGTTGTGTGCAGTCACCACAGCTATAATGGTGTAGAAAGCCGCTGCTGCCCTGTGGCTGGAGGAAAGGTTCTTCAAGAGGTGGAATGGCAAAAATGGAAGCTGGCACATTTAGGTGGGCCGTGCTGCGGGAGTGAAGAGCTTGTTTTTTTTTATACCTTGAGAAAGGCCCTGGTCCATTGCAGAAACGCATTGATATTAATAAAAAACGTTTGGGAATCCCAAGGCTCTTCATTCCCACAGTGCAGCCCAACTAAACGTGCCAGCTTCCATTTCTGACAATGTGGCCTAATAGACGTATATGAGGCTGTCAAAGATCGGGGCAGGAGACTCGCAAACAGCTTGTGCATCACGATCTATGACACACAGATGTGTGAATACGCCATTACTCTCATATAAGATTACCTGCATCAAGTTTCAAAGGAGCAATTGTAACCCTCTTTCAATTATTTAAAGGCATTTTCCCACAAACAAAATTCATTTTAATCAATAGATCTTGGAATAATAATAAGTTCCACAATTGGATGTGTTTAAATAAAATGTTCCTGTGCTGAGATAATCTTAGAAATATGCCCCTGCTGTGTACTGTGTAATGTCTGACCATACAGGAACATGGTCTGAACATACCACATCTCCTGGACGAGGAGGATGCAAAAGAGTATACAGACATTACAGCCGGGGATCACAGCCGATTCTTTATGTGAGGTAAAACAAGTTTTTAAACAGGCAGGGAAATGTTTTACCTCACAGAATCAGCTGCCATCCTGTGGTGTCCTGTCTGTGACGCGCCCCCTGGGCCATGTTGTTAGGGATACCCGGAGCCGGATCAGATGGGGGTTGTAGTCTCCGAGTGGCTGTGACCCGGTCCGTGCCCAGGGTGTCAAACTCAGTGTGCGGCAGTCCTTGCAGATGTTCTTAGTGTCGACTACGCCACCCGTTGATTTGCGGTCAAAAGGATGGTCCGCTGAGGCTGGTGGTGTGTGTGCAGCTGTGGTAGTATAACCCCCAACGGGAGGGGTATAGCCTCAGGGGGTCAGACGTGGAGGATGGTGGTTGTGAAGGTGCAGCAAGGAGACTCAGAGGCATGAAATGCAGTTTCAGGGTTTTTACTCACTGGTGTTGCTCGGGTCACTCTGTACAGCAGTGACCACCCAAGCCGTGCTGCGTCCACCAGGTGCGGGACTCGGTCAACTCCCGGGCAATTCCTGAGTATGGTCCTGAGCTCCCTTCTTCTCTCTCTCTCTCTCTGGCCGTTCTCACCAGGGATCCACCTATGTCCGGCTCCCTCGGGTCTCTTGGTGGTTGAACCTTCTCTGGCTTCCCTGACCTTATGCTCGGTGTGCCATTCTGGTGGATTTGGTGAGGGTCGTGGCAAATCTTGCCCACGACCTCCGGTTCCTGGCTAAGGTTTGCTTTGGCCTCCGCCAGCTTGGGATCCGGTACCCTTTTGCCGACCCTTCACCCTTTTGTCCTTATTCTGGGATCTTGGGGTCCCCTCTCGTCCTGCGCCTCTGGGTCCCTCTTCCTTCTCCTCTCCCGGAGTTACTGCTGACTCACTGACTGACTGACTGACTGACCCTGTCCTAAGATGGTGCCCACCTTATATACTCCCTCTATGTGTGAGCTCAGGTGACCAGCACCCAATGAGCTCCTACATTTACCCAGACTACTCCCCCTATCTGCCCCTACACTACTGGGATGTTCCACCCCCCTCCCACTCCAGCCAGGGACAGACGCTGTCGTACCTGCACATATACTGGTGGGAGTACCGTTGTTCTGTCCCCCGGAAATGGGATGTATGTAGTGCATGCAGCCTTCTAGCTCAGTTCCACACTCCATCCTTACCCGGGAGTGGAATACCACACCTCTGGTTTGAGGTGCAATACCCCTGTAGCAGCCGAGTCCTCAGGGTGCTACATCTGTATACTCTTTTGCTTCCTCCCATGGCCAGCTGTGTTATGTGCAGACCATGTTCGCTCCAGTGGGAGTCTGTTTATGACACGACACAGTAAAAGTGCAGTCATCAGTAATGATGTCAGGTACAAAGCTATTATAGTAAGGCCCAGTGTAGTGTGGAAGTCCAATGTGACACTGAAGATGTCCGCCTAGAGATAGATGCTAGTTATTGAGCTGCAGCTGTTGATCCATGTAACGCATAGGTTCACCTTTATACACCATTTCACCCGTTTACCCAGATCATCAATCTTCAGAACGTCTTCAAATGTAGCATAAGTTTGTAAAAAATGATTCTGTACTTGTATCATAGCTCAAAGCTGCATTCACACTGAATTACTACTGAATGTAAAGGTGTGGGATGACACATGATTAGCTACAGCTTAGTTCTGCTGTACTGCTTTTTGTAGGGTCCTGTCCTGTGCTCCGGCCCTCCGTCTGTAGGTCCATTATGCATTCATTTGCTTTTCATGGCAAAAAAGGTGCAGCATGCAGCGCTATTCCTACCATCCAAACAATACAGACCTCGAAGACCACTCAGCGGCTTGCGGCAATGGGATCCAGGGGTGCCATATGGCAATGGATCCGCAGGGATCCAGCATTGAATTTTATTTCCCCGAATAACTGACTTAATGATGCCCCTTCTAACACATCAGATGACTGTATGATGCCAAGAATACAAATAAAGTAAAGAGCATAATTGCTGTCCAGACACTGAACAAGCAGGCTATGCAGTAAAATTAAGAATGATCAATGTAGATGTGGAAGAGAATAAGGTATAACTCAGGGCCAGTGCAAGACAAGCAATTCTATCTAGTAACAAAGTTGCTCAATTTATTATGTAGATTATAAATGGATGTAATATAAAATTGTTTTGCGGATGAATCGCTGCTCTGAGTGTTAGATTTTCAAAGTGGTAAAAGGGTTTATCTGCCAGTAATGATATTTACCTGGGGACATCCACCTATTGGAGACAGGCCATTAAAACTGGCCAAACTTTCTCCTTACTTTCTTGGCCACTGAGGGGCTTTTTGGACTGCAAATGGTTGATAAGTGTTGGTAAGAGTTTTCGAAGTATCTACTATATAATTGTCTTATCCCGTCTGTCTGTCTGTCTGTCTGTCTTTCTGTCTGTCTGTCTGTCTGTCTGTCCAGGAAATCCCGCGTCGCTCATTGGTCCGGCAGCGGCCAATCAGCGCCGCGGGATTTCAGAAAAAAGATGGCGGCCGTTAGCGGCTCTTCTGCGGGACGGAGCTCAGCGGCGTTGCAGCAGGGAGATGAGCGCCGCGAGGCGCTCATCTCCCGGCCGGTACCAGCAGGAGGACCCCGACCGCCGGACCCATCTGCGGGACGGAGATGCAGCCGGGAGATGAGCGGCGTGAGGCGCTCATGTCCCGGCCGGCAGCAGCGGAAGGACCGCCGGCGTCGCTGACATCCATGCGGAAGGGAGGACCGGGGAGCGGCGCTGCGGGTCGGGATACTTCTGCTGCGAGCGCCCGCTCATGTCCCGGGTTCTCGCAGCGGAAGTAGCCGCACAGGCAGCGCCGCTGCCCGGTCCTCACCAATACGATTCGATGATTGGTCGCGGTCTTCGGACCCGACCAATCACTGATCTTAGCGCAAAAGTTAAATACCGCTGTGCTGATTGGTCGCGGACGCTGCCCGCGACCAATCACCGATTTGGGCGCCAAATTTAAATATCGGCCGCGACCAATCAGCACAGTAGTGGTTAACTTTAGCCAGATCAGTGATTGGTCGCGGGCCAAGACCGCGACCAATCACCGATTTGTGCGGCACATTTAAATAGCGGCCGCGACCAATTGGATGTCAGCGCCGCTCCCCGGTCCTCCCTTCACACCCTTGCCCCATGGATGTCAGCGGCGCTGCCTGTGCGGATACTTCCACTGCGAGAACCCGGGACATGAGCGGGCGCTCGCAGCAGAAGTATCCCGACGCGCAGCGCCGCTCCCCGGTCCTCCCTTCACACCCTAGCCGCTGATGTCCCCACAGTATCCGCATGGTGTTACAAAGATCCGGACATTTGTGTTAAAAATTGCTGATTGGTCCCTGGCGGTGCCCGCGACCAATCACCGATTTGGGCGCCAAATTTAAATATCGGCCGCGACCAATCACCGATCTTGGCTCCACATTTAAATACCGCTGTACTGATTGGTCGCAGCCGCTATTTAAATGTGGCGCCCAAATCGGTGATTGGTCGCGGGCAGCGGCCGCGACCAATCAGCTGAGCGGTGTTTAACTTTAGCGCCAAGATCACTGATTGGTCGCGTGCGGAGAGCGCGACCAATCAGCGAATCGTATTGGTGAGGAGCAGGGAGCGGAATCGTATTAGTGAGCACCGGGGAGCGCCGCTGCCTGTGCGGATACTTCCACTGCGAGAAGCCTGGAGATGAGCGACTGCTCGCAGCAGAAGTATCCCGACGCGCAGCGCCGCTCCCCGGTCCTCCCTTCACACCCTAGCCGCTGATGTCCCCACAGTATCAGCATGGTGTTACAAAGGTCCGGACATTTGTGTTAAAAATCGCTGATTGGTCGCTGGCGCTGCCCGCGACCAATCACCGATTTGGGCGCCAAATTTAAATATCGGCTGTGACCAATCACCGATCTTGGCTCCACATTTAAGCACCGCTGTACATCTCTTCAACAACTGTTAAGAGGAGACTTTGTGCAGCAGGCCTTCATGGTAAAATAGCTGCTAGGAAACCACTGCTAAGGACAGGCAACAAGCAGAAGAGACTTGTTTGGGCTAAAGAACACAAGGAATGGACATTAGACCAGTGGAAATCTGTGCTTTGGTCTGATGAGTCCAAATTTGAGATCTTTTGTTCCAACCACCGTGCCATTAACTTGTTAATAACCTGCAGTCTATAATGAGCCGTGTTAATAATATGATCCCACCAATAGTGACTCTGTATGGCCAATTTGACAATAAACTGTGTTGGTATTGTACTTTTTATCTTTCATCACTAGATGGCAGTGCAGCAGTGTAAATGTGTGAGAGAATGGGATGATGGCGCCATTACTGATCATTATGTAAAATCAGGAGCTGACCTTCTTTATTAGTAAATTACGATGTAATTCAGGTTAATGATTCTTATGATTTTGCTAATAAAAACACTATTGCATTGTACACGTGTCGTTGTGTGATTGATCTAGATCCCAGCAGCCTCAATTGTCGCTATTATTGAGAAGTCTTGACTGCTAGATATGGCAGTGTCATCAATCTCAAGAAGCCTTTTATTCTCACATACATGATAGAATCCAATAGTAAACATCTGCATATCCCTTCCAGGAGCGGAACGACATCGGTCACAGAGGGTGCGACCGGGCCCGTGCAGGAGGGGGGTCGGCCGCCACCAGCACCTATTTCAGTTAGAGGTGCCTGCAAGGACACACATTCAGCTGAAATGTAGTGAGACGCAGAGACCATCTGTGTCCCTGCACCGCAATACACCCTGCCAGCCAATCAGAGGCCGGCTGTTGACGTTGGTGTGCCAGTCGCAGGCGGCACATGACCGTGACGTCATGCACCATGCCAGCAAGACGAAGTTAGATGCCAGTTCCTTCAAGTGCTATAGAAGAATACGCTGCGAGTTGTGGGAGTGGAGGAAGGGAAGAAGAATAATTTATTTATTTTTAAATGTATTGGAGAAGAACAGCAAACATTATTAATGGAAGGGGCACAGGATGGGGGACATTATACCAGGAAGGGTACAATAAGAAAGCACAGCAACACACTGCAAGGGACAATACATATGCTGACACTGAGAACATAAGAGCTAAACTGCATTATTGCTAAATAAAATGTACTTACAAAAAATGAAGGCTCTTAGCGCACAAATTGGCCAATTCATGTATGCCCATCAACCATGACAAGGTAGCCTCCACATGATGGGTAACTAACCTCTTAAACATGTCTCTCTTGGGCTATAAGCCTACAATATAAATGGGCAAACATGCCTCTCTTAGGAGAGAAACCTACAAATTTAAGTGGGCAGGTAGAAACCAACACTAATTAAAAGCACCCTTGGGCTGATGGGTGCTTATACCAGGAAGGGTCCCAGGATGGAGTGCATTATACCAGGAAGGGTCCCAGGATGGAGTGCATTATACCAGGAAGGGTCCCAGGATGGAGTGCATTATACCAGGAAGGGTCCCAGGATGGAGTGCATTATACCAGGAAGGGTCCCAGGATGGAGTGCATTATACCAGGAAGGGTCCCAGGATGGAGTGCATTATACCAGGAAAGGGCTCAGGATGGGGGACATTATACCAGGAATGTGCTCAGGATGGGGGACATTATACCAGGAAAGGGCTCAGGATGGGGGACATTATACCAGGAATGTGCTCAGGATGGGGGACATTATACCAGGAATGTGCTCAGAATGGGGTACATTATACCAGGAATGTGCTCAGAATGGGGTACATTATACCAGGAAGATGCCCAGGATGGAGTGCATTATACCAGGAGGTGCTCAGGAAGGGTAACATTATACCAGGAAGGTGCCAAGGATGTAGTGCATTATACCAGGAAGGTGCTCAGGATGTAGTGCATTATACCAGGAAGGTGCTCAGGATGTAGTGCATTATACCAGGAAGGTGCTCAGGATGGGGAGCATAATACCAGGAAAGGGCGCAGAATAGAGCACATTATACAAGGAAGAGGCCCAAGATGTACAGTTGAAACCAGAAGTTTACATACACTATATAAAAAGACACATATGCATGTTTTTCTCAATATCTGACATGAAATCAGAATAAACCTTTCCCGTTTTTTTAAATGCCTTAATACATTCTCTCTCTCCTTATTCTGGCATTTGGCAAATATTAAAAATTATGGTAATCCTAATTGACCTAAAACGGGAAAGGGCATCTGACGCGCCCCCTGGGCCAGTGCTGTAGTGCGGCGCACGTGTGCGCGGGGGAATACCCGGAGCCGGATCCGATGGGGGTAGTAGTCTCCGAGTGGCGGGGACCCGGTCCGTGCCCAGGGTGGTCAAACTAAGTGTGTGGCAGTCTTTGTAGATGTTGTTTAAGTGTCGACTACGCCACCCGTTGATTTGCGGTCGCAAGGCCGCCGCTGCAGAACAGTCCGCTGAGGCTGGTGGTATGTGTGCAGCAATGGTGGTATAACCCCCAACGGGAGAGGTATGGCCTCAGGGCAGCTGGTGCAGGTGAAGGGAGTGATAGAAAGGACGTCCCAGTACCTTTAGTGCTGGTAGTGCGATGGAACACAGAGACTGATTGCAGTTTTCAATGCTTTACTCACAGATGTTATCAGTGTCAGTCCTGCAGGTGATGACGACCCGAGCCGTGCTGCGTCCACCAGGTACGGGGCTCGACCAACCCCCAGGCAGTTCCAGAGTGTGACCTTGAACTCCTTTCTCCGTTCCTTTCTCTGGCCGTCCCCACTAGGGACCCACCCATGTCCAGCTTCCTCGGGCCTTCTGGTGGCGAAACCTATCTCCGGTTTCCCTGACCCTATGTGGCGTGCCTTCGTGGTGAGTGTAGTGAGTGGTCGCGCCAAGACGTGGCCACGACCTCCGGTTCCTGGCTGAGGATAAGTGGCCTCCACCAGTTCGGGATCCGGTACCCTGATCTGCCAACCCTTCACCCGCTGACTCCTAGCGTGTTCGGGTTCCCTCTTCCTTCATGTCTCTGGGCCTTTCTCCAGGTTCCATTCCTTCCTTGTTCCTTGTTCCTTTCCTCTTGTCTTTCTCTCTCTTGCTCCCTTCAGGAGCAGCACCCAGACAGGGCTGCTGCTCCCTGTCACTACTCTTCTCCTCTTTTTCTGTCTGACTCAACTGAACTCCTAAGATGGTGCCCACCTTTTATACTCCCTCTGACACCCGAGCCAAGGTGACTAGCCACCAATGGGCTCCTTCCTATGCCCAGAGTCCCTCCCCTCTCTGCTCCTGCACCACTGGGATATTCCTCCCCCCCTCCCACTCCAGCCAGGGACAGACGCTGTCGTACCTGCACATCTATCTGGTGGGAGTACCGTTGATCTGTCCCCCGGAAATGGGATGTATGTGGTGCATGCAGCTAACTGAGTTCTAGTCCACACTCCATCCTTACCCGGGAGTGGAATACCACACCTCTGGTTCGAGGTGCAATACCCCTGTAGCAGCCGAGCCCTCGGGGTGCTACACATCAGCGTTCCCATGTAACTTCCCAGGCCTATGGTCTACGTGAAAGTTGAAGTCCTGAAGAGCTAGGAACCATCTAGTTACCTTGGCATTGTTACCCCTCTTTTCCCTCAACCATCTCAATGGGGCATGGTCTGACAACGGGCACAGGACAGTGTATGGAACTATGCTTTAAACCTGCAGGAGGCGCTGAGGGCCATCAAACAGGTAGACCCTGACAGTGTGCGTGATGAAAACAGACTGTTAACTGAGCAGTTTATTGAGGGTTTACTGTCCAGCGCCCACCGAACCCAGCTGCGCATAGTGGCTCTGCAAAACCCTGACTTAGACTTTGCTAAGTTTAAGGACAGGGCCATCTGGGTGCTACGAGAACCAGCACCAGGTGGCGCTACAGCTCACCGCCGCCCAGATATCACCTACCACCAGGAGGTGGCACCCTTTTCCCCGAAGCCTGTAGGAGCTGATGCACAAACTCTGGACAGTGCCCCGTCAACAGACCTGCACCATCAGGTCCAAGAGCTAACTAAAAGTGTAGCAGCACTAACCAAAACTGTACAGTCCTTGCAGGTGTATCCCAAAGGAAAGATCCAGCTGGCTTCCAGTCCGGAGGACATCCCGTGGCGCCAACAGAAGAGGATTCCACCATCCAGAGGAAGGAACAGCGACCGCTACGACCAGGACGGACAACCCATCTGCCGCCGCTGCAACCAGCCAGGACATTATGCAAGGTACTGTCATTTAAACAAGCAAAACCTGGGGCAGAGGGCCAACCCTCAGGCATAAGACCACCAGGCCCATCAAGCTGGCGAGACAAATATGTGGGAGGACGACCGGTCCTACCTGTCGTGCTGGACGGCTTTCCAATGAGCGCGTTGCTGGACACTGGATCCCAAGTGACCACCATCCCCTACATTCTATACTGGACTGACTCTGATATTACCCGCCATCCAGATGAACATTTGAGTATTTATGCCAGCAATGGTCAACCCGTACCTCAGGTGGGGTTCAAAGAAGTGACCATAAAGTTGGAAAAGTGGAACTGCCAGCACAAGGACTGATTATTGTCGACATTGATCGCTGAGAAAGTCATCCCATGATAACCTTGGGCACTAATGTCATTGAAAATTGTCTTGCAGAGATAATTGTCTTGTTACAGCAGGTTGCGGAGACCGCCAGATCCAGCCAGCAGCCGGTTCTACAAAGAGAGATCAGAGCCCTGATGAAAAGACAACAGGTAGAACTGTCTGGTGGTGAAATTGGCAGTGTCAGGATGAGTGACCCATTTCCTATTGCCATGCCCCCAAGAAGTGAAATTATGATATGGTGCCGGGCAGCTATTGGTCTAAGGGGTAGAGATTACCAGGCCATGGTAGAGCCCGTCTACTCTGACAGTAGGCCCACCATTTTGACAGCCCAGAGGGTGGTTGATGTCCGCCATGGGAGGATACCCGTCCGCATCCTAAACATTGGGGAGAGAGAAGTCCATTTGCCCCGGTATGCCACTCTAGCCAAACAGTTCACTGTCAACCAGAATTCTATAAAGACAGTGGAACCCTTGTCTCCATCCCAACAGGCAGAGGATAACGGCTCCAAGGAACAAATGGAGGACTGGTGCCAGAAGCTGCATGTGGGCACTGACTCCACCTCTCCACACCGAAAACAAGGAGTGTACCGGGTGGTACTGGAATACGAAAGGGTCTTCAGTAAACATCCACTTGACTTCGGGCAGGTAAAAGGGGTTCAACACCATATCCCCACGGGAGACCATCCATCCATTAAAGAAAGGTACTGGCCTGTACCCCCTGCACACTACCAAAATGCCAAAGGGATGTTGCGAGAAATGAAGGAGGCTGGGGTAATAAGAGACAGTTGTAGCCCCTGGGCAGCTCCATTAGTTCTTGTAAAGAAAAAGGATGGCACTATGAGAATGTGTGTAGACTACAGTAAAATCAACCGCATAATACACAAAGATGCATACCCGTTACCCAGAATAGAGGAATCACTAGCTGCATTAAAGTCTGCTAACTATTTCTCCACTTTGGATCTTACTAGTGGGTATTGGCAGGTTCCTGTAGCAGAGGCGGATAAGGAAAAGACCGCATTCACCTCCCTGATGGGCCTCAGCGAGTTCAACTGCATGCCATTCTGGCTCTGCAACGCCCCAGGAACCTTCCAGCGGTTGATGGAGTGCTGTCTGGGACATAAGAATTTCGAGACAGTCCTGCTGTACCTGGATGACGTCATTGTATACTCCCAGACGTATGAGGACCATCTGAAGCACCTGGCGGAAGTGTTTGACTCCCTGGCTGGCTTTGGTCTAAAGGTGAAGCCCTCAAAATGTCATCTGCTGAAGCCCAAGGTACAGTACCTGAGGCACGGGGTGAGCGCTGACGGTGTAGCTCCAGATCCCGATAAAATCACAGTAATCAAGGACTGGCCAAGACCCTCCATCGTAAAGGAAGTGCGGCAGTTCCTCGGGTTGGTAGGCTACTACCGAAGATTTATTCCAGGCCTCACCAAGATGGCGGCACCCATGCTGGACCTCCTGATAGGCCAGTCCAGGAAGGCCAAAAACCAGAAGCCGCCATTCAAATGGGACAAGCTGGAAGATGAGTCCTTCCACCAGCTGAAAATGGCCCTCACGGGGGACGAGATCCTGGCTTACCCTGATTATGGCCAGCCCTTCATCCTCCACACGGACGCGGGCAACGTGGGACTGGGAGCGGTGCTGTCCCAGATCCAGCAGGGCAGAGAACGGGTAATCGCTTATGCCAGCAGGAAGCTCCGGCTCACAGAAAGGAACCCTGAAAATTACAGCTCCTTCAAGCTAGAGTTCCTCGCAGTGGTATGGGCAGTGACAAAGCGCTTTAAACATTACCTCGCCTCTTCAAGTTCACTGTATTCACAGACAAAAACATTCTGACACACCTGGACACTGCGAAACTTGGTGCCCTGGAGCAGAGATGGATGGCCCGACTCTCCAATTATGAGTTCACCATCAAGTACCGGGCTGGGCGCAAGAATGCCAATGCAGATGTACTGTCCAGGATGCCTAACTTGCCAGATGGGGGAGAAGACCCAGAAGAACTGGAAGAGATAGAAATCCCCGCTTTCCACCGTCATGGGATAACTCAGTGCTCCCACTGTGTGAAAGACAGGTACTCTTCCACCAAATAGGCCACGTTCAATCCCTTGCCCCACCAAGGCTGGGCAGAAACACAAGACAGTGACCCGGCCGTCCACCTAGTCAAAGAGTTGCTGACACGAGCTGACTCATACCCTGACCCAGATGCTCCAGAGGAGACCAAACAGCTGTGGAAAGAGAAGAGTAAGCTGTTCATCTATGAAGGGAAGCTGTGTCGAAGAACTGTCAACTCCCGGACGCATGAGCTAGTCTGGTAGGTGGTAGTCCCGAGGCGGGACGCGTCTATGGTCTTGGAAGCGTACCACGATGGAGCAGGACACTTCGGATGGAAAAAGCTGGAAGTCCTGCTGCGTGAACGGTTCTATTGGGTCGGCATGAGAGGAGCAATGGAGAGGTGGTGTCGAGACTGCGGACCGTGCAACCTGAGAAGGAAAGACCGTGACAGCCAGAGGGCTCCCCTGCAGCCCATTATCACCAAGCAGCCTCTCAAACTGGTAGCCCTAGACCATGTGAAGCTGTCCCCAAGCAGGTCAGGCTATGTCTACGCTCTCACCATCGTAGACCACTACTCCCAGTTTCTGGTAGTAGTGCCAGTCAAGGACCAAACAGCTCAGACAGCAGCCAGAGCTTTCCAACAGCACTTCTGCCACCCGCATGGTTACCCAGAACGTGTGCTAACTGACCAAGGTCCGGCCTTCGAAGTGGAGGTATTCCAGGAGTTCTGCAACCTGTACGGCAAGAAGATCAGGACAACGCCTTATCACCCACAGACCAACAGGATGTGTGAAAAGATGAACCAGGTGGTGATAGACCTACTGAAGACATTTCCCCTGGAGGAACGCAGTCTGTGGCCAGAAAAGTTGCCAGACCTAGTGGACCTCTACAATCATATCCCAGTGAATTCCACCAACTGCACACCAGCTTACCTGATGAGAGCGAGACCTGGTAAGCTGCCCATCGATCTGGATATGGGAGTTCTGACACCAGAGGACGCCTCACCAGACACAGATTGGGACACTGAGCGGCAACAGCAATACCGCAAGGTACAGGAAAGTGTTGAAAGAAGTCTGTTCCAAGCAAGAGAAAGGCAAGAGAGGACTTACAATCAACATGCACCTGTTGCCCCCTTGTCACCTGGAGAGCAATTCCTAAAGAGGAAGAGGCGACTCCACAAGTTGGATGACCAGTGGGAAAAAGAGCCGTACACCATTCTACCATCAAGTCATGATAACACCAAGGTGTGCCTCATAAGTAAGGACGGAGGTGAGACAACAGCAACAGTTTCCAGAGACCACCTGAAGAAATGTCCCGAGCAGCTACAGCATGCCGAAGAAGGCCAAGATATCCCTCAACCCGCAGAGGAAGTGGAAGAATTGGTCAGCACGGTACTCGGAGAATTTCCCCGGTCATGGACACAAGTGAATAATGCCATTGTTGTGCCTGTCCTTACATTTCTCCAACCAGCCCCTCAAGCACCTACAGAAGTCTCAGTAGAGTTGGAAGAACCATTGGCCCCGGAGACAGAAGATTCCTCATCAGCAGACCAGGAGAATCTACCCTCTGCTAGTAGCGAGCCTGTCGTACCCACAGTAAGCCAAAGGATCCGTAGGAAGCTGCCCAACCTACCAGTGACACCTCAAAATACCAGTAGTGCAGGTCAAACAGTGCCCACCACACCAGGGGTAGGGAAAGGGGACCAGAGTGGAACACAGACAGACAGTGTGTTACGCAGGTCCACCAGAATCACCAGAGGTCAAATTCCTGCTCGTTGGAAAATTTAAATGTAACTATAACTATAACTGTAATGTTGAATTGTTTTGTGTGTGTAATGAATATGTTTTTCCAGTTACCCTACAGGGTCCAAAAAGACTTTCAGGTTATGGACAATGAATAACCAAAAACTCTGCCTGTAAATAGTTGCACCTGTAAAGTGCCCCTTTTGTGCCAGACCACAGAACAAAAACCCGTGGAGGTGGCTGAAGATGTGGTCCAACTCCGGATCATCAATGCCCTGTAGCCACCCTAGGGCCTACGTTGAGGGTTTGGGACGGGTCCCTCAGATTGCACCTTGTTTCAGTGAAATGGACACCTGGTTGCGGATGATACCGTGACCTTTAAAGACTCTAATGGTTGTAAATATGTTAATGTATTGTTACTTGTTGTATTTTTGCAAAATATGTTCAGTCCCGGAGTACTGAAATTTACTAGGGTGGAATGTGGCACCCCAGAGGGTCTGGTTGCCACAGTGGTAGTAATACCATGTCTGGGATCAAAACAGGAATTTCCTGGTCAGGGAACACACTACAAGCAACACCTCCTGCTCCAGACCAGAAAAGGGGAGGATCCTGCCCTATATAACTGGATCTGGAGGCGGGGTTAGTCAGTCTAGTGAGAGTCTAGTTCAGTGTCAGGAGTCAGTTAGGACTAAGGAGCAAGGAGCTGAGGACTGGAGCTGTGCAGAGCTCGTCCTGGCCAGTGGATACAGAAGACCTGACACCGGAGTCCGAGGCTGTGAGGATTGTATATCCAGCAGCAGAAACCGCAAGGCAGGAGATTGCAGGTCTCCTGGCTCACAGAAGCCCGGAGGCTCAGCCACACGAAAGGACCAGTACCGCCACAGAGGAGCAAGGAATACACGGGATCCGAGTCGCCAGCCATACGGGTGAGCAGCACGTTACACTCAGGGACGTGGGCTACAACACGACTATAAGCGGGATAGCCAAAAGAGTACAGTCGGAACGGCAGGCCTACAACTCCACCTGGCCAGGGGATTCTAGGATTGCTCCCAGACTGACCAGGCCCTCATCCCTAGCAAGTACTCCCGTTGGGGCCTATATAATTACCACCAGTAAAGACCCTAGGACTGCACTGCAAAGACTCCGTGTTATTATTACTGATCCAGGCACTATTACCACCATCATCCATACACGCTGCCCTGAAGCTACACTCTTCCTGTGAGGAGTTACACTACCTTGCTGCGCATACCACCAGCTTCAGCGGACTGCCCTGCAGCGGCAGTTACCAATAACCGCAATCCACAGGTGGCATAGTCAGACTATCAATAACTGAGACACATAGACTACCCTGGTTTGACCGCCCTGGGTCACGGACCGGGTCGCTGCCACAGTGACTACAACCCCCAGCATCTACAGGCCCGGCTCCGGGTCTCCCCACGGCCCAGGGGGCGCGTCATTTATGTCACTTAATTGTGTGCCAGGCATTGGAGCTGCTGAGGCCAAGCAGACATGCTGCACAGATCGGAGCAGTGGGGGAACGGGGAGAGGTGAGTATTGTATTTATTTTTTTACATCATTGAGAACATGGTGGTCACAAGGCTGGAGGGCTATGGGGGGTGCATTATAGTATATGTACTCTATGGGGCAGCATTATACTCTATGGGGGCTGCATTGTACTGTATTGAGGACTATGGGGAGTGCATTGTACTATATGAGGGCTGCATTATACAGTATTGAGAACTATGGAGAGTACATTATACTCTATGGAGGATTATGGGGCACATTATACTATATGGAGGACTATGGGGCATATTGTACTTAAGGAGCACAATGCTGCCTATTCATCGAGTGATTGGATTGTTTATGCCAAAACAAAGCTCATTGTTCTCAGCAGCACATCGCCCAGTGAAAACTGCAGATGTACTGCTAATAAAATGATACTGTAGGGCAGGGGTCTCAAACACGCGGCCCGCGGGCCGCATGCGGCCCCTGAGGCTGCTTTATGCGGCCCGCAGGCACAGACCCCTTGATGATCCCGACCTGGTCCAGGAGGAGCCGCCGACAGCAGCGCTGAATTGCCACACAGAGACTGTTTCCCAGCACTGCATTTCCAATGCCAGCCGCAGGCCAATCAGAGGCCAGCAGCTGATATCTGCGTGTCGGCGCAGCGAGTATGATGTCATTGCCATATGCAGATGTCAGCTGCTGGCCTCTGATTGGCCGGCGGCTGACATTGAAAATGCTGTGCTGGGAGACAGTCTCTGTGCGGCAATGCAGCGCTGCTGTCGGCGGCTCCTCCTGGACCAGGTCGGGATCGTCAAGGGGTCGGACTCTGTGGTGCCTGCGGACCACATCTGCAGGAAGGCCGCCGAGGGAACGGAGGACAGGTGAGAATCATCTTTTTTTTTTTCTATTTTATATGTGTGAAGAACAGCACAGGGGGCACAGAGCCACAACATGGGGACCGGGATGGGGCACAGAGCCACAAGAGGGGACCTGGGTGGGGCACATAGCCACAAGAGGGGACCTGGATGGGGCACATAGCCACAGGATGGGGACCTGGATGGGGCACATAGCCTCAAGATGTGGACCTGGATGGGGCACATAATGGGGACCTGGATGGGGCACAGAGCCACAAGATGGGGACCAGAGCCACAAGATGGGGACCAGAGCCACAAGATGGGGACCTGGATGGGGAACATTGCCACAGGATGGGGACCTGGATGGGGCACATAGCCCCAAGATGGGGACCTGGATGAGGCACATTAGTACAAGATGGGCGCCAGGATGGGGAACGTTGCCACAGGATGGGGACCTGGATGGGGCACATAGCCACAAGATGGGGACCTGGATGGGGCACAGAGCCACAAGATGGGGACCTGGATGGGGCACAGAGCCACAAGATGGGGACCAGAGCCACAAGATGGGGACCTGGATGGGGAACATTGCCACAGGATGGGGACCTGGATGGGGCACATAGGCCTAAGATGGGGACCTGGATGAGGCACATTAGTACAAGATGGGCGCCAGGATGGGGAACGTTGCCACAGGATGGGGACCTGGATGGGGCACATAGCCACAGGATGGGGACCTGGATGGGGCACATAGCCCCAAGATGGGGACCTGGATGAGGCACATTAGTACAAGATGGGCGCCAGGATGGGGAACGTTGCCACAGGATGGGGACCTGGATGGGGCACATAGCCACAAGATGGGGACCTGGATGGGGCACAGAGCCACAAGATGGGGACCTGGATGGGGCACAGAGCCACAAGATGGGGACCAGAGCCACAAGATGGGGACCAGAGCCACAAGATGGGGACCTGGATGGGGAACATTGCCACAGGATGGGGACCTGGATGGGGCACATAGCCCCAAGATGGGGACCTGGATGAGGCACATTAGTACAAGATGGGCGCCAGGATGGGGAACGTTGCCACAGGATGGGGACCTGGATGGGGCACATAGCCACAGGATAGGGACCTGGATGGGGCACATTAGTACAAGATGGGGACTTGGATGGGGAACATTACTACAAGATGTTTTCCATTATTACTATATGATGCTAATTGTAAGACAATATTACTGTATGTGGCCAATTGGGGGAAATAAAAATAAAAAATAAAATAAAGCATGAAAAAATATTGGGCACTAAAAATGCTATTTTATATGTAAACTAAAGTAAACACAAAAAAGTGCACGTTTATTTTCGTCACATCCATAACGACCCAAGCCATAAAAAAATAAACACGGCAAAAATGTTCAAAAGGTGTATACAAAAAAAATGGTATCACTAAAAATGTCACATTGAACAAAGAATGCGGTCCCCCAAATTCAAATTTTTTCCATGTGCGGCCCATATACCCAGCCGAGTTTGAGATCCCTGCTGTAGGGGGACAGATTGATCTACTAGTGACTGTTCTGTCCCCATCATTCTTCCTCAGCCGGTGTAAAGAAGCCGGGAAACAAGCGTCGAATGACTTCAATATTGTCGATCGCGGACGTTTAATGGCCTGAACTCAGCGCATGTAAATACAACCAAAATATTTCTGTGTGATGGTGCAATATGTTAGCATTTGGGGCCCCACTATCTCTAAAACAGGCCCTGAGTACAACCAAAGCTAGTCCATACATAGCCCATTCAAAAAGTGTGAAAATATATGTATATGTGGCACCCCAGGGGGTCTGGTTACTACAGTGGAAATACCATATCTGAGAGCGAGCATGGGTTTTCCTGGTCAGGAGCACATTTGCATGCAACGCTTCCTGCCCCAGTCCAGGGAGGGGAGGAACCTGCCATTTATAAACTGGAACTGGGGCAGGGTTAGTTAGTTAGTTCCAGAGAGAGGGACAGGAGCTGAGAGCCAGGGACTGGAACAGCAGAGCTCGTCCTGGCAGAAGACGCAGAGAACCGGACACCGGAGTCCGAGGCTGTGAGGATATTCACATCCAGCAGCAGAAATCACCTGGCAGGGGATTTCAGGTCCTCTGGCCGTAGAAAGTCCGGAGGCTCAGTCACACGCAAGGGACCGGCACCGCCATCGAGGAGCGGAAGAAACCAAAGGCCCCAAGTCACCAGCCATACGGGTGAGCACCACACGGTACACTCAGGGACGTGGGCTACTACACGACTACAGCAAGGTAGCCAGGAAGAGTGCAGTCAGACGGGAAGGCCTACACCTCCAACTGGCCAGGGGGATTCTTGTTCGCTCACAGACTGACCAGGCCTCTAATGTTAGCCAGTACTCCCAGCAGGGTCTCCTTCATCACCAACAGTAAAGACCCTGAACTACACTGCACGGACTTTGAGTCATTTCTGCTGCGCCTATGCACCACAACCCTCACCATCTACACACGCTGCCCTAAGGCTATACTCCTCCCGTGGGGAGTTATACTACCCCCTGCTGCGCACACAACATCAGCCTCAGCGGTCTGCCCCGCAGCGGCGGTTCTCAGTGACCGCAATCCACGGGTGGCGTAGTCGGACATTTCAACATTAAAAACCAAGTAAACAGATCCACCACTGGTTTGACCACCCTGAGCCACGGTACCGGCTCGCCGCCATGGAGACTACAACCCCTGACATCACACAGAAACCCGGCTCTGGGTATTCCCACACACACGGCCCAGGGGGCGCATCAACTTTGGCGTAGTCGGCAGGATCTCGTGCCCGCAACCACCGGGTACTGCGTGCCTGAAGAAAGACTGTGATACTTACCGTGGTGAAGTTTCCCGCCATCCGCAGATGTTTTCCCGCCATCCGCAGCCATTTTCCCGCTATTGGGCGCCATTTTTGGGACGCCGCGTGGGAAGAAGAGGGGCGTGGACGCCAAAAGCGCGAAAGAGCTGAAGCCCCGCCTTACGTCCTGACACTGCGCAAGGTCCTGGAAGGAGCCCAGCGGACGCCGACGTCACCAACGCGCGACGCAAGGTCCTCGACCCCGACGATCGCCTGCGGAGCCGCGGCCTATGAGAAGAAGCAATGGAAGGTAGGCCACGGTTAACTAGGGGGGAGGAAGACACCAGGAATGGAGGGAGCTCCCACCGCCAGCGCGGCTGCTGCCGCAGTGATGCCGTTCACGATGCCGTATATCCCTGGAGCGTCATGGTTACCCCAGTACTCAGGGGAGTCGCATACCCTGAGCAACTTTAAAGAAAGACTGTATAGCCTATTCAAAGTATACCCCCCTGTCCGAGGAACATAAAGTGAGCATCCTGATAGGTCAGTTAATTGGAGCAGCCCAAAGAGAAGTGAAGTCCTGGTCAGCCAGGGAAAAGGGGACTGTAAAGGAAATACTGGCCCGTCTAAAGGACACTTTTGATACCCGCACCTCAGCAGAGATCAAGCTAAAATTTTATGGATGCAAACAGCGGGCACAAGACAGTATACGGGACTATGCTATGAATTTGCAGGAGGCCCTGAGAGCCATTAAGTAGGCAGACCCTGACAGCGTGCGCAATGAGGATAAGCTGTTGACTGAACAGTTCATTGAGGGTCTACTGTCCAGCGCCCACCGAACCCAGTTGCGTGTAATGGCCTTGCAGAACCTTGATTTGGACTTTGCGCTGTAACCCACAGGCGCCCTGCTATCACCTATCACCAGGAGGCGGCGCTCTTGCCTGCAGAGCCTGTGGGAGCTGATGCACAGGCTTTGGACAAAGCCCCGGCTGTAGACCTGCACCATTAGGTCCAAGAACTGACCAAAAGCGTTGCCGCGCTAACCAGAACTGTGCAGTCTTTACAGGTGTCTTCCCCAGGAAAGATCCAGCTGGCTTCCAGTCCGGAGGACGTCCCTTGGAGCCAACGGAGGAGGATCCCATCGTCCAGAGGAAGGCCCAGCGACCGCTATGACCAGGACTGACAACCCATCTGCCGCCACTGCAACCAACCAGGACATATGGCAAGGTACTGTCATTTAAATGGGCCCGACCTGGGGCAGAGGGCTGACCCCCAGGCATAAGATCATCAGGCCCATCGAGCTGGCATGATAAGTACATAGGGGGATGACCGGTCTTGCCTGTGGTGCTGGATGGCATTCCTATGAGTGCACTACTGGACACCGGGTCACAGGTAACCACCATCCCCTATGTGCTCTTTAAGCGGTACTGGAATGACTCAGATATTACCCGCTACCCAGATGACGATTTGAGCATCATCGCAAGCCATGGTCAGCCCGTGCCGCAGGTGGGATTCAAGGAGGTGACCATAAAGATTGGTAAAGTTGAACTGCCAGCGCAAGGACTGATTATTGTGGACATTGACCGTCGTGAAAGCCACCCTAAGATAACCTTGGGTACTAATGTTATTGAAAATTGTCTTGCAGAGATAATTCTCATATTACAGCAGGTTGCGGTGAACGCCAGCTCCAGCCAGTAGCGTGTCCCACAAAAAGAGATCAGAGCCCTGATGAAAAGGCAGCAGGTAGAACTGTCTGGTGGTGAGATTGGTAGTGTAAGGATGAGTGACCTGTTCCCTATCGCCATGCCCCCAAAGAGTGAGATGATGATCTGGTGCCGGACTGCAATCGGGTTAAGAGGAAGGGACTACCAAGCCATGGTAGAACCCGTCTACTCAGACAGTAGGCCCACCATTTTGATGGCACGGGGGGTGGTCGATGTACGCCATGGGAGGGTACCCATCCGCATCCTAAACATTGGGGAAAGAGAAGTATACTTGCCCCGGTATGCCACTCTAGCCAAATTGTTCACCGTTAACCAAAACTCCATAAAGGCCGTGAAACCCTTGCCTCCATCTCAACTAGAGGAGGGTAACGGCTCCAAGAAACGAATGGAGGCCTGGTGTCAGAAGCTGCATGTGGGCACCGACTCCACTCCCTCACACCAAAAACAGGGAGTCTACCGGGTGGTGCAGGAGTACGAAAGAGTCTTTAGCAAACACCCGCTAGACTTTGGGCAAGTAAAGGGGGGTAGAACACCACATCCCCACAGGAGACCATCCACCCATAAAGGAAAGATACCGACCTGTACCCCCTGCACACTATCAGAATGCCAAGGGGATGTTGCGAGACATGAAGGAGGCTGGGGTAATCAGGGACAGCTGTAGCCCCTGGGCAGCTCCACTAGTTCTTGTGAAAAAGAAAGATGGCACCATGAGAATTTGTGTAGATTACAGAAAGGTCAACCATATCACACACAAAGATGCGTACCGTTACCTAGGATAGAGGAATCTTTAGCTGCATTAAAGTCTGCTAACTTCTTCTCCACTTTGGATCTTACTAGCGGGTACTGGCAGCTTCTTGTAGCAGAGGCAGACAAGGAGAAGACCGCGTTCACCACCCCGATGGTTCTCAGCGAATTCAACTGTATGCCGTTCGGGCTCTGCAACGCACCAGGAACCTTCCAGCGGTTGATGGAGTGCTGCCTGGGGCACAGGAATTTCGAGACGGTCCTGCTATACCTGGACGATGTCATCGTGTATTCCAAAACATATGAGGACCATCTGAAACACCTGGCAGAGGTGTTTGACGCCCTGGCAGGCTACGGCCTAAAGGTGAAACCCTCCATGTGTCATCTACTGAAACCAAAAGTACAGTACCTGGGACACGTGGTGAGTGCTGACGGAGTAGCTCCAGACCCTGATAAAATTACAGTGATTAAGGACTGGCCAAGACCCTCCAGCATAAAGGAAGTGCGGCAGTTCCTCGGGTTGGTAGGCTACTACCGAAGATTCATCCCCGGGTTCACCAAAATGGCAGCCCCTATGCAAAACCTCCTGTTGGGTCAGTCAAAGACCAAGAATCAGAAGCCACCCTTCAAATGGGACAAGCTGGAGGATGAGTCTTTCCGCCAGCTGAAGATGGCCCTCACGGGGGATGAGGTCCTGGCTTACCCTGATTACGGCCAGCCTTTCATCCTCCACACGGACACGAGCAACATCTGGCTAGGGGCGGTGCTGTCCCAGATCCAACAGGGCAGAGAACGGGTAATCGCTTATGCCAGCAGGAAACTCCGGCCAACAGAGAGAAACCCCGAAAATTATAGCTCCTTCAAGCTAGAGTTCCTGGCAGTGGTGTGGGCAGTTACAGAACGCTTTAAACATTACCTTGCCTCTTCCAAGTTCACCGTGTACACCGACAACAACCCGTTGACACACCTGGATACTGCGAAACTTGGTGCCCTGGAGCAGAGATGGATGGCCCGCCTATCCAACTATGAATTTACCATCAAATACCAGGCGGGAAGCACAAATGCCAACGCAGACACCCTGTCCAGGATGCCGAACTTGCCAGACGGAGGGGAAGATCCAGAAGAACTGGAAGAGATTGAACTCCCTGCGTTCCACCGTCACGAGATTACCCAGTGTTCCCACTGTGTAAGGGACAAGCACTCTGTTCAATCCCTTACCCCACTACAGCTGGGCGGAGACGCAAGACAGTGACCCAGCCGTCCGCCTGGTAAAAGAGATGCTGACACAGGCTGATGCCCGCCTTGACCCAGACGCTCCGGAAGAGACCAAACAGCTGTGGAAGGAGAAGAGTAAACTGTTTCTCAACAAGGGGAAGCTGTGCCGGAGAATTGTTAACTCCCAGACACATGAGCTGACCTGGCAGGTAGGGGTCCCGAGACGAGACGCGGCTATGGTCCTGGAGGCATACCACGACGGAGCAGGGCACTTTGGATGGAAGAAGTTGGAGTTCCTGTTACGTGAACGGTTCTTCTGGGTAGGCATGAGAGGGGCCATTGAGAGATGGTGCAGAGACTGCGGCCCGTGCAACCTGAGAAGAAAGGACCGTGCCAGCCAGAAGACTCCCCTGCAGCCCATCATCACCAAGCAGCCACTAGAACTGGTAGCCCTGGACCATGTGAAGCTGGCTCCAAGTAGGTCCGGGTACGTCTACGCCCTCACCATCGTAGACCACTACTCCCAGTTCCTAGTGGTGGTCCCTGTCAAGGACTTAACAGCTCAGACAGCAGCTAGAGCCTTCCAGCAGCACTTCTGCCATCCACACGGGTATCCGGAGCAAGTGTTGACTGACCAAGGTCCAGCCTTCGAAGCGGAGGTCTTCCAGGAGTTCTGCAACCTCTATGGCTGCAAGAAGATAAGGACAATGCCCTATCACCCCCAAACCAACGAATTGTGCGAGAAGATGAACCAGGTGGTGATAGACTTGCTGAAAATGTTGCCCCTGGAAGAACGCAGTCTGTGGCCTGAAAAACTGCCTGATCTGGTGGACTTGTATAACCACATCCCAGTAAATTCCACCAACTGCACCCCGGCTTACCTAATGAGAGCAAGACCTGGTAAGCTGCCTATTGACCTGGATATGGGAGTTCTGAGACCCGAGGACACGTCGCCAGAGGCAGACTGGGATACAGAATGGCAGCAGCAGTACCGGAAAGTGCAGGAGAGTGTTGAGAGAAGTTTGTCTCAAGCAAGAGAAAGGCAAGAGAGGACTTACAACCAGCATGCTCCCTCTGTTCCCCTGGCACCTGGAGAGCAGGTCTTGAAGAGGAAGAGGCGGCTCCATAAGTTGGATGACCAGTGGGAGAAAGACCCGTACACAGTACTGCCCTCAAGTCATGAAAACCCAAAAGTATGCGTTATCAGTAAGGATGGAGGAGAGAACACAGCCACTGTCTCTAGAGACCACCTGAAGAAGTGTGCCGAGCAGCTGCAAAGCACTGAATAAGACTAAGATAGCCCTCAACCCGCAGAGGAAAGGGAAGAAATGGTCAGTACAGTACTCGGAGAATTTCCCCGGTACTGGACACAAATTAACAACGCTATTGTGGTACCCGTCCTTACCTTTCTCCAGCCAGCCCCTCAAGGGCCTACAGAAGAGCAAGTAGTGTTGGAAGAGCAACCGGCCCCGGAGGCAGAGGATTCCATACCAGCAGCCCAGGAGAATCAACCCTCTGCTAGTAGTGAGCCTGCCGTGCCCGTGGTAAGCCAAAGAGTACGCAGAAAGCTGCCCAACCGACCCTAACATCTCCAAACACCTGTACTGCAGACACTAGCGAGCCCACTACATAAGGGGTGGAAACAGGGGACCCAGAAAGAACACCACCAGATAGTGTGTTACGTAGGTCCACAAGGAGCACTAGAGGTCAGAAGCCAGCTCGCTGGAGAATCTAGGAGAAATGATATATACCTGTATATTGCAAATGTTGTAATGTTTTATGTTTGTTACCTGAATACTGATTATGTTTCTCAAGTTACCCGACAGGGTCTATGGACGGACAGGTTATGGACAATGAATAACCGGAACTGTACCTTGTAAATAGTTGCACCTGTTAAGTGCCCCTTTTGTGCCAGACCACAGAACAAAAACCCGTGGAGGTGGCTGAAGACGTGGTCCAACACCGGATCATCGATGCCCTGTAGCCACCCCAGGGCCTACGTGGAGGGTTTGGGACGGGTCCCTCAAAATGCATCTTGGGTGACATGGACACCTGGTTACGGAAGCGCCGTGACCTATCAAGACTGAACTCCTTGTACATATATTGTTGTGTTATTGTTTATACCCTGTTATGTGTGTTTTCAAAAAAAAAAGGTGTTTAGTCCCGGAGTACTAAAGTTTACTAGGGGGGAATGTGGCACCCCAGGGGGTCTGGTTGCCACAGTGGTAGAAATACCATGTCTGAGAGCGATCATGGGTTTTCCTGGTCAGGAGCACATTTGCATGCAACGCCTCCTGCCCCAGTCCAGGGAGGGGAGGAACCTGCCCTTTATAAACTGGATCTGGGGCGAGGTTAGTTAGTTAGTTCCAGAGAGAGGGATAGAGCAGCAAGGAGCCCTGTAGGAGACAGGAGCTGAGAGCCAGGGACTGGAGCAGCAGAGCTCGTCCTGGCAGAAGACGCAGAGAACCTGACACCGGAGTCCGAGGCTGTGAGGATATTCACATGCAGCAGCAGTAACCACCTGGCAGGGGATTTCAGGTCCTCTGGCCGTAGAAAGCCCGGAGGCTCAGTCACACGCAAGGGACCGGCACCGCCATCGAGGAGCGGAAGGAACCAAAGGCCGCAAGTCACCAGCCATACGGGTGAGCACCACACGGTACACTCAGGGATGTGGGCTACTACACGACTACAGCAAGGTAGCCAGGAAGAGTGCAGTCAGATGGGAAAGCCTACACCTCCACCTGGCCAGGGGGATTCTTATTCGCTCACAGACTGACCAGACCTCTAATGTTAGCCAGTACTCCCAGCAGGGTCTCCTTCATCACCAACAGTAAAGACCCTGAACTGCACTGCACGGACTTTGAGTCATTTCTGCTGCGCCTATGCACCACAACCCTCACCATCTACACATGCTGCCCTGAGGCTATACTCCTCCCGTGGGGAGTTATACTACCCCCTGCTGCGCACACATCAGCCTCAGCGGTCTGCCCCGCAGCGGCGGTTCTCAGTGACCGCAATCCACGGGTGGCGTAGTCGGACATTTCAACATTAAAAACCAAGTAAACAGATCCGCCACTGGTTTGACCACCCTGAGCCACGGGACCGGGTCGCCGCCACGGAGACTACAACCCCTGACATCACACAGAGACCCGGCTCCGGGTATTCCCACACACACGGCCCAGGGGGCGCGTCATATATAAAGGCATATACGACTAGTAATGCTAACTGTAGAATACCATGCTACAAACATAACAAATGCTAATAAATGTACAGAAAAAGTAATGGATGATGCATCAAGCTCATAAATGAAGCCTACCTAGTGATGTCCGGAGCCTCTCCATAGACTTCAATAGGCAGCTTCTATTGTATTCCTCACTGAGTTATCAGTCTGTCTTGTCTTTAGCTTGATGGATTTTACCTATTCTTCAGAGGACGCTACATTCACAAATCCTTGTCTATTTCTATATCCTTGTAAAACAGAACCTTTTTCTCCCATGTGTCTCCGCATTGTCTCCATTTTATATCCGTGTTGTATAGATATATTTTTTCCTCATACATTTGTAAAAACTGAAGCAGGTAGACTGTCTGAACTTTTATTTATCCATTGACTATTAATGGATCTATTAAAAATGGATGAAACAACTGATGGAGCACTAAAGGAAAAGAAAAGTCTTCAGTGCTTCATCCGTTGTACATGGATTTCCTTAGACTTTAATGGCTGAGTCTGATCTGCAAAATGAATGAGAATAGAACCTGCTCTGAGTCTCACGGATTAGACACACGGAACTGTTATTAAAAAACAGACGGCACATGGACTAGTGTAATAAATGTCATGCCACGTTCACACATTCAGTATTTGGTCAGTATTTTACATCAGTATGTGTAAGGCAAAACCAGGAGTGGGTGATAAATGCAGAAGTGGTGACGTGTTTCTATTATACTTTTCCTCTGATTGTTCCTCACCTGGTTTGGGCTTAGAAATACTGAGGTAAAATACTGACCAAATATTGAACGTGTGAATATGGCCTGAAAGTGGTGGTCTGATATTTCATTAAATTAACCTGGTGTCTACAGCTCTGACTAGTGATGTAGAGGTGAATGAATCTCACTTTGCATTCCTATGAGAGTCACATCAAGGCTCATTATATAGAGAAATTGTCTTCCACATCGTGTATAAGATCCTGTAGGATTCTGAGAGTCAGAAGTAACGTGGGACGACCGAAAGACCAGAATGGAGTGGACAGCTCCCCAACAAAGCGATTGATAAAACTGATTTCCCCTATGAGCAAAGGAGCATTGCTTTAATCACATTTTTATTTTTTCTCTTCTGCACAAAAAAGCCTTTAAATTTGACAAGTCAATGATTTCCATTGTACTGACTGCAATAGTGTATGGCACTATTCCTGCAAGAGGATCCAAACTGAACCACCAGTGCAGGCCCGGGACAAGGGGTAGGCACCCGCCTAGGGCGCTACCTCTCTGAGGTGGGAGCAGTTTAAGAAAAAAAATTGACATTATTGAACGCCTGCAGTCAACTGGCACCTTCCTCCTGCCGCAAACATTCAGCATGCTGACAGCCGGTACACAGGAACAAAGGTGAGCGGAGTCAGTGGGTCACTAACACCGCTCAACGCCTGCGCCCTGGTTCTCATTCCCTCTCTGCATTGAAATGCATTTGTGTCTTTAAGACAATGTGAACGCTGCCCCCAGGACAGGAGCAGAGGAGCTGTAATCAGGTTGATGTTCTGGCGGTAATTCCCGCAATACGCAGGGTATGGACAGTCTGCCCCCTGTTAGAGGATGGCGCCACACAGGAATACGGCAGTAGAACAACCATCGGTTTTGTTACAAGCTGCATCTATTGTATCTCATTAATTGAAACCAAACGGCCCCCATTATAATTAAGCTATATTAGTTTCCATGACTATTCTTGGGTCTGACATTGTAAAGGAAGTGGTCATCAGAGCTTGTTACCTGATGGATCAGACGAGGAAGTTAGAGGTCCAGTTACCATAGTTTCTCACCTATTCCTTTTCTTGGGGGGGGGGGAGCCATTTGCGTCATCTGCCTAAGGCAGCAAAATACCTTATCATGATATTAATAAAAATACCAAAAAGCATGTCAGTAATATAACCAAAAGCAACATAGATGTTTTATATATTTATTTTTATGCATAAAAGTTGTTAATATTATGCAAATATATAAAAAGAAAGTGTGTAGATATAGTCACTTTCTGTGGAAAGGAGCAGATGATGATGATTCCGCTCCTCAGGCCTCGGCTTACACTTCTGCCGCTTTTGGACATCCAGGTCTGGATCACACATGAGAGAGGAGAAGAGCAGGAATGTGTGACTTGTGATCTGTATAGTTGGAGTTTTCCTGGATTCCTTCAGCATCGCGATTAGCCATATGGCCTTCTGTCTGACCATGGTCAGGAAGGTGAAGGAGCAGCCGCTTCCTTCTGTCTGACCATGGCCTGGTAGAGGAAGGAGCAGCCGCTTCCTTCTGTCTGACCATGGCCTGGTAGAGGAAGGAGCAGCCGCTTCCTTCTGTCTGACCATGGCCTGGTAGATGAAGGAGCAGCCGCTTCCTTCTTTCTGCACAAGACCAAGTAGGAGAAGGAGCAGCCGCCTCCTTTGTCTGTACATGGCCAAGTAGGAGAAGGAGCAGCCGCTTCCTTCTGTCTGACCATGGCCTGGTAGAGGAAGGAGCAGCCGCTTCCTTCTGTCTGTACATGGCCAAGTAGGAGAAGGAGCAGCCGCTTCCTTCTTTATGTCCATATCTTGTAGTCGTCTCCTTACCACCACATTGTAGATGAGTCGTCCAGATGGTGACATAACAAGTATGGCTGAAAGAAATCCTTCAATTTCAGCCCTTAATTACTTGCTATGTTGATCCAGAGGAAGGCGAAAAATAACCCTGAGGACTCGTTGTTGGATCATCCTCATATCAAGGGAAAAAATTCCTTCCTGACCCCAAATATGGCGATCGGAATAAATCCCTGGATGTGTGGTCTCAAATCTACTTGGATGTTATGTGGTGGAAGCTCGGTAGGTTTGTCACAGTCCGGTAAATAAGAAAGTCCAGTGTAATTGTCTCATCCGATTAATGTAAATCTTCATTCCTGGATGTTACTGGAATGGGGCTGATTTTTATCAGCCTAATACTCCTGCTGGAAGAAGAGAAATATACACGTCTGAGAATCAGCCCCTCACATACAGCATATACAGTACTAGGGGGATATAGCGATAAGGTGTATAGTGGGTAAGTGTGTTACTGGGTAGTGATAACACTTTGGATGTCTGTATGTGCTGTACTTACATAGTAATATGGGAATGGTGGGTCGGATCTGCGGGACTCCACATCGCTCCAGTCGATAGAATAGAAAAACGGATGTGATCTGATGGACGATGTAATGGCAGATCGGGCAGATGGAGTTTTGCAGAGAAGCTAGAAAATGAAAACAAAGCATTAGTCATTATATTATGTATTATTACTGATAAATTATTACACAATGTCTATGGACTGTACATATCTTATCTTCTATATCTTCTTGTAATCCCCTATTATCATTGTCCATCTGATCTTACTCACCCGTTTTATGATATCCATGGTATGACAGCAGATCCCAGGTGGAAAAGAAGGGATGTCGTCATACAGAGACTGGTGGTATTCGTCCATTGTGCCTCTGGTATAGAATGGCCAGTCACCTACAGTCATCATATATAAGATGACGCCAAAGGAAAAGGAGTCTGCCAGATGGTTGTATCCTTCACCGTCCATTACCTATGGGAACATGAGATTGGAGAGAATCTGAATATACCGGGAAGGGGATTTACACACAGAGACTATGAGGACCTGTCTGTGATTAGATATGAGCAGAATACATTGGGATCAGATTATCCCTCAATCCTACTATCGACATCAATCACACAGAGATGTTCCTTACCTCGGGCGCTATGTAACCCTTAGTGCCAGCAGTATATTCCACTATGTCACCCTCAAATACATTCATGGCTGCTAGGCCAAAGTCTGAGATTTTGATGTGTCCGGTGTCTTGAAGGAGGATGTTCTCTGGCTTCAGGTCACTGCAGGGAGAAGGAGCAGACACTGATTGTGAGGACAATTCATGGAAAGAACTTTCTACAATAGATATGTAAGGAGACAACAGAGAGTCACAGGTGACAGATTTATGAAGGAGAAATGATTACCTATGTATGACGCCGCGTTCATGCAGGAACTGGAGTCCGCACACCATCTCTGCCGCAAAGAGTCTGTGGAGTAGAAAGGATGGATCAGTGGTTACATGCACAATCATACAGAGAACATGAGGAGATCACACACGTGTCCTTTTCACATCATTAGTTTCTCCTGTTGTCGTTGTCCATTGATCTAAGACTACAATGTGCCGGCAGCGGATTACTAACATTCAGTACAAGACATTTACCTTATTGTCTTTGTGTTAAACATCATTGAATCTTTCATGTGGCCAAACAGGTCTCCGCCGACCATATAGTCCATGGCTATTTCATACTCCGTAGGTGTTTCCCTAAACGCCCGCATAGTCATTAGGTAGGGGCATCCGGCAGCCATTCTCAGGACTTCTAGCTCTGTAGAGATTAAGTCCTCACAAGAACTTTTGTCCATGATTTTGATGGCCAGCAGTCCTTCACTGACTGGATCTGATGCCAAGACAACCTGGAGAAAAATCACAACAGATCAGACCAAACTCTCATCTACTACTGTGTAGTAGTTCACTAGTTTATCCCAATTATCATTACATATGAGCATCCTGTAATGAATATGTACATCTCTCATGTGTATCTGGTGCAGGATACATTGGGGAACACGGACAATATAAATTGACACTTACTTTTCCATAGTTTCCTTTTCCAAGAACTTTCCAGAACTCGAGATTGGAAAAGTCTATAGGTTGGACTGTGTGGACCAGTTCTCTTTGGTCAGAAATCTGGAAACTGGCATCATCAAGGCCTTGTGCCGGCATGTCCGTTGTGTCGTAGGGCGCCTTATCGATTCCATCTGCTGAGATGATATAAAAAATTTGAACCCCTTAGTGAACACATTATTGGAAATGACTACCTGAGCCTGCAGAAAGCCCCTGTCTTTTCCTCCTCCTGTTAAGACCAGCCTGGCTTAATTTCATATGAGAATGTTAATTTAGCTATATACAGTTCTGTCACAGTGTCTAGTAGAAGCGATCAGAAAATCGCAGGTTCAAGTCCCCAAAGGAGACTAAAGAAATGGAGTAACAAAAAAAAGTTAAAAAAATAATAAAATGTAAAAAAAATACTTCCCCATTAATAATAATAATAATAATAATAATAATAGTAATAATTTGAATATCTAGTATAACCACATCCGGAACATTAATTAACCCAAACAGTAAACACTGAAAGGAGAAAATAAATGTAAAGACCAGAATAGGGTTTTTGTGAGGGCGCAGTATACATCTAATAAATTGTAATAAAAGATATCACAATGTCTTGTCTACCCGAGAAAGTTATCTATAAAAGCTACAACTTGTCACGCAAAAAAACCAAATCAAGTCCTCGCACAGCTCCATCCAGCTATCAAAATCCAAAAGATATAATGTCTCAGAATATAGGGACACAAACCAATTTATTTTTTATAAAATTCCTAATTTTCTTCTACCAGTTCAGTGAATTATAACCCCTATGCCTGTTCAGCATTATCATAGTTGTAACTGACATGGAGAATCATTCTGTCAGGTCATTTTTACCACTCAATGAACATCTAGAAAAAAAACAATGGCGGAATCACTTTTTTTCCACAATTTTACCACATTTTGAATCTTTTTCCCCATTTTCCAGAACATTGAATACTAAAATAAATAATGTTCAAAACTACAGCTCGTCCACTAAAAAATCAAGTCCACATACAGCTACATTGGGAGACAAATTAAAAAATAAATAGTTATGGGTTTTCGAAGGAGGAAGGAAAAAACAACGAAATGTTACCCGGTCAAGAAGGGGTTAACAAATATAGCTAAAAGAAAATATTATAATTTTAAATACAATTATGTAAATGAGCAGGAAATGTCTAATATTTGGGCTCTCATTTATCAAAACTGTCCAATAATAAAACTGTCCCTGTTGCCCATAGCAACGAATCACAGCATAGATTCCATCTCTTAACATTCTATGGAACAATGAAAGCTGCATTGTGATTGGTTGCTATGGGCAACAAGGACAGTTTTTCTGCACTTTTGATAATTGATGCCAGTACATAATATTAGGAGTATAATCCTCCTCACCCCCAGTCTTATTACACTGAGCAGATCCATCTTACCTGGTCCATCTGTATCCAGTGATGTGTTTGGTGGAGAAACACTCAGCTGTTTGTTCTCTGGGATGGAGATGTTTTCAGCTGATGACCTCGACCTCCGCAATGCACCATTCCCATTTATAATGGATTTAGCGTAGATGAGACGTCTTCTACATTGGACAACCCAGTCTCTGCTGTTCCTGATCCTCTTCTGGGCTGCCGCTCTTTGTAGTTTCGGTGCCTCCAGACTTTCAGATCTGGAGGATGTCACTTGTCTCGGTGTCTCTTGGAGAACCTCTTCCAGCTCTAACTCTGCGCTGATGTTTCTCCTCTTATTGAGGATGGCTTCTTTGTTTCTCCTCCGTATTTCAGGGACCAGATCTCCGAGTTTTTTCAAGGAGATAAGAATGGCCTTCTGAAGCTCAGCGGAGGCTGCAGAGTGAGACTCCGTGAGGGTCTCCATTTTCCTTCTCTCTGTAAGGATCTCATGTCTTTTGGTCTTTCTCATTTTGTCTAGAATTTGACGTTTGGACGCCTTTTTTGAGGCGTCAGTGTCAATGTCCGGTAGTATAAAGTCTTTTCGCCCTAAAGCGAACAATAGTACCTGCTCTTCATTTATTCCTCTCTTCTCTCTGAGAACCCGATCTCTTTGGGCTCTTCTGTAATTATCCATTTTAAAATCAATTTTTGCTTCGTTTGTCACGAAAAACAAAAGGGGCTGCCTCACCCTTGGGAGTCTGTAAGGCAGTGGTTTCCCTTAGGACGGAACACTGGGATATAGAATGCGGTGATGTCATCACATCACTTGTGACATCATTTTTATTCTAATGTCACAATGATAGATAGATAGATAGATAGATAGATAGATAGATAGATAGATAGATATCAAATTTGAAGGATGGGGAACCAAACTTTTGCAGATGTATACATACAATATACAGATATACACGGGGTGCACATTTTGTATTTTTAATGATTAATTTTATTATTGAACAACTACAGTGCTGCTGGTTAATCATAAAGGTTAATAAAATCCGAAACCTGAATATTTGCAAAAATAAAAGTGAGGTTTTGTCTTTCTTAGGCCACATTCACACATTCGGTATTTGGTCAGTATTTTGCATCAGTATCTGTAAGCCAAAACCAGGAGTGGAAGAATCAGAGTTAAAGTATAATAGAAACACGTGACTACTTCTGTATTTATCACCCACTCCTGGTTTTAACTTACAAATACTGATGTAAAATACTGACCAAATACTGAATGTGTGAATGTGGCCTTAGGGGAATATCTCTGTGTGCAGAACTGTTAATCAAAGAAATCAAAATGTTAAAAAATACATTTCTGACATTTAAGAAAATATATCTGTGATCATGACGGTGTATGGCACAAATCGTTCTCCTGAAACCATCCCTCATATTAATTATTTTCTTTCTCCCCAAGCAGTGTCTCATACCACTTAACTTATAATAAATGATACACAGGAGACTTTCTTTTTTGGATATAATTTGCCATATCGGCCATTTATTGACAAACAACAATAACCAATGAAAGAATTGGCGGAGGTCCTTGGGGCTACAAGATCCGGCACATGTAGAACAAAGCATTTTTCCATAGAATTATTTTACCCTCAGCCGTAACCCCAAGCTCAAGGGCACCACACCACAATCAGTGGTAAAGGAAACACCACCACTGGCTCCAAGAGTACACCCCAGTCCAGAGCCCCACTAAGTGCCAGATCAGCCAATTAGTAATTCCATCCTGAAGGGAACCATCTCTGTAAATTCCCACCCATAAAAAATTCCACCAACCCCAAAGACACCCCCTACTGCCCCAGCCACTGTGACTCACAGTAAAAATTTATAACCTTCATCATAAGCCCGAGCCATAAAACATAACAATATACAGTACAGACCAAAAGTTTGGACACACCTTCTCATTTAAAGATTTTTCTGTATTTTCATGACTATGAAAATTGTACATTCACACTGAAGGCATCAAAACTATGAATTAACACATGTGGAATTATATACTTAACAAAAAGTGTGGAACAACTGAAAATATGTCTTATATTCGAGGTTCTTCAAAGTAGCCACCTTTTGCTTTGATGACTGCTTTGCACACTCTTGGCATTCTCTTGATGAGCTTCAAGAGGTACTCACCGGAAATAGTCTTCCAACAATCTTGAAGGAGATCCCAGAGATGCTTAGCACTTGTTGGCCCTTTTGCCTTCACTCTGCGGTCCAGCTCACCCCAAATCATCTCGATTGGGTACAGGCCTGGTGACTGCGGAGGCCAGGTCATCTGGCGTAGCACCCCATCACTCTCCTTCTTGGTCAAATAGCCCTTACACAGCCTGGAGGTGTGTTTGGGGTCATTGTCCTGTTGAAAAATAAATGATGGTCCAACTAAACGCAAACCGGATGGAATAGCATGCCGCTGCAAGACGCTGTGGTAGCCATGCTGGTTCAGTATGCCTTCAATTTTGAATAAATCCCCAACAGTGTCACCAACAAAGCACCCCCACACCATCACACCTCCTCCTCCATGCTTCACGGTGGGAACCAGGCATGTAGAGTCCATCCGTTCACCTTTCCACTGGTCTAATGTCCATTCCTTGTGTTCTTTAGCCCAAACAAGTCTCTTCTGCTTGTTGCCTGTCCTTAGCAGTGGTTTCCTAGCAGCTATTTTACCATGAAGGCCTGCTGTACAAAGTCTCCTCTTAACAGTTGTTGTAGAGATGTGTCTGCTGCTAGAACTCTGTATGGCATTGACCTGGTCTCTAATCTGAGCTGCTGTTAACCTGAGATTTCTGAGGCTGGTGACTCGGATAAACTTATCCTCAGAAGCAGAGGTGACTCTTGGTCTTCCTTTCCTGGGGCGGTCCTCATGTGAGCCAGTTTCTTTGTAGCGCTTGATGGTTATTGCAACTGCACTTGAGGACACTTTCAAAGTTTTCCCAATTTTTCGCACTGACTGACCTTCATTTCTTAAAGTAATGATGGCCACTCGTTTTTCTTAACTTAGCTGCTTTTTTCTTGCCATAATACAAATTCTTACAGTCTATTCAGTAGGACTATCAGCTGTGTCTCCACCTGACTTCTGCACAACACAACTGATGGTCCCAACTCCATTTACAAGGCAAGAAATCCCACTTATTAAACCTGACAGGGGACATCTGTGAAGTGAAAACCATTTCCGGTGACTACCTCTTGAAGCTCATCAAGAGAATGCCAAGAGTATGCAAAGCAGTCATCAAAGCAAAAGGTGGCTACTTTGAAGAACCTAGAATATAAGACATATTTTCAGTTGTTTCACACTTTTTTGTTAAGTATATAATTCCACATGTGTTATTTCATAGTTTTGATGTCTTCAGTGTGAATGTACAATTTTCATCGTCATGAAAATACAGTAAAATCTTTAAATGAGAAGGTGTGTCCAAACTTTTGGTCTGTACTGTATATATTTCCATTAGACATCTCTAAATTCCCTGAAAAAAGAGGGTGTGCAGGTGAGACTTTTCCCATTGCTCTCCCCACAGGAATGGCCCCTTTTCCCACACTTTCCTTTTATACCCCCTTTTACTATCCCCTCCCACTCCCTATTGATCCAATCCCATAGACCCCATTCAAACTTTATTTTCCTCTCCTGGCCCAATCACCGTCATGTGGGCCTCTGCTTATAAGTACGGCTCTGGCCCCTTTAATATAGCCGCCCTTCTGTTCACTACCAGTCATAAGCCGCCCATCCATGAAGTCTGTTGCAATCATCCTTTTCGGTAACACCAACCACAGCCTCCCAGACCCCGGCATTGGATGCATTGATACATAATGATTTAAAGATTCACAATTGGATTCAGGTCTGGGCATGAGTGGACACAGACAATTCTACCTGTTTTGGAAGTGGTAGTGGCCACTCTTACCTTTTGGACCCCTGTGTAGCTACACAAGTTGTACCAGGTTTGCACCTGGGTCTGGGGAAAGTGAGCTCATCAATGTTTTCATCATCCAGGAACTGCCTTCCCAGTATGGCACATGAGGAAGGGTATTGTCCTGCACTAGGAGGAACCAAGGGTCCACTGCACCACGGTAAGTTCTGACATTGGCTCTAAGGATTTCATCCGTGTACCTAACAGCAGTCAGGTTGCCGTTGGCTATCACATGGTGCCCATCATGCTGGGTGGCGGTGCAGACTGAATAACATTCACCACGGCGTCTCCAGACTTTCACATCTATCACTTGCTCAATGTGAACCTGCTGTCACCTGTACAGAGAACGTAGGACCTGATAATTCTGGTGTTCTCAGGTGTATGCCAATTGAGATGCAAGGTGCTGAGCTGTGAGTAAGGTCCTATTACAGGACGTCGGGCCCTCATACCGCCATCATGGAGTCTGCTTCTGACAATTTTGGGTGTAACGTGCTTCTGGTTATGTTGTAGGGCCTTTGCAGTCCTCCTGTTCATCCTTACACAAAGGAGCAGATATTGGTCCTGATGTTCGGTTGATGCTCTTCTACAGTTCTGCTCCATAAATTTAGAAGCTGCTTAAGGAGTGCACATGTGTGGGGTGCATGCGTGGCGCCCCTGAGGGTTCGGTCGCCACAGAGGTACTGCATCGTGCGCTGCAATACATGCTGCTGGCCAATCAGAGGCCAGCGGCGGCTGGATAATCAGAAGCCAGCGGCGGCCGGCCAATGAGAGGCCAGCGGCTGCTGGCCAATCAGAGGCGAGCTTGACTTCGTCCGGCCAATCAGCGGCTGCCGACCAATGAGAGGCCAACATGACGTCGGCCGGCCAATTAGACGCCAGCGGCTTCCGGCCAATCAGAGACCAGCATGACGTCGGACGGCCAATCAGAGGCCAGCGGCTTCCAGCCAATCAGAACCCAGAATGACGTCGGCCAGCCAATCAGAGGCCTGGGGCTGCCGGCCAATCAGAGGCCAGCATGACATCAGCCGGTCAATCAGAGGCCAGCGGCTGCCTGGCAATCAGAGGCCAGCAAGATGTCGGCCGGCCAATCAGAGGCCAGTGGCTTCCGGCCAATTAGAGGCGAGCATGACGTCGGCCGGCCAATTAGAGGCCAGCGGCTGACGGTCAATCAGAGGCCAGCGGCTTCCGGCCAATCAGAAGCCAGCATGACGTCGGCTGGCCAACAGAGACCTGCGGCTTCTGGCCAATCAGAGACCAGCATGACGTTGGCCGGCCAATCAGAGGCTAGCGGCTTTCGATCAATCAGAGGCCAGCATGACGTCGGCCGGCCTCAGAGGCCAGCAGCCGCTGGCCTCTGATTGACCGGCAGCGTGTATTGCAGCGCACGGGTCTGGCAAGTTCGTGCGCTGCAATACACTTCAGCTCGATGTGTTTCCGTCCGAGAGAGAACGCACATCTAGTTGCAGTAGCGAAGCTGGTGTCGGCACTCAGCGGGCTCAGAGTTCTCCCCCGCCGGGCCCGATCCAGTAGCGCTAATGCTGCGGCCATGGCGCGCGTGCCCACCAGGAGGGCTCTGCCTGCCCCCTCTGCATGCGTGCCATAGGTTCGCCAGCACTGGTTTAAAGCATTTCTTCTTGTACAGCTGACGACCCAAAATTGGTGATTTTCTGAAAAAAAAAAAATGGCCAGTATGCATTATATATGGTGGAACTGAAAATCTATCATCTGGATAAGGGGGTGGTCTTCACAGAGGCGGTCTATGGAGAGATTTCACTTTATAAGAAGCACATAGCATGGAATACCGGGGTGAAGCCTTTTGGCTACTTATGTTGTACCAATCCGGAATGATCCACTATAGTCTATCCTTCTATAGTTCTTCTTTTACAATTTCTGCTGGTCGATATATGGACGTATTAGCTCTATGCTAACAGGCACTCCCTTAGTATAGCTCATGTAATGCACAGCACCACAATTTTGCAGGTTCTGACTACTGTGTAAAAAAAAAAAAAACACCCAGAGACAGGCCATAATCTTATAGTCTGGGTGTGAATACGCTGTAGGTATAGCTACACTTTTGTTGTGGAAATTTTGGTAATTTTATTTACCTTTTTGCATTTACCCGAATGAGGCTTGTGAGAAATCCTTAAATATGCTGCAGATTTCTCCTGTATGATGCTGACCAATCATAAGCAAGCAGCAACACTCAAAGAAAAGAAGAACACGCCCCCACCATAGCTCAAAGCGGGTTTCTTAGGGTATAAAGCTACGTGCTCACAATGAGTTTTTAGTGAGTTTTTACGCTGCATATTTTAGAAATAATGCAAGTAACCTATCTTAATGGGTGCAGAAATTCTGCAACATCAAAAACTCACCAAAAGCTCATCGTGGGAACCTAGCCTAAGATGTATAATGATGGCGAGTCCTGATCTCCTGGTCTAACCTTCTGCATGATTAGAAAGCAGAGATAACAGCTCTTAGACAAGGAAGGAGCCACACAGCTGAGTTTCTCTGTGTCACATTACAAACCCTTTTATTGACTCTCCTGATTATGGAGTGTGTCAGTATCACACTTATGTCTTTTGTACTCAAACAACTTGTATTCTCTCTGCAGTGATATTAGGCTGTTATTACACCTCACACAGGAGCAGTGTGTTCTGGGTTACTTCTATGGTGAAATGTAATGACAGTCTCCTCTAATCTCACTGCAGAATCAGTACAAGTTGAGCACAACGGATCTAAGTGTGATACTGACGCTGTGCTCTCATTTATGGACAGGTAGTATGAGAGAGGCGCAGTACAGCAGAGGTGAGAGTGCCATAAGAGGAGGAGAGCTGTTAGAAAGGTTTGTAATGTTGCACAACTAAACTCTCTTGTGATGCCCCTTCACCCACAGAGACCTTAACTGAAAGGTATTAGTCAGTTGTGTGCTCTACTCATGCAGGAGGTTAGCCCAGAAGATCAGGTCTGTATCCTTACATCTCAGACACTGAGAAATCTGCTCTAAGCTATGGTGGGGATGTGATCATCTTTCTTTTCAGTGTTGTCGTCTGCTTATAATTGGTCAGCATCATGCAGGGAGAAGAATTTCGCACCCCCAGTGAAAACTCTGATAACATCTACTTGGACTTAATTTTTTTTAACTCATTAGGTGCCAAATACTTTCATTGCTAATATCTCCGCAAATGAAAGATAAAATAGAAAAAAAAAACATGAAAAATTTGGTGACAGGTCCTCTTTAGGATAAGACAACCCCTTTAAATGTAAGAATTGAATTTTAGTCGAAAAAATGTATGCAACAAAAATGCCACATGTGATTTGATCCAAAAACATGCTGCATTTCAGGATGAGAGAAGCAAGTATTTGCAAATAAAAGTTAAAAGGGGTGTTCACTGTTATGATATTGATCACTTATACTTAGGATGGACCACCAAGATCAGATTGGTAGAGTTCCAACACTCTGCCACCCCATTGATTCCATGCTGGAGCTGGTAACAGCTGATTGGTGGTGTTAGGATTTGGACACCTATCAATCTGATACTACTGACTTATATTGATGCCTTCTCCTAATTGATAAGTGGTAGCATGCCCCCTTAAAACAATACGTAGTTTTTATTTAGTTGTAAGATGAAAGTGACTCTACACATTAAGGCGTGTCATGGTCTGAGCACAAAGTGATTCAAAGATTAGTTGCTGGCCTCTTGACCCGAACTTAAGAGCTTAAGGCCATGTTCATACATTCAGTAATTTGGTCAGTATTTTACCTCAGTATTAGGAAGCCAAAACCAGGAGTGGAACAATTAGAGGAAAAGTATAATAGAAACACGTCACTGATGAAACTTACTGAACGTGTGAAGGTGCCTAATAGAGACGCTGTGGAGAAGGACAGGAGCGCACACAAAATAGGGCAATAGCGTCTGATAAGGGGTCGGGATAATTGATGGCAGCGCTCACCTAGAGGTGTTGTGTGCAGTCACCACAGCTATAATGGTGTAGAAAGCCGCTGCTGCCCTGTGGCTGGAGGAAAGGTTCTTCAAGAGGTGGAATGGCAAAAATGGAAGCTGGCACATTTAGGTGGGCCGTGCTGCGGGAGTGAAGAGCTTGTTTTTTTTTATACCTTGAGAAAGGCCCTGGTCCATTGCAGAAACGCATTGATATTAATAAAAAACGTTTGGGAATCCCAAGGCTCTTCATTCCCACAGTGCAGCCCACCTAAACGTGCCAGCTTCCATTTCTGCCAATGTGGCCTAATAGACGTATATGAGGCTGTCAAAGTTCGGGGCAGGAGACTCGCAAACAGCTTGTGCATCACGATCTATGACACACAGATGTGTGAATACGCCATTACTCTCATATAAGATTACCTGCATCAAGTTTCAAAGGAGCAATTGTAACCCTCTTTCAATTATTTAAAGGCATTTTCCCACAAACAAAATTCATTTTAATCAATAGATCTTGGAATAATAATAAGTTCCACAATTGGATGTGTTTAAATAAAATGTTCCTGTGCTGAGATAATCTTAGAAATATGCCCTTGCTGTGTACTGTGTAATGTCTGACCATACAGGAACATGGTCTGAACATACCACATCTCCTGGACGGGGAGGATGCAAGAGAGTATACAGACATTACAGCCGGGGATCACAGCCGATTCTTTATGTGAGGTAAAACAAGTTTTTAAACAGGCAGGGAAATGTTTTACCTCACAGAATCAGCTGCCATCCTGTGGTGTCCTGTCTGTATACTCTTTCGCTTCCTCCCATGGCCAGCTGTGTTATGTGCAGACCATGTTCGCTCCAGTGGGAGTCTGTTTATGACACGACACAGTAAAAGTGCAGTCATCAGTAATGATGTCAGGTACAAAGCTATTATAGTAAGGCCCAGTGTAGTGTGGAGGTCCAATGTGACACTGAAGATGTCCGCCTAGAGATAGATGCTCGTTATTGAGCTGCAGCTGTTGATCCATGTAACGCATAGGTTCACCTTTATACACCATTTCACCCGTTTACCCAGATCATCAATCTTCAGAACGTCTTCAAATGTAGCATAAGTTTGTAAAAAAATGATTCTGTACTTGTATCATAGCTCAAAGCTGCATTCACACTGAATTACTACTGAATGTAAAGGTGTGGGATGACACATGATTAGCTACAGCTTAGTTCTGCTGTACTGCTTTTTGTAGGGTCCTGTTCTGTGCTCCGGCCCTCCGTCTGTAGGTCCATTATGCATTCATTTGCTTTTCATGGCAAAAAAGGTGCAGCATGCAGCGCTATTCCTACCATCCAAACAATGCAGACCTCGAAGACCACTCAGCGGCTTGCGTCAATGGGATCCAGGGGTGCCATATGGCAATGGATCCGCAGGGATCCAGCATTGAATTTTATTTCCCCGAATAACTGACTTAATGATGCCCCTTCTAACACATCAGATGACTGTATGATGCCAAGAATACAAATAAAGTAAAGAGCATAATTGCTGTCCAGACACTGAACAAGCAGGCTATGCAGTAAAATTAAGAATGATCAATGTAGATGTGGAAGAGAATAAGGTATAACTCAGGGCCAGTGCAAGACAAGCAATTCTATCTAGTAACAAAGTTGCTCAATTTATTATGTAGATTATAAATGGATGTAATATAAAATTGTTTTGCGGATGACTCGCTGCTCTGAGTGTTAGATTTTCAAAGTGGTAAAAGGGTTTATCTGCCAGTAATGATATTTACCTGGGGACATCCACCTATTGGAGACAGACCATTAAAACTGGCCAAACTTTCTCCTTACTTTCTTGGCCACTGAGGGGCTTTTTGGACTGCAAATGGTTGATAAGTGTTGGTAAGAGTTTTCGAAGTATCTACTATATAATTGTCTTATCCCGTCTGTCTGTCTGTCTGTCTGTCTATCTGTCTGTCTGTCTGTCTGTCCAGGAAATCCCGCGTCGCTCATTGGTCCGGCAGCGGCCAATCAGCGCCGCGGGATTTCAGAAAAAAGATGGCGGCCGTTAGCGGCTCTTCTGCGGGACGGAGCTCAGCGGCGTTGCAGCCGGGAGATGAGCGCCGCGAGGCGCTCATCTCCCGGCCGGTACCAGCAGGAGGACCCCGACCGCCGGACCCATCTGCGGGACGGAGATGCAGCCGGGAGATGAGCGGCGCGAGGCGCTCATGTCCCGGCCGGCAGCAGCGGAAGGACCGCCGGCGTCGCTGACATCCATGCGGAAGGGAGGACCGGGGAGCGGCGCTGCGGGTCGGGATACTTCTGCTGCGAGCGCCCGCTCATGTCCCGGGTTCTCGCAGCGGAAGTAGCCGCACAGGCAGCGCCGCTGCCCGGTCCTCACCAATACGATTCGATGATTGGTCGCGGTCTTCGGACCCGACCAATCACTGATCTTAGCGCAAAAGTTAAATACCGCTGTGCTGATTGGTCGCGGACGCTGCCCGCGACCAATCACCGATTTGGGCGCCAAATTTAAATATCGGCCGCGACCAATCAGCACAGTAGTGGTTAACTTTAGCCGCAAGATCAGTGATTGGTCGCGGGCCAAGACCGCGACTAATCACCGATTTGTGCGGCACATTTAAATAGCGGCCGCGACCAATTGGATGTCAGCGCCGCTCCCCGGTCCTCCCTTCACACCCTTGCCGCATGGATGTCAGCGGCGCTGCCTGTGCGGATACTTCCGCTGCGAGAACCCGGGACATGAGCGGGCGCTCGCAGCAGAAGTATCCCGACGCGCAGCGCCGCTCCCCGGTCCTCCCTTCACACCCTAGCCGCTGATGTCCCCACAGTATCCGCATGGTGTTACAAAGATCCGGACATTTGTGTTAAAAATTGCTGATTGGTCCCTGGCGGTGCCCGCGACCAATCACCGATTTGGGCGCCAAATTTAAATATCGGCCGCGACCAATCACCGATCTTGGCTCCACATTTAAATACCGCTGTACTGATTGGTCGCAGCCGCTATTTAAATGTGGTGCCCAAATCGGTGATTGGTCGCGGGCAGCGGCCGCGACCAATCAGCTGAGCGGTGTTTAACTTTAGCGCCAAGATCACTGATTGGTCGCGTGCGGAGAGCGCGACCAATCAGCGAATCGTATTGGTGAGGAGCAGGGAGCGGAATCGTATTAGTGAGCACCGGGGAGCGCCGCTGCCTGTGCGGATACTTCCACTGCGAGAAGCCTGGAGATGAGCGACTGCTCGCAGCAGAAGTATCCCGACGCGCAGCGCCGCTCCCCGGTCCTCCCTTCACACCCTAGCCGCTGATGTCCCCACAGTATCAGCATGGTGTTACAAAGGTCCGGACATTTGTGTTAAAAATCGCTGATTGGTCGCGGGCGCTGCCCGCGACCAATCACCGATTTGGGCGCCAAATTTAAATATCGGCTGTGACCAATCACCGATCTTGGCTCCACATTTAAGCACCGCTGTACATCTCTTCAACAACTGTTAAGAGGAGACTTTGTGCAGCAGGCCTTCATGGTAAAATAGCTGCTAGGAAACCACTGCTAAGGACAGGCAACAAGCAGAAGAGACTTGTTTGGGCTAAAGAACACAAGGAATGGACATTAAACCAGTGGAAATCTGTGCTTTGGTCTGATGAGTCCAAATTTGAGATCTTTTGTTCCAACCACCGTGCCATTAACTTGTTAATAACCTGCAGTCTATAATGAGTCGTGTTAATAATATGATCCCACCAATAGTGACTCTGTATGGCCAATTTGACAATAAACTGTGTTGGTATTGTACTTTTTATCTTTCATCACTAGATGGCAGTGCAGCAGTGTAAATGTGTGAGAGAATGGGATGATGGCGCCATTACTGATCATTATGTAAAATCAGGAGCTGACCTTCTTTATTGGTAAATCACGATGTAATTCAGGTTAATGATTCTTATGATTTTGCTAATAAAAACACTATTGCATTGTACACGTGTCGTTGTGTGATTGATCTAGATCCCAGCAGCCTCAATTGTCTGCTATTATTGAGAAGTCTTGGCTGCTAGATATGGCAGTGTCATCAATCTCAAGAAGCCTTTTATTCTCACATACATGATAGAATCCAATAGTAAACATCAGCATATCCCTTCCAGGAGCGGAACGACATCGGTCACAGAGGGTGCGACCGGGCCCGTGCAGGAGGGGGGTCGGCCGCCACCAGCACCTATTTCAGTTAGAGGTGCATGCAAGGACACACATTCAGCTGAAATGTATTGAGACGCAGAGACCATCTGTGTCCCTGCACCGCAATACACCCTGCCAGCCAATCAGAGGCCGGCTGTTGACGTTGGTGTGCCAGTCACAGGCGGCACATGACCGTGACGTCATGCACCATGCCAGCAAGACGAAGTTAGATGCCAGTTCCTTCAAGTGCTATAGAAGAATATGCTGCGAGTTGTGGGAGTGGAGGAAGGGAAGAAGAATAATTTATTTATTTTTAAATGTATTGGAGAAGAACAGCAAACATTATTAATGGAAGGGGCACAGGATTGGGGACATTATACCAGGAAGGGTACAATAAGAAAGCACAGCAACACACTGCAAGGGACAATACATATGCTGACACTGAGAACATAAGAGCTAAACTGCATTATTGCTAAATAAAATGTACTTACAAAAAATGAAGGCTCTTAGCGCACAAATTGGCCAATTCATGTATGCCCATCAACCATGACAAGGTAGCCTCCACATGATGGGTAACTAACCTCTTAAACATGTCTCTCTTGGGCTATAAGCCTACAATATAAATGGGCAAACATGCCTCTCTTGGGATAGAAACCTACAAATTTAAGTGGGCAGGTAGAATCCAACACTAATTAAAAGCACCCTTGGGCTGATGGGTGCTTATACCAGGAAGGGTCCCAGGATGGAGTGCATTATACCAGGAAGGGTCCCAGGATGGAGTGCATTATACCAAGAAGGGTCCCAGGATGGGGAACATTATACCAGGAAAGGGCTCAGGATGAGGGACATTATACCAGGAATGTGCTCAGAATGGGGTACATTATACCAGGAATGTGCTCAGAATGGGGTACATTATACCAGGATGATGCCCAGGATGGAGTGCATTATACCAGGAAAGGGCTCAGGATGAGGGACATTATACCAGGAATGTGCTCAGGATGGGGGACATTATACCAGGAATGTGCTCAGAATGGGGTACAATATACCAGGAATGTGCTCAGAATGGGGTACATTATACCAGGATGATGCCCAGGATGGAGTGCATTATACCAGGAGGTGCTCAGGAAGGGTAACATTATACCAGGAAGGTGCCAAGGATGGAGTGCATTATACCAGGAAGGGTCCCAGGATGGAGTGCATTATACCAGGAAGGGTCCCAGGATGGAGTGCATTATACCAGGAAGGGTCCCAGGATGGAGTGCATTATACCAGGAAGGGTCCCAGGATGGAGTGCATTATACCAAGAAGGGTCCCAGGATGGGGAACATTATACCAGGAAAGGGCTCAGGATGGGGGACATTATACCAGGAATGTGCTCAGGATGGGTGACATTATACCAGGAAAGGGCTCAGGATGGGGGACATTATACCAGGAATGTGCTCAGGATGGGGGACATTATACCAGGAATGTGCTCAGAATGGGGTACATTATACCAGGAATGTGCTCAGAATGGGGTACATTATACCAGGAAGATGCCCAGGATGGAGTGCATTATACCAGGAGGTGCTCAGGAAGGGTAACATTATACCAGGAAGGTGCCAAGGATGTAGTGCATTATACCAGGAAGGTGCTCAGGATGTAGTGCATTATACCAGGAAGGTGCTCAGGATGTAGTGCATTATACCAGGAAGGTGCTCAGGATGGGGAGCATAATACCAGGAAAGGGCGCAGAATAGAGCACATTATACAAGGAAGAGGCCCAAGATGTACAGTTGAAACCAGAAGTTTACATACACTATATAAAAAGACACATATGCATGTTTTTCTCAATATCTGACATGAAATCAGAATAAACCTTTCCCGTTTTTTTAAATGCCTTAATACATTCTCTCTCTCCTTATTCTGGCATTTGGCAAATATTAAAAATTATGGTAATCCTAATTGACCTAAAACGGGAAAGGGCATCTGACGCGCCCCCTGGGCCAGTGCTGTAGTGCGGCGCACGTGTGCGCGGGGGAATACCCGGAGCCGGATCCGATGGGGGTAGTAGTCTCCGAGTGGCGGGGACCCGGTCCGTGCCCAGGGTGGTCAAACTAAGTGTGTGGCAGTCTTTGTAGATGTTGTTTAAGTGTCGACTACGCCACCCGTCGATTTGCGGTCGCAAGGCCGCCGCTGCAGAACAGTCCGCTGAGGCTGGTGGTATGTGTGCAGCAATGGTGGTATAACCCCCAACGGGAGAGGTATGGCCTCAGGGCAGCTGGTGCGGGTGAAGGGAGTGATAGAAAGGGAGTCCCGGTACCTTTAGTGCTGGTAGTGCGATGGAACACAGAGACTGATTGCAGTTTTCAATGCTTTACTCACAGATGTTATCAGTGTCAGTCCTGCAGGTGATGACGACCCGAGCCGTGCTGCGTCCACCAGGTACGGGGCTCGACCAACCCCCAGGCAGTTCCAGAGTGTGACCTTGAACTCCTTTCTCCGTTCCTTTCTCTGGCCGTCCCCACTAGGGACCCACCCATGTCCAGCTTCCTCGGGCCTTCTGGTGGCGAAACCTATCTCCGGTTTCCCTGACCCTATGTGGCGTGCCTTCGTGGTGAGTGTAGTGAGTGGTCGCGCCAAGACGTGGCCACGACCTCCGGTTCCTGGCTGAGGATAAGTGGCCTCCACCAGTTCGGGATCCGGTACCCTGATCTGCCAACCCTTCACCCGCTGACTCCTAGCGTGTTCGGGTTCCCTCTTCCTTCATGTCTCTGGGCCTTTCTCCAGGTTCCATTCCTTCCTTGTTCCTTGTTCCTTTCCTCTTGTCTTTCTCTCTCTTGCTCCCTTCAGGAGCAGCACCCAGACAGGGCTGCTGCTCCCTGTCACTACTCTTCTCCTCTTTTTCTGTCTGACTCAACTGAACTCCTAAGATGGTGCCCACCTTTTATACTCCCTCTGACACCCGAGCCCAGGTGACTAGCCACCAATGGGCTCCTTCCTATGCCCAGAGTCCCTCCCCTCTCTGCTCCTGCACCACTGGGATATTCCTCCCCCCCTCCCACTCCAGCCAGGGACAGACACTGTCGTACCTGCACATCTATCTGGTGGGAGTACCGTTGATCTGTCCCCCGGAAATGGGATGTATGTGGTGCATGCAGCTAACTGAGTTCTAGTCCACACTCCATCCTTACCCGGGAGTGGAATACCACACCTCTGGTTCGAGGTGCAATACCCCTGTAGCAGCCGAGCCCTCGGGGTGCTACACATCAGCGTTCCCATGTAACTTCCCAGGCCTATGGTCTACGTGAAAGTTGAATTCCTGAAGAGCTAGGAACCATCTAGTTACCTTGGCATTGTTACCCCTCTTTTCCCTCAACCATCTCAACGGGGCATGGTCTGACAACGGGCACAGGACAGTGTATGGAACTATGCTTTAAACCTGCAGGAGGCGCTGAGGGCCATCAAACAGGTAGACCCTGACAGTGTGGGTGATGAAAACAGACTGTTAACTGAGCAGTTTTTTGAGGGTTTACTGTCCAGCGCCCACCGAACCCAGCTGCGCATAGTGGCTCTGCAAAACCCTGACTTAGACTTTGCTAAGTTTAAGGACAGGGCCATCTGGGTGCTACGAGAACCAGCACCAGGTGGCGCTACAGCTCACCGCCGCCCAGATATCACCTACCACCAGGAGGTGGCACCCTTTTCCCCGAAGCCTGTAGGAGCTGATGCACAAACTCTGGACAGTGCCCCGTCAACAGACCTGCACCATCAGGTCCAAGAGCTAACTAAAAGTGTAGCAGCACTAACCAAAACTGTACAGTCCTTGCAGGTGTATCCCAAAGGAAAGATCCAGCTGGCTTCCAGTCCGGAGGACATCCCGTGGCGCCAACAGAAGAGGATTCCACCATCCAGAGGAAGGAACAGCGACCGCTACGACCAGGACGGACAACCCATTTGCCGCCGCTGCAACCAGCCAGGACATTATGCAAGGTACTGTCATTTAAACGAGCAAAACCTGGGGCAGAGGGCCAACCCCCAGGCATAAGACCACCAGGCCCATCAAGCTGGCGAGACAAATATGTGGGAGGACGACCGGTCCTACCTGTCGTGCTGGACGGCTTTCCAATGAGCGCGTTGCTGGACACTGGATCCCAAGTGACCACCATCCCCTACATTCTTTACTGGACTGACTCTGATATTACCCGCCATCCAGATGAACATTTGAGTATTTATGCCAGCAATGGTCAACCCGTACCTCAGGTGGGGTTCAAAGAAGTGACCATAAAGTTGGAAAAGTGGAACTGCCAGCACAAGGACTGATTATTGTCGACATTGATTGCCGAGAAAGTCATCCCATGATAACCATGGGCACTAATGTAATTGAAAATTGTCTTGCAGAGATAATTGTCTTGTTACAGCAGGTTGCGGAGACTGCCAGATCCAGCCAGCAGCCGGTTCTACAAAGAGAGATCAGAGCCCTGATGAAAAGACAACAGGTAGAACTGTCTGGTGGTGAAATTGGCAGTGTCAGGATGAGTGACCCATTCCCTATTGCCATGCCCCCAAGAAGTGAAATTATGATATGGTGCCGGGCAGCTATTGGTCTAAGGGGTAGAGATTACCAGGCCATGGTAGAGCCCGTCTACTCTGACAGTAGGCCCACCATTTTGACAGCCCAGAGGGTGGTTGATGTCCGCCATGGGAGGGTACCCGTCCGCATCCTAAACATTGGGGAGAGAGAAGTCCATTTGCCCCGGTATGCCACTCTAGCCAAACAGTTCACTGTCAACCATAATTCTATAAAGACAGTGGAACCCTTGCCTCCATCCCAACAGGCAGAGGATAACGGCTCCAAGGAACAAATGGAGGACTGGTGCCAGAAGCTGCATGTGGGCACTGACTCCACCTCTCCACACTGAAAACAAGGAGTGTACCGGGTGGTACAGGAATACAAAAGAGTCTTCCGTAAACATCCACTTGACTTCGGGCAGGTAAAAGGGGTTCAACACCATATCCCCACGGGAGACCATCCACCCATTAAAGAAAGGTACCGGCCTGTACCCCCTGCACACTACCAAAATGCCAAAGGGATGTTGCGAGAAATGAAGGAGGCTGGGGTAATAAGAGACAGTTGTAGCCCCTGGGCAGCTCCATTAGTTCTTGTAAAGAAAAAGGATGGCGCTATGAGAATGTGTGTAGACTACAGGAAAATCAACCGCATAACACACAAAGATGCATACCCGTTACCCAGAATAGAGGAATCACTAGCTGCATTAAAGTCTGCTAACTATTTCTCCACTTTGGCTCTTACTAGTGGGTATTGGCAGGTTCCTGTAGCAGAGGTGGATAAGGAAAAGACCGCATTCACCTCCCTGATGGGCCTCAGCGAGTTCAACTGCATGCCATTCTGGCTCTGCAACGCCCCAGGAACCTTCCAGCGGTTGATGGAGTGCTATCTGGGACATAAGAATTTCGAGACAGTCCTGCTGTACCTGGATGACGTCATTGTATACTCCCAGACGTATGAGAACCATCTGAAGCACCTGGCGGAAGTGTTTGACTCACTGGCTGGCTTTGGTCTAAAGGTGAAGCCCTCAAAATGTCATCTGCTGAAACCCAAGGTACAGTACCTGAGGCACGGGGTGAGCGCTGACGGTGTAGCTCCAGATCCCGATAAAATCACAGTAATCAAGGACTGGCCAAGACCCTCCACCGTAAAGGAAGTGCGGCAGTTCCTCGGGTTGGTAGGCTACTACCGAAGATTTATTCCAGGCCTCACCAAGATGGCAGCACCCATGCTGGACCTCCTGATAGGCCAGTCCAGGAAGGCCAAAAACCAGAAGCCGCCATTCAAATGGGACAAGCTGGAAGATGAGTCCTTCCACCAGCTGAAAATGGCCCTCACGGGGGACGAGATCCTGGCTTACCCTGATTATGGCCAGCCCTTCATCCTCCACACGGACGCGAGCAACCTGGGACTGGGAGCGGTGCTGTCCCAGATCCAGCAGGGCAGAGAACGGGTAATCACTTATGCCAGCAGGAAGCTCCGGCCCTCAGAAAGGAACCCTGAAAATTACAGCTCCTTCAAGCTAGAGTTCCTCGCAGTGGTATGGGCAGTGACAAAGCGCTTTAAACATTACCTCGCCTCTTCCAAGTTCACCGTATTCACAGACAAAAACCTGCTGACACACCTGGACACTGCGAAACTTGGTGCCCTGGAGCAGAGATGGATGGCCCGACTCTCCAATTATGAGTTCACCATCAAGTACCGGGCTGGGCGCAAGAATGCCAATGCAGATGCACTGTCCAGGATGCCTAACTTGCCAGATGGGGGAGAAGACCCAGAAGAACTGGAAGAGATAGAAATCCCCGCTTTCCACCGTCATGGGATAACTCAGTGCTCCCACTGTGTGAAAGACAGGTACTCTTCCACCAAAGAGGCCACGTTCAATCCCTTGCCCCACCACGGCTGGGCAGAAACACAAGACAGTGACCCGGCCGTCCACCTAGTCAAAGAGTTGCTGACACGAGCCGACTCATACCCTGACCCAGATGCTCCAGAGGAGACCAAACAGCTGTGGAAAGAGAAGAGTAAGCTGTTCATCTATGAAGGGAAGCTGTGTCGAAGAACTGTCAACTCCCAGACGCATGAGCTGGTCTGGCAGGTGTAGTCCCGAGGCGGGACGCGTCTATGGTCTTGGAAGTGTACCACGATGGAGCAGGACACTTCGGATGGAAAAAGCTGGAAGTCCTGCTGCGTGAACGGTTCTATTGGGTCGGCATGAGAGGAGCAATCGAGAGGTGGTGTCGAGACTGCGGACCGTGCAACCTGAGAAGGAAAGACCGTGACAGCCAGAGGGCTCCCCTGCAGCACTTCATCACCAAGCAGCCGCTCGAACTGGTAGCCCTAGATCATGTGAAGCTGTCCCCAAGCAGGTCAGGCTATGTCTACGCTCTCACCATCGTAGACCCCTACTCCCGGTTTCTGGTAGTAGTGCCAGTCAAGGACCAAACAGCTCAGACAGCAGCCAGAGCTTTCCAACAGCACTTCTGCCGCCCGCATGGTTACCCAGAGCGTGTGCTAACTGACCAAGGTCCGGCCTTCGAAGCGGAGGTATTCCAGGAGTTCTGCAACCTGTACGGCTGCAAGAAGATCAGGACAACGCCTTATCACCCCCAGACCAACAGGATGTGTGAAAAGATGAACCAGGTGGTGATAGACCTACTGAAGACATTGCCCCTGGAGGAACGCAGTCTGTGGCCAGAAAAGTTGCTAGACCTAGTGGACCTCTACAATCATATCCCAGTGAATTCCACCAACTGCACACCAGCTTACCTGATGAGAGCGAGACCTGGTAAGCTGCCTATCGATCTGGATATGGGAGTTCTGACACCAGAGGACGCCTCACCAGACGCAGATTGGGACACTGAGCGGCAACAGCAATACCGCAAGGTACAGGAAAGTGTTGAAAGAAGTCTGTTCCAAGCAAGAGAAAGGCAAGAGAGGACTTACAATCAACATGCACCTGCTGCCCCCTTGTCACCTGGAGAGCAAGTCCTAAAGAGGAAGAGGCGACTCCACAAGTTGGATGACCAGTGGGAAAAAGAGCCGTACACCATTCTACCATCAAGTCATGATAATACCAAGGTGTGCCTCATAAGTAAGGACGGAGGTGAGACAACAGCAACAGTTTCCAGAGACCACCTGAAGAAATGTCCCGAGCAGCTACAGCATGCTGAAGAAGGCCAAGATATCCCTCAACCCGCAGAGGAAGTGTAAGAAATGGTCAGTACGGGACTGGAAAATTTCCCCGGTCATGGACACAAGTGAATAATGCCATTGTTGTGCCTGTCCTTACATTTCTCCAACCAGCACCTCAAGCACCTACAGAAGTCTCAGTAGAGTTGGAAGAACCATTGGCCCCGGAAACAGAAGATTCCTCATCAGCAGACCAGGAGAATCTACCCTCTGCTAGTAGCGAGCCTGTCGTACCCACGGTAAGCCAAAGGATCCGTAGGAAGCTGCCCAACCTACCAGTGACACCTCAAAATACCAGTAGTGCAGGTCACACAGTGCCCACCACACCAGGGGTAGGGAAAGGGGACCAGAGTGGAACACAGACAGACAGTGTGTTACGCAGGTCCACCAGAATCACCAGAGGTCAAATTCCTGCTCGTTGGAAAATTTAAATGTAACTATAACTGTAATGTTGAATTGTTATGTGTGTGTATTGAATATGTTTTTCCAGTTACCCTACAGGGTCCAAAAAGACTTTCAAGTTATGGACAATGAATAACCAAAAACTCTGCCTGTAAATAGTTGCACCTGTAAAGTGCCCCTTTGGTGCCAGACTACAGAACAAAAACCCGTGGAGGTGGCTGAAGATGTGGTCCAACTCCGGATCATCAATGCCCTGAAGCCACCCTAGGGCCTACGTTGAGGGTTTGGGACAGGTCCCTCTGATTGCACCTTGTTTCAGTGAAATGGACACCTGGTTGCGGATGATACCATGACCTTTAAAGACTCTAATGGTTGTAAATATGTTAATGTATTGTTACCTGTTGTATTTTTGCAAAATATGTTCAGTCCCGGAGTACTGAAATTTACTAGGGTGGAATGTGGCACCCCAGAGGGTCTGGTTGCCACAGTGGTAGTAATACCATGTCTGGGAGCAAAACAGGAGTTTCCTGGTCAGGGAACACACTACAAGCAACACCTCCTGCTCCAGACCAGAAAAGGGGAGGATCCTGCCCTATATAACTGGATCTGGAGGCTGGGTTAGTCAGTCTAGTGAGAGTCTAGTTCAGTGTCAGGAGTCAGTTAGGACTAAGGAGCAAGGAGCTGAGGACTGGAGCTGTGCAGAGCTTGTCCTGGCCAGTGGATACAGAAGACCTGACACCGGAGTCCGAGGCTGTCAGGATTGTATATCCAGCAGCAGAAACCGCAAGGCAGGAGATTGCAGGTCTCCTGGCTGACAGAAGCCCGGAGGCTCAGCCACACGAAAGGACCAGTACCACCACAGAGGAGCGAGGAATACACGGGATCCGAGTCGCCAGCCATACGGGTGAGCAGCACGTTACACTCAGGGACGTGGGCTACAACACGACTATAAGCGGGATACCCAAAAGAGTACAGTCGGAACGGCAGGCCTACAACTCCACCTGGCCAGGGGATTCTAGGATTGCTCCCAGACTGACCAGGCCCTCATCCCTAGCAAGTACTCCCGTTGGGGCCTATATAATTACCACCAGTAAAGACCCTAGGACTGCACTGCAAAGTCTCCGTGTTATTATTATGGATCCAGGCACTATCACCACCATCATCCATACACGCTGCCCTGAAGCTACACTCTTCCTGTGAGGAGTTACACTACCTTGCTGCACATACCACCAGCTTCAGCGGACTGCCCTGCAGCGGCGGTTACCAATAACCGCAATCCACAGGTGGCATAGTCGGACTATCAATAACTGAGAAAGAGACTGACAGGACTGCGGTTAGGTTGAACACATTAATATATTTTTTATATGGATTTGGTTTTATTTATATCCATTATTTTTATCTTACTCTCTGTGACCTTTTCGCTTTTTGTTTTCACTCCTTCTTGTTTTTGACACATATTATTTCCTTGTCACTTACATTTTGTGGTCACTTTCTTGTACGTATTGATGTGCATTTATTTATTCATAATAGTGGTCAGGGCCCTCACATGATTTTCTCACACACATACTTACCTTTTATGCACATTTATGTATATGTATGTATTATGTATTTTTATCCTATACAATTGTATTATGGGTGTCTTAGTGCCCTTCCATATAATCACATACGCACCATCTCCTACTCTATATACACTTGTGCCATTTTTAATGGCTATCTCATATTTACTCACACACCCTGCAATCACTTTCAGAGTTTCTTTCCCCTGTACTGACCATCATTCTTTTGCTATGGCTATGTACACTACTTCTTCAATAAAATATTGGTTTCGGTTCTCTCTCATGATTCCTTCACTTCTGGGTTTATTATGACTATTGGTATACTTGAGTAATCTATTTGTACACAATTTTGAGGATTGATTCTCTGTTACTATTCACATATACTTAAGAGTGGGTATTCATTCTTATTCTACCTATCTTATTATTATTAATTTTTATGTTCTATTCTTATTTATTTTATTCTCTCTATTTTCACTCTGTTCACTTCTTCTCTGTGACATATATACTTGTTACTCTGTCACTCCTTTCTTTGTCTTATATATTTTTTATTTTTTGTCCTTTTTACACTCCCTTACCTAGTATTCCTTACTGACATATTCTATTTGCACGCTGGCTCTCTCATCCCATTACTTCCTCTTTTTATTTTTCAGTGTTTGCACACGCCGCTGCTGTCTTTATCTGCTCCTTTGTTTTATTCCTATGTGTGTGGAGTGCGCTTCCGGTTTGCGGACGGGGCTGGTTGCCTAGCTACGTGCTCCTTGGCGTCGCCTCTCTCCTCCATCCGTGCTGACGCGTCGGGCGGTGGGTGGAGACAGGTGACGTGGAGCGCCGATACTTCCGGCTTCTTCCCTGCTCTGACTTCCGGTAGCGCCGCCAGTACCAGACGCGCACACTCGTGTAGCGCTATATAAGAGGACACATGTGACCTCTATGTACCTCCTTCTCCCCGAAGAAGCAAAACGCGCGTTGGGGTTGTCTGGTCCCATCAGTGACACAGGTTGTATTGCTTCATTCCCTTATATTGTGTCTTTTTGACTTGCCCTCTATCCTTCTATGACTCCTTATTGACTGACAGCTTTATTTGGCAACTGTGCCAGGGACACTGTCCTTTTACTCCACTATATTGAGGGCTTTGTTGATTCTCATTGAAGCTTTACTTCTTGGACCTTATATATTCTCTATCTAGGTAATTTACACTTGATAAGCATCAGTGATTCTTTCATGTATGCTCGTTTGTCAGCTTTAGAAAGTGGTGTTCATTTTTCATCCGGTCCTATTTGCAGATATTTAGTCTGATTTACTGACACGTCTATATGTACTATGCACTAGTCACTTTATGTATCGTGCTGCCTTATTATAGCTTACATGACTGGAGCTGCTATAATGTCTACATGATTATATATACTTTTTGTCACTGTGGGTATCTTCTATTTTCACTTCTCCTCCATGTACTTTTAATTTGATGTCTTTTAAACTTTTTTGAATAAAATTTGTATTTTATTGCATTTATACTTCTCTGTTTTGTTTGGATTACAATAACTGAGACACATAGATTACCCTGGTTTGACCACCCTGGGTCACGGACCGGGTCGCTGCCACAGTGACTACAACCCCCAGCATCTACAGGCCCGGCTCCGGGTCTCCCCACGGCCCAGGGGGCGTGTCATTTATGTCACTTAATTGTGTGCCAGGCAGTGGAGCTGCTGAGGCTAAGCAGACATGCTGCACAGACCGGAGCAGTGGGGGAACGGGGAGAGGTGAGTATTGTATTTATTTTTTTACATCATTGAGAACATGGTGGTCACAAGGCTGGAGGGCTATGGGGGGTGCATTATAGTATATGTACTCTATGGAGCAGCATTATACTCTATGGGGGCTGCATTGTACTGTATTGAGGACTATGGGGAGTGCATTGTACTATATGAGGGCTGCATTATACAGTATTGAGAACTATGGAGAGTACATTATACTGTATGGAGGATTGTGGGGCACATTATACTATATGGAGCACTATGGGGCATATTGTAGTTAAGGAGCACAATGCTGCCTATTCATCGAGTGATTGGATTGTTTATGCCAAAACAAAGCTCATTGTTCTCAGCAGCACATCGTTTGGTGTAATCTGCAGATATACTGCTAATAAAATGATACTGTAAGGGGACAGATTGATTTACTAGTGACTGTTCTGTCCCCATCATTCTTCCTCAGCCGGTGTAAAGAACCCAGGAAACAAGCGTCGAATGACTTCAATATTGTCGATCGCGCTCGTTTAATGGCCTGAACTCAGCGCATGTAAATGACGCGCCCCCTGGGCCTGTGTTGTGCAGGGGATACCCGGAGCCGGATCGCTGGGGGTTGTAGTCTCCGTGTGGCGGTGACCCGGTCCGTGCCCAGGGTGGTCAAACCAGTGGCGGTCTTAAGTAATAACAATGTCCGACTACGCCACCCGTGGATTGCGGTCAGTGGGGACTGCCGCTGCGCTGCCGACCGCTGAGGCTGATGTTGTTTGCGCAGCCGAGAATGGGATAACTCCCCACAGGAGAAGTATTGCCTCAGGGCAGCTAATGTGGATGATGGGAGTGATGGTGTGAGCGTCCCAGTAGTAATGGTGGTGGTGCGGCAAGGAATCACAGAGACTTGTAATTGCAGTTTCCAAAGCTTTACTCACGGTTGTTATTCTGGTCACTTGTGCACATGAGGGACCGCCCGAGCCGTGCTGCGTTCACCAGGCAAGGGACTCGACCAACTCCCAGGCAATTCCAGAGCGTGGCACAGGGCTCCCTTCCTTTCCTTTCTCTGGCCGTCCCCACCAGTGACCCACCTTTGTCCAGCTCCCTCGGGCCTTCTCTGGGCACGCTGATCTCTGCGTCCCTGACCCTATATGGTATGCCTTCCTGGTGGATGTAGTGAGGGGTCGCACCAAGATGTGGTAACAACCTCCGGTCTTTGGCTGAGGAATCTGTTGCCTCCACCAATTTGGGTTCCGGTACCCTGTTCTGCCAACCCTTCACCCTGTATCTCATGGGCATGTGGGGTTCCTTCTGTCCTTGTGTCTCTGGGCCTTTCTCCGTGTTCCTTGCTTCCTTTCTCCTCTGTTCCAGTTCCTTTCTTACTTTCCTTTCCGTTCCTTCTCCTCTCTCTTTCTGCTGTTTCTGGCCTCCACTCCAGGCCTGCCTCTGGAGCTGGGCCCAGACTGAGCCACAGCTCCCTGTCAGCCCTCTCTGGCTGAGCTCCTCTCCTTTTCTCCTCCTGACTGAACTGGCCTTGTCCTAAGATGGTGCCCACCTTATATACCTCCCTCTAACACCCGAGCCCAGGTGACTAGCAACCAATGGGCTCCTACCTATGCCCAGAGACCCACCCCTTTCTGCTCCTACACCACTGGGTGTACTTTTCCCTCCCCACTCCAGCCAGGAACAGATGCTGTCTTGCCTGCACTTCTATCTTGTGGGAGCACCGTTGAGCTGTCCCTCGGAAATGGGGTGTGTGTGGTGCATGCAGCCTACCGAGTCCTGGTCCACACTCCATCCTTACCCGGGAGTGGAATACCACACCTCTGGTTTGAGGTGCAATACCCCTGTAGCAGCCGAGCCCTCGGGGTGCTACATAAATACAACCAAAATATTTCTGTGTGATGGTGCAATATGTGAGCATTTGGGGCCCCACTATCTCTAAAACAGGCCCTGAGTACAACCAAAGCTAGTCCATACATAGCCCATTCAAAAAGTGTGAAAATATATGTATATGTGGCACCCCAGGGGGTCTGGTTGCCACAGTGGTAGAAATACCATATCTGAGAGCGAGCATGGGTTTTCCTGGTCAGGAGCACATTTGCATGCAACGTTTCCTGCCCCAGTCCAGGGAGGGGAGGAACCTGCCATTTATAAACTGGAACTGGGGCGGGGTTAGTTAGTTAGTTCCAGAGAGAGGGACAGAGCAGCAAGGAGCCCTGTAGGAGACAGGAGCTGAGAGCCAGGGACTGGAGCAGCAGAGCTCGTCCTGGCAGAAGACGCAGAGAACCGGACACCGGAGTCCGAGGCTGTGCGGATATTCACATCCAGCAGCAGAAACCACCTGGCAGGGGATTTCATGTCCTCTGGCCGTAGAAAGCCCGGAGGCTCAGTCACACGCAAGGGACCGGCACCGCCATCGAGGAGCGGAAGGAACCAAAGGCCCCAAGTCACCAGCCATACGGGTGAGCACCACACGGTACACTCAGGGACATGGGCTACTACACGACTAGAGCAAGGTAGCCAGGAAGAGTGCAGTCAGACGGGAAGGCCTACACCTCCACCTGGCCAGGGGGATTCTTGTTCGCTCACAGACTGACCCGGCCTCTAATGCTAGCCAGTACTCCCAGCAGGGTCTCCTTCATCACCAACAGTAAAGACCCTGAACTACACTGCACGGACTTTGAGTCATTTCTGCTGCGCCTATGCACCACAACCCTCACCATCTACACACGCTGCCCTGAGGCTATACTCCTCCCGTGGGGAGTTATACTACCCCCTGCTGTGCACACAACATCAGCCTCAGCGGTCTGCCCCGCAGCGGCGGTTCTCAGTGACCGCAATCCACGGGTGGCGTAGTCGGACATTTCAACATTAAAAACCAAGTAAACAGATCCGCCACTGGTTTGACCACCCTGAGCCACGGGACCGGGTCGCCGCCACGGAGACTACAACCCCTGACATCACACAGAGACCCGGCTCCGGGTATTCCCACACACACGGCCCAGGGGGCGCATCAACTTTGGCGTAGTCGGCAGGATCTCGTGCCCGCAACCACCGGGTACTGCGTGCCTGAAGAAAGACTGTGATACTTACCGTGGTGAAGTTTCGCGCCATTCGCAGACGTTTTCCCGCCATCCGCAGCCATTTTCCCGCTATTGGGCGCCATTTTTGGGACGCCGCGCGGGAAAAAGAGGGGCGTGGACGCCAAAAGCACGCAAGAGCTGAAGTCCCGCCTTACGTACTGACACTGCGCAAGGTCCTGGAAGGAGCCCAGCGGATGCCGACGTCACCAGCGCGCGACGCAAGGTCCTCGACCCCGACGATCGCCTGCGGAGCCGCGGCCTATGAGAAGAAGCAATGGAAGGTAGGCCACGGTTAACTAGGGGGGAGGAAGACACCAGGAAAGGAGGAAGCTCCCACCGCCAGCCCGGCTGCTGCCGCAGTGATGCCGTTCACGATGCCGTATATCCCTGGAGCGGCATGGTTACCTCAGTACTCAGGGGAGTCGCATACCCTGAGCAACTTTAAAGAAAGACTGTATAGCCTATTCAAAGTATACCCCCTGTCCGAGGAACATAAAGTGAGCATCCTGATAGGTCAGTTAATTGGAGCAGCCCAAAGAGAAGTGAAGTCCTGGTCAGCCAGGGAAAAGGGGACTGTAAAGGAAATACTGGCACTTTTGATACCCGCACCTCAGCAGAGATCAAGCTAAAATTTTATGGATGCAAACAGCGGACACAAGACAGTATACGGTACTATGCTTTGAATTTGCAGGAGGCCCTGAGAGCCATTAAGTAGGCAGACCCTGACAGCGTGCGGAATGAGGATAAGCTGTTGACTGAACAGTTCATTGAGGGTCTACTGTCCAGCGCCCACCAAACCCAGTTGCGTGTAATGTCCTTGCAGAACCTTGATTTGGACTTTGCGCAGTTTAAAGCCAGGGCCATCCGGGTGCTCCGAGAACCGGCACCAGGTGGCGCTGTAACCCACAGGCGCCCTGCTATCACCTATCACCAGGAGGCGGCACCCTTGCCTGCAGAGCCTGTGGGAGCTGATGCACAGGCTTTGGACAAAGCCCCGGCTGTAGACCTGCACCATCAGGTCCAAGATCTGACCAAAAGCGTTGCCGCGCTAACAAGAACTGTGCAGTCTTTACAGGTGTCTTCCCCAGGAAAGATCCAGCTGGCTTCCAGTCCGGAGGACGTCCCTTGGAGCCAACGGAGGAGGATCCCATCGTTCAGAGGAAGGCCCAGCGACCGCTATGACCAGGACTGACAACCCATCTGCCGCCGCTGCAACCAACCAGGACATATGGCAAGGTACTGTCATTTAAATGGGCCCGACCTGGGGCAGAGGACCGACCCCCAGGCATAAGATCATCAGGCCCATCGAGCTGGCATGATAAGTACGTAGGGGGACGACCGGTCTTGCCTGTGGTGCTGGATGACATTCCTATGAGTGCACTACTGAACACCGGGTCACAGGTAACCACCATCCCCTATGTGCTCTTTAAGCGGTACTGGAATGACTCAGATATTACCCGCTACCCAGATGACGATTTGAGCATCATCGCAAGCCATGGTCAGCCTGTGCCGCAGGTGGGATTCAAGGAGGTGACCATAAAGATTGGTAAAGTTGAACTGCCAGCGCAAGGACTGATTATTGTGGACATTGACCGTCGTGAAAGCCACCCTAAGATAACCTTGGGTACTAATGTTATTGAAAATTGTCTTGCAGAGATAATTGTCATATTACAGCAGGTTGTGGTGAACGCCAGCTCCAGCCAGTAGCATGTCCCACAAAAAGAGATCAGAGCCCTGATGAAAAGGCAGCAGGTAGAACTGTCTGGTGGTGAGATTGGTAGAGTAAGGATGAGTGACCCGTTCCCTATCGCCATGCCCCCAAAGAGTGAGATGATGATCTGGTGCCGGACTGCAATCGGGTTAAGAGGAAGGGACTACCAAGCCATGGTAGAACCCGTCTACTCAGACAGTAGGCCCACCATTTTGACGGCACAGGGGGTGGTCGATGTACGCCATGGGAGGGTACCCGTCCGCATCCTAAACATTGGGGAAAGAGAAGTATACTTGCCCCGGTATGCCACTCTAGCCAAATTGTTCACCGTTAACCAAAACTCCATAAAGGCCGTGGAACCCTTGCCTCCATCTTAACTAGAGGAGGGTAACGGCTCCAAGAAACGAATGGAGGACTGGTGTCAGAAGCTGCATGTGGGCACCGACTCCACTCCCTCACACCAAAAACAGGGAGTCTACCGGGTGGTGCAGGAATACGAAAGAGTCTTTAGCAAACACCCGCTAGACTTTGGGCAAGTAAAGGGGGTAGAACATCACATCCCCACAGGAGACCATCCACCCATAAAGGAAAGATACCGACCTGTACACCCTGCACACTATCAGAATACCAAGGGGATGTTGCGAGACATGAAGGAGGCTGGGGAAATCAGGGACAGCTGTAGCCCCTGGGCAGCTCCACTAGTTCTTGTGAAAAAGAAAGATGGCACCATGAGAATGTGTGTAGATTACAGAAAGGTCAACCGTATCACACACAAAGATGCGTACCCGTTACCTAGGATAGAGGAATCTTTAGCTGCATTAAAGTCTGCTAACTTCTTCTCCACTTTGGATCTTACTAGCGGGTACTGGCAGGTTCCTGTAGCAGAGGCAGACAAGGAGAAGACCGCGTTCACCACCCCGATGGTTCTCAGCGAATTCAACTGTATGCCATTCGGGCTCTGCAACGCACCAGGAACCTTCCAGCGGTTGATGGAGTGCTGCCTGGGGCACAGGAATTTCGAGACGGTCCTGCTATACCTGGACGATGTCATCGTGTATTCCAAAACATATGAGGACCATCTGAAACACCTGGCAGAGGTGTTTGACGCCCTGGCAGGCTACGGCCTAAAGGTGAAACCCTCCAAGTGTCATCTACTGAAACCAAAAGTACAGTACCTGGGACACATGGTGAGTGCTGACGGAGTAGCTCCAGACCCTGATTAAATTACAGTGATTAAGGACTGGCCAAGACCCTCCAGCATAAAGGAAGTGCGGCAGTTCCTCGGGTTGGTAGGCTACTACCGAAGATTCATCCCCGGGTTCACCAAAATGGCAGCCCCTATGCAAAACCTCCTGTTGGGTCAGTCAAAGACCAAGAATCAGAAGCCACCCTTCAAATGGGACAAGCTGGAGGATGAGTCTTTCCGCCAGCTGAAGATGGCCCTCACGGGGGATGAGGTCCTGGCTTACCCTGATTACGGCCAGCCTTTCATCCACCACACGGACGCGAGCAACATCGGACTAGGGGCGGTGCTGTCCCAGATCCAACAGGGCAGAGAACGGTTAATTGCTTATGATGCGCCCCCTGGGCCTGTGCTGAGCAGGGGATACCCGGAGCCGGATCACTGGTGGGATGCTGGGGGTTGTAGTCTCCGTGTGGCGGCGACCCGGTCCGTGCCCAGGGCGGTCAAACCAGTGGCAGTCTTTGTGTTATAATAAGTGTCTGACTACGCCACCCGTGGATTGCGGTCAGTGGGGACCGCCGCTGCGCTGCAGACCGCTGAGGCTGATGTAATTTGCGCAGCCGAGTATGGAATAACTCCCCACGGGAGAAGTATTGCCTCAGGGCAGCTAATGTGGATGGTGTGAGCGTCCCAGTACTAATGGTGCTGGTGCGGCGAGGAACCACAGAGACGTGCAGTTGCAGTTTTCAATGCTTTACTCACAGTTCTTTATCAGGTCACTTGTGCGCAGTTAGGACCGCCCGAGTCATGCTGCGTCCACCAGGTGAGGGACTCGGTCAACTCCCAGGCAATTCCAGAGTGTGGTTCAGAGCTCCCTTCTCTACCTTTCTCTGGCCGTCCCCACCAGTGACCCACCTTTGTCTAGCTTTCTCGGGCCTTCTGTTGGCGAAACCTCTCTCCGGTTTCCCTGACCCTATGTGGTATGCTTTCCTGGTGGATGTAGTGAGGGGTCGCACCAAGATGTGGTCACAACCTCCGGTTTTGGCTGAGGATTAGTCGCCTCCACCAATTTGGGTTCCGGTACCCTGCTCTGCCAACCCTTCACCCTGTATCTCCTGGGCATATGGGGTTCCTTCTGTCCTCGTGTCTCTGGGCCTTTCTCTGTGTTCCTTGCTTCCTTTCTCCTCTGTTCCAGTTCCTTTCTTACTTTCCTTTCCGTTCCTTCTCCTCTCTCTTTCTGCTGTTTCTGGCCTCCACTCCAGGCCTGCCTCTGGAGCTGGGCCCAGACTGAGCCACAGCTCCCTGTCAGCCCTCTCTGGCTGAACTCCTGTCTTCTTCTCCTCCTCCCTGAACTGAACACTGTCCTAAGATGGTGCCCACCTTATATACCTCCTTCTGACACCCGAGCCCAGGTGACTAGCAACCAATGGGCTCCTACCTATGCCCAGAAACCCACCCCTATCTGCTCCTACACCACTGGGTGTCCTTTCCGCTCCCCACTCCAGCCAGGGATAGATGCTGTCGTGCCTGCACTTCTGTCTCGTGGGAGCACCGTTGAGCTGTCCCTCGGAAATGGGGTGTGTGTGGTGCATGCAGCCTACCGAGCCCTGGTCCACATTCCATCCTTACCCGGGAGTGGAATATCACACCTCTGGTTTGAGGTGCAATATCCCTGTAGCAGCCGAGCCCTCGGGGTGCTACACTTATGCCAGCAGGAAGCTCCGGGCTACAGAGAGAAACCCCGAAAATTATAGCTCCTTCAAGCTAGAGTTCCTGGCAGTGGTGTGGGCAGTTACAGAACGCTTTAAACATTACCTTGCCTCTTCCAAGTTCACCGTGTACACGGACAACAACCCGTTGACACACCTGGACACTGCGAAACTTGGTGCCCTGGAGCAGAGATGGATGGCCCGCCTATCCAACTATGAATTTACAATCAAATACCAAGCGGGACGCACAAATGCCAACGCAGACGCCCTGTCCAGGATGCCGAACTTGCCGGACAGAGGGGAAGATCCAGAAGAACTGGAAGAGATTGAACTCCCTGCGTTCCACCGTCATGAGATTACCCAGTGTTCCCACTGTGTAAGGGACAAGCACTCTGCCACGTTCAATCCCTTACCCCACTACAGCTGGGCGGAGACGCAAGACAGTGACCCAGCCGTCCGCCTGGTAAAAGAGATGCTGACACAGGCTGATGCCCGCCTTGACCCAGACGCTCCGGAAGAGACCAAACAGCTGTGGAAGGAGAAGAGTAAACTGCTTCTCTACAAGGGGAAGGTGTGCCGGAGAATTGTTAACTCCCGGACACATGAGCTGACCTGGCAGGTAGTGGTCCCGAGACGAGACGCGGCTATGGTCCTGGAGGCATTCCACGACGGAGCAGGACACTTTGGATGGAAGAAGTTGGAGTTCCTGTTGCGCGAACGGTTCATCTGGGTAGGCATGAGAGGGGCCATTGAGAGATGGTGCAGAGACTGCGGCCCGTGCAACCTGAGAAGAAAGGACCGTGCCAGCCAGAAGATTCCCCTGCAGCCCATCATCACCAAGGAGCCACTAGAACTGGTAGCCCTGGACGATGTGAAACTGGCTCCAAGTAGGTCCGGGTACGTCTATGCTCTCACCATCAACTACTCCCAGTTCCTGGTGGTTGTCCCTGTCAAGGACTTAACAGCTCAGACAGCAGCTAGAGCCTTCCAGCAGCACTTCTGCCATCCACACGGGTATCCAGAGCAAGTGTTGACTGACCAAGGTCCAGCCTTCGAAGCGGAGGTCTTCCAGGAGTTCTGCAACCTCTATGGCTGCAAGAAGATAAGGACAACGCCCTATCACCCCCAAACCAACGAATTGTGTGAGAAGATGAACCAGGTGGTGATAGACTTGCTGAAAATGTTGCCCCTGGAAGAACGCAGTCTGTGTCCTGAAAAACTGCCTGATCTGGTGGACTTGTATAACCACATCCCAGTAAATTCCACCAACTGCACCCCGGCTTACCTAATGAGAGCAAGACCTGGTAAGCTGCTAATTTACCTGGATATGGGAGTCCTGACACCCGAGGATACCTCGCCAGAGGCAGACTGGGATACAGAACGGCAGCAGCAGTACCGGAAAGTACAGGAGAGTGTTGAGAGAAGTTTGTCTCAAGCAAGAGAAAGGCAAGAGAGGACTTACAACCAGCATGCTCCCGCTGTTCCCCTGGCACCTGGAGAGCAGGTCTTGAAGAGGAAGAGGCGGCTCCATAAGTTGGATGACCAGTGTGAGAAAGACCCGTACACAGTACTGCCCTCAAGTCATGAAAACCCGAAAGTATGCGTTATCAGTAAGGATGGAGGAGAGACCACAGCCACTGTCTCTAGAGACCACCTGAAGAAGTGTCCCGAGCAGCTGCAAAGCACTGATGAAGACCAAGATAGCCCTCAACCCGCAGAGGAAAGGGAAGAAATGGTCAGTACAGTACTCGGAGAATTTCCCCGGTCCTGGACACAAATTAACAATGCTATTGTGGTACCCGTCCTTACCTTTCTCCAGCCAGCCCCTCAAGGGCCTACAGAAGAGCAAGTAGTATTGGAAGAGCAACCGGCCCCGGAGGCAGAGGATTCCATACCAGCAGCCCAGGAGAATCAACCCGCTGCTAGTAGTGAGCCTGCCGTGCCCGTGGTAAGCCAAAGAGTACGCAGAAAGGTGCCCAACCGACCCGTAACATCTCCAAACACCTGTAGTGCAGACACTAGCGAGCCCACTACACAATGGGTGGAAACAGGGGACCCAGAAAGAACACCATCAGATAGTGTGTTACTTAGGTCAACAAGGAGCACTAGAGGTCAGAAGCCCGCTCGCTGGAGAATCTAGGAGAAATGATATATACCTGTATATTGCAAATGTTGTAATGTTTTATGTTTGTTACCTCAATACTGATTATGTTTCTCAAGTTACCCGACAGGGTCTATGGACGGACAGGTTATGGACAATGAATAACCGGAACTGTACCTTGTAAATAGTTGCACCTGTTAAGTGCCCCTTTTGGGCCAGACCACAGAACAAAAACCCGTGGAGGTGGCTGAAGACGTGGTCCAACGCCGGATCATCGATGCCCTGTAGCCACCCCAGGGCCTACGTGGAGGGTTTGGGACGGGTCCCTCAAAATGCATCTTGGGTGACATGGACACCTGGTTACGGAAGCGCCGTGACCTATCAAGATTGAACTCCTTGTACATATATTGTTGTGTTATTGTTTATACCCTGTTATGTGTGTTTTCAAAAAAAAAAAGTGTTTAGTCCCGGAGTACTAAAGTTTACTAGGGGGGAATGTGGCACCCCAGGGTGTCTGGTTGCCACAGTGGTAGAAATACCATGTCTGAGAGCGAGCATGGGTTTTCCTGGTCAGGAGCACATTTGCATGCAACGCCTCCGGCCCCAGTCCAGGGAGGGGAGGAACCTACCCTTTGTAAACTGGATCTGGGGCGAGGTTAGCTAGTTAGTTCCAGAGAGAGGGATAGAGCAGCAAGCAGCCCTGTAGGAGACAGGAGCTGAGAGCCAGGGACTGGAGCAGCAGAGCTCGTCCTGGCAGAAGACGCAGAGAACCGGACACCGGAGTCCGAGGCTGTGAGGATATTCACATCCAGCAGCAGAAACCACCTGGCAGGGGATTTCAGGTCCTCTGGCCATAGAAAGCCCAGAGGCTCAGTCACACGCAAGGGACCGGCACCGCCATCGAGGAGCGGAAGGAACCAAAGGCCCCAAGTCACCAGCCATACGGGTGAGCACCACACGGTACACTCAGGGACGTGGGCTACTACACGACTACAGCAAGGTAGCCAGGAAGAGTGCAGTTAGACGGGAAGGCCTACACCTCCACCTGGCCAGGGGGATTCTTGTTCGCTCACAGACTGACCAGGCCTCTAATGTTAGCCAGTACTCCCAGGAGGGTCTCCTTCATCACCAACAGTAAAGACCCTGAACTGCACTGCATGGACTTTGAGTCATTTCTGCTGCGCCTATGCACCACAACCCTCACCATCTACACATGCTGCCCTGAGGCTATACTCCTCCCGTGGGGAGTTATACTACCCCCTGCTGCGCACACAACATCAGCCTCAGCGGTGTGCCCTGCAGCGGCGGTTCTCAGTGATCGCAATCCACGGGTGGCGTAGTCGGACATTTCAACATTAAAAACAGATCCGCCACTGGTTTGACCACCCTGAGCCACGGGACCGGGTTGCCGCCACGGAAACTACAACCCCTGACATCACACAGAGACCCGGCTCCGGGTATTCCCACACACACGGCCCAGGGGGCGCGTCATATATAAAGGCATATACGACTAGTAATGCTAACTGTAGAATACCATGCTACAAACATAACAAATGCTAATAAATGTACAGAAAAAGTAATGGATGATACATCAAGCTCATGTGTAGAAATGAAGCCTACCTAGTGATGTCCGGAGCCTCTCCATAGACTTCAATAGGCAGCTTCTATTGTATTCCTCACTGAGTTATCAGTCTGTCTTGTCTTAAGCTTGATGGATTTTACCTATTCTTCAGAGGACGCTACATTCACAAATCCTTGTCTATTTCTATATCCTTGTAAAACAGAACCTTTTTCTCCCATGTGTCTCCGCATTGTCTCCATTTTACATCCGTGTTGTATAGATATATTTTTTCCTCATACATTTGTAAAAACTGAAGCAGGTAGACAGTCTGAACTTTTATTTATCCATTGACTATTAATGGATCTATTAAAAATGGATGAAACACTGATGGAGCACTAAAGGAAAAGAAAAGTCTTCAGTGCTTCATCCGTTGTACATGGATTTCCTTAGACTTTAATGGCTGAGTCTGATCTGCAAAATGAATGAGAATAGAACCTGCTCTGAGTCTCACGGATTAGACACGGAACTGTTATTAAAAAACAGACGGCACATGGACTAGTGCAATAAATGTCATGCCACGTTCACACATTCAGTATTTGGTCAGTATTTTACATCAGTATGTGTAAGGCAAAACCAGGAGTGGGTGATAAATGCAGAAATGGTGACGTGTTTCTATTATACTTTTCCTCTGATTGTTCCTCACCTGGTTTGGGCTTAGAAATACTGAGGTAAAATACTGACCAAATACTGAACGTGTGAATATGGCCTGAAAGTGGTGGTCTGATATTTCATTAAATTAACCTGGTGTCTACAGCTCTGACTAGTGATGTAGAGGTGAATGAATCTCACTTTGCATTCCTATGAGAGTCACATCAAGGCTCATTATATAGAGAAATTATCTTCCACATCGCGTATAAGATCCTGTAGGATTCTGAGAGTCAGAAGTAACGTGGGACGACCGAAAGACCAGAATGGAGTGGACAGCTCCCCAACAAAGCGATTGATAAAACTGATTTCCCCTATGAGCAAAGGAGCATTGCTTTAATCACAGCTATGGTTGAAAAAACCCAGTAAACAGTCTTCATTTTTCTCTTCTTCGCAAAAAAGCCGTTAAATTTGACAAGTCAATGATTTCCATTGTACTGACTGCAATAGTGTATGGCACTATTCCTGCAAGAGGATCCAAACTGAACCACCAGTGCAGGCCCGGGACAAGGGGTAGGCACCCGCCTAGGACGCTACCTCGCTGAGGGGGGAGCAGTTTAAGAAAAAAAATTGACATTATTGAACGCCTGCAGTCAACTGGCACCTTCCTCCTGCAGCAAACATTCAGCATGCTGACAGCCGGTACACAGGAACAAAGGTGAGCGGAGTCAGTGGGTCACTAACACCGCTCAACGCCTGCGCCCCGGTTCTCATTCCCTCTCTGCATTGAAATGCATTTGTGTCTTTAAGACAATGTGAACGCTGCCCCCAGGACAGGAGCAGAGGAGCTGTAATCAGGTTGATGTTCTGGCGGTAATTCCCGCAATACGCAGGGTATGGACAGTCTGCCCCCTGTTAGAGGATGGCGCCACACAGGAATACGGCAGTAGAACAACCATCGGTTTTGTTACAAGCTGCATCTATTGTATCTCATTAATTGAAACCAAACGGCCCCCATTATAATTAAGCTATATTAGTTTCCATGACTATTCTTGGGTCTGACATTGTAAAGGAAGTGGTCATCAGAGCTTGTTACCTGATGGATCAGACGAGGAAGTTAGAGGTCCAGTTACCATAGTTTCTCACCTATTCCTTTTCTTGGGGGGGGGAGCCATTTGCGTCATCTGCCTAAGGCAGCAAAATACCTTATCATGATATTAATAAAAATACCAAAAAGCATGTCAGTAATATAGCCAAAAGCAACATAGATGTTTTATATATTTATTTTTATGCATAAAAGTTGTTAATATTATGCAAATATATAAAAAGAAAGTGTGTAGATATAGTCACTTTCTGTGGAAAGGAGCAGATGATGATGATTCCGCTCCTCAGGCCTCGGCCACTTCTACCGCTTTTGGACATCCAGGTCTGGATCACACATGAGAGAGGAGAAGAGCAGGAATGTGTGACTTGTGATCTGTGTAGTTGGAGTTTTCCTGGATTCCTACAGCATCGCGATCAGCCAAATGGCCTTCTGTCTGACCATGGTCAGGAAGGTGAAGGAGCAGCCGCTTCCTTCTGTCTGACCATGGCCTGGTAGAGGAAGGAGCAGCCGCTTCCTTCTGTCTGACCATGGTCAGGAAGGTGAAGGAGCAGCCGCTTCCTTCTGTCTGACCATGGCCTGGTAGAGGAAGGAACAGCCGCTTCCTTTGTCTGTACATGGCCAATTAGGAGAAGGAGCAGCCGCTTCCTTCTGTCTGTACATGGCCAAGTAGGAGAAGGAGCAGCCGCTTCCTTCTTTATGTCCATATCTTGTAGTCGTCTCCTTACCACCACATTGTAGATGAGTCGTCCAGATGGTGACATAACAAGTATGGCTGAAAGAAGTCCTTCAATTTCAGCCTTTAATTACTTGCTACGTTGATCCAGAGGAAGGCGAAAAATAACCCTGAGGACTCGTTGTTGTATCATCCTCATATCAAGGGAAAAAAATTCCTTCCTGACCCCAAATATGGCGATCGGAATAAATCCCTGGATGTTTGGTGCTCAAATCTATTTGGATGTTATGTTATGTGATGGAAGCTCGGTAGGTTGGTCACAGTCCGGTAAATAAGAAAGTCCAGTGTAATTGTCTCATCCGATTAATGTAAATCTTCATTCCTGGATGTTACTGGAATGGGGCTGATTTTTATTAGCCTAATACTCCTGCTGGAAGAAGAGAAATATACACGTCTGAGAATCAGCCCCTCACATACAGTATATACAGTACTAGGGGGATATAGCGATAAGGTGTATAGTGGGTAAGTGTGTTACTGGGTAGTGATAACACTTTGGATGTCTGTATGTGCTGTACTTACATAGTAATATGGGAATGGTGGGTCGGCTCTGCCGGACTCCACATCGCTCCAGTCTATAGAATAGAAAAACGGATGCGATCTGATGGATGATGTAATGGCAGATCGGGCAGATGGAGTTTTGCAGAGGAGCTAGAAAATGAAAACAAAGCATTAGTCATTATATTATGTATTATTACTGATAAATTATTACACAATGTCTATGGACTGTCCATATCTTATCTTCTATATCTTCTTGTAATCCCCCATTATCATTGTCCATCTGATCTTACTCACCCGTTTTATGATATCCATGGTATGACAGCAGATCCCAGGTGGAAAAGAAGGGATGTCGTCATACAGAGACTGGTGGTATTCGTCCATTGTGCCTCTGGTATAGAATGGCCAGTCACCTACAGTCATCATATATAAGATGACGCCAAAGGAAAAGGAGTCTGCCAGATGGTTGTATCCTTCACCGTCCATTACCTATGGGAACATGAGATTGGAGAGAATCTGAATATACCGGGAAGGGGATTTACACACAGAGACTATGAGGACCGGTCTGTGATTAGATATGAGCAGAATACATTGGGATCAGATTATCCCTCAATCCTACTATCGACATCAATCACACAGAGATGTTCCTTACCTCGGGCGCTATGTAACCCTTAGTGCCAGCAGTATATTCCACTATGTCACCCTCAAATACATTCATGGCTGCTAAGCCAAAGTCTGAGATTTTGATGTGTCCGGTGTCTTGAAGGAGGATGTTCTCTGGCTTCAGGTCACTGCAGGGAGAAGGATCAGATACTGATTGTGAGGACAATTCATGGAAAGAACTTTCTACAATAAATATGTAAGGAGACAACAGAGAGTCACAGGTGACAGATTTATGAAGGAGAAATGATTACCTATGTATGACGCCGCGTTCATGCAGGAACTGGAGTCCGCACACCATCTCTGCCGCAAAGAGTCTGTGGAGTAGAAAGGATGGATCAGTGGTTACATGCACAATCATACAGAGAACATGAGGAGATCACACACGTGTCCTTTTCACATCATTAGTTTCTCCAGTTGTCGTTGTCCATTGATCTAAGACTACAATGTGCCGGCAGCGGATTATTCACATTCAGTACCGGACATTTACCTTATTGTCTTTGTGTTAAACATCATTGAATCTTTCATGTGGCCAAACAGGTCTCCTCCGACTATATAGTCCATGGCTATTTCATACTCCGTAGGTGTTTCCCTAAACGCCCGCATAGTCATTAGGTAGGGGCACCCGGCAGCCATTCTCAGGACTTCTAGCTCTGTAGAGATTAAGTCCTCACAAGAACTTTTGTCCATGATTTTGATGGCCAGCAGTCCTTCACTGACTGGATCTGATGCCAAGACAACCTGGAGAAAAATCACAACAGATCAGACCAAACTCTCATCTAGTACTGTGTAGTAGTTCACTAGTTAATCCCAATTATCATTACATATGAGCATCCTGTAATGAATATGTACATCTCTCCTGTGTATCTGGTGCAGGAAACATTGGGGAACACGGACAATATAAATTGACACTTACTTTTCCATAGTTTCCTTTTCCAAGAACTTTCCAGAACTCGAGATTAGAAAAGTCTATAGGTTGGTCTGTGTGGACCAGTTCTCTTGGGTCAGAAATCTGTAAACTGGCATCATCAAGGCTTTGTGCCGGTATGTCCATTGTGTCGTAGGGCGTCTTATCGATTCCATCTGCTGAGATGATATAAAAAATTTGAACCCCTTAGTGAACACATTATTGGAAATGACTACCTCAGCCTGCTGAAAGCCCCTGTCTTTTCCTCTTCCTGTTAAGACCAGCCTGGCTTTCATATGAGATTTTTAATTTCGCTATATACAGTTCTATCACAGTATCTAGTAGAAGCGATCAGAAAATCGCAGGTTCAAGTCCCCAAAGGAGACTAAAGAAAAGAAGTAACAAAAAAAAGTAAAAAAAATAATAAAATGTAAAAAAAATACTTCCCCATTAATAATAATAATAATAATAATAATAATAGTAATAATTTGAATATCTAGTATAACCACATCTGGAACATTAATTAACCCAAACAGTAAACACTGAAATGAGAAAATAAATGTAAAGACCAGAATAGTGTTTTTGTGAGGGCGCAGTATACATCTAATAAATTGTAATAAAAGATATCACAATGTCTTGTCTACCCGAGAAAGTTATCTATAAAAGCTACAACTTGTCACGCAAAAAAAACCAAATCAAGTCCTCGCACAGCTCCATCCAGCTATCAAAATCCAAAAGATATAATGTCTCAGAATATAGGGACACAAACCAATTTATTTTTTTTATAAAATTCCTAATTTTCTTCTACCAGTTCAGTGAATTATAACCCCTATGCCTGTTCAGCATTATCATAGTTGTAACTGACATGGAGAATCATTCTGTCAGGTCATTTTTACCACTCAATGAACACAGTAAAAAAAAACAAAGGCGGAATCACTTTTTTTCCACAATTTTACCACATTTTGAATTTTTTCCCCATTTTCCAGAACATTGAATAGTAAAATAAATAATGTTCAAAACTACAGCTCGTCCACTAAAAAATCAAGTCCGCATACAGCTACATTGGGAGACAAATTAAAAAATAAATAGTTATGGGTTTTCGAAGGAGGAGGGAAAAAACAACGAAAGGTTACCCGGTCAAGAAGGGGTTAACAAATATAGCTAAAAGAAAATATTATAATTTTAAATAGAATTATGTAAATGAGCAGGAAATGTCTAATATTTGGGCTCTCATTTATCAAAACTGTCCAATAGCAAAACTGTCCCTGTTGCCCATAGCAACAAATCACAGCATAGATTCCATCTCTTAACATTCTATGGAACAATGAAAGCTGCATTGTGATTGGTTGCTATGGGCAACAAGGACAGTTTTTCTGCACTTTTGATAATTGATGCCAGTACATAATATTAGGAGTATAATCCTCCTCACCCCCAGTCTTATTACACTGAGCAGATCCATCTTACCTGGTCCATCTGTATCCAGTGATGTGTTTGGTGGAGAAACACTCAGCTGTTTGTTCTCTGGGATGGAGATGTTTTCAGCTGATGACCTCGACCTCCGTAATGCACCATTCCCATTTATAATGGGGATGGCATAGATGAGACGTCTTCTACATTGGACAACCCAGTCTCTGCTGTTCCTGATCCTCTTCTGGGCTGCCGCTCTTTGTAGTTTTGGTGCCTCCAGACTTTCAGATCTGGAGGATGTCACTTGTCTCGGTGTCTCTTGGAGAACCTCTTCCAGCTCTAACTCTGCGCTGATGTTTCTCCTCTTATTGAGGATGGCATCTTTGTTTCTCCTCCGTATTTCAGGGACCAGATCTCCGAGTTTTTTCAAGGAGATAAGAATGGCCTTCTGAAGCTCAGCGGAGGCTGCAGAGTGAGACTCCGTGAGGGTCTCCATTTTCCTTCTCTCTGTAAGGATCCCACGTCTTTTGGTCTTTCTCATTTTGTCTAGAATTTGACGTTTAGACGCCATTTTTGAGGCGTCAGTGTCAATGTCCGGTAGTATAAAGTCTTTTCGCCCTAAAGTGAACAATAGTACCTGCTCTTCATTTATTCCTCTCTTCTCTCTGAGAACCCGATCTCTTTGGGCTCTTCTGTAATTATCCATTTTAAAATCAAGTTTTGCTTCGTTTGTCACGAAAAACAAAAGGGGCTGCCTCACCCTTGGGAGTCTGTAAGGCAGTGGTTTCCCTTAGGACGGAACACTGGGATATAGAATGCGGTGATGTCATCACATCACTTGTGACATCAATTTTATTCTAATGTCACAATGATAGATAGATAGATAGATAGATAGATAGATAGATAGATAGATAGATAGATATCAAATTTGAAGGATGGGGAACCAAACTTTTGCAGATGTATACATACAGTATACAGATATACACGGGGTGCACAATTTGTATTTTTAATGATTCATTTTATTATTGAACAACTACAGTGCTGCTGGTTAATCATAAAGGTTAATAAAATCCAAAACCTGAATATTTACAAAAATAAAAGTGAGGTTTTGTCTTTCTTAGGCCACATTCACACATTCGGTATTTGGTCAGTATTTTGCATCAGTATTTGTAAGCCAAAACCAGGAGTGGAAGAATCAGAGTTAAAGTATAATAGAAACACGTGACTACTTCTGTATTTATCACCCACTCCTGGTTTTAACTTACAAATACTGATGTAAAATACTGACCAAATACTGAATGTGTGAATGTGGCCTCAGGGGAATATCTCTGTGTGCAGAACTGTTAATCAAAGAAATCAAAATGTTAAAAAATACATTTCTGACATTTAACAAAATATATCTGTGATCATGACGGTGTATGGCACAAATCGTTCTCCTGAAACCATCCCTCATATTAATTATTTTCTTTCTCCCCAAGCAGTGTCTCATACCACTTAACTTATAATAAATGATACACAGGAGACTTTCTTTTTTGGATATAATTTGCCATATCGGCCATTTATTGACAAACAACAATAAACAATGAAAGAATTGGCGGAGGTCCTTGGGGCTACAAGATCCGGCACATGTAGAACAAAGCATTTTTCCATAGAATTATTTTACCCTCAGCCGTAACCCCAAGCTCGAGGGCACCACACCACAATCAGTGGTAAAGGAAACACCACCACTGGCTCCAAGAGTACACCCCAGTCCAGAGCCCCACTAAGTGCCAGATCAGCCAATTAGTAATTCCATCCTGAAGGGAACCATCGCTGTAAATTCCCACCCATAAAAAATTCCACCAACCCCAAAGACCCCCCCCTACTGCCCCAGCCACTGTGACTCACAGTAAAAATTTATAACCTTCATCATAAGCCCGAGCCATAAAACATAACAATATACAGCACAGACCAAGAGTTTGGACACACCTTCTCATTTAAAGATTTTTCTGTATTTTCATGACTATGAAAGTTGTACATTCACACTGAAGGCATCAAAACTATGAATTAACACATGTGGAATTATATACTTAACAAAAAAGTGTGAAACAACTGAAAATATGTCTTATATTCTAGGTTCTTCAAAGTAGCCACCTTTTGCTTTGATGACTGCTTTGCACACTCTTGGCATTCTCTTGATGAGCTTCAAGAGGTACTCACTGGAAATAGTCTTCCAACAATCTTGAAGGAGATCCCAGAGATGCTTAGCACTTGTTGGCCCTTTTGCCTTCACTCTGCGGTCCAGCTCACCCCAAATCATCTCGATTGGGTACAGGCCTGGTGACTGCGGAGGCCAGGTCATCTGGCGTAGCACCCCATCACTCTCCTTCTTAGTCAAATAGCCCTTACACAGCCTGGAGGTGTGTTTGGGGTCATTGTCCTGTTGAAAAATAAATGATGGTCCAACTAAACGCAAACCGGATGGAATAGCATGCCGCTGCAAGACGCTGTGGTAGCCATGCTGGTTCAGTATGCCTTCAATTTTGAATAAATCCCCAACAGTGTCACCAACAAAGCACCCCCACACCATCACACCTCCTCCTCCATGCTTCACGGTGGGAACCAGGCATGTAGAGTCCATCCGTTCACCTTTCCACTGGTCTAATGTCCATTCCTTGTGTTCTTTAGCCCAAACAAGTCTCTTCTGCTTGTTGCCTGTCCTTAGCAGTGGTTTCCTAGCAGCTATTTTACCATGAAGGCCTGCTGTACAAAGTCTCCTCTTAACAGTTGTTGTAGAGATGTGTCTGCTGCTAGAACTCTGTATGGCATTGACCTGGTCTCTAATCTGAGCTGCTGTTAACCTGAGATTTCTGAGGCTGGTGACTCGGATAAACTTATCCTCAGAAGCAGAGGTGACTCTTGGTCTTCCTTTCCTGGGGCGGTCCTCATGTGAGCTAGTTTCTTTGTAGCGCTTGATGGTTATTGCAACTGCACTTGGGGACACTTTCAAAGTTTTCCCAATTTTTCGCACTGACTGACCTTCATTTCTTAAAGTAATGATGGCCACTCATTTTTCTTTACTTAGCTGCTTTTTTCTTGCCATAATACAAATTCTTACAGTCTATTCAGTAGGACTATCAGCTGTGTCTCCACCTGACTTCTGCACAACACAACTGATGGTCCCAACCCCATTTACAAGGCAAGAAATCCCACTTATTAAACCTGACAGGGCACACCTGTGAAGTGAAAACCATTTCCGGTGACTACCTCTTGAAGCTCATCAAGAGAATGCCAAGAGTATGCAAAGCAGTCATCAAAGCAAAAGGTGGCTACTTTGAAGAACCTAGAATATAAGACATATTTTCAGTTGTTTCACACTTTTTTGTTAAGTATATAATTCCACATGTGTTATTTCATAGTTTTGATGTCTTCAGTGTGAATGTACAATTTTCATCGTCATGAAAATACAGTAAAATCTTTAAATGAGAAGGTGTGTCCAAACTTTTGGTCTGTACTGTATATATTTCCATTAGACATCTCTAAATTCCCTGAAAAAAGAGGGTGTGCAGGTGAGACTTTTCCCATTGCTCTCCCCACAGGAATGGCCCCTTTTCCCACACTTTTCCTTTTATACTCCCTTTTACTATCCCCTCCCACTCCCTATTGATCCAATCCCATAGACCCCATTCAAACTTTATTTTCCTCTCCTGGCCCAATCACCGTCATGTGGGCCTCTGCTGATAAGTATGGCTCTGGCCCCTTTAATATAGCCGCCCTTCTGTTCACTTCCAGTCATAAGCCGCCCATCCATGAAGTCTGTTGCAATCATCCTTTTCGGTAACACCAACCACAGCCTCCCAGACCCCGGCATTGGATGCATTGATACATAATGATTTAAAGATTCACAATTGGATTCAGGTCTGGGCATGAGTGGACACAGACAATTCCACCTGTTTTGGAAGTGGTAGTGGCCACTCTTACCTTTTGGACCCCTGTGTAGCTACACAAGTTGTACCAGATTTGCACCTGGGTCTGGGGAAAGTGAGCTCATCATTGTTTTCATCATCCAGGAACTGCCTTCCCAGTATGGCACATGAGGAAGGGTATTGTCCTGCACTAGGAGGAACCAAGGGTCCACTGCACCACGGTAAGTTCTGACATTGGCTCTAAGGATTTCATCCGTGTACCTAACAGCAGTCAGGTTGCCGTTGGCTATCACATGGTGCCCATCATGCTGGGTGGCGGTGCAGACTGAATAACATTCACCACGGCGTCTCCAGACTTTCACATCTATCACTTGCTCAATGTGAACCTGCTGTCACCTGTACAGAGAACGTAGGACCTGATAATTCTGGTGTTCTCAGGTGTATGCCAATTGAGATGCAAGGTGCTGAGCTGTGAGTAAGGTCCTATTACAGAACGTCGGGCCCTCATACCGCCCTCATGGAGTCTGTTTCTGACAATTTTGGGTGTAACGTGCTTCTGGTTATGTTGTAGGGCCTTTGCAGTCCTCCTGTTCATCCTTACACAAAGGAGCAGATATTGGTCCTGATGTTCGGTTGATGCTCTTCTACAGTTCTGCTCCATAAATTTAGAAGCTGCTTAAGGAGTGCACGTGTGTGGGGTGCATGTGTGGCGCCCCTGAGGGTTCGGTCGCCACAGAGGTACATGCTGCCGGCCAATCAGAGGCCAGCGGCGGCTGGCTAATCAGAAGCCAGCGGCGGCCGGCCAATGAGAGGCCAGAGGCTGCCGGCCAATCAGAGGCGAGCTTGACTTCGGCCGGCCAATCAGCGGCTGCCGGCCAATCAGAGGCCAACATGACGTCGGCCGGCCAATTAGAGGCCAGCGGCTGCCGGCCAATCAGAGACCAGCGGCTTCCGGCCAATCAGAGGCCAGCATGACGTCGGACGGCCAATCAGAGGCCAGCGGCTTCCGGCCAATCAGAACCCAGAATGACGTTGGCCAGCCAATCAGAGGCCTGGGGCTGCCGGCCAATCAAAGGCCAGCATGACGTCAGCCGGCCAATCAGAAGCCAGCGGCTGCCTGGCAATCAGAGGCCAGCAAGACGTTGGCCGGCCAATCAGAGGCCAGTGGCTTCCGGCCAATTAGAGGCGAGCATGACGTCGGCCGGCCAATTAGAGGCCAGCGGCTGACGGCCAATCAGAAGCCAGCGGCTTCCGGCCAATCAGAAGCCAGCATGACGTCGGCTGGCCAACAGAGACCTGCGGCTTCTGGCCAATCAGAGACCAGCATGACGTTGGCCGGCCAATCAGAGGCTAGCGGCTTTCGGTCAATCAGAGGCCAGCATGACGTCGGCCGACCCTGGCCTCTGATTGGCCGGCAGCGTGTATTGCAGCGCACGGGTCTGGCAAGTTCGTGCGCTGCAATACACTTCAGCTAGATGTGTTTCCATCCGAGAGAGATCGCACATCTAGTTGCAGTAGCGAAGCTGGTGTCGGCACTCAGCGGGCTCAGAGTTCTCCCGCGCCGGGCCCGATCCAGTAGCGCTAATGCTGTGGCCATGGCGCGCGTGCCCACCAGGAGGGCTCTGCCTGCCCCCTCTGCATGCGTGCCATAGGTTCGCCAGCACTGGTTTAAAGCATTTCTTCTTGTACAGCTGACGACCCAAAATTGGGGATTTTCTGAAAAAAAAAAATGGCCAGTCTGCATTATATATGGTGGAAGTGAGAATGTATCATCTGGATAAGGGGGTGGTCTTCACAGAGGGGTCTATGGAGAGATGTCACTTTATAAGGAGCACATAGCATGGAATACCGGGGGGAAGCCTTTTGGCTCCTTATGTTGTACCAATCCGGAATGCTCCACTATGGTCCATCCTTCTATAGTTCTTCTCTTACACTTTCTGCTGGTCGGTATATGGACGTATTCGCTCTATGCTGACAGGCGCTCCCTTAGTATAGCTCATGTAATGCACGGCACCACAATGTTGTAGGTTCTGACTACTGTGTAAAAAAACACCCACCCAGAGACCGGCCATAATCTTATAGTCTGGGTGTGAATACGCTGTAGGTATAGCTACACTTTTGTTGTGGAAATTTTGGTAATTTTATTTACCTTTTTGCATTTACCCGAATGAGGCTTGTGAGAAATCCTTAAATATGCTGCAGATTTCTCCTGTGTGATGCTGACCAATCATAAGCAAGCAGCAACACTCAAAGAAAAGAAGAACACGCCCCCACCATAGCTCAAAGCGGGTTTCTTAGGGTATAAAGCTACGTTCTCACAATGAGTTTTTAGTGAGTTTTTACGCTGCATATTTTAGAAATAATGTAAGTAACCTATCTTAATGGGTGCAGAAATTCTGCAACATCAAAAACTCACCAAAAGCTCATCGTGGGAACCTAGCCTAAGATGTATAATGATGGCGAGTCCTGATCTCCTGGTCTAACCTTCTGCATGATTAGAAAGCAGAGATAACAGCTCTTAGACAAGGAAGGAGCCGCACAGCTGAGTTTCTCTGTGTCACATTACAAACCCTTTTATTGACTCTCCTGATTATGGAGTGTGTCAGTATCACACTTATGTCTTCTGTGCTCAAGCAACTTGTATTCTCTCTGCAGTGATATTAGGCTGTTATTACACCTCACACAGGAGCAGTGTGTTCTGGGTTACTTCTATGGTGAAATGTAATGACAGTCTCCTCTAATCTCACTGCAGAATGAGTACAAGTTGAGCACAACGGATCTAAGTGTGATACTGACGCTGTGCTCTCATTTCTGGACAGGTAGTATGGGAGAGGCGCAGTACAGCAGAGGTGAGAGTGCCATAAGAGGAGGAGAGCTGTTAGAAAGGTTTGTAATGTTGCACAACTAAACTCTCTTGTGCTGCCCCTTCACCCACAGAGACCTTAACTGAAAGGTATTAGTCAGTTGTGTGCTCTACTCATGCAGGAGGTTAGCCCAGAAGATCAGGTCTGTATCCTTACATCTCAGACACTGAGAAATCTGCTCTAAGCTATGGTGGGGATGTGATCATCTTTCTTTTCAGTGTTGTCGTCTGCTTATAATTGGTCAGCATCATGCAGGGAGAAGAATTTCGCACCCCCAGTGAAAACTCTGATAACATCTACTTGGACTTATTTTTTTTTAACTCATTAGGTGCCAAATACTTTCATTGCTAATATCTCCGCAAATGAAAGATAAAATAGAAAAAAAAACATGAAAAATTTGGTGACAGGTCCTCTTTAGGATAAGACAACCCCTTTAAATGTAAGAATTGAATTTTAGTCGAAAAAATGTATGCAACAAAAATGCCACATGTGATTTGATCCAAAAACATGCTGCATTTCAGGATGAGAGAAGCAAGTATTTGCAAAAAAAAGTTAAAAGGGGTGTTGACTGTTATGATATTGATCACTTATACTTAGGATGGACCACCAAGATCAGGTTGGTAGAGTTCCAACACTCTGCCACCCCATTGATTCCATGCTGGAGCTGGTAACAGCTGATTGGTGGTGTTAGGATTTGGACACCTATCAATCTGATACTACTGACTTATATTGATGCCTTCTCCTAATTGATAAGTGGTAGCATACCCCTTTAAAACAATACGTAGTTTTTATTTAGTTGTAAGATGAAAGTGACTCTACACATTAAGGCGTGTCATGGTCTGAGCACAAAATGATTCAAAGATTAGTTGCTGGCCTCTTGACCCGAACTTAAGAGCTTAAGGCCATGTTCATACATTCAGTAATTTGGTCAGTATTTTACCTCAGTATTAGGAAGCCAAAACCAGGAGTGGAACAATTAGAGGAAAAGTATAATAGAAACACGTCACTGATGAAACTTACTGAACGTGTGAAGGTGCCTAATAGAGACGCTGTGGAGAAGGACAGGAGCGCACACAAAATAGGGCAATAGCGTCTGATAAGGGGTCGGGATAATTGATGGCAGCGCTCACCTAGAGGTGTTGTGTGCAGTCACCACAGCTATAATGGTGTAGAAAGCCGCTGCTGCCCTGTGGCTGGAGGAAAGGTTCTTCAAGAGGTGGAATGGCAAAAATGGAAGCTGGCACATTTAGGTGGGCCGTGCTGCGGGAGTGAAGAGCTTGTTTTTTTTATACCTTGAGAAAGGCCCTGGTCCATTGCAGAAACGCATTGATATTAATAAAAAACGTTTGGGAATCCCAAGGCTCTTCATTCCCACAGTGCAGCCCACCTAAACGTGCCAGCTTCCATTTCTGCCAATGTGGCCTAATAGATGTATATGAGGCTGTCAAAGTTCGGGGCAGGAGACTCGCAAACAGCTTGTGCATCACGATCTATGACACACAGATGTGTGAATACGCCATTACTCTCATATAAGATTACCTGCATCAAGTTTCAAAGGAGCAATTGTAACCCTCTTTCAATTATTTAAAGGGATTTTCCCACAAACAAAATTCATTTTAATCAATAGATCTTGGAATAATAATAAGTTCCACAATTGGATGTGTTTAAATAAAATGTTCCTGTGCTGAGATAATCTTAGAAATATGCCCCTGCTGTGTACTGTGTAATGTCTGACCATACAGGAACATGGTCTGAACATACCTCATCTCCTGGACGGGGAGGATGCAAGAGAGTATACAGACATTACAGCCGGGGATCACAGCCGATTCTTTATGTGAGGTAAAACAAGTTTTTAAACAGGCAGGGAAATGTTTTACCTCACAGAATCAGCTGCCATCCTGTGGTGTCCTGTCTGTATACTCTTTCGCTTCCTCCCATGGCCAGCTGTGTTATGTGCAGACCATGTTCGCTCCACTGGGAGTCTGTTTATGACACGACACAGTAAAAGTGCAGTCATCAGTAATGATGTCAGGTACAAAGCTATTATAGTAAGGCCCAGTGTAGTGTGGAAGTCCAATGTGACACTGAAGATGTCCGCCTAGAGATAGATGCTGGTTATTGAGCTGCAGCTGTTGATCCATGTAACGCATAGGTTCACCTTTATACACCATTTCACCCGTTTACCCAGATCATCAATCTTCAGAACGTCTTCAAATGTAGCATAAGTTTGTAAAAAATGATTCTGTACTTGTATCATAGCTCAAAGCTGCATTCACACTGAATTACTACTGAATGTAAAGGTGTGGGGTGACACATGATTAGCTACAGCTTAGTTCTGCTGTACTGCTTTTTGTAGGGTCCTGTCCTGTGCTCCGGCCCTCCGTCTGTAGCTCCATTATGCATTCATTTGCTTTTCATGGCAAAAAAGGTGCAGCATGCAGCGCTATTCCTACCATCCAAACAATGCAGACCTCGAAGACCACTCAGCGGCTTGCGGCAATGGGATCCAGGGGTGCCATATGGCAATGGATCCGCAGGGATCCAGCATTGAATTATATTTCCCCGAATAACTGACTTAATGATGCCCCTTCTAACACATCAGATGACTGTATGATGCCAAGAATACAAATAAAATAAAGAGCATAATTGCTGTCCAGACACTGAACAAGCAGGCTATGCCGTAAAATTAAGAATGATCAATGGAGATATGGAAGAGAATAAGGTATAACTCAGGGCCAGTGCAAGACAAGAAATTCTATCTAGTAACAAAGTTGCTCAATTTATTATGTAAATTATAAATGGATGTAATATAAAATTGTTTTGCGGATGAATCGCTGCTCTGAGTGTTAGATTTTCAAAGTGGTAAAAAGGTTTATCTGCCAGTAATGATATTTACCTGGGGACATCCACCTATTGGAGACAGGCCATTAAAACTGGCCAAACTTTCTCCTTACTTTCTTGGCCACTGAGGGGCTTTTTGGACTGCAAATGGTTGATAAGTGTTGGTAAGAGTTTTCGAAGTATCTACTATATAATTGTCTTATCCCGTCTGTCTGTCTGTCTGTCTTTCTGTCTGTCTGTCTGTCTGTCTGTCCAGGAAATCCCGCGTCGCTCATTGGTCCGGCAGCGGCCAATCAGCGCCGCGGGATTTCAGAAAAAACATGGCGGCCGTTAGCGGCTCTTCTGCGGGACGGAGCTCAGCGGCGTTGCAGCCGGGAGATGAGCGCCGCGAGGCGCTCATCTCCAGGCCGGTATCAGCAGGAGGACCCCGACCGCCGGACCCATCTGCAGGACAGAGATGCAGCCGGGAGATGAGCGGCGCGAGGCGCTCATGTCCCGGCCGGCAGCAGCGGAAGGACCGCCGGCGTCGTTGACATCCATGCGGAAGGGAGGACCGGGGAGCGGCGCTGCGGGTCGGGATACTTCTGCTGCGAGCGCCCGCTCATGTCCCGGGTTCTCGCAGCAGAAGTAGTCGCACAGGCAGCGCCGCTGCCCGGTCCTCACCAAGACGATTCAATGATTGGTCGCGGTCTTCGGACCCAACCAATCACTGATCTTAGCGCAAAAGTTAAATACCGCTGTGCTGATTGGTCGCGGACGCTGCCCGCGACCAATCACCGATTTGGGCGCCAAATTTAAATATCGGCCGCGACCAATCAGCACAGTAGTAGTTAACTTTAGCCGCAAGATCAGTGATTGGTCGCGGGCCAAGACCGCGACCAATCACCGATTTGTGCGGCACATTTAAATAGCGGCCGCGACCAATTGGATGTCAGCGCCGCTCCCCGGTCCTCCCTTCACACCCTTGCCGCATGGATGTCAGCGGCGCTGCCTGTGCGGATACTTCCGCTGCGAGAACCCAGGACATGAGCGGGCGCTCGCAGCAGAAGTATCCCGACGCGCAGCGCCGCTCCCCGGTCCTCCCTTCACACCCTAGCCGCTGATGTCCCCACAGTATCCGCATGGTGTTACAAAGATCCGGACATTTGTGTTAAAAATCGCTGATTGTTCGCGGGCGGTGCCCGCGACCAATCACCGATTTGGGCGCCAAATTTAAATATCGGCCGCGACCAATCACCGATCTTGGCTCCACATTTAAACACCACTGTACTGATTGGTCGCAGCCACTATTTAAATGTGGCGCCCAAATCGGTGATTGGTCGCGGGCAGCGGCCGCGACCAATCAGCAGAGCGGTGTTTAACTTTAGCGCCAAGATCACTGATTGGTCGCGTGAGGAGAGCGCGACCAATCAGCGAATCGTATTGGTGAGGAGCGGGGAGCGGAATCGTATTAGTGAGCACCGGGGAGCGCCGCTGCCCGTGCGGATACTTCCACTGCGAGAAGCCTGGAGATGAGCGACTGCTCGCAGCAGAAGTATCCCGACGCGCAGCGCCGCTCCCCGGTCCTCCCTTCACACCCTAGCCGCTGATGTCCCCACAGTATCCGCATGGTGTTACAAAGATCCGGACATTTGTGTTAAAAATCGCTGATTGGTCGCTGGCGGTGCCCGCGACCAATCACCGATTTGGGCACCAAATTTAAATATCGGCCGCGACCAATCACCGATCTTGGCTCCACATTTAAACACCACTGTGCTGATTGGTCGCCGATGCTGGGCGCGACCAATCACCGATTTTGGCGCACATTTAAATAGCGTCCGCGACCAATCAGTACAGCGGTGTTTAAATGTGGAGCCAATATCGGTGATTGGTCGCGGCCGATATTTAAATTTGGCGCCCAAAACATAAAAAACCTAATGACAGAAGAAAGGATCTGCAGGATCGGTGATGGTAGTTACTGGGAACCCCACCAATCACTAGAGTGGGGATCCCTATCCTCTCTTATGGATGAAATAGTATGGAGCCGTTGCCAGGCATGCACACTGCCACACTCCATTCAGTGTCTATGGGACTGATGGGGACAGCCGAGAACATCAGCAGCCGCGTATATATATATATATATATATATATATATATATATATATATACACAGTACAGACCAAAAGTTTGGACACATCTTCTCATTTAAAGATTTTTCTGTATTTTAATGACTATGAAAATTGTACATTCACACTGAAGGCATCAAAACTATGAATTAACACATGTGGAATTATATACTTAACAAAAATGGTGAAACAACTGAAATTATGTCTTATATTATAGGTTTTTCAAAGTAACCACTTTTTGCTTTGATGACTGCTTTGCACACTCTTGGCATTCTCTTGATGAGCTTCAAGAGGTAGTCACCGGAAATGGTTTTCACTTCACAGGTGTGCCCTGTCAGGTTTAATAAGCGGGATTTCTTGCCTTATAAATGTGGGACCATCAGTTGTGTTGTGCAGAAGTCTGGTGGATACATAGCTGATAGTCCTACTGAATAGACTGTTAGAATTTGTATTATGGCAAGAAAAAAGCAGCTAAGTAAAGAAAAACAAGTGGCCATCATTACTTTAAGAAATGAAGGTCAGTCAGTGCGAAAAATTGGGAAAACTTTGAAAGTGTCCCCAAGTGCAGTTGCAAAAACCATCAAGTGCTACAAAGAAACTGGCTCACATGAGGACCGCCCCAGGAAAGGAAGACCAAGAGTCACCTCTGCTTCTGAGGATAAGTTTATCCGAGTCACCAGCCTCAGAAATCGCAGGTTAACATCAACTCAGATTAGAGACCAGGTCAATGCCACACAGAGTTCTAGCAGCAGACACATCTCTACAACAACTGTTAAGAGGAGACTTTGTGCAGCAGGCCTTCATGGTAAAATAGCTGCTAGGAAACCATTGCTAAGGACAGGCAACAAGCAGAAGAGACTTGTTTGGGCTAAAGAACACAAGGAATGGACATTAGATCAGTGGAAATCTGTGCTTTGGTCTGATGAGTCGAAATTTGAGATCTTTTGTTCCAACCACCGTGTCATTAACTTGTTAATAACCTGCAGTCTATAATGAGCCGTGTTAATAATATGATCCCACCAATAGTGACTCTGTATGGCCAATTTGACAATAAACAGTGTTGGTATTGTACTTTTTATTTTTCATCACTAGATGGCAGTGCAGCAGTGTAAATGTGTGAGAGAATGGGATGATGGCGCCATTACTGATCATTATGTAAAATCAGGAGCTGACCTTCTTTATTGGTAAATCACGATGTAATTCAGGTTAATGATTCTTATGATTTTGCTAATAAAAACACTATTGCATTGTACACGTGTCGTTGTGTGATTGATCTAGATCCCAGCAGCCTCAATTGTCCGCTATTATTGAGAAGTCTTGGCTGCTAGATATGGCAGTGTCATCAATCTCAAGAAGCCTTTTATTCTCACATACATGATAGAATCCAATAGTAAACATCAGCATATCCCTTCCAGGAGCGGAATGACATCGGTCACAGAGGGTGCGACCGTGCCCGTGCAGGAGGGGGGTCGGCCGCCACCAGCACCTATTTCAGTTAGAGGTGCATGCAAGGACACACATTCAGCTGAAATGTATTGAGACGCAGAGACCATCTGTGTCCCTGCACCGCAATACACCCTGCCAGCCAATCAGAGGCCGGCTGTTGACGTTGGTGTGCCAGTCGCAGGCGGCACATGACCGTGACGTCATGCACCATGCCAGCAAGACGAAGTTAGATGCCAGTTCCTTCAATTGCTATAGACGAATATGCTGCGAGTTGTGGGAGTGGAGGAAGGGAAGAAGAATAATTTATTTATTTTTAAATGTATTGGAGAAGAACAGCAAACATTATTAATGGAAGGGGCACAGGATGGGGGACATTATACCAGGAAGGGTACAATAAGAAAGCACAGCAACACACTGCAAGGGACAATACATATGCAGACACTGAGAACATAAGAGCTAAACTGCATTATTGCTAAATAAAATGTACTTACAAAAAATGAAGGCTCTTAGCGCACAAATTGGCCAATTCATGTATGCCCATCAACCACGACAAGGTAGCCTCCGCATGATGGTTAACTAACCTCTTAAACATGCCTCTCTTGGGCTATAAGCCTACAATATAAATGGGCAAACATGCCTCTCTTGGGATAGAAACCTACAAATTTAAGTGGGCAGGTAGAATCCAACACTAATTAAAAGCACCCTTGGGCTGATGGGTGCTTATACCAGGAAGGGTCCCAGGATGGAGTGCATTATACCAGGAAGGGTCCCAGGATGGAGTGCCTTATACCAAGAAGGGTCCCAGGATGGGGAACATTATACCAGGAAAGGGCCCAGGATGGGGGACATTATACCAGGAATGTTCTCAGAATGGGGTACATTATACCAGGAAGATGCCCAGGATGGAGTGCATTATACCAGGAGGTGCTCAGGAAGGGTAACATTATACCAGGAAGGTGCCAAGGATGTAGTGCATTACACCAGGAAGGTGCTCATGATGTAGTGCATTATACCAGGAAGGTGCTCAGGATGGGGAACATAATACCAGGAAAGGGCGCAGAATAGAGCACATTATACAAGGAAGAGGCCCAAGATGTACAGTTGAAACCAGAAGTTTACATACACTATATAAAAAGACACATATGCATGTTTTTCTCAATATCTGACATGAAATCAGAATAAACCTTTCCCGTTTTTTTAAATGCCTTAATACATTCTCTCTCTCCTTATTCTGGCATTTGGCAAATATTAAAAATTATGGTAATCCTAATTGACCTAAAACGGGAAAGGGCATCAGCGTTCCCATGTAACTTCCCAGGCCTATGCTCTACGTGAAAGTTGAAGTCCTGAAGAGCTAGGAACCATCTAGTTACCCTGGCATTGTTACCCCTCTTTTCCCTCAACCATCTCAACGGGGCATGGTCTGACAACGGGCACAGGACAGTGTATGGAACTATGCTTTAAACCTGCAGGAGGCGCTGAGGGCCATCAAACAGGTAGACCCTGACAGTGTGCGTGATGAAAACAGACTGTTAACTGAGCAGTTTATTGAGGGTTTACTGTCCAGCGCCCACCGAACCCAGCTGCGCATAGTGGCTCTGCAAAACCCTGACTTAGACTTTGCTAAGTTTAAGGACAGGGCCATCTGGGTGCTACGAGAACCAGCACCAGGTGGCGCTACAGCTCACCGCCGCCCAGATATCACCTACCACCAGGAGGTGGCACCCTTTTCCCCGAAGCCTGTAGGAGCTGATGCGCAAACTCTGGACAGTGCACCATCAGGTCCAAGAGCTAACTAAAAGTGTAGCAGAACTAACCAAAACTGTACAGTCCTTGCAGGTGTATCCCAAAGGAAAGAGCCAGCTGGCTTCCAGTCCGGAGGACATCCCGTGGCGCCAACAGAAGAGGATTCCACCATCCAGAGGAAGGAACAGCGACCGCTACGACCAGGACGGCCAACCCATCTGCCGCCGCTGCAACCAGCCAGGACATTATGCAAGGTACTGTCATTTAAACGAGCAAAACCTGGGGCAGAGGGCCAACCCCTAGGCATAAGACCACCAGGCCCATCAAGCTGGCGAGACAAATGTAGCACCCTGAGGATTCGGCTGCTACAGGGGTATTGCACCTCAAGCCAGAGGTGTGATATTCCACTCCCGGGTAAGGATGGAGTGTGGAACTGAGCTCAGTTAGCTGCATGCACTACATACATCCCATTTCCGGAGGACAGACCGATGGTACTCCCACTAGAGAAATGTGCAGGTACGACAGTGTCTGTTCCTGGCTGGAGTGGGAGGGGGGTGGAACATCCCAGTAGTGTAGGGGCAGATAGGGGGAGCAGCCTGGGTAAAGCTAGGAGCTCATTGGGTACTGGTCACCTGAGCTCACGCATAGAGGGAGTATATAAGGTGGGAACCATCTTAGATCAGGGTCAGTCAGTGAGACGTCAGTCTTTTGCAGAGTGAGGTCAGTCTGTCAGAGTTGAGCAGAGGAGAAGAGCAGCTCCAAGGCCAAGAGAGAGAGAGAGGAGAAAGAAAGACCCAGAGGGGGAGAAAGAAGGAACTCCAAGAGCCCAAATTAGACCAGAGGGTGAAGAGTTGGCAACAGGGTACCGGATCCCAAGCTGGCAGAGGCTACAGCACACCTTAGCCAGAGACCGGAGGTCGTGGGCAGGATCTGCCACGACCACCCACCAAATCCACCCGGAAGGCAGACCAGGAATAGGGTCAGGGAACCCAGAGACAAGGGTTTACCACAAAGAGGCCCGAGGGAGCCGGACATAGGTGGATCCCTGGTGGGGAAGGCCAGAGAAGAGGACAGGACAGAAAGGGAGCTCAGAACCACGCTCCGGAACTACTTGGGGGTTGGCCGAGTCCAGGACCTGGTGGACGCAGCACGGCTCGGGTGGTCACTCAAGGCCGGAGTGACCGGTACAAAAACAGCAGTAAGTAAAAACCCTGAACTGCACAACCCGACTCTGACTCTCATTACCATCTTCACTGCACTTCCACAACCACCATCCTCTGCACCTGACCCCCTGAGGCCATACCCCTCCCGTTGGGGGTTATACTACCGAAGCTGCACAAACACCATCAGCCTCAGCGGACCCTGCTGCAGCGGCGGCCGTAGTGACCGCAATTCAACGGGTGGCGTAGTCGACATAAAGAACATCCAGTAACATCATAGGACTGCCACACACTGAGCTTGACACCCTGGGCACGGACCGGGTCACCGCCACTCGGAGACTACAACCCCCATCTGATCCGGCTCCGGGTATCCCCCAAACAGCACTGGCCCAGGGGGCGCGTCAACTTTGGCGTAGTCGGCAGGATAACGTGCCCGCAACAACCGGGTACTGCGTGCCTGAAGAAAAGTACACCGTTACCTCAAAAAGAAGTCTCCTGCCGGTTCCGGAGGGTCCCCGCCAACGGACCCCATCACAGGTCGTTTCCCGCCGGTTATCCGCCATTTGCAGCTTTTTCCCGCCATCCATGGAGTTTCCCGCCACTGGGAGACGATTCCCGCCATTTCCAAGGATTTCCCGCCTTGGGGGAGCGGACGCCATTATGGGCGTGCCGGAGGGTGGCAAAAGGCCACCTCCCATCGTGGGCCAGGTCGAAGAATGGCGCCAAAAGCGGAAACCGCGCCCACCAACAGAGACTGTGATGCTGGAAGTGTCCATCAGCGTAAGAGAACTGCCCCTGGAACTGACAATCACTAAGTTGCCCCGGGACCACCCTCAATGTGGGCGGAGACAGAACAAGAGAACAAAGATGGGTGTCGCCTGGAGCAGTCTGGAGAGAGCGCACCCGGAGACAAGACGTCTGGAAGAGAGTCCAGAGAAAGCCTACCCGGAGATGGAGGGAGAGTCAGGCAGCACCGACCCAGTGGTCAGGAGCCTGTTGCAGGTCGCCACTCCAGAAGGCCTGCTGGAGATCCTAGCACAGCTCCCCCGAGACCGGGAGTGTGCACAGACCGCGCTGGAGGGCCTCGCACGGAGGATGGCCCGGGTGCAGCGAGAGACGTTGGCGGAGTGGAGCCGAGAGATGGCCCAGCAGACCGAGACTCGTCAGCGGAGCACGCCGCCCGAGACGAGGAGACAGACCGCCTCTGAGGATGGCGCAGGAGGACTGAAGGCCGGAGACGGCGCCGAGAAGGGAGCCGAACGAATGGAGGCAGGTAAAGGGGACGTCACTACCCCGAGCCGGGAAATCGCGTGCCTGCCCCAGCTCCCCGTCGCAGAGCCCGAAGTACCCCCTGCCGTGCCCGTCGCTGCAACGTCACCGCCGCAGACTAGGCCTCAAACGGAAGCCGCGACCCCTGTGACGTCACACGCCTCGACCCCGAGCGTGGCCAAGCAGGAAGTACCATCGGCCTGGTCGCAAGGCCTAGTACCCCCGGGCGACGCAATACCAACAGCGCCCCCTACCTCCGCGGAGCCCCCGGCCTGGTCGCAGGGCCAAGTAACACAGGGCGCCGCCGTTCTTACGGTGCCCTTTACTTTCAAGGTGCCCCAAGCCTGGTCGCAAGGCCTGGGCAACCCGGGCGCCGCTACCACCACTGCGCCCATAAAAACAAGAATGCCGCACCTGGGTGAAGACCTGTTCGCCCAACATACGTGCCCGGATGGGCAGCCCTTCGTATGGCCCCAGGAATACATCCAGCTGGAGCTGCAAAAAGCAAGGGCCATGTGCGAACCCCTGATCCCGGCTCCAAAGCCCATAAAGAGGATCTCGCCCCCGCTAGAAGAGACCCAGTTTGAGTGGGATCCCACCGGAGAAGACCTCATGGGGTTCACTCAGGAGACTCGGGCAGCCGCAGCGGAGCGTGCAGAGTGCTGCCGCCAGCAGCTCGAGGTCTTTGAGAGGGAGCGGAGAGAGAGGCGGGTCCGGGAACAGCAAGCCCAAATAAGGAGCGCGGAGCAGAAGAGCCGGACCAGGAGAAACCCCCGTGCAGCGCATGGTCCCCGTACCATCGGGACTGTGATAAAGTTCAATCTGCAGCATGGGTGGGGTTTCATCAGGGATCACCGCACCCCAGGCGACGTCTTCGTGACCAGGAGAGATGTTGAGTCCCACCTACCGGAGGGACACAGAGGTCGTGACCTGTATTTAGGGGACGAGGTCACCTTCACCCGGCACAAGTGTGCCAAAGGACCCTACGCCCTCCATGTGCATCGCCTGACGGAGGAGGAGCTGCGGTGTGAGGAGGAGCAAGAGGACCCGGACGGGTCTGAAACTGAAACTGTCCACAAAGAAAGAGCAGGAGGACGCCGTCGCTGAAGTACGGTAGAGAGAGACTGTATAAAGTTGCCCGTCGGGGTATCAAGAACTGTTACTTAGTTAAAATATAGTCCCCGTTGGGACCAGCCAAGAGTGAACTGTTAACCCCGTGTGTCCCTGTTCCCATTACCTGGCCGAGGACTGAGAGCGGCCATGCCTTCCCTTTGTATATAGTTGCGCTTCCTAAAGCGCCCCCTACTGGTTTTATAGGAAAACCGTGTTTCTTCAAGAGACTGTCGCACTTTACCCGGTCACAAGTTGCACAGTGACCGGAGGAACCAGAAACAAGAATGTTTATATGAAAAGTTTATTGCTGCTGATAATGTTTAAATGTTTTATATGTTTATATGTTGATGTTTTATGAAAAAATAATTGTATGTTTTGGATGTTTTTATATCTTACAGCCCGAGGACGTGCTGTGATTTACCAGGGGGGAATGTAGCACCCTGAGGATTCGGCTGCTACAGGGGTATTGCACCTCAAGCCAGAGGTGTGATATTCCACTCCCGGGTAAGGATGGAGTGTGGAACTGAGCTCAGTTAGCTGCATGCACTACATACATCCCATTTCCGGAGGACAGACCGATGGTACTCCCACTAGAGAAATGTGCAGGTACGACAGTGTCTGTTCCTGGCTGGAGTGGGAGGGGGGTGGAACATCCCAGTAGTGTAGGGGCAGATAGGGGGAGCAGCCTGGGTAAAGCTAGGAGCTCATTGGGTGCTGGTCACCTGAGCTCACGCATAGAGGGAGTATATAAGGTGGGAACCATCTTAGATCAGGGTCAGTCAGTGAGACGTCAGTCTTTTGCAGAGTGAGGTCAGTCTGTCAGAGTTGAGCAGAGGAGAAGAGCAGCTCCAAGGCCAAGAGAGAGAGAGAGGAGAAAGAAAGACCCAGAGGGGGAGAAAGAAGGAACTCCAAGAGCCCAAATTAGACCAGAGAGTGAAGAGTTGGCAACAGGGTACCGGATCCCAAGCTGGCAGAGGCTACAGCACACCTTAGCCAGAGACCGGAGGTCGTGGGCAGGATCTGCCACGACCACCCACCAAATCCACCCGGAAGGCAGACCAGGAATAGGGTCAGGGAACCCAGAGACAAGGGTTTACCACAAAGAGGCCCGAGGGAGCCGGACATAGGTGGATCCCTGGTGGGGAAGGCCAGAGAAGAGGACAGGACAGAAAGGGAGCTCAGAACCACGCTCCGGAACTACTTGGGGGTTGGCCGAGTCCAGGACCTGGTGGACGCAGCACGGCTCGGGTGGTCACTCAAGGCCGGAGTGACCGGTACAAAAACAGCAGTAAGTAAAAACCCTGAACTGCACAACCCGACTCTGACTCTCATTACCATCTTCACTGCACTTCCACAACCACCATCCTCTGCACCTGACCCCCTGAGGCCATACCCCTCCCGTTGGGGGTTATACTACCGAAGCTGCACAAACACCATCAGCCTCAGCGGACCCTGCTGCAGCGGTGGCCGTAGTGACCGCAATTCAACGGGTGGCGTAGTCGACATAAAGAACATCCAGTAACATCATAGGACTGCCACACACTGAGCTTGACACCCTGGGCACGGACCGGGTCACCGCCACTCGGAGACTACAACCCCCATCTGATCCGGCTCCGGGTATCCCCCAAACAGCACTGGCCCAGGGGGCGCGTCACAAATATGTGGGAGGACGACCGGTCCTACCTGTCGTGCTGGACGGCTTTCCAATGAGCGCGTTGCTGGACACTGGATCCCAAGTGACCACCATCCCCTACATTCTTTACTGTACTGACTCTGATATTACCCGCCATCCAGATGAACATTTGAGCATTTATGCCAGCAATGGTCAACCCGTACCTCAGGTGGGGTTCAAAGAAGTGACCATAAAGTTGGCAAAGTGGAACTGCCAGCACAAGGACTGATTATTGTCGACATTGATCGCTGAGAAAGTCATCCCATGATAACCATGGGCACTAATGTCATTGAAAATTGTCTTGCAGAGATAATTGTCTTGTTACAGCAGGTTGCGGAGACCGCCAGATCCAGCCAGCAGCCGGTTCTACAAAGAGAGATCAGAGCCCTGATGAAAAGACAACAGGTAGAACTGTCTGGTGGTGAAATTGGCAGTGTCAGGATGTGTGACCCATTCCCTATTGCCATGCCCCTAAGAAGTGAAATTATGATATGGTGCCGGGCAGCTATTGGTCTAAGGGGTAGAGATTACCAGGCCATGGTAGAGCCCGTCTACTCTGACAGTAGGCCCACAATTTTGACAGCCCGGGGGGTGGTTGATGTCCGCCATTGGAGGGTACCCGTCTGCATCATTGGGGAGAGAGAAGTCCATTTGCCCCGGTATGCCACTCTAGCCAAACAGTTCACTGTCAACCAGAATTCTATAAAGACAGTGGAACCCTTGCCTCCATCCCAACAGGCAGAGGATAACAGCTACAAGGAACAAATGGAGGACTGGTGCCAGAAGCTGCATGTGGGCACTGACTCCACCTCTCCACACTGAAAACAAGGAGTGTACCGGGTGGTACAGGAATACAAAAGGGTCTTCCGTAAACATCCACTTGACTTCGGGCAGGTAAAAGGGGTTCAACACCATATCCCCACGGGAGACCATCCTCCCATTAAAGAAAGGCACCGGCCTGTACCCCCTGCACACTACCAAAATGCCAAAGGGATGTTGCGAGAAATGAAGGAGGCTGGGGTAATAAGAGACAGTTGTAGCCCCTGGGCAGCTCCATTAGTTCTTGTAAAGAAAAAGGATGGCGCTATGAGAATGTGTGTAGACTACAGGAAAATCAACCGCATAACACACAAAGATGCATACCCGTTACCCAGAATAGAGGAATCACTAGCTGCATTAAAGTCTGCTAACTATTTCTCCACTTTGGCTCTTACTAGTGGGTATTGGCAGGTTCCTGTAGCAGAGGTGGATAAGGAAAAGACCGCATTCACCTCCCTGATGGGCCTCAGCGAGTTCAACTGCATGCCATTCTGGCTCTGTAGCGCCCCAGGAACCTTCCAGCGGTTGATGGAGTGCTATCTGGGACATAAGAATTTCGAGACAGTCCTGCTGTACCTAGATGACGTCATTGTATACTCCCAGACGTATGAGAACCATCTGAAGCACCTGGCGGAAGTGTTTGACTCACTGGCTGGCTTTGGTCTAAAGGTGAAGCCCTCAAAATGTCATCTGCTGAAGCCCAAGGTACAGTACCTGAGGCACGGGGTGAGCGCTGACGGTGTAGCTCCAGATCCCGATAAAATCACAGTAATCAAGGACTGGCCAAGACCCTCCACCATATAGGAAGTGCGGCAGTTCCTCGGATTGGTAGGCTACTACCGAAGATTTATTCCAGGCCTCACCAAGATGGCAGCACCCATGCTGGACCTCCTGATAGGCCAGTCCAGGAAGGCCAAAAACAAGAAGCCGCCATTCAAATGGGACAAGCTGGAAGATGAGTCCTTCCACCAGCTGAAAATGGCCCTCACGGGGGACGAGATCCTGGCTTACCCTGATTATGGCCAGCCCTTCATCCTCCACACGGACGCGAGTGTGACACCCCAGGGGTCTGGTTGCCACAGTAATAGAGATATTATGTCTGAGAGCAAGTGGGAGGTTTCTCTGGTCAGGAGCCCTAAGCATGCAACACTGCCCGCCCAGACCTGGGAGGGGAGGAATCTGCCCTTATAAACTGGGTCTGGGGCGGGATTAAGTTAGTCAGAGCCTGGAGAGGGAAAGTGCTACTAATTATGTTTCTCAGTTACCCTGCAGATTTATTTGGACTAACAGGTTATGGACACTGGATAACCGGAACAATCTTGTAGATAGTTGCACCATTTGTGCCTCTTGCGAAGACGGCCGCGGAAGAGAAAACCTGTCTGGCGTGGCCTACTTGCGGCCCAAAGTAGCTAGCTCCAGCCTTGCAGCCACGCCCAGGGCCAACGCAAGGGGTTTGCTTTGGACAGGTCCCCTACTTCGCTTAAAACTTCACCTTGGGTGATATGGACACCCGGTTGCGGACACGCCGTGATCTTTAAAGAACTAAAGCTTCTTGTAAATATGTTATTGTATTATTGTTATACCCTGCATTTATGTTTCTTTAAAAATATGTTTAGTCCCGGAGTACTAAAATTTACTAGGGGGGAATGTGACACCCCAGGGGTCTGGTTGCCACAGTAATAGAGATATTATGTCTGAGAGCAAGTGGGAGGTTTCTCTGGTCAGGAGCCCTAAGCATGCAACACTGCCCGCCCAGACCTGGGAGGGGAGGAATCTGCCCTTATAAACTGGGTCTGAGGCGGGATTAAGTTAGTCAGAGCCTGGAGAGGGAAAGTGACAACAGGAGCTCTGTAGGAGCAGGAGCGAGTGCCAGAGGCTGGAAGCTAGAGAGCTCGCCTTGGCTGAAGACACTAATACCGGACACGGAGTCCAAGGCTGTGGGGACATCCAGGTCCAGCAGCAGAATCCAACCGGCAGGGGATTCCATGTCCTCTGGCCTTAGAAACCCGAAGGCACGGTCACAAGCAAGGGACCAGCACCGCCATCGTGAAGCGAAGGCTGACGGAAGGCCCCAAGTCACCGGCCATACGGGTGAGCACCACACGGTATACTCAGGGACGTGGGCTACTTCTACCCGCATAGAGCAAGGTAGCCAGGAAAGAGTGCAGATAGTCGGGGAGGCCTACAACTCCACCTGGCCAGGGGAGATCCTGCTTGCTCACAGACTGACCAGGCCCCTACTGCTAACCAGTACTCCCGGGAGGGTCTGCTTTATACCATCAGTAAAGGCCCTGTACTGCACCACACGTCTCTGTTATTCCTTGCCGCACCAGCACCATTACTACTGGAACGCTCACACCATCACTCCCATCATCCACCTTAGCTGCCCTGAGGCAATACTTCTCCCGTGGGGAGTTATCCCATACTCGGCTGCGCAAACAACATCAGCCTCAGCGGTTGGCAGCGCAGCGGCGGTCCTCACTGACCGCAATCCACGGGTGGCGTAGTCAGACATTGTTCTTACCTATAGACTGCCACTGGTTTGACCGCCCTGGGCACGGACCGGGTCACCGCCACGGAGGACTACAACCCCCAGCGATCCGGCTCCGGGTATCCCCCTGGACCACACAGGCCCAGGGGGCGCGTCAATTTTGGCGTAGTCGGCAGGATTTTGTGCCCACAACCACCAGGTACTGCGTGCCTGAAAAAGAGACTTTTAAACTTACCTGTGGTGAAGTTTCCCGCCGTCCGGAGTCGTTTCCCGCCATCCGGAGCCGATTCCCGCCATCAGACGCCATCTTGGACCGTTTCCCGCCGTCTTCTGCCTTCTTCCCGCCATCCGCAGCTGCTTCCCGCCTTCGGACGCCATCTTCGGGACGCCGCACGGGAAGAAGAGGGGCGTGGACGCCGAAAGCGCGCGAGATCCGAAGCTCCGCCCCACGCTCCGCCCCACGCTCTGACGCTGCGTAAGGTCCTGGAAGGAAGGAAGAGCGACGCTGACGTCATCGGAGCGCGACGCCAGGTCCTCAACCCCGACGATCGACTGCGGAGCCGCGGCCTACGGAAGAAGAGCATCGCAAGGTAGGCCACGGTCCACTAGGGGGGAAGGAGGATGTCGGACACCGAGGGGAGCTCCACTGCCACAGCCACCGCCAGCGCAACCGCTGCAGCAGTCATGCCATTCACCATGCCCTATATCCCGGGGGCAACCTGGCTGCCCCAGTACTCAGGAGAGTCACATAACCTGAGTGACTTTAGGGAAAGACTTGATAGCCTCTTCCAGGTATACCCCCTCACAGAAGAGCAAAAAGTGAGCATTCTGGTGGCCCAGTTAATCAGGGCAGCCCAAAGGGAGGTAAAGTCCTGGTCACCTGGGAAGACGAGGACTGTCAGAGAGATACTAGCCCGGCTGAAAGACACGTTTGACACCCGCACCTCAGCCGAGATAAAACTAAGATTTTATGGGTGCAAACAACGGGCACATGAAAGTATAAGAGACTATGCTCTAAACCTACAAGAGGCCCTGAGAGCCATTAAGCAGGCAGACCCTGACAGCGTGGGAAATGAAGACAAGCTATTGACTGAACAATTTATTGAGGGTCTACTGTGCAATGCCCACCGAACCCAGTTGCGAGCAATGGCCTTACAGGACCCTGACCTGGACTTTGCACAGTTCAAGGACACAGCCATCCGGGTGCTCCAAGAACCGGCACCAGGTGGAGCTGTGACCCACAGGCGCCCTGCTATCACTTATCACCAGGACGCGGCGTCCTTGTCTGCAGGGCCTGTGGGAGCTGATGCGCAGGCTTTGAACAATGACCCGGCTACAGACCTGCACCATCAGGTCCAAGAGCTGACTAAGAGCGTTGCCGCGCTAACCAGAACTGTGCAGTCTTTATGACTCGCCCCCTGGGCCGTGGGGCACTCGGATCCGGGCAATAGGGGGAACGATGGGAGTAGTAGTGGCAACCCGATTCCGTGGCTCAGGGTGGTCAGACCAGTGGTAGTCTGTTATGTGCTATTGATTATGTCCGACTACGCCACCCGTGGATTTGCGGTCATTAGGTACCGCCGCTGCAAGGCAGACCGCTGGGGCTGATGAGGTGTGCAGCTGGGATGGTGTGACTCCCCACGGGAAGAGTGCAGCCCCAGGGCAGTGTAGTGGATGGTGGGAGTGATGGTGGTGAGAGTCCCAGTACCAGTAGTGCTGGAGGCGCGAAGGAGCACACAGACAATAGGTTGCAGTCCAGGGTCTTTACTGAAACAGGTAAACTGACCCATAAACAGTCCCAGCTAGGAGGGGACCTGGATGTCTGAGAGCAACGGGAAATTGGCCCTGGTCAGGGTGAGGGTGTAGGCCTACCGTGCTTTCTGCGCTTCTTCTAGCTATCTCCTCGTTATAGGGTAACAGCCCACGTTTCCGAGCTTTCCGTGTATTCTCGCCTGTATGGCCTGCGACGTGGGTTCCTTTCTGCTCCCAGCCTTGTACGGCTCTGCTGGTCCCTTCTGTTGTGGCAGAGCCTCCAGGCTTCTTAGGCCAAGGAATATACAGTCCCTTGCAGACTGGTTCTCTGCTGGGGGATGTAGAATCCTCCCAGCCTCAGACACCAAAGTCTGGTAAAGTAAGTCTTTTCTCTGCCAAGACAGGCTCTCTTCGCCTCTTGTCTCTTGTTTGTGGCTCTCCTGCTGCCACACTTCCTCTTAGGTTACAATGCAACTGTCTGTCCCTGCTCTGCTGAGACACGTCTCAGTCCTGAGACAGGTCATCTGGTTCTCTCTAACCCTGCTCCCAGTACCAGCTTTTATAGGGGCAGCCAGCTCCCCCTACTGGCCTGAGACAGGAGGCATTGCATGCTAATGTTCCCCTGACTAGAGAACCTCCCCCTTGCTCTCAGACACAGCTTTAATTACACTTGTGGCATCCAGGCCAGGGTGACACATTCCCCCCTAGTGAAATTTAATACTCCGGGACTAAACAATAAACAAAGACAATATGCATAACAATAAAACATTAATAGACAGACGACGCACAAATTGAGTTCTTAAGGTCACAGTGCGGCCTGTGACCGGGTGTCCATATCACCAATACAACGGGGAGCCTTAACCAGGTGGGGGTCTGTCCTACCCCAAGTCCTTCACAGTCTTAGTTCATTCCCGGGTTAGGCTCTGAACGCAGTCCATACAAGGTCCCGGTTATAAAAAGTCCTTAACCTTTGAGTCCTTACGGTAGCTGCAAGAAACTGAAACACAGAATTACCAAACATGCATGTAACTTGGCAAACAATTCAACATTTAGCAACAGGATTATTTACAATTTTAGTACACTCTATATTTTCCAGCGAGCGGGTATCTGCCCCTTTGTGCTCCTGGTTGATCTGCGTAGCCCACTGTCTGGTGGTGGACCAACCTGGCTTTCCCCACTAGCGTTAGGGGTACAGCTACCAGCTGGGTGTACAGGTAGGGCAGGCAGCTGTCTGCGGGTCCTTTGGCTTACCGCAGGCATGGCAGGCTCACTGTCAGCAGAGGGTTGACTCTCCTGGGCTGCTGGTACAGGCTCTTCTGCCTCTGGAACCGCTTGCTCCTCTTCACCTTCCGGCTCTGGTGTTGGTTGTTGCTGTGCCGGTTGCAGGAAATGCAGGACGGGTACCACTATGGCATCATTTATGCGAGTCCAGGACTGAGGGAACTCTCCAAGAACGGTGCTGATCATTTCTTCCTTGTCCTCTGCGGGTTCAAGGTCACTCTGATCCTCTTCTGCACTACGGAGTTGCTCGGGGCACCTTTCTCTGGAGACGACACTAGTGGTTTCTCCTCCGTCCTTGGTGATTACGCACACCTTTGGGTTGTCGTGATCAGACTGCAGTACGGTGTAGGGTTCCCTTTCCCACTGGTCGTCCAACTTATGTAGCCTTCTTTTCCGCTTCAGGACTTGCTCACCAGGTTCTAGGGGACCAGCAGGGGCGTGTTGGTTGAAGAGTTTTTCTTGCCTCTCTCTCGCCTGGGCCAGGCTCTTCTCCACACTTTCCTGTACCTTCTTGTACTGCAGTTGCCTTTCCGTATCCCAGTCCGCATCCGGGGAGGTGTCCTCAGGTATTATGACTCCCATCTCCAGGTCTACGGGCAGCTTACCTGGTCTAGCTCGCATCAGGTAAGCCGGGGTGCAGTTTGTAGCATTCACCGGGATATTGTTGTATAGGTCTATCAGGTCCGGCAGTTTTTCTGGCCACAGGCTGCGTTCCTCCAGGGGCAACGTCTTCAGGAGATCAATGACTATATTGTTCATCTTCTCACACATCCCGTTGGTTTGTGGATGGTAAGGCGTTGTCCGAATCTTCTTACAGCCATAGAGGTTGCAGAACTCCTGGAAGATTTCAGCCTCGAACGCTGGACCCTGGTCTGTCAGGACCTGTTCCGGATACCCGTGTGGACGGCAGAAATATTGCTGGAAGGCTCTGGCCGCTGTTTGGGCTGTCAAGTCCTTTACCGGGACCACCACTAGGAAACGGGAATAGTGGTCCACGATTGTCAGGGCATAGATGTATCCAGACCGGCTTGGAGCCAATTTGACGTGGTCCAGAGCTACCAGCTCAAGAGGCTGCGTGGTGACGATGGGCCTCAAGGGTGTCTTCTGGCTGGCACGGTCCTTCCTCCTTAGGTGACAAGGGCCACAGTCTCTGCACCATTTTTCTACAGCTCCTCTCATGCCGACCCAAAAGAATCTTCCTCTTAGTAGGAACTCCAGTTTCTTCCAACCGAAGTGTCCCGCTCTGTCATGGTAAGCCCCCAGGACCATAGCTGCATCCCGCCTTGGGACCACGACTTGCCAGGTCAGCTCGTGCGTCCGGTGGTTGACAATCCTTCTGCACAACTTGCCTTCGTAGAGGAACAGCTTGCTCTTCTCCTTCCATAGCTGCTTGGCTTCCTCTGGGGCATCTGGATCTAAGCGGGCGTCTTCCCGGGTCAGCAGATCTTTCACCAGGCGGACTGCAGGGTCACTATCTTGGGTCTCAGCCCAGCTGTGGTGAGGTAGGGGATTGATCATCACAGTTGTTAGATCCTCCTCCTTCACGCGGTGAGAGTATTGAGCGGCTCCATACCGGTGAAACGCGGGGAGTTCTACCTCCTCCAGCTCTTCTGGGTCTTCGTCACCTTCAGGTAAGTGAGGCATCCTCGATAGGGCGTCAGTGTTGGCATTGGTTTTGCCGGCCCGGTACTTGATCACAAAGTCATAGTTGGAGAGACGGGCCATCCACCGCTGTTCTAGGGCACCCAGTCTTGCATTGTCCAGGTGTGTCAACGGGTTGTTGTCCGTGTACACGGTGAACTTTGCGGAGGCCAGGTAATGCTTGAAGCGTTCTGTCACGGCCCACACCACCGCCAAGAATTCTAGCTTGAAGGAGCTGTAATTCTCCGGGTTCCTCTCGGTGGGTCTCAGCTTCCGACTGGCGTACGCGATCACCCTTTCTCTGCCCTGTTGGTTTTGGGACAGTACGGCTCCCAGTCCCACATTACTGGCATCTGTGTGGAGAATGAAAGGCTGGCCATAATCAGGGTAGGCCAGGATCTCGTCCCCTGTGAGGGCCATCTTTAGCTGGCGGAAGGACTCCTCTTCCGGTTTATCCCACTTGAAGGGCGGCTTTTGGCTCCTGGACTTAGACTGTTCGATCAGGAGGTCCTGCATAGGAGCTGCCATCTTAGTGAACCCGGGGATGAACCTTCGGTAGTAGCCTACCAACCAGAGAAACTGTCTCACCTCTTTGATGTTCGAGGGGCTTGGCCAGCTCTTGATTGCCGTGACCTTGTCAGGGTCGGGGGCCACTCCTTCCGCGCTTACCACGTGCCCTAGGTACTGGACCTTTGGTTTCAGCTGGTGACACTTCGATGGTTTCACCTTCAGGCCGTAGCCTGCCAGGGCTTCGAACACCTCGGCCAGGTGCTTTAGATGGTCCTCGTAGGTTTTCGAATAGACGATCACGTCGTCCAGGTAAAGGAGGACCGTCTCGAAGTTTCGGTGCCCTAGACAGCATTCCATCAGCCGCTGGAAGGTCCCTGGTGCGTTGCAGAGCCCGAAAGGCATACAGTTGAACTCACTCAGTCCCATCGGGGTGGTGAAGGCGGTCTTCTCCTTGTCAGCCTCTGCCACAGGAACCTGCCAGTACCCGCTAGTAAGGTCCAAAGTAGAAAAGAAGTTAGCTGATTTTAGTGCGGCTAAAGACTCCTCTATTCTAGGCAGCGGATATGCGTCTTTGTGAGTGATATGGTTGATTTGTCTATAGTCGACGCACATTCTCATGGTGCCGTCTTTCTTTTTGACCAGAACCAAGGGGGCTGCCCAGGGGCTACAGCTGTCTCTAATGACCCCAGCTTCTTTCATCTCTCTTAGCATGCCCTTTGCGTTCTGATAATGTGCAGGGGGTACAGGCCTGTGTCTCTCTTTTATTGGTGGGTGGCTTCCTGTGGGGATGTGGTGTTCTATCCCCTTTACTCTGCCGAAGTCTAGCGGGTGCTTACTAAAGACTCTCTCGTACTCCTGTACCACCCGGTAGACTCCTTGTTTTTGGTGCAGGGGAGTGGAGTCAGCACCCACATGGAGTTTCTGGCACCAGTCCTCCTTTTGTTTCTGGGAGCCATTACCCTCCGCCTGTGGAGATGGAGGCAAGGGTTCCACGGCCCTGATAGCTTGGTGTTCGACAACAAACAGTTTGGCGAGTGTAGCATACCTGGGTAAGTGTACTTCCCTCTCCCCAATGTTGAGGATGCGGACGGGCACCCTCCCATGACGGACATCAACCAACCCCCCGGGCTGTCAAAATGGTGGGCCTGCTGTCTGAGTACACGGGTTCTACCATGGCTTGGTAGTCTCTACCTCTCAACCCGATTGCAGTCCGACACCAGATCATCATTTCACTTTTGGGAGGCATGGAAATGGGGAACGGGTCACTCAGTCTTACGCTACCGATCTCACCACCAGACAGTTCTACCTGCTGCCGTCTCATCAGGGCTTTTATCTCCTTGTTGAGGACTCTCTGTTGGCTGGAACTAGCATTCACCGCCACCTGTTGTAAGATTACAATTACCTCTGAAAGACAATTTTCAATTACGTTAGTACCCACAGTTATTTTAGGGTGACTTTCACGACGGTCGATGTCCACAATAATCACTCCCTGTGCCAGCAGTTCAACTTTACCAATTTTAATGGTCATCTCCTTGAACCCCATTTGCGGCACGGGTAAGCCATTACTGGCGATGATGCTCAAGTTACTGTCTGGATACCGTGTGATATCAGCATCAGTCCAATACTGCTTAAAAAGTACATAAGGGATAGTGGTTACTTGTGACCCAGTATCCAGCAAGGCGCTCATGGGGATACCGTCCAGCACCACGGGTAAAACCGGGCGCCCCCCAACGTACTTATTACGCCAATTGTAAGGGCCTGGTGATCTTATGCCTGGGGGTTGGCCCTCTGCCCCAGGTTGGACCCGTTTAAATTACAGTACCTGGAAATGTGTCCGGGCTGGTTGCATCGACGGCAAATGGGCTGTCCATCCTCTGCGTAGCGGTCTGTGGGCCTCCCTCGGAACGACGGGATCCTCCTCTGTCGACGCCACGGGACATCCTCCGGACTTGAAGCCAGCTCGATGGGTCTTGACGGGTCCACTTGCAACGCCTGGACGGTCCTGGTCAACGCCGCGATGCTCCTGGTCAGCTCCTGGACTTGGTGGTGCAGGTCTTTCGACGGGGCTTGGTTCAGGGCCTGTGCATCAGCCCCCACGGGATCCATAGAGGAGGGCGCCGCCTCCTGGTGGTTGGTGAGAGCAGGGCGCCGGGGGTTTATAGCGCCACTGGTTGCAGATTCACGGAGCACCCTTATGGCCCTGTCCTTAAATTGGGCAAAGGTCAGGTCGGGGTTCTGAAAGAACATGAGGCGCAGTTGGGCCCTGTGGGCGCTAGACAGCAGACCTTCTATGAATTGTTCTGTTAGCAGCTTATTCGTTTCCTGCACACTGCCAGAGTCAGTTTGTTGAATAACCCTCAGGGCTTCCTGCAGATTTAGGGCATAGTCTCTGATGCTGTCCTGTGCCCGCTGCTTACATCCATAGAACCTCATTTTAATTTCAGCGGAGGTACGTGTGTCAAAGGTACCCCGCAGCCGGGCCAGAATACCCTTCACAGTCCTTTTCTCCTCAGTGGGCCATGATTTTACCTCCCTCTGGCTGCGCCAGTTAACTGCCCTGTTAATATGCTGACCTTCTGTTCCTCTGTCAGGGGGTAAACCTGGAACAAACTGTACAGCCTTTCCTTAAAGTCAGTTAGGGCATGGGGCTCCCCTGAGTACTTGGGCAGCCAGGCCGCTCCAGGGATGTAGGGCAGGGAAAAGGGCATCACCGCTGCTGCAGCTGCGTTGGTGGTAGTGGGGGCCTCTGTGTCCGACATCTTCCTCCCCCCTAGTCAAGCGTGGCCTACCTTCCGACGATCCTCTTCTGTAGGCCGCGGCTCCGCTGCTGCTGCTCTGGACGAGGACCTTGCGTCGCGTCCTGATGACGTCAGCGTCGCTCTCTCTCCCTTCCAGGACCTTGCGCAGCGTCGGTGCGTGGGGCGGAGCTTCGGATCTCGCGCGGTTTTGACGTCCACGCCCCTCTTCTTCCCGCGCGGCGTCCTGAAGATGGCGTCCGATGGCGGGAAGCAGCTGCAGATGGCGGGAAGACGGCGGGAAACGGTTCAAGATGGCGTCTGATGGCGGGAATCGGCTCCGGATGGCGGGAAACGACTCCGGACGCCGGGAAACTTCGCCACAGGTAAGTTACAAAAGTCTTTTTCAGGCACGCAGTACCCGGTGGTTGCGGGCATGAAATCCTGCCGACTACGCCAAAGCTGACTCGCCCCCTGGGCCGTGGGGCACTCGGATCCGGGCAATAGGGGGAACGATGGGAGTAGTAGTGGCAACCCGATTCCGTGGCTCAGGGTGGTCAGACCAGTGGTAGTCTGTTATGTGCTATTGTTTATGTCCGACTACGCCACCCGTGGATTTGCGGTCATTAGGTACCGCCGCTGCAAGGCAGACCGCTGGGGCTGATGAGGTGTGCAGCTGGGATGGTGTGACTCCCCACGGGAAGAGTGCAGCCCCAGGGCAGTGTAGTGGATGGTGGGAGTGATGGTGGTGAGAGTCCCAGTACCGGTAGTGCTGGAGGCGCGAAGGAGCACACAGACAATAGGTTGCAGTCCAGGGTCTTTACTGAAACAGGTAAACTGACCCATAAACAGTCCCAGCTAGGAGGGGACCTGGATGTCTGAGAGCAACGGGGAAATTGGCCCTGGTCAGCGTGAGGGTGTAGGCCTACCGTGCTTTCTGCGCTCCTTCTGTCTATCTCCTCGTTACAGGGTAACAGCCCACGTTTCTGAGCTTTCCGTGTATTCTCGCCTGTATGGCCTGCGACGTGGGTTCCTTTCTGCTCCCAGCCTTGTACGGCTCTGCTGGTCCCTTCTGTTGTGGCAGAGCCTCCAGGCTTCTTAGGCCAAGGAATATACAGTCCCTTGCGGACTGGTTCTCTGCTGGGGGATGTAGAATCCTCCCAGCCTCAGACACCAAAGTCTGGTAAAGTAAGTCTTTTCTCTGCCAAGACAGGCTCTCTTTGCCTCTTGTCTCTGGTTTGTGGCTCTACTGCTGCCACACTTCCTCTTAGGTTACAATGCAACTGTCTGTCCCTGCTCTGCTGAGACACGTCTCAGTCCTGAGACAGGTCATCTGGTTCTCTCTAACCCTGCTCCCAGTACCAGCTTTTATAGGGGCAGCCAGCTCCCCCTACTGGCCTGAGACAGGAGGCATTGCATGCTAATGTTCCCCTGACTAGAGAACCTCCCCCTTGCTCTCAGACACAGCTTTAATTACACTTGTGGCATCCAGGCCAGGGTGACACATTTACAGGTCTCTTCTCCAGAAAAGATCCAGCTGGCATCCGGACCGGAGGACGTCCCGTGGCGCCGACTGAGGAGGACCCTACCGGCCAGAGGAAGTCCCCAGCAACAGATACAACGAGGACGGACGACCCATCTGCCGCCGCTGCAATCAACCCGGACATATGGCAAGGTACTGTCATTTAAACGGGCACAACCTGGGGTAGAGGGCCAATCCCCAGGCTTAAGATCATCAGGCCCATCGAACTGGCGTGACAAATACGTAGGGGGACGTCCGGTCTTGCCTGTGGTACTGGATGGCATTCCTATGAGTGCCCTACTAGACACCGGGTCACAGGTCACCACCATCCCGTACGTGCTCTTCAAGCAGTACTGGAATGACTCGGACATAACCCGCTACCCAGATGACGACCTGAGCATTATAGCCAGCAATAGTCAGCCCGTGCCACAGATAGGATTTAAAGAGGTGACCATCAAGGTCTGTAAAGTTGAACTGCCGGCACAAGGACTTATCATTGTGGACATTGACCGTCGCGAGAGTCACCCAAAAATAACCCTAGGTACTAATGTAATCGAAAACTGTCTTGCAGAGGTGATTCTTATTTTGCAACAGGTTGCCAAGAACACCAGTTCCAGCCAGCAGCGTGTGCTCCAAAAAGAGATCCGGGCACTGATGAAGCGGCAACAGGTGGAACTATCTGGTGGTGAGATAGGTAGCGTGAGAATGTGTGACCCGTTCCCTATTGCCATTCCCCCAAAAAGTGAGATGATGATTTGGTGCCGGGCAGCTATTGGTCTAAGAGGTAGAGACTACCAAGCAATGGTAGAACCCGTCTACTCAGACAGTAGGCCCACCATTTTGACAGCACGGGGGGTGGTCGATGTACGCCATGGGAGGGTGCCCGTCCGCATCATCAATATCGGAGACAGAGAAGTATACCTGCCCCGGTATGCCACGCTAGCCAAATTGTTCACCATCAACCAGAACTCTGTACAGGCCGTGGAACCCTTGCCTCCATCTCAACCAGAGGAAGGTAACGGCTCTAAGAAACCAATGGAGGACTGGTGTCAGCAACTGCATTTGGGTACTGACTCCACTCCCTCACACCAAAAACAGGGAGTCTATCGGGTGGTTCAAGAGTATGAGAGAGTGTTTAGTAAACACCCGCTAGACTTTGGGCGAGTAATGGGGGTAGAACATCACATCCCAACGGGAGACCATCCTCCCATAAAGGAGAGATATCGACCCGTACCCCCTGCACACTATCAACACGCCAAGGGGATGCTAAAAGACATGAAGGAGGCTGGGGTAATTAGGGACAGCTGTAGCCCCTGGGCAGCTCCACTAGTCTTAGTGAAAAAGAAAGACAACACCATGAGAATGTGTGTAGACTACAGGAAGGTCAACCGTATCACACACAAAGATGCGTACCCGTTACCAAGGATAGAAGAGTCCTTAGCTGCATTAAAATCTGCTAACTTCTTCTCTACTTTGGATCTCACTAGCGGGTACTGGCAGGTTCCTGTAGCAGAGGCGGACAGGGAGAAGACCGCATTCACCACCCCGATGGGACTCAGCGAATTTAACTGTATGCCATTCGGGCTCTGCAACGCACCAGGAACCTTCCAACGGTTGATGGAATGCTGTCTGGGACACCGGAACTTCGAGACGGTCCTATTATACCTGGACGACGTCATCGTCTATTCCAAGACCTATGAGGATCATCTGGAACACCTGGCAGAAGTGCTTGAAGCCCTGGCGAACTATGGCCTAAAGGTAAAACCCTCAAAGTGTCATCTCCTGAAGCCAAAGGTACAATACCTGGGACACGTGGTGAGTGCTGACGGAGTGGCTCCCGACCCTGATAAGATCACCGTGATTAAGGACTGGCAAGACCATCCAGCATAAAGGAAGTGCGGCAGTTCCTCGGGTTGGTAGGCTACTACCGAAGATTCATTCCCGGTTTTACCAAGAAGGCAGCTCCTATGCAGGACCTCCTGATAGGCCAGTCCAGGAAGGCCAAAAACCAGAAGCCACCCTTCAAATGGGAAAAGCTGGAAGAGGAGTCCTTCCGCCAGCTGAAGATGGCCCTCACGGGGGATGAAATCCTGGCGTACCCTGATTACAGCCAGCCCTTTATCCTCTACACGGACGCAAGCAACATCGGGCTAGGAGCCGTACTGTCCCAGATCCAGCAGGGGAGAGAACGGGTAATTGCTTACACCAGCCGAAAACTGCGACCCACGGAAAGAAACCCTGAGAATTACAGCTCGTTCAAGCTAAAGTTCCTGGCAGTGGTGTGGGCAGTAAAAGAACGTTTCAAGCATTACCTTGCCTCTTCCAGGTTCACCGTGTACACGGACAACATCCCGTTGACACACCTGGACACTGCAAGACTGGGTGCCCTGGAGCAGAGATGGATGGCCCGCCTGTCCAATTTTGAGTTCACAATCAAATACCGGGCAGGACGCTCCAAAACCAACGCGGACGCCCTGTCCAGAATGCCAAACTTACTGGACGAAGGGGAGGATCCGGAAGAATTGGAAGAGATCGAATTCCCTGCATTTCACCGTCATAGGATTACCCAGTATTCCCACCGTGTGAGGGGCCAGCGATCCGCTACGTTCAACCCCTTATCCCACTACAACTGGGTGGAGACGCAAGACAGTGACCCCGCAGTCAGTCTGGTGAAGGAGATGCTGACCCAGGCTGACGCCCGCCTAGACCCAGATGCTCCGGAAGAGACCAAGCAACTGTGGACGGAGAAGAGCAGACTGTTCCTCTACAAGGAGAAGTTGTGCCGCAGAATGGTCAATTCCCGGACACATGAGCTGATCTGGCAGGTGGTGGTACCGAGACGGGACGCAGCTATGGTGCTGGAGGCCTACCACAATGGGGCAGGGCACTTCGGATGGAAGAAGCTGGAGTTCCTGCTGCGTGAACGGTTCTACTGGATAGGCATGAGAGGAGCCATTGAGAGGTGGTGTAGAGACTGTGGCCCGTGCAATCTAAGAAGAAGGGACCGTGCCAGCCAGAGGACTCCACTGCAGCCCATCATCACCAGGCAGCCGCTGGAACTGGTCGCTCTGGACCATGTTAAACTGGCTCCAAGCAGAAGCGAGTATGTCTACGCCCTAACCATCGTGGATCACTACTCCCGATTCCTAGTGGTGGTCCCCGTCAAAGACTTAACAGCACAAACAGCAGCTAGAGCCTTCCAGCTGCACTTCTGACGCCCACACGGGTACCCGGACCAAGTGCTGACGGACCAAGGACCAGCCTTCGAAGCGGAGGTCTTCCAGGAGTTCTGCAACCTGTATGGCTGCAAGAAGATAAGAACAACGCCCTATCACCCCAAACCAATGGACTCTGCGAGAAGATGAACCAGGTGGTGATAGATCTGCTAAAAACATTGCCCCTGGAAGAACGCAGTCTGTGGCCTGAGAAACTGCCCGATCTGGTGGACCTGTATAGCCACATCCCGGTAGGTTCCACCAACTGTACCCCGGCTTACCTAATGCGAGCAAGACCTGGTAAGCTGCCTGTTGACCTGGATATGGGAGTCCTGATACCCGAGGACACCTCACCAGAGACAGACTGGGATACAGAATGGCAGCAGCAGTACCGGAAAGTACAAGAGAGCGTCGAGCGAAGTCTCTGTCAATCAAGAGAAAGGCAGGAGAGGACTTATAACCAACATGCTCCCGTTGTTCCCCTGGTACCTGGAGAGCAGGTCTTGAAAAGAAAAAGGCGACTCCATAAATTGGACGATCAGTGGGAAAAGGACCCGTACACCGTACTGCCCTCAAGCCACCATAATCCAAAGGTGTACGTCATCAGAAAGGATGGAGAAGAGACCACAGCCACTGTCTCCAGAGACCACCTGAAAAAGTGCCCCGAGAAGTTGCAAAGCACGGATGAAGATCAGGAAGACCCTCAACCTGTAGAGGAAAAGGAGGAAATGATCACCACCGTACTCGGAGACTTTCCCCGGTCCTGGACACAAGTAAACAACGCTATCGTGGTGCCCGTCCTCACCTTTCTCCAGCCAGCCCCTCAAGTGCCTACAGAAGACCAGGTAGAGCTGGAAGAGCAGCCGGCCCAGGAGGCAGAAGAGTCCACACCAGCAGTACAGGAGAATCAACCCTCTGCTAGTAGTGAGCCTGCCGTGCCCCTAGTGAGCTAAAGAGTGCGCAGACAGCTGCCCAGCTTACCCATAACACCTCCTACACCCTGTAGTGCAGGACCAGTTAGTGAGCTCCGTAGGTCCACTAGAGTCACTAGAGGTCAAATGCCCGCTCGCTGGAGAATCTAAACTAATGCACTGTAAATTTACCTGTTTCTTGAAAATGTTTACGGTTTGTGTTGTTGCCTGTTACTAATTATGTTTCTCAGTTACCCTGCAGATTTATTTGGACTAACAGGTTATGGACACTGGATAACCGGAACAATCTTGTAGATAGTTGCACCATTTGTGCCTCTTGCGAAGACGGCCGCGGAAGAGAAAACCTGTCTGGCGTGGCCTACTTGCGGCCCAAAGTAGCTAGCTCCAGCCTTGCAGCCACGCCCAGGGCCAAAGCAAGGGGTTTGCTTTGGACAGGTCCCCTACTTCGCTTAAAAGTTCACCTTGGGTGATATGGACACCCGGTTTCGGACACGCCGTGACCTTTAAAGAACTAAAGCTTCTTGTAAATATGTTATTGTATTATTGTTATACCCTGCATTTATGTTTCTTTAAAAATATGTTTAGTCCCGGAGTACTAAAATTTACTAGGGGGAAATGTGACACCCCAGGGGTCTGGTTGCCACAGTAATAGAGATATTATGTCTGAGAGCAAGTGGGAGGTTTCTCTGGTCAGGAGCCCTAAGCATGCAACACTGCCCGCCCAGACCTGGGAGGGGAGGAATCTGCCCTTATAAATTGGGTCTGGGGCGGGATTAAGTTAGTCAGAGCCTGGAGAGGGAAAGTGACAACAGGAGCTCTGTAGGAGCAGGAGCGAGTGCCAGAGGCTGGAAGCTAGAGAGCTCGCCTTGGCTGAAGACACTAATACCGGACACGGAGTCCGAGGCTGTGGGGACATCCAGGTCCAGCAGCAGAATCCAACCGGCAGGGGATTCCATGTCCTCTGGCCTTAGAAACCCGAAGGCACGGTCACAAGCAAGGGACCAGCACCGCCATCGTGAAGCGAAGGCTGACGGAAGGCCCCAAGTCACCGGCCATACGGGTGAGCACCACACGGTATACTCAGGGACGTGGGCTACTTCTACCCGCATACAGCAAGGTAGCCAGGAAAGAGTGCAGATAGTCGGGGAGGCCTACAACTCCACCTGGCCAGGGGAGATCCTGCTTGCTCACAGACTGACCAGGCCCCTACTGCTAACCAGTACTCCCGGGAGGGTCTGCTTTATACCATCAGTAAAGGCCCTGAACTGCACCACACGTCTCTGTGCTTCCTTGCACCAGCACCATTACTACTGGGACGCTCACACCATCACTCCCATCATCCACCTTAGCTGCCCTGAGGCAATACTTCTCCCGTGGGGAGTTATCCCATACTCGGCTGCGCAAACAACATCAGCCTCAGCGGTCGGCAGCGCAGCGGCGGTCCCCACTGACATTGTTCTTACGTATAGACTGCCACTGGTTTGACCGCCCTGGGCACGGACCGGGTCACCGCCATGGAGGACTACAACCCCCAGCGATCCGGCTCCGGGTATCCCCCTGCACCACACAGGCTCAGGGGGCGCGTCACGAGCAACGTGGGACTGGGAGCGGTGCTGTCCCAGATCCAGCAGGGCAGAGAACGGGTAATCACTTATGCCAGCAGGAAGCTCCGGCCCTCAGAAAGGAACCCTGAAAATTACAGCTCCTTCAAGCTAGAGTTCCTCGCAGTAGTATGGGCAGTGACAAAGCGCTTTAAACATTACCTCGCCTCTTCCAAGTTCACCGTATTCACAGACAAAAACCCGCTGACACACCTGGACACTGCGAAACTTGGTGCCCTGGAGCAGAGATGGATGGCCCGACTCTCCAATTATGAGTTCACCATCAAGTACCGGGCTGGGCGCAAGAATGCCAATGCAGATGCACTGTCCAGGATGCCTAACTTGCCAGATGGGGGAGAAGACCCAGAAGAACTGGAAGAGATAGAAATCCCCGCTTTCCACCGTCATGGGATAACTCAGTGCTCCCACTGTGTGAAAGACAGGTACTCTTCCACCAAAGAGGCCACGTTCAATCCCTTGCCCCACCACGGCTGGGCAGAAACACAAGACAGTGACCCGGCCGTCCACCTAGTCAAAGAGTTGCTGACACGAGCCGACTCATACCCTGACCCAGATGCTCCAGAGGAGACCAAACAGCTGTGGAAAGAGAAGAGTAAGCTGTTCATCTATGAAGGGAAGCTGTGTCGAAGAACTGTCAACTCCCAGACGCATGAGCTGGTCTGGCAGGTGGTAGTCCCGAGGCGGGACGCGTCTATGGTCTTGGAAGTGTACCACGATGGAGCAGGACACTTCGGATGGAAAAAGCTGGAAGTCCTGCTGCGTGAACGGTTCTATTGGGTCGGCATGAGAGGAGCAATCGAGAGGTGGTGTCGAGACTGCGGACCGTGCAACCTGAGAAGGAAAGACCGTGACAGCCAGAGGGCTCCCCTGCAGCCCATCATCACCAAGCAGCCGCTCAAACTGGTAGCCCTAGACCATTTAAAGCTGTCCCCAAGCAGGTCAGGCTATGTCTACGCTCTCACCATCGTAGACCACTACTCCCGGTTTCTGGTAGTAGTGCCAGTCAAGGACCAAACAGCTCAGACAGCAGCCAGAGCTTTCCAACAGCACTTCTGCCGCCCGCATGGTTACCCAGAACGTGTGCTAACTGACCAAGGTCCGGCCTTCGAAGCGGAGGTATTCCAGGAGTTCTGCAACCTGTACGGCTGCAAGAAGATCAGGACAACGCCTTATCACCCCCAGACCAACAGGATGTGTGAAAAGATGAACCAGGTGGTGATAGACCTACTGAAGACATTGCCCCTGGAGGAACGCAGTCTGTGGCCAGAAAAGTTGCTAGACCTAGTGGACCTCTACAATCATATCCCAGTGAATTCCACCAACTGCACACCAGCTTACCTGATGAGAGCGAGACCTGGTAAGCTGCCCATCGATCTGGATATGGGAGTTCTGACACCAGAGGACGCCTCACCAGACGCAGATTGGGACACTGAGCGGCAACAGCAATACCGCAAGGTACAGGAAAGTGTTGAAAGAAGTCTGTTCCAAGCAAGAGAAAGGCAAGAGAGGACTTACAATCAACATGCACCTGCTGCCCCCTTGTCACCTGGAGAGCAAGTCCTAAAGAGGAAGAGGCGACTCCACAAGTTGGATGACCAGTGGGAAAAAGAGCCGTACACCATTCTACCATCAAGTCATGATAATACCAAGGTGTGCCTCATAAGTAAGGACGGAGGTGAGACAACAGCAACAGTTTCCAGAGACCACCTGAAGAAATGTCCCGAGCAGCTACAGCATGCTGAAGAAGGCCAAGATATCCCTCAACCCGCAGAGGAAGTGTAAGAAATGGTCAGCACGGTACTCGGAGAATTTCCCCGGTCATGGACACAAGTGAATAATGCCATTGTTGTGCCTGTCCTTACATTTCTCCAACCAGCACCTCAAGCACCTACAGAAGTCTCAGTAGAGTTGGAAGAACCATTGGCCCCGGAGACAGAAGATTCCTCATCAGCAGACCAGGAGAATCTACCCTCTGCTAGTAGCGAGCCTGTCGTACCCACGGTAAGCCAAAGGATCCGTATGAAGCTGCCCAACCTACCAGTGACACCTCAAAATACCAGTAGTGCAGGTCACACAGTGCCCACCACACCAGGGGTAGGGAAAGGGGACCAGAGTGGAACACAGACAGACAGTGTGCTACGCAGGTCCACCAGAATCACCAGAGGTCAAATTCCTGCTCGTTGGAAAATTTAAATGTAACTATAACTGTAATGTTGAATTGTTTTGTGTGTGTATTGAATATGTTTTTCCAGTTACCCTACAGGGTCCAAAAAGACTTTCAGGTTATGGACAATGAATAACCAAAAACTCTGCCTGTAAATAGTTGCACCTGTAAAGTGCCCCTTTGGTGCCAGACCACAGAACAAAAACCCGTGGAGGTGGCTGAAGATGTGGTCCAACTCCGGATCATTAATGCCCTGTAGCCACCCTAGGGCCTACGTTGAGGGTTTGGGACGGGTCCCTCAGATTGCACCTTGTTTCAGTGAAATGGACACCTGGTTGCGGATGATACCGTGACCTTTAAAGACTCTAATGGTTGTAAATATGTTAATGTATTGTTACCTGTTGTATTTTTGCAAAATATGTTCAGTCCCGGAGTACTGAAATTTACTAGGGTGGAATGTGGCACCCCAGAGGGTCTGGTTGCCACAGTGGTAGTAATACCATGTCTGGAAGCAAAACAGGAGTTTCCTGGTCAGGGAACACACTACAAGCAACACCTCCTGCTCCAGACCAGAAAAGGGGAGGATCCTGACCTATATAACTGGATCTGGAGGCGGGGTTAGTCAGTCTAGTGAGAGTCTAGTTCAGTGTCAGGAGTCAGTTAGGACTAAGGAGCAAGGAGCTGAGGACTGGAGCTGTGCAGAGCTCGTCCTGGCCAGTGGATACAGAAGACCTGACACCGGAGTCCGAGGCTGTGAAGATTGTATATCCAGCAGCAGAAACCGCAAGGCAGGAGATTGCAGGTCTCCTGGCTGACAGAAGCCCGGAGGCTCAGCCACACGAAAGGACCAGTACCACCACAGAGGAGCGAGGAATACACAGGATCAAAGTCGACAGCCATACGGGTGAGCAGCAGGTTACACTCAGGGACGTGGGCTACAACACGACTATAAGCGGGATAGCCAAAAGAGTACAGTCGGAACGGCAGGCCTACAACTCCACCTGGCCAGGGGATTCTAGGATTGCTCCCAGACTGACCAGGTCCTCATCCCTAGCAAGTACTCCCGTTGGGGCCTATATAATTACCACCAGTAAAGACCCTAGGACTGCACTGCAAAGACTCCGTGTTATTATTACTGATCCAGGCACTATCACCACCATCATCCATACACGCTGCCCTGAAGCTACACTCTTCCTGTGAGGAGTTACACTACCTTGCTGCGCATACCACTAGCTTCAACGGACTGCCCTGCAGCGGCGGTTTCCAATAACCGCAATACACAGGTGGCACAGTCAGACTATCAATAACTGAGACACATAGATTACCCTGGTTTGACCGCCCTGGGTCACGGACCGGGTCGCTGCCACAGTGACTACAACCCCCAGCATCTACAGGCCCGGCTCCGGGTCTCCCCACGGCCCAGGGGGCGCGTCATTTATGTCACTTAATTGTGTGCCAGGCAGTGGAGCTGCTGAGGCCAAGCAGACATGCTGCACAGACCGGAGCAGTGGGGGAACGGGGAGAGGTGAGTATTGTATTTATTTTTTTACATCATTGAGAACATGGTGGTCACAAGGCTGGAGGGCTATGGTGGGTGCATTATAGTATATGTACTCTATGGGGCAGCATTATACTCTATGGGGGCTGCATTGTACTGTATTGAGGACTATGGGGAGTGCATTGTACTATATGAGGGCTGCATTATACAGTATTGAGAACTATGGAGAGTACATTATACTGTATGGAGGATTATGGGGCACATTATACTATATGGAGGACTATGGGGCATATTGTACTTAAGGAGCACAATGCTGCCTATTCATGGAGTGATTGGATTGTTTATGCCAAAACAAAGCTCATTGTTCTCAGCAGCACATCGTTTGGTGTAATCTGCAGATATACTGCTAATAAAATGATACTGTAAGGGGACAGATTGATCTACTAGTGACTGTTCTGTCCCCATCATTCTTCCTCAGCCGGTGTAAAGAACCCGGGAAACAAGCGTCGAATGACTTCAATATTGTCGATCGCGCTCGTTTAATGGCCTGAACTCAGCGCATGTAAATACAACCAAAATATTTCTGTGTGATGGTGCAATTTGTGAGCATTTGGGGCCCCACTATCTCTAAAACAGGCCCTGAGTACAACCAAAGCTAGTCCATACATAGCCCATTCAAAAAGTGTGAAAATATATGTATATGTGGCACCCCAGGGGGTCTGGTTGCCACAGTGGTAGAAATACCATATCTGAGAGCGAGCATGGGTTTTCCTGGTCAGGAGCACATTTGCATGCAACGCATCCTGCCCCAGTCCAGGGAGGGGAGGAACCTGCCATTTATAAACTGGATCTGGGGCGGGGTTAGTTAGTTAGTTCCAGAGACAGGGACAGAGCAGCAAGGAGCCCTGTAGGAGACAGGAGCTGAGAGCCAGGGACTGGAGCAGCAGAGCTCGTCCTGGCAAAAGACGCAGAGAACCGGACACCGGAGTCCGAGGCTGTGAGGATATTCACATCCAGCAGCAGAAACCACCTGGCAGGGGATTTCAGGTCCTCTGGCCGTAGAAAGCCCGGAGGCTCAGTCACACGCAAGAGACCGGCACCGCCATCGAGGAGCGGAAGGAACCAAAGGCCCCAAGTCACCAGCCATACGGGTGAGCACCACATGGTACACTCAGGGACGTGGGCTACTACACGACTACAGCAAGGTAGCCAGGAAGAGTGCAGTCAGACGGGAAGGCCTACACCTCCACCTGGCCAGGGGGATTCTTGTTCGCTCACAGACTGACCAGGCCTCTAATGTTAGCCAGTACTCCCAGCAGGGTCTCCTTCATCACCAACAGTAAAGACCCTGAACTGCATTGCACGGACTTTGAGTCATTTCTGCTGCGCCTATGCACCACAATCCTCACCATCTACACACGCTGCCCTGAGGCTATACTCCTCCCGTGGGGAGTTATACTACCCCCTGCTGCGCACACAACATAAGCCTCAGCGGTCTGCCCCGCAGCGGCGGTTCTCAGTGACCGCAATCCACGGGTGGCATAGTCGGACATTTCAACATTAAAAACCTAGTAAACAGATCCGCCACTGGTTTGACCACCCTGAGCCACGGGACCGGGTCGCCGCCGCGGAGACTACAACCCCTGACATCACACAGAGACTCGGCTCCGGGTATTCCCACACATACGGCCCAGGGGACGCATCAACTTTGGCGTAGTCGGCAGGATCTCGTGCCCGCAACCACCGGGTACTGCATGCCTGAAGAAAGACTGTGATACTTACCGTGGTGAAGTTTCCCGCCATCCGCAGATGTTTTTCCGCCATCCGCAGCCATTTTCCCGCTATTGGGCGCCATTTTTGGGACACCGCGCGGGAAGAAGAGGGGCGTGGACGCCAAAAGCGCGCAAGAGCTGAAGCCCCGCCTTACGTACTGACACTGCGCAAGGTCCTGGAAGGAGCCCAGCGGACGCAGACGTCACCAGCGTGCGACGCAAGGTCCTCGACCCCGACGATCGCCTGCGGAGCCGCGGCCTACGAGAAGAAGCAATGGAAGGTAGGCCACGGTTAATTAGGGGGGAGGAAGACACCAGGAATGGAGGGAGCTCCTACCGCCAGCGCGGCTGCTGCCGCAGTGATGCCGTTCACAATGCCATATGTCCCTGGAGCGGCATGGTTACCCCAGTACTCAGGGGAGTCGCATACCCTGAGCAACTTTAAAGAAAGACTGTATAGCCTATTCAAAGTATTCCCCCTGTCCAAGGAACATAAAGTGAGCATCCTGATAGGTCAGTTAATTGGAGCAGCCAAAAGAGAAGTGAAGTCCTGGTCAGCCAGGGAAAAGGGGACTGTAAAGGAAATACTGGCACTTTTGATACCCGCACCTCAGCAGAGATCAAGCTAAAATTTTATGAATGCAAACAGCGGGCACAAGACAGTATACGGTACTATGCTTTGAATTTGCAGGAGGCCCTGAGAGCCATTAAGTAGGCAGACCCTGACAGCGTGCGGAATGAGGATAAGCTGTTGACTGAACAGTTCATTGAGGGTCTACTGTCCAGCGCCCACCGAACCCAGTTGCGTGTAATGTCCTTGTAGAACCTTGATTTGGACTTTGCGCAGTTTAATGACAGGGCCATCCGGGTGCTCCGAGAACCGGCACCAGGTGGCGCTGTAACCCACAGGCGCCCTGCTATCACCTATCACCAGGAAGCGGCACCCTTGCCTGCAGAGCCTGTGGGAGCTGATGCACAGGCTTTGGACAAAGCCCCGGCTGTAGACCTGCACCATCAGGTCCAAGATCTGACCAAAAGCGTTGCCGCGCTAGCAAGAACTGTGCAGTCTTTACAGGTGTCTTCCCCAGGAAAGATCCAGCTGGCTTCCAGTCCGGAGGACGTCCCTTGGAGCCAACGGAGGAGGATCCCATCGTTCAGAGGAAGGCCCAGCGACCGCTATGACCAGGACGGACAACCCATCTGCCGCCGCTGCAACCAACCAGGACATATGGCAAGGTACTGTCATTTAAATGGGCCCGACCTGGGGCAGAGGACCGACCCCCAGGCATAAGATCATCAGGCCCATCGAGCTGGCATGATAAGTACGTAGGGGGACGACCGGTCTTGCCTGTGGTGCTGGATGGCATTCCTATGAGTGCACTACTGAACACCGGGTCACAGGTAACCACCATCCCCTATGTGCTCTTTAAGCGGTACTGGAATGACTCAGATATTACCCGCTACCCAGATGACGATTTGAGCATCATCGCAAGCCATGGTCAGCCCGTGCCGCAGGTGGGATTCAAGGAGGTGACCATAAAGATTGGTAAAGTTGAACTGCCAGCGCAAGGACTGATTATTGTGGACATTGACCGTCGTGAAAGCCACCCTAAGATAACCTTGGGTACTAATGTTATTGAAAATTGTCTTGCAGAGATAATTGTCATATTACAGCAGGTTGCGGTGAACGCCAGCTCCAGCCAGTAGCATGTCCCACAAAAAGAGATCAGAGCCCTGATGAAAAGGCAGCAGGTAGAACTGTCTGGTGGTGAGATTGGTAGTGTAAGGATGAGTGACCCGTTCCCTATCGCCATGCCCCCAAAGAGTGAGATGATGATCTGGTGCCGGACTGCAATCGGGTTAAGAGGAAGGGACTACCAAGCCATGGTAGAACCCGTCTACTCAGACAGTAGGCCCACCATTTTGACGGCACGGGGGGTGGTCGATGTATGCCATGGGAGGGTACCCGTCCGCATCCTAAACATTGGGGAAAGAGAAGTATACTTGCCCCGGTATGCCACTCTAGCCAAATTGTTCACCGTTAACCAAAACTCCATAAAGGCCGTGGAACCCTTGCCTCCATCTCAACTAGAGGAGGGTAACAGCTCCAAGAAACGAATGGAGGACTGGTGTCAGAAGCTGCATGTGGGCACAGACTCCACTCCCTCACACCAAAAACAGGGAGTCTACCTGGTGGTGCAGGAGTACGAAAGAGTCTTTAGCAAACACCCGCTAGACTTTGGGCAAGTAAAGGGGGTAGAACACCACATCCCCACAGGAGACCATCCACCCATAAAGGAAAGATACCGACCTGTACCCCCTGCACACTATCAGAATACCAAGGGGATGTTGCGAGACATGAAGGAGGCTGGGGTAATCAGGGACAGCTGTAGCCCCTGGGCAGCTCCACTAGTTCTTGTGAAAAAGAAAGATGGCACCATGAGAATGTGTGTAGATTACAGAAAGGTCAACCGTATCACACACAAAGATGCGTACCCGTTACCTAGGATAGAGGAATCTTTAGCTGCATTAAAGTCTGCTAACTTCTTCTCCACTTTGGATCTTACTAGCTGGTACTGGCAGGTTCCTGTAGCAGAGGCAGACAAGGAGAAGACCGCGTTCACCACCCCGATGGTTCTCAGCGAATTCAACTGTATGCCATTCGGGCTCTGCAACGCACCAGGAACCTTCCAGCGGTTGATGGAGTGCTGCCTGGGGCACAGGAATTTCGAGACGGTCCTGCTATACCTGGACGATGTCATCGTGTATTCCAAAACATATGAGGACCATCTGAAACACCTGGCAGAGGTGTTTGACGCCCTGGCAGGCTACGGCCTAAAGGTGAAACCCTCCAAGTGTCATCTACTGAAACCAAAAGTACAGTACCTGGGACACATGGTGAGTGCTGATGGAGTAGCTCCAGACCCTGATAAAATTACAGTGATTAAGGACTGGCCAAGACCCTCCAGCATAAAGGAAGTGCGGCAGTTCCTCGGGTTGGTAGGCTACTACCGAAGATTCATCCCCGGGTTCACCAAAATGGCAGCCCCTATGCAAAACCTCCTGTTGGGTCAGTCAAAGACCAAGAATCAGAAGCCACCCTTCAAATGGGACAAGCTGGAGGATGAGTCTTTCCGCCAGCTGAAGATGGCCCTCACGGGGGATGAGGTCCTGGCTTACCCAGATTACGGCCAGCCTTTCATCCACCACACGGACGCGAGCAACATCGGGCTAGGGGCGGTGCTGTCCCAGATTCAACAGGGCAGAGAACGGGTAATTGCTTATGCCAGCAGGAAGCTCCGGGCTACAGAGAGAAACCCCGAAAATTATAGCTCCTTCAAGCTAGAGTTCCTGGCAGTGGTGTGGGCAGTTACAGAACGCTTTAAACATTACCTTGTCTCTTCCAAGTTCACCGTGTACACGGACAACAACCCGTTGACACACCTGGACACTGCGAAACTTGGTGCCCTGGAGCAGAGATGGATGGCCCGCCTATCCAACTATGAATTTACAATCAAATACCAGGCGGGACGCACAAATGCCAACGCAGACGCCCTGTCCAGGATGCCGAACTTGCCGGACGGAGGGGAAGATCCAGAAGAACTGGAAGAGATTGAACTCCCTGCGTTCCACCGTCATGAGATTACCCAGTGTTCCCACTGTGTAAGGGACAAGCTCTCTGCCACGTTCAATCCCTTACCCCACTACAGCTGGGCGGAGACGCAAGACAGTGACCCAGCCGTCCGCCTGGTAAAAGAGATGCTGACACAGGATGATGCCCGCCTTGACCCAGACGCTCCGGAAGAGACCAAACAGCTGTGGAAGGAGAAGAGTAAACTGCTTCTCTACAAGGGGAAGCTGTGCCGGAGAATTGTTAACTCCCGGACACATGAGCTGACCTGGCAGGTAGTGGTCCCGAGATGAGACGCGGCTATGGTCCTGGAGGCATACCACGGCGGAGCAGGACACTTTGCATGGAAGAAGTTGGAGTTCCTGTTGCGTGAACGGTTCTTCTGGGTAGGCATGAGAGGGGCCATTGAGAGATGGTGCAGAGACTGCGGCCCGTGCAACCTGAGAAGAAAGGACCGTGCCAGCCAGAAGACTGCCCTGCAACCCATCATCACCAAGGAGCCACTAGAACTGGTAGCCTTGGACCATGTGAAGCTGGCTCCAAGTAGGTCCGGGTACGTCTACGCTCTCACCATCGTAGACCACTACTCCCAGTTCCTGGTGGTTGTCCCTGTCAAGGACTTAACAGCTCAGACAGCAGCTAGAGCCTTCCAGCAGCACTTCTGCCATCCACACGGGTATCCAGAGCAAGTGTTGACTGACCAAGGTCCAGCCTTCGAAGCGGAGGTCTTCCAGGAGTTCTGCAACCTCTATGGCTGCAAGAAGATAAGGACAATGCCCTATCACCCCCAAATCAACGAATTGTGTGAGAAGATGAACCAGGTGGTGATAGACTTGCTGAAAACGTTGCCCCTGGAAGAACGCAGTCTGTGTCCTGAAAAACTGCCTGATCTGGTGGACTTGTATAACCACATCCCAGTAAATTCCACCAACTGCACCCCGGCTTACCTAATGAGAGCAAGACCTGGTAAGCTGCTTATTGACCTGGATATGGGAGTCCTGACACCCAAGGATACCTCGCCACAGGCAGACTGGGATACAGAACGGCAGCAGCAGTACCGGAAAGTGCAGGAGAGTGTTGAGAGAAGTTTGTCTCAAGCAAGAGAATGGCAAGAGAGGACTTACAACCAGCATGCTCCCGCTGTTCCCCTGGCACCTGGAGAGCAGGTCTTGAAGAGCAAGAGGCGGCTCCATAAGTTGGATGACCAGTGGGAGAAAGACCCGTACACAGTACTGCCCTCAAGTCATGAAAACCCGAAAGTATGCGTTATCAGTAAGGATGGAGGAGAGACCACAGCCACTGTCTCTAGAGACCACCTGAAGAAGTGTCCCGAGCAGCTGCAAAGCACTGATGAAGACCAAGATAGCCCTCAACCCGCAGAGGAAAGGGAAGAAATGGTCAGTACAGTACTCGGAGAATTTCCCCGGTCCTGGACACAAATTAACAACGCTATTGTGGTACCCGTCCTTACCTTTCTCCAGCCAGCCCCTCAAGGGCCTACAGAAGATCAAGTAGTATTGGAAGAGCAACCGGCCCCGGAGGCAGAGGATTCCATACCAGCAGCCCAGGAGAATCAACCCTCTGCTAGTAGTGAGCCTGCCGTGCCCGTGGTAAGCCAAAGAGTACGCAGAAAGCTGCCCAAACGACCCTTAACATCTCCAAACACCTGTAGTGCAGACACTAGCGAGCCCACTACACAAGGGGTGGAAACAGGGGACCCAGAAAGAACACCATCAGATAGTGTGTTACGTAGGTCAACAAGGAGCACTAGAGGTCAGAAGCCCGCTCGCTGGAGAATCTAGGAGAAATGATATATACCTGTATATTGCAAATGTTGTAATGTTTTATGTTTGTTACCTCAATACTGATTATGTTTCTCAAGTTACCCGACAGGGTCTATGGACGGACAGGTTATGGACAATGAATAACCGGAACTGTACCTTGTAAATAGTTGCACCTGTTAAGTGCCCCTTTTGGGCCAGACCACAGAACAAAAACCCGTGGATGTGGCTGAAGACGTGGTCCAACGCCGGATCATCGATGCCCTGTAGCCACCCCAGGGCCTACGTGGAGGGTTGGGACGGGTCCCTCAAAATGCATCTTGGGTGACATGGACACCTGGTTACGGAAGCGCCGTGACCTATCAAGACTGAACTCCTTGTACATATATTGTTGTGTTATTGTTTATACCCTGTTATGTGTGTTTTCAAAAAAAAAAAGTTTTTAGTCCCAGAGTACTAAAGTTTACTAGGGGGGAATGTGGCACCCCAGGGGGTCTGGTTGCCACAGTGGTCGAAATACCATGTCTGAGAGCGAGCATGGGTTTTCCTGGTCAGGAGCACATTTGCATGCAACGCCTCCTGCCCCAGTCCAGGGAGGGGAGGAACCTACCCTTTATAAACTGGATCTGGGGCGAGGTTAGCTAGTTAGTTCCAGAGAGAGGGATAGAGCAGCAAGGAGCCCTGTAGGAGACAGGAGCTGAGAGCCAGGGACTGGAGCAGCAGAGCTCGTCCTGGCAGAAGACGCAGAGAACCGGACACCGGAGTCAGAGGCTGTGAGGATATTCACATCCAGCAGCAGAAACCACCTGGCAGGGGATTTCAGGTCCTCTGGCCGTAGAAAGCCCGGAGGCTCAGTCACACGCAAGGGACCAGGCCTCTAATGTTAGCCAGTACTCCCAGCAGGGTCTCCTTCATCACCAACAGTAAAGACCCTGAACTGCACTGCATGGACTTTGAGTCATTTCTGCTGCGCCTATGCACCACAACCCTCACCATCTACACATGCTGCCCTGAGGCTATACTCCTCCCGTGGGGAGTTATACTACCCCCTGCTGCGCACACAACATAAGCCTCAGCGGTCTGCCCCGCAGCGGCGGTTCTCAGTGACCGCAATCCACGGGTGGCATAGTCGGACATTTCAACATTAAAAACCTAGTAAACAGATCTGCCACTGGTTTGACCACCCTGAGCCACGGGACCGGGTCGCCGCCACGGAGACTACAACCCCTGACATCACACAGAGACCCGGCTCCGGGTATTCCCACACACAAGGCCCAGGGGGCGCATCATATATAAAGGCATATACGACTAGTAATGCTAACTGTAGAATACCATGCTACAAACATAACAAATGCTAATAAATGTACAGAAAAAGTAATGGATGATACATCAAGCTCATGTGTAGAAATGAAGCCTACCTAGTGATGTCCGGAGCCTCTCCGTAGACTTCAATAGGCAGCTTCTATTGTATTCCTCACTGAGTTATCAGTCTGTCTTGTCTTAAGCTTGATGGATTTTACCTATTCTTCAGAGGACGCTACATTCACAAATCCTTGTCTATTTCTATATCCTTGTAAAACAGAACCTTTTTCTCCCATGTGTCTCCGCATTGTCTCCATTTTATATCTGTGTTGTATAGATATATTTTTTCCTCATACATTTGTAAAAACTGAAGCAGGTAGACAGTCTGAACTTTTATTTATCCATTGACTATTAATGGATCTATTAAAAATGGATGAAACACTGATGGAGCACTAAAGGAAAAGAAAAGTCTTCAGTGCTTCATGCGTTGTACATGGATTTCCTTAGACTTTAATGGCTGAGTCTGATCTGCAAAATGAATGAGAATAGAACCTGCTCTGAGTCTCACGGATTAGACACGGAACTGTTATTAAAAAACAGACGGCACATGGACTAGTGCAATAAATGTCATGCCACGTTCACACATTCAGTATTTGGTCAGTATTTTACATCAGTATGTGTAAGGCAAAACCAGGAGTGGGTGATAAATGCAGAAATGGTGACGTGTTTCTATTACACTTTTCCTCTGATTGTTCCTCACCTGGTTTGGGCTTAGAAATACTGAGGTAAAATACTGACCAAACACTGAAGGTGTGAATATGGCCTGAAAGTGGTGGTCTGATATTTCATTAAATTAACCTGGTGTCTACAGCTCTGACTAGTGATGTAGAGGTGAATGAATCTCACTTTGCATTCCTATGAGAGTCACATCAAGGCTCATTATATAGAGAAATTGTCTTCCACACCGCGTATAAGATCCTGTAGGATTCTGAGAGTCAGAAGTAACGTGGGACGACCGAAAGACCAGAATGGAGTGGACAGCTCCCCAACAAAGCGATTGATAAAACTGATTTCCCCTATGAGCAAAGGAGCATTGCTTTAATCACAGCTATGGTTGAAAAAACCCAGTAAACAGTCTTCATTTTTCTCTTCTTCGCAAAAAAGCCTTTAAATTTGACAAGTCAATGATTTCCATTGTACTGACTGCAATAGTGTATGGCACTATTCCTGCAAGAGGATCCAAGCTGAACCACCAGTGCAGGGCCGGGAGAAGGGGTAGGCACCCGCCTAGGACGCTACCTCTCTGAGGGGGGAGCAGTTTAAGAAAAAAAATTGACATTATTGAACGCCTGCAGTCAACTGGCACCTTCCTCCTGCCGCAAACATTCAGCATGCTGACAGCCGGTACACAGGAACAAAGGTGAGCGGAGTCAGTGGGTCACTAACACCGCTCAACGCCTGCGCCCCTGTTCTCATTCCCTCTCTGCATTGAAATGCATTTGTGTCTTTAAGACAATGTGAACGCTGCCCCCAGGACAGGAGCAGAGGAGCTGTAATCAGGTCGATGTTCTGGCGGTAATTCCCGCAATACGTAGGCTATGGACAGTCTGCCCCCTGTTAGAGGATGGCGCCACACAGGAATACGGCAGTAGAACAACCATCGGTTTTGTTACAAGCTGCATCTATTGTATCTCATTAATTGAAACCAAACGGCCCCCATTATAATTAAGTTATATTAGTTTCCATGACTATTCTTGGGTCTGACATTGTAAAGGAAGTGCTCATCAGAGCTTGTTACCTGATGGATCAGACGAGGAAGTTAGAGGTCCAGTTACCATAGTTTCTCACCTATTCCTTTTCTTGGGGGGGAAGCCATTTGCGTCATCTGCCTAAGGCAGCAAAATACCTTATCATGATATTAATAAAAATACCAAAAAGCATGTCTGTAATATAACCAAAAGGTCTGGTGACTGCGGAGGCCAGGTCATCTGGCGTAGCACCCCATCACTCTCCTTCTTGGTCAAATAGCCCTTACACAGCCTGGAGGTGTGTTTGGGGTCATTGTCCTGTTGAAAAATAAATGATGGTCCAACTAAACGCAAACCGGATGGAATAGCATGCCGCTGCAAGACGCTGTGGTAGTCATGCTGGTTCAGTATGCCTTCAATTTTGAATAAATCCCCAACAGTGTCACCAACAAAGCACCCCCACACCATCACACCTCCTCCTCCATGCTTCACGGTGGGAACCAGGCATGTAGAGTCCATCCGTTCACCTTTCCACTGGTCTAATGTCCATTCCTTGTGTTCTTTAGCCCAAACAAGTCTCTTCTGCTTGTTGCCTGTCCTTAGCAATGGTTTCCTAGCAGCTATTTTACCATGAAGGCCTGCTGTACAAAGTCTCCTCTTAACACTTGTTGTAGAGATGTGTCTGCTGCTAGAACTCTGTATGGCATTGACCTGGTCTCTAATCTGAGCTGCTGATATTAATAAAAATACCAAAAAGCATATCTGTAATATAACCAAAAGCAACATAGATGTTTTATATATTTATTTTTATGCATAAAAGTTGTTAATATTATGCAAATATATAAAAAGAAAGTGTGTAGATATAGTCACTTTCTGTGGAAAGGAGCAGATGATGATGATTCCGCTCCTCAAGCCTCGGCCACTTCTATCGCTTTTGGACATCCAGGTCTGGATCACACATGAGAGAGGAGAAGAGCAGGAATGTGTGACTTGTGATCTGTGTAGTTGGAGTTTTCCTGGATTCCTACAGCATCGCGATCAGCCAAATGGCCTTCTGTCTGACCATGGTCAGGAAGGTGAAGGAGCAGTCGCTTCCTTCTGTCTGACCATGGCCTGGTAGAGGAAGGAGCAGCCGCTTCCTTCTGTCTGACCATGGCCTGGTAGAGGAAGGAGCAGCCGCTTCCTTTGTCTGTACATGGCCAAGTAGGAGAAGGAGCAGCCGCTTCCTTCTGTCTGTACATGGCCAAGTAGGAGAAGGAGCAGCCGCTTCCTTCTGTCTGTACATGGCCAAGTAGGAGAAGGAGCAGCCGCTTCCTTCTTTATGTCCATATCTTGTAGTCGTCTCCTTACCACCACATTGTAGATGAGTCGTCCAGATGGTAACATAACAAGTATGGCTGAAAGAAGTCCTTCAATTTCAGCCTTTAATTACTTGCTATGTTGATCCAGAGGAAGGAGAAAAATAACCCTGAGGACTCGTTGTTGCATCATCCTCATATCAAGGGAAAAAAATTCCTTCCTGACCCCAAATATGGCGATCGGAATAAATCCCTGGATGTTTGGTGCTCAAATCTACTTGGATGTTATGTGGTGGAAGCTTGGTGGGTTGGTCACAGTCCGGTAAATAAGAAAGTCCAGTGTAATTGTCTCATCCGATTAATGTAAATCTTCATTCCTGGATGTTGCTGGAATGGGGCTGATTTTTATCAGCCTAATACTCCTGCTGGAAGAAGAGAAATATACATGTCTGAGAATCAGCCCCTCACATACAGTATATACAGTACTAGGGGGATATAGCGATAAGGTGTATAGTGGGTAAGTGTGTTACTGGGTAGTGATAACACTTTGGATGTCTGTATGTGCTGTACTTACATAGTAATATGGGAATGGTGGGTCGGCTCTGCCGGACTCCACATCGCTCCAGTCTATAGAATAGAAAAACGGATGCGATCTGATGGATGATGTAATGGCAGATCGGGCAGATGGAGTTTTGCAGAGGAGCTAGAAAATGAAAACAAAGCATTAGTCATTATATTATGTATTATTACTGATAAATTATTACACAATGTCTATGGACTGTCCATATCTTATCTTCTATATCTTCTTGTAATCCCCCATTATCATTGTCCATCTGATCTTACTCACCCGTTTTATGATATCAGTGGTATGACAGCAGATCCCAGGTGGAAAAGAAGGGATGTCGTCATACAGAGACTGGTGGTATTCGTCCATTGTGCCTCTGGTATAGAATGGCCAGTCACCTACAGTCATCATATATAAGATGACGCCAAAGGAAAAGGAGTCTGCCAGATGGTTGTATCCTTCACCGTCCATTACCTATGGGAACATGAGATTGGAGAGAATCTGAATATACCGGGAAGGGGATTTACACACAGAGACTATGAGGACCGGTCTGTGATTAGATATGAGCAGAATACATTGGGATCAGATTATCCCTCAATCCTACTATCGACATCAATCACACAGAGATGTTCCTTACCTCGGGCGCTATGTAACCCTTAGTGCCAGCAGTATATTCCACTATGTCACCCTCAAATACATTCATGGCTGCTAAGCCAAAGTCTGAGATTTTGATGTGTCCGGTGTCTTGGAGGAGGATGTTCTCTGGCTTCAGGTCACTGCAGGGAGAAGGAGCAGACACTGATTGTGAGGACAATTCATGGAAAGAACTTTCTACAATAGATATGTAAGGAGACAACAGAGAGTCACAGGTGACAGATTTATGAAGGTGAAATGATTACCTATGTATGACGCCGCGTTCATGCAGGAACTGGAGTCCGCACACCATCTCTGCCGCAAAGAGTCTGTGGAGTAGAAAGGATGGATCAGTGGTTACATGCACAATCATACAGAGAACATGAGGAGATCACACACGTGTCCTTTTCACATCATTAGTTTCTCCTGTTGTCGTTGTCCATTGATCTAAGACTACAATGTGCCGGGAGAGGATTATTCACATTCAGTACCGGACATTTACCTTATTGTCTTTGTGTTAAACATCATTGAATCTTTCATGTGGCCAAACAGGTCTCCTCCGACCATATAGTCCATGGCTATTTCATACTCCGTAGGTGTTTCCCTAAACGCCCGCATAGTCATTAGGTAGGGGCACCCGGCAGCCATTCTCAGGACTTCTAGCTCTGTAGAGATTAAGTCCTCACAAGAACTTTTGTCCATGATTTTGATGGCCAGCAGTCCTTCACTGACTGGATCTGATGCCAAGATGACCTGGAGAAAAATCACAACAGATCAGACCAAACTCTCATCTATTACTGTGTAGTAGTTCACTAGTTTATCCCAATTATCATTACATATGAGCATCCTGTAATAAATATGTACATCTCTCCTGTGTATCTGGTGCAGGATACATTGGGGAACACGGACAATATAAATTGACACTTACTTTTCCATAGTTTCCTTTTCCAAGAACTTTCCAGAACTCGAGATTGGAAAAGTCTATAGGTTGGTCTGTGTGGACCAGTTCTCTTGGGTCAGAAATCTGGAAACTGGCATCATCAAGGCATTGTGCCGGTATGTCCGTTGTGTCGTAGGGCGTCTTATCGATTCCATCTGCTGAGATGATATAAAAAATTTGAACCCCTTAGTGAACACATTATTGGAAATGACTACGTCAGCCTGCTGAAAGCCCCTGTCTTTTCCTCTTCCTGTTAAGACCAGCCTGGCTTTCATATGAGATTTTTAATTTCGCTATATACAGTTCTATCACAGTATCTAGTAGAAGCGATCAGAATATCGCAGGTTCAAGTCCCCAAAGGAGAATAAAGAAAAGAAGTAACAAAAAAAAGTAAAAAAAATAATAAAATGTAAAAAAAATACTTCCCCATTAATAATAATAATAATAATAGTAATAATTTGAATATCTAGTATAACCACATCCGGAACATTAATTAACCCAAACAGTAAACACTGAAATGAGAAAATAAATGTAAAGACCAGAATAGGGTTTTTGTGAGGGCGCAGTATACATCTAATAAATTGTAATAAAAGATATCACAATGTCTTGTCTACCCGAGAAAGTTATCTATAAAAGCTACAACTTGTCACGCAAAAAAAAACAAATCAAGTCCTCACACAGCTCCATCCAGCGATCAAAATCCAAAAGATATAATGTCTCAGAATATAGGGACACAAACCAATTTATTTTTTATAAAATTCCTAATTTTCTTCTACCAGTTCAGTGAATTATAACCCCTATGCCTGTTCAGCATTATCATAGTTGTAACTGACATGGAGAATCATTCTGTCAGGTCATTTTTACCACTCAATGAACATCTAGAAAAAAAACAAAGGCGGAATCACTTTTTTTCCACAATTTTACCACATTTTGAATCTTTTTCCCCATTTTCCAGAACATTGAATAGTAAATTAAATAATGTTCAAAACTACAGCTCGTCCACTAAAAAATCAAGTCCGCATACAGCTACATTGGGAGACAAATTAAAAAATAAATAGTTATGGGTTTTCGAAGGAGGAAGGAAAAAACAACGAAAGGTTACCCGGTCAAGAAGGGGTTAACAAATATAGCTAAAAGAAAATATTATAATTTTAAATAGAATTATGTAAATGAGCAGGAAATGTCTAATATTTGGGCTCTCATTTATCAAAACTGTCCAATAGCAAAACTGTCCCTGTTGCCCATAGCAACAAATCACAGCATAGATTCCATCTCTTAACATTCTATGGAACAATGAAAGCTGCATTGTGATTGGTTGCTATGGGCAACAAGGACAGTTTTTCTGCACTTTTGATAATTGATGCCAGTACATAATATTAGGAGTATAATCCTCCTCACCCCCAGTCTTATTACACTGAGCAGATCCATCTTACCTGGTCCATCTGTATCCAGTGATGTGTTTGGTGGAGAAACACTCAGCTGTTTGTTCTCTGGGATGGAGATGTTTTCAGCTGATGACCTCGACCTCCGTAATGCACCATTCCCATTTATAATGGATTTAGCGTAGATGAGACGTCTTCTACATTGGACAACCCAGTCTCTGTTGTTCCTGATCCTCTTCTGGGCTGCCACTCTTTGTAGTTTCGGTGCCTCCAGACTTTCAGATCTGGAGGATGTGACTTGTCTCGGTGTCTCTTGGAGAACCTCTTCCAGCTCTAACTCTGCGTTGATGTTTCTCCTCTTATTGAGGATGGCTTCTTTGTTTCTTCTCCGTATTTCAGGGACCAGATCTCCGAGTTTTTTCAAGGAGATAAGAATGGCCTTCTGAAGCTCAGCGGAGGCTGCAGAGTGAGACTCCATGAGGGTCTCCATTTTCCTTCTCTCTGTAAGGATCTCATGTCTTTTGGTCTTTCTCATTTTGTCTAGAATTTGACGTTTGGACGCCATTTTTGAGGCGTCAGTGTCAATGTCCGGTAGTATAAAGTCTTTTCGCCCTAAAGCGAACAATAGTACCTGCTCTTCATTTAATCCTCTCCTCTCACTGAGAACCCGATCTCTATGGGCTCTTCTTCTCTCTTTATCCATTTTATAATCAATTTTTGCTTCGTTCGTGACGAAAAACAAAAGGGGCTGCCTCACCCTTGGGAGTCTGTAAGGCAGTGATTTCCCTTAGGACGGAACACTGGGATATAGAATGTGGTGATGTCATCACATCACTTGTGACATCATTTTTATTCTAATGTCACAATGATAGATAGATAGATAGATAGATAGATAGATAGATAGATAGATAGATAGATAGATAGATAGATAGATAGATATCAAATTTGAAGGATGGGGAACCAAACTTTTGCAGATGTATACATACAGTATACAGATATACACGGGGTGCACAATTTGTATTTTTAATGATTAATTTTAGTATTGAACAACTACAGTGCTGCTGGTTAATCATAAAGGTTAATAAAATCCAAAACCTGAATATTTACAAAAATAAAAGTGAGGTTTTGTCTTTCTTAGGCCACATTCACACATTCGGTATTTGGTCAGTATTTTGCATCAGTATTTGTAAGCCAAAACCAGGAGTGGAAGAATCAGAGTTAAAGTATAATAGAAACACGTGACTACTTCTGTATTTATCACCCACTCCTGGTTTTAACTTACAAATACTGATGTAAAATACTGACCAAATACTGAATGTGTGAATGTGGCCTCAGGGGAATATCTCTGTGTGCAGAACTGTTAATCAAAGAAATCAAAATGTTAAAAAATACATTTCTGACATTTAACAAAATATATCTGTGATCATGACGGTGTATGGCACAAATCGTTCTCCTGAAACCATCCCTCATATTAATTATTTTCTTTCTCCCCAACCAGTGTCTCATACCACTTAACTTATAATAAATGATACACAGGAGACTTTTTTTTTTGGATATAATTTGCCATATCGGCCATTTATTAACAAACAACAATAACCAATGAAAGAATTGGCGGAGGTCCTTGGGGCTACAAGATCCAGCACATGTAGAACAAGGCATTTTTCCATAGAATTATTTTACTCTCAGCCGTAACCCCAAGCTCAAGGGCACCACACCACAATCAGTGGTAAAGGAAACACCACCACTGGCTCCAAGAGTACACCCCTGTCCAGAGCCCCACTAAGTGCCAGATCAGCCAATTAGCAATTCCATCCTGAAGGGAACCATCTCTGTAAATTCCCACCCATAAAAAATTCCACCAACCCCAAAGACCCCCCCTACTGCCCCAGCCACTGTGACTCGCAGTAACAATTTATAACCTTCATCATAAGCCCGAGCCATAAAACATAACAATATACAGTACAGACCAAAAGTTTGGACACACCTTCTCATTTAAAGATTTTTCTGTATTTTCATGACTGTGAAAATTGTACATTCACACTGAAGGCATCAAAACTATGAATTAACACATGTGGAATTAAATAGTTAACAAAAAAGTGTGGAACAACTGAAAATATATCTTATATTCTAGGTTCTTCAAAGTAGCCACCTTTTGCTTTGATGACTGCTTTGCACACTCTTGGCATTCTCTTGATGAGCTTCAAGAGGTAGTCACCGGAAATGGTCTTCCAACAATCTTGAAGGAGTTCCCAGAGATGCTTAGCACTTGTTGGCCCTTTTGCCTTCACTCTGCGGTCCAGCTCACCCCAAATCATCTCGATTGGGTACAGGTCTGGTGACTGCGGAGGCCAGGTTATCTGGCGTAGCACCCCATCACTCTCCTTCTTGGTCAAATAGCCCTTACACAGCCTGGAGGTGTGTTTGGGGTCATTGTCCTGTTGAAAAATAAATGATGGTCCAACTAAACGCAAACCGGATGGAATAGCATGCCACTGCAAGACGCTGTGGTAGCCATGCTGGTTCACTATGCCTTCAATTTTGAATAAATCCCCAACAGTGTCACCAATAAAGCACCCCCACACCATCACACCTCCTCCTCCATGCTTCACGGTGGGAACCAGGCATGTAGAGTCCATCCGTTCACCTTTCCACTGGTCTAATATCCATTCCTTGTGTTCTTTAGCCCAAACAAGTCTCTTCTGCTTGTTGCCTGTCCTTAGCAGTGGTTTCCTAGCCGCTATTTTACCATGGAGGCCTGCTGTACAAAGTCTCCTCTTAACAGTTGTTGTAGAGATGTGTCTGCTGCTAGAACTCTGTATGGCATTGACCTGGTCTCTAATCTGAGCTGCTGTTAACCGGAGATTTCTGAGGCTGGTGACTCGGATAAACTTATCCTCAGAAGCAGAGGTGACTCTTGGTCTTCCTTTCCTGGGGCGGTCGTCATGTGAGCCAGTTTCTTTGTAGCGCTTGATGGTTACTGCAACTGCACTTGGGGACACTTTCTAAGTTTTCCCAATTTTTCGCACTGACTGACCTTCATTTTTTAAAGTAATGATGGCCACTCGTTTTTCTTTACTTAGCTGCTTTTTTCTTGCCATAATACAAATTCTTACAGTCTATTCAGTAGGACTATCAGCTGTGTCTCCACCTGATTTCTGCACAACACAACTGATGGTCCCAATCCCATTTATAAGGCAAGAAATCCCACTTATTAAACCTGACAGGGGAGATCTGTGAAGTGAAAACCATTTCCAGTGACTACCTCTTGAAGCTCATCAAGAGAATGCCAAGAGTATGCAAAGCAGTCATCAAAGCAAAAGGTGGCTACTTTGAAGAACCTAGAATATAAGACATATTTTCAGTTGTTTCACACTTTTTTGTTAAGTATATAATTCCACATGTGTTATTTCATAGTTTTGATGTCTTCAGTGTGAATGTACAATTTTCATCGTCATGAAAATACAGTAAAATCTTTAAATGAGAAGGTGTGTCCAAACTTTTGGTCTGTACTATATATTTCCATTAGATATCTCTAAATTCCCTGAAAAAAGAGGGTGTGCAGGTGAGACTTTTCCCATTGCTGTCCCCACAGGAATGGCCCCTTTTCCCACACTTTTCCTTTTATACCCCTTTTACTATCCCCTCCCACTCCCTATTGATCCAATCCCATAGACCCCATTCAAACTTTATTTTTCTCTCCTGGCCCAATCACCGTCATGTGGGCCTCTGCTTATAAGTACGGCTCTGGCCCCTTTAATATAGCCGCCCTTCTGTTCACTACCTGTCATAAGCCGCCCATCCATGGAGTCTGTTGCAATCATCCTTTTCGGTAACACCAACCACAGACTCCCAGACCCCGGCATTGGATGCATTGATACATAATGATTTAAAGATTCACAATTGGATTCAGGTCTAGGCATGAGTGGACACAGACAATTCCACCTGTTTTGGAAGTGGTAGTGGCCCCTCTTACCTTTTGGACCCCTGTGTAGCTACACAAGTTGTACCAGGTTTGCACCTGGGTCTGGGGAAAGTGAGCTCATCAATGCTTTCATCATCCAGGAACTGCCTTCCCAGTATGGCACATGAGGAAGGGTATGGTCCTGCACTAGGAGGAACCAACGGTCCACTGCACCACGGTAAGGTCTGACATTGGCTCTAAGGATTTCATCCGTGTACCTAACAGCAGTCAGGTTGCCTTTGGCTATCACATGGTGCCCATCATGCTGGGTGACGGTGCAGACTGAATAACATTCACCACGGCGTCTCCAGACTTTCACATCTATCACTTGCTCAATGTGAACCTGCTATCACCTGTACAGAGAACGTAGGGCCTGACAATTCTGGTGTTCTCAGGTGTATGCCAATTGAGTTGCAAGGTGCTGAGCTGTGAGTAAGGTCCTATTACAGGACGTCGGGCCCTCATACCGCCCTCATGGAGTCTGTTTCTGACAATTTTGGGTGTAACGTGCTTCTGGTTATGTTGTAGGGCCTTTGCAGTCCTCCTGTTCATCCTTACACAAAGGAGCAGATATTGGTCCTGATGTTCAGTTCATGCTCTTCTACAGTTCTGCTCCATAAATTTAGAAGCTGCTTAAGGGGTGCACGTGTGTGGGGTGCATGTGTAGCGCCCCTGAGGGTTCGGTCGCCACAGAGGTACTGCATCTCACCCAGAAGTGTGGTATCTCACCCTCAGGCAAGGAAGGAGTACAGCTCAGGACCCTAACACCTGCATTCATTACACCACACTTCAGAGGGCAGGGCGAGATTGCTCCTACAGGAGAGCACAATCCCTGGACCCTGGCTGGAGTAGGGGGGGTGCCTAGTAAGGGGGAACCATGTAGTGGGTGTGGGTGGAGGACGTAGTTAAGGGGAGCACATAGAAGAAAGATATAAAATAGTGAAGCCATCTTAGAAAGTCAGTTCAGTCAGAGGAGGAGAGTGGAAGGTGCAGGGGCTCTGTAGGAGCTCTGCTCCAGAGACGGGCCTAATCAGTGAGGCCCAAGGTTGAGGAGAAGAAGAGAAGAGAGTAGATGGAGCAGATAGGCTCCAGGAACAGAAGAGAGGACCCCATTGGTACGGGCAATGCGAGAAGCCACCCGTGCGCCCGAATCTACCGGGAGGTGGAGGGGTCAGGCTGCACACAGGGAACCGGTCCCTCAACTAGTAGAAGATTGCACATCTCAGCTAGAAACCAGAGGCTGCAGAACTTTATGTCCTGTAGCCAACATTCCATACCAGTCTCACCAGGAAGGTAGCTATATAGGACCCAGGGGATGGAGCAGACGTTGCCCGCCAAGGCCTGCAGGTACTAGACTGGAACACTTGGTATGAGGTTCAGGGAGACAGCCAGAGAGAAGACACAGAAGGGGGTCCTGCTGTGTACTCCGGAGCTATCTGAGGGTGGACTGAGCCCCTCACTGAGTAAGCGCAGCACGACGAGGGAGATTGCTTTGGCGCCTGTAATCTGGACTGCAACAACTGTGAGTAAAGACCATGGGACTGCACTATCTTGTCTCTGTGTTTCTTGCTGCGCCATCAACCCCTGCACTTCAACGCCCAGCACAACCTGCAACATCATCTACACTGCCCTGGAGCTAGCTCTTCCTGTGGAGAGCCACACCATCCCTGCTGCAGTAACATCAGCTTCAGAGGACTGCTCTGCAGCGGCGGCTCCCGTTAGACGCATTCCACAGGTGGCATCATGAACTCTATAAAAACTCTATAAATCCCCTATACATAACCCCTTTTATTGACCGCTCTGGGTCACGGACCGGGTCACCGCCACTGAGATATTCCCCCAGCATCTACCGGCCCGGCACCGGGTACCCCACGACCCAGGGGGCGCGTCACATGCACGTGTCTTGCGCTGAATGTCATCGGCGCCAAGTGTGGGCAGTTATTACATTTGGCAGTTAGTCATTGCAGGAGTCAGGTAACCACACTTTTTACCCTCTTTAACTATGCACTGAAAGATAGTACACATTCACAATAAGCAATGTTTCTATGTGTTTTCACTCTCTCCCCTATAGTCCTCTACTTTTTACTAACCCCCCTAATACCTACACCTCGTAATGAACTGTTCATCTCTCCCCCCATCCTACCCCTTCAATTCACCTCCTCTTCAGAATTCTTCTTTAATATTCAATCCTCTGTCTCCAAACACAGACAGCCACTTCATGCTCTCTCATGCTCCCACCTACTAACATTTTCTCTTCTCCTCTTCACTGCTGGCGATATCTCTCCAAATCCTGGCTTTCCTCACCACATCCCCACAGTCACTTCTACCTCCTACCCACAACCTACTACAAATTTCCATAACCTCTCTAACCTTATACCCATCCGTTCAGCCCCCGCTTCCCCAGTACCACTAACAGGAGCTCTCTGGACGCTCGCTCTGTCTACTACAAACTTTCCTACATCCATGATCTTTTCATTACTAACAAACTCTCCTTCCTCGGCATCACAGAAACCTGGCTCATCCCCTCTGACACAGGTTCTCCAGCTGCACTTTCCTATGGTGGATCCCATCTTTCCCACACTCCAGCGGCAAGCATGGCGGAGGAATTGGTATCCTCCTGTCAGATAACTGCTCCTTCTCCCCAATTCCACTGTCGCCCTCTGTTACTTTCCCCTCTTTCGAGGCGCACTGTTTACACATCTACTCCCCCTCCAACCTCCAACTGGCTGTCATTTCCAGGGCCAGACACCAATTTCTTCGACCACTTCACCATCTGGCTGCTTCACTTCCTTTCCGCTGACAGCCCCACTATCATCATGGGTGAATTCAACATCCCCATTGACACTTCCCACTCATCTGTCTCTAAGCTTCTATCCCTCACTTCCTCCTTCCTCCTCAATGGTCTTCCGCAGCCACCCAAAAAGATGGCCACACACTGAACCTCATCTTCATCCGCCTCTGTTCCTTATCTAACCTCTCCAACTCACCTCTCCCTCTATCTGACCACAACCTACTAACATTCTCTTCCCTCTCCTCTCCAGGTGCACAATCCCCACTTGACAAACTTGCATACCCTTGCAGAAATCTCAAACACCTTGACCTACACTCACTCTCTTAATCCCTTCTCCCTCTTACAGACTTAAGTTCCTTACACAATGCAGATGCTGCTGCTGCTTCATATAGCACCACAACAGCTACAGCTCTAAATTTGGTCACCCCCCTTACATATAACAAAGCTCGCACAATCATCAGGCAACCCTGGCACACCAGCCTGAAAAGAACTGAGACTGACCTCCAGGGTTGCTGAGCAGAAATGGGAAAAGTCCCACTCCAACGAGCACTCTATCGCATTCAAACAGTCCTTCACTACTTTCAAGTCCACACTCACTGCAGCAAAACAAACCTACTTCTCATGTCTCATAACTTCCCTGTCACACAACCCTAAACAGCTATTCAACACTTTCAATTCTCTCCTCCGCCCCCCATCGCCTCCTCCCTCTACTTTCATCTCAGCCGAGGACTTTGCCTCATTCTTCAAGCAGAAGATTGATACCATCAGACAAAGCTTTTTCCTAAAGTCCCCACAGCCCCTCCTCATATCTACTCATTCCTCCTCCTCCAAAACCAGCTTCTCCGCCAGTTCGGAAGATCAACTTTCCTCCTTACTCTCTAAGTCACACCTCACCACCTGTGAACTTGACCCTATCCCATTCCACCTCATCCCTAACCTTACAGTCTTCATCCCAACTCTAACCCACCTCTTCAACCTGTCACTAACAACTGGTGTCTTCCCCTCATGTTTCAAACATGCCTCCATCACACCCATCCTCAAAAAACCCTCCCTTGACCCATCCTCTCTGACTAGCTATCGCCCCATATCACTTCTCCCCTATGCCTCAAAACTACTGGAACAACACGTCCATTTTGAACTGTCCTCCCACCTCTCCTCCTGCTCCCTCTTTGACCGCTTACAATCTGGCTTCCAACCGCACTATTCTACTGAAACTACCCTGACTAAAGTCACCAACGACCTACTAACCGCCAAATCCAAGCGACACTATTCTGTCCTTCTCCTCCTGGAACTGTCATCTGCCCTTGACACAGTGGACCATTCCCTATTACTACAGACTCTCTCATCTCTTGGTATCAAAGACTTGGCCCTATCTTGGATCTAGTCATACTTAACAGACAGAACCTTCAGTGTTTCTCACTCACACACCACCTCCTCATCTCGCACCCTATCTGTCGGTGTTCCCCAAGGTTCAGTCATAGGACCCCTGCTCTTCTCCATCTACACCCTCGGCCTGGGACAGCTCATAGAGTACCACAGCTTTCAGTATCATCTCTATGCTAACGACACACAGATGTACCTCTCTGGACCTGGTATCACCTCCTTACTAACCAGAACCCCACAATGTCTGTTCGCTATCTCATCCTTCTTCTCTGCTAGATTTCTAAAACTTAACATGGATAAAACAGAATTCATCATCTTTCCCCCATTTCACTCAGCCCCCCCCATCTGACTTTGGTGCCACAGACCCATATGGGTGCATGGATGGACTTCTCCACAAGAGGCCCTCACTACATTCACACACCTCCACCTTCCACCTCATACCAGCAGAGAGAGCCCTGATAGGGACATATAAAGGGAAGGTGGAGCCAGGCAGCTCAGTTGGTTAGTCAGAGTTAGTTAGTCAGAGTCAGTCTGAGTTTAGTCAGTGCTCAGAGCAGAACAGAGCAGTCAGACAGAGAGAGTCTGAGAGCGTGCCAATGCTCAGAGAGCGGTGAAGACGCAGCACGTCAGCTGCCGAGTAGTGACGTCCCCGAGTGTGGCCGACGGCGAGGAGGAAAGGAGAGTGGAACCAAGGGGGCAGAGGAGCATAGTAAGCTCACCCCGTTATACATACCGGACTCCGGGTCCGTGCCTACAGGGACCCTTTGCACCCAGTAGGGTCAACCGGAATCCCAGGAGGACTACAAGTCCCTGGCAAAACTTGAAAGCTAGACACACACAGGACCAGTAACCACGAAGGCCCCGACGTCCAGGGAAAGTGGTTACCAACCGGAGGTCCTACTTCTGAGCAACAGGTGAAGTAACACATAATCTAGGCCCAGTTGCAGGCTGGCCAGGAGCATACACAGAGGCAAACACGGATCAGGAGGCCGCCTTATACCCGCTCACTGGGGCGAAGTCCTGAAGTGCACCTATCCTATGGAGTACCCTGGACCATACCTAAAAATTGCATGAGTAAAGGTAACGAAGCAAATTCCCTGTCTCTGTCCGTTACTCCTACTGCGCCATCGTTCCCCCTGCACCACAACGCCCAGCGCAACCTGCATCGTTTACACTGCCCTGAGGCCTGCTCCACCTGTGGGGAGCCGTTCCATCTCTAGCTGCCCTAACATCTGCCTCAGAGGACTGTTGCAGTGCTGGTGATCCTCACCAGGTACCACAGGTGGCATTGTGGCGCCCCTGAGGGTTCGGTCGCCACAGAGATACTGCACCTCACCCAGAGGTGTGGTGTCTTCCTTCTCTCAGGTAAGATAGGTGTGCTGCACGGAACCCCAAACACCCACATCCAACACTACACCACTCCAGGCCAGCAGGAGGAGCAAGACGCAATGTAGTTTCTGCTGAGCCCCGACCCTGGCTGGAGTAGGGGGGAATCCAAAGGTAGGGGGAACCAGTAGTGGGTGTGGGTGGAGGAAGCAGATACAGGAAGCACTTATACAGTAGGTATATAATAGGAAGCCATATTTGGAGTTGAGAGTGGGCAGCGTAGGGCAGCGGTGAGAAGGACCAAGTGTAAAGATGGTCAAAGTAGGAACACGAGAAAGTTGGGTTCTGCCAGGCACTCCTAAGCTGCTTGAGGAAGGACTGAACCCCTGCCTGGTGAACGCAGCGCGACGCAGGAGGCCTTCACCTGTAAAGTTCACTTGTGAATTGCCTAAGAACTGTAAGTAAGACCTTGGACGACTGCATCGAACATCCTCTGTCTGTTTCTTCACCGGCGCCATTTTCCATCACCGCACTACAACGCCCAGTGCACCATTCATCTATTTACACTGCCCTGAGGCCCGCTCCGCCTCTGGGGAGCTGTACCATCTTTAGCTGCCTTGACATCTGTCTCAGAGGACCTTCACCAGACACCACAGGTGGCGTCACGAACTCTCTGAACTTCTACTAATAATTGATACCCCTTTGAGCACTGACCGCCCTGGGCCAGCCACCGTGATATCCCTGGCGATCAGCTGCAGGCCCCCGGGGGCGAGTCAGCGTCACAAAATGTCCCTAACAATTATATCCCCTTTTTGCACTGACCGCCCTGGGTCACGTACCGGGCCAGCCACCGTGATATCCCCCCTGCAAGCAGCCATAAGGCCCGGCTGCCGAGTACCCCATGGCCCTGGGGGCGAGTCATATCCATCAAAATCAATGGCTGTCCACTTTCCCCAGTCCCATAAGCTCGCTGCCTCAGGGTAACCCTGGACTCTAACCTCTCCTTCAATCCACATATCAAAGCCCTTTCCTCTTCCTGCCGACTCCAACTCAAAAACATCTCCCGGATCCGCATATTCCTCAACCATGAATCTGCAAAAACACTAGTGCACGCCATCATCATCTCCTGCCTCGACTACTACAAAATCCTGCTCTGTGGCCTCCCCGCTAACACTCCCGTACCCCTCCAATCTATCCTAAACTCTGCTGCCCGACTAATCCACCTGCCTCCCGCCTACTCCCCAGCCTCTCCTCTCTGTCAAATGCTTCACTGACTCCTCATTGCCCAGAGACTCCAGTTCAAAACCCTAACCGTGGCATACAAAGTCATCCACAACCTTTCTCCTCCATACTTCTGTGACCTAGTCTCCCGGTACACACCTACACGCAACGCAACCTACGATCCTCACAAGATCTCCTTCTCTACTCCCCTCTTATCTTTTCTTCTCACAATCGCATACAAGATTTCTCCCGTGTATCCCCCCTACTCTGGAACTCTCTACCCCAAAGCATCAGACTCTTGCCTACTGAGGAAACCTTCTAAAGGAACCTGAAAACCCACCTCTTCCGAAAAGCCTACAACCTGCAGTAATCATTGCTCCACCACACCGCTGCATGACCAGCTCTACCCTCACCTACTGTATCCTCACCCATCCCTTGAAGATTGTGAGACATCGCAGGTAGGGTCCTCTCTCCTCCAGTACCAGTTTGCCATTGCATTTTTGTTCAAGATTTTTGCAATTGTGTTTGCTATGTATACCCCCTTTTTCACATGAAAAGTGCCAAATAATAATAATAATAATGTGCCACAGACAGTGTCCTGGAATCTCCTCCATGCTCTGGAGACTGTGCTGAAAGACATGGCAAACCTCTTTGTTATCCTTTAGGCACTGGACAACCTGTGCAACCTGAATGGGCTGCAGATACCGCCTTATGATAGCAGTATTTACAAGAACTCATGCAAAATGCAAAACTAGATACTATAATACCATTCCCTTTTTGGGGGCTGTCTTATTTTTGTCTCTCTGCTTCAAATTTCACAAAAAATTGGATTTTCCAGAACCCAAATTTTTGCAATTCAATGCTCATTAGGCATCAAGAGACATCATGACATCACTGGGTGACGCTCAACAGGACGTCATTTAAGTCCCAGTGAGCACTGGAGGTTCTGAAGAGTGAAGTCAGATGGGAGAAAGGGAGTAAGCGAGCCAGCGGAGGACTGGGCAGAGACAGGAGAGGTGCAACATAAGTATATTGTACTTCTTTTATAACCTGTCTGTTTATTGTGCCCTGCATTCTGGAGAGACCTCAGAGAGAAATAGAAAGATTTTGTTACATGCACACCGCTAGGTTTAGATAGGGGCGAGACAGGTTTCATGAATTCTTTGGAATCCTTGGGGAACTGTTTACTCAGGGCGACCATAGACCATGTGCTGCAGCTTCTCTCAGTCATACAGGGGTACTTGCCTTCATGCACAGACATGTAACTGGATTCACTTGCTGACCAGACACATTTGACACGAGTCCTCATGAACAGTTAAACAGTTGCATTTAATGAAGCCGCATGTGACGCGCCCTCTGGGCCTTGGGGTACCCGGTGCCGGGCCGGTAGATGCTGGGGGATGTCACAGTGGTGGTGACTCGGTCCGTGACCCAGGGTGGTCAATAAAAGGGGTTTATTTATAGGGGATTTATAGTGTTTGTATAAAGTTTGTGACGCCACCTGTGGTAAGCGGCTACAGGGAGCCGCCGCTGCGGAGCAGGTCCTCTGGAGCTGATGTTAGTGCAGCAGGGATGGTGTGGCTCTCCACGGGTAGAGCTTAGCTCCAGGGCAGTGTGGATGTTATAGGTGGTGCTGGGCATTGTAGTGCAGGGGTTGATGGCACAGCAATAATCAGTCCACAACTTAATGACGGTTTCCTCTTATCTTTACTGGTGGTGAGTAGACAAGCCTGGACTAGGGTACTGGCTAGAAGTGGAAGTCTGGGCAGCCTGGAAGCAAGTAAAGAATCCTCCTTGCCAGGTGAAGTTGGAGGCCTTCCCTTTCCACTAAACTCTATGGCCCTGCTGCTTGTAGCTGTGCGGTGGCCCTCGTCCCTGAGTGCAACGGTTCTGTGCTCACCCGTATGGCAGGCAGCTCGGGCCTTGATGGTGCGTCGCTCCCATGTGGCGGTGCTGGGCCCTGTAGTGCTGCTGAGCCTCCGGGCGTCTGATGGGGCCAGGAGACCTGCAATCTCCTGCCCTCCGGTTTCTGCTGCTGGGCCTTCAGTGCCCCACAGCCTCGGACTCTGGTGTCCGGTTCTTCTGTGCCGGTCCTTCTGGGGTGAGCTGCCGCGCAGCTCCAGTCCCCAGCTCCTCTCTCTTCGATGTCCTGACTTCAACTCCTCACACTAAGTCTCACTAACCCCGCCTCCAGATCCCAGTTGCCAAGTGGAGGAGCTCCCCTTGCTGGTCTGGAGCCAGGAAAGTGTTGCGTGCTTAGCAAAACCTGATTAGGGGACCCCTACTTACTTCCAGGCATGGCATCATCTCTTGTGAGGGAGGCAGTGCCACTGTGGCAACCGGACCCCCGGGGTGCCACACATGGCCAGTGCAATTTAAGTCTCTTGAGCAACAGGCTCCAGTAACAAACAGTTTCATCTTAAAGGCACATTAACAAACAGTCTTTCTTACTAGCACAGTACATCACAGATCAAGTCTCTTTAGCAGCACACTTCTATGCCCCATAACAGTAATGATCCCACCAGCAGTCCCCGGTCCACTGTGTCATAGGCTTTAGCCTCTAGTGCAGTGAGGTACGAGGGATGGTTAGAACGCAAGGATGAGTCCAGTCCTCAGATGTGGTGTTCAATCCTTGCTTCTGCTAAACAGTTAACTCCTTTCTCCACTACTTTCTCTTGTAGATACCACTAGCAATTATAAGGCAGTCACAGTGGGAGAGTCCCAGAACCCTCATCAGCCTGGTGAAGAGGTCTGTATCTTTCAAAGGGTTTGTCCACTACTTTCATATTGATGCCTTATCTGTAGAATAGGGCATCAATGTATGATCGTCTGGGGTCCTGCACCCGACACCCCTGCAGATCGGCTGTTATTGGTGGCGGCAGCCGCCGGCAGGAAGTGCTTACCTGGCCATCAAGTTACAGTGGCCAGTGCTTGTTACTGCACATCTGCCTCCTATTCAATTCAATGGGAGGTGGATGTGCAGTATCCCGCGGCGGCCACTACAGATGGACGGCCAAGCACCGCAGGTAAGCACTTCTGGCCGGCGGCGGCACCGATGACAGCTGATCAGCAGGGGTGCCAGGTACGGCATCACGGCCGATCATACATTGATGACCTATCTTTTGGATAGGGCATCAATGTGAAAGTAGTGGACAACTTCTTTAAGCTCGCTCTCCAGCTCAGAACTGACACTACCCAGTCTCACTGGGGCAGGCCTGACCACTCCCCTTAGCTGCACCCTGTTAACCCCCCTAGTTGCTGGATGCTTAAAGCGCACCTGCTAGCAGGATTGTGCTTAGTGAATTACATAGACTGACAGGTGGACTCCGTTACACTGAGTAAAATGATACCTTTCATGATGAAATCCGTCCAGCGGTTCTTTTATAATCTTTATTTTCAGTTCTGCCATAATGATATGCATGTGCTCTAGTGCTCTCATTATGTATTCATGTATTCCTATCTCTGGCCTCTGACAGGTCACTGTGCTTTCAGTGACCTGCCTACTATTTTAAATACTGACTGTGTAATTTCCCTGCCCATGTGAAATTTACATATCCCAAAATGGCCGCCCGATGCCCGCGCAGTAGCATCTTTCGGTTGCCGAGAGATGCTACTGTGCACATGCGGCGCCATATTTCTGCACCCACGCTCTTTTTCCAAAAGCAAAATGGTGCTTGTGCGTGCGCAGTAGTATCTCTTGGCAACCGAAAGTTGCTACAGCGAATGCGTGGGTGTTGGGCGGACATTTTGGGATATGTAGATTTCACATGGGCAGAGAAATTACACAGCCAGTATTTAAAATAGTAGGCAGGTCATTGAAAGCACAGAGACTTGTCAGAGGCCAGAGATAGGAATACATGAATACAGAAGCAGAGCACCAGAGCACATGCATATCATTATGGCAGAACTGAAACTAAAGATTATAAAAGAACCACTGGACGGATTTCATAATCAAAGGTATCATTGGCACCCACCTGACAGTGTATGTAGTTTACTAAGCACAATTCTGCTGACAGGTACGCTTATCAACACCTTATGTAATATCTACCTGTCACACTCTTCCCTCCTTTTTGAATGTCGTCCTCGACATTTGCCTTCTACCTGATTACCTTAACCAGCCTCTTGGAGTTGTGGTAGTTCTCCCCTAACTATCCTCAGATAGTGTTCCCCCAATACTGCCTCTTTACTTAAAGGTGAGTTGGTAGTTAGGCACTATGGACCCCTTTAAGCAATTTACACATACAGCACACTTACCCTATCTACATCTCTTGTCAATCGGTCTCCTGCAAGAAATACACAGATTTAACCACAATTTTAACCAACAACTATTCTTCAGCTGGAGCTTTTTGCTCGTCTTCAACTGGCTCTCCCTAACTACCACTAAACATTTTTCAAATTCAAGTGCAAAAATGTTAAATATAGCATAGTCTTTGTAAAATATTTGGCATGAAATAGAACACATATATTCAACACAACCCATTTTCTTGAGAGAGTGTGCCACTTTAAGAACACAGTCCTTTGTTTCTTAAGGCACGGGGTCCTCGGTCCTTCTAGGTAAGGACCCTGGAACAGGCAAGGGAGACAGTCCTTTAAAACGGGGGCAGAAACAATGTCCGTTTCTTGTAAACATCTAAGGCACAGTCCATAAAGTGAAATTTGGAAAACAGTTCCTGGACAGGATACGGCACAGTCCATAAGTTGAGAGTGAAGACTCCCCAACTCGCTTGAGGTGCCCGCATATCCAGCAGAAAAGGACACAACAGGTACAAATAAAAAAAATAAGGCAAAACCAAAAATAAATATCAACTTGTCCAGCTACTACCGTAGTTTTTATTATACCATAGGCCTATCCGGCCTTAACAGGAAAGCAGTAGCGGTCCTTCTACTGTGGTCACAGTCTCTGGTGGCTTTACCAGCCTTCAAGGAAAGAACACGTCACATTACCTAGGCAGAGATGAGGAACTATCACTGGAACACGGCGTGCAACCAACACAACTCGGTGATTTTTTTTTCTTTTTGAGAGAGAGCAACACTGTCCTAGTCCTTTTTATTCTTTGGTTGGCACCAGTCCACAGTAAATGGACAATGCGCTGCATTGATAGTGGGGAGTTGAACTGATGCTGGGAGGGGTTCCTCTCTTGCCACCCCAGCAGAAGTGGCCCCCTCCTTGGTTGTGGCCTGTGGGACAGGTTTGCTCTCCCAGTTGGGACGAATCCTGAAGCGGGGCCCAGTAGAGATGGGTAAGAATCCTCTCATTTGACACGAAGCTCTTGGTTCTTCTGCATCTGCCCAATCCTCGGGGTGGTACTACTCCATTTCAACTATGCGGGAGACTGAAATGGTGTACCAGCCCCGAGGTCCCCACATCTTTAAGAATCTGACCTTGTCTCCTGGCCAGAGACTCCGGGTCCGTCCTAGGGCATAATCCCTCTCCACCGACCTCCTGTTGACAAATATGTCCAGGCGAAGCCAAATCCCTTTAGCTGATAAAAATTTATGACCGTACCTCTGATCATCCGATCCTCCAGGCAGTCCCTTCCCGGGTACTCTCTCCACTCCTGGGCACACTCCTCCATCCGTCCCTTCTCCTGGATGATCTTTTCTTTCCATGCAGCCAGGCGTTGTTGGAAGTTGTATTCTTCCTGTTCTTCTTTGGAGATGATGGGCACAGGAACAGACCTTTCAGCCTGGCCAGGCTGAGCAATAACATCGGCAGGTGGTGGGATAGGTGCCCCCGGTGGAGTAGGTGGTAGGGTAGGTACTGGTTTCCTGGTGTTGATAGGCAAGGGGAACGCATATGACTCCTGTTTCCTCCAGGCCCCCATCCTTTCACCTCCTCTGGCTATCCAGGCTATATCATGTATTTCCCGGATCCATCCCCTCACTCCCCCATACTTGGGATTCACACAGTAGGCCCTAGGGGGTGAGAATGGACCCCGTGGAGGTGGCAGTTTGGTCATCAACTGCTCTCCAGGTAATGCTAACAGAGAGTAATCCAACTCCTCTTCCTCCGCTGGCGGCTTTACGACCGGTCCCTGCTTGGTGGTGACCATCATATGGGTATGGAATGAGGCCGGGGGTTCCCTCACCCTTGCGCTGGGTGAGTGGCAGTCCCCGAGCGGATCATCACTACTGGTATCAGTTGGAGAGCGGGGGCTAGTGACTCACCGGCAGGAACACAGAGCGCCGCCATCTTCCTTCCGGTCCCGCTGTGCACGCTGGTCCCGATCAGAAGTCCCATCCCTCTCTCGAGAGCGGAGGTCGGGGCGGACGTCACGGCCCCAGTGGTGGCTTCCAGTGCGGTGGGCCGGGTCACGGTCAGGGTACCTGTGGGCAGCAGGTCCTCCGGTGAGTCCGGTACTGGTCGGAATGGTTCTGGAACGAGCAGCGGTCCTTCAGGTGGGTCCGGTGCTGGGCAGGATTACGCGGTGGCCTGTGGCGGGATGACAGCCGGGGCTCCGGACATCGGCTCACGGTCCACAGTTGGTGGTGGGATGGGCACAGGGTCCAACGGCAGACCTCGGGGTCCCAACTCCTGCCTTCGGGCTGCCTCCGGATTCTGATGAGGTGGTGCGGCCGTGCCCTGGCCTGGCTGGGTATTGCCCGATACCTCGCGGTTGTGGGTGAGGTGATGAAGGGCTGCGTCCTCCCCTGCTTCTCTTCTTGCTGCAGACTGCTGGGACATAGCACACCTTCCTAGCTCCGACATACTGGCAGGCACTATGACTCGCACTCTCCTCTCCTTTTCACTCCTGACCAGAATGGAGTTCTTCGGGCCAGAAGAGCTCCAGCTCACTCTTACTCCTCCTCCTCTGGGACAGTACCTCACTGGCCATTGGTCCAACATGCTGGTGGTTGGGGTGTCTTTTCTCTGAGGCCAGCCTTCCCCAGCTTGTTCCACTGCAGGAGGTTTGGCCCTGTTTGGCACTCTTTTATCATATACTCCTACAAGATGGGATGTCCTTCTTCTTCCCCACTGTGCTTTTAACAAAAACAGACACCATTTTAACTGTACAACATGTGTCAAGTCTTGCATTTTGCAGGTGCCTGTTTCTCTGTATTTTATCTCCTTATTTCTTCCCAGTCATCACTGGCTGTCTTCCCTTTTCACTGGTATACCAGGGTTGAATTGAGGTGCTTTGCTGCTATGTTTTTCCAGACACTTTGCCTCTTCTCCCTCCTATACGCTAATTCCCGCTCAGGACTCCCCGTACGGGCCACAAATGTTACGTGCACACTGCTAGGTTTAGATAGCGGAGAGACAGGTTCATGAATTCTTTGGAATCCTGGGCGAACCGTTACTCAGGGTGACCATATACTGCAGTTTCTCTCAGTCATACAGGGGCATTGACCCTCAGGCACAGACATATAGCTGGATTCACTTGCTGACCAGACACATTTGACACGAGTCCTCATGAACAGTCGCATTTAATGAAGCCGCACGGCCAGTGCAATTTAAGTCCCTTGAGCAACAGGCTCCAGTAACAAATAGTTTCTTCTTAAAAGCACATTAATAAACAGTCTTTCTTACTAGTACAGTACAGCACAGATCAAGTCTCTTTAGTAGCACACTTCTATACTCCCACAACAGCAATGCTCCCACCAGCAGTCCACGGTCCACAGTGTCACAGGCTTTACCTTCTAGTGCTGTGAGGTACGATGGGGCGATTAGAATGGAAGGATGAGTCCAGTCCTCAGATGTGGTGTTCAATCCTTGCTTTTGCTAAACAACAGTTTACTCCTTTCTCCACTACTTTCTACTATAGATACCACTAGCAACTAAATGGCAGTCACAGTGGGAGAGTCCCAGTATCCTCATCAGCCTGATGAAGAGGTCGGCATCCTTAAGGATATGTGCCTACGATGTCCAGCTCGCGGTACACTACACCGAAGGACCTGCCGTCACATGACTATGATGTCAGCGCAGGTACTTCAGTCCACCGCGAACTGCCGGCAAGTGAAGACGATCGCAGCGGGGGCCATCAGAAGGTAAGTATAATATATATTTTATTCTTTCTTTTACAGGTTCTATGGTACCTGGGTCTGGAGGAGAGTCTCCTGTCCTCCAGACCCTGGTACCATCCGCACACTGAAACGTTTGGATTCCGCATCTACAGATGTAGTGATGCGGATTCCATGCGTTCCAATGAAAGTCAGTGGCGGCAAAAACGCTGTGCTTCCGCAAAATATTTGGTAGTGCTGCGTTTTTTCCCACAATGATAACCCGCAGCGGAAATTTCCGCAGCATGTGCAAAGCACATGCGGATTACCATTGGGGAACATGGCAGGCTTTCTACCATGCATTTTTGCAGCGTTTTTGCCGCTGCGGAAACGCTTAAAAAATGCATCGTGGGCACACAGCCTTAAGCTGGCTCTCCAGCTCAGAACTGACACTACCCAGTCTCACTGGGGCAGGCCTGACCACTCACCTTAGCTGCACCCTGTTAACCCCCCATAGTTGCTGGATGCTTAACAACATCTTATGTAACATCTACCCATCACAAGTTTACCAGTAATTCAATTTGCGTTGAATACATTTGCCGCAAATCACATTTTCTGGCCGAATTCAAGTGAATTTGTCTCATTGAATTTTAGCAGTTTGATGCATCTCTAGTAGAGAGATAAATAGACACTCAGACATGAAGTACAGACAGATAGATGACAATAGATAGATGGATATTTTCTTTGTTTTTGCAACTACCTTTTAATAGTTTCCTACAACTCTACTGTAGTTCTAATACAGTATAATATCCTCAAAGCCCCCAATACTCAGTATAATGCTCTCTACACCAGGATGTCCGCATAGCTCCCATATCTATATATATAATCGTCTTATCCTGTCTGTCTGTCTGTCTGTCTGTCCAGGAAATCCCGCGTCGCTCATTGGTCCGGCAGCGGCCAATCAGCGCCGGGGGATTTCTAAAAAAATATGGCGGCCGTTAGCGGCTCATCTGCGGGACGGAGCTGAGCGGCGATGCAGCCGGGAGATGAGCGCCGCGAGGCGCTCATCTCCCGACCGGCAACAGCAGAAGGAACCCGACCGCTGGACCCATCTGCGGGACGGAGATGCAGCCGGGAGATGAGCGGCGCGAGGTGCTCATCTCCCGGCCGGTATCAGCGGAAGGACCGCCGGCGCCGCTGACCTCCATGTGGAAGGGAGGACCGGGGAGCGGCGCTGCGGGTCGGGATACTTCTTCTGCGAGCGCCCGCGATGTCCCGGGTTCTCGCAGCGTAAGTAGCCGCACAGGCAGCGCCGCTCCCCGGTCCTCACCAAGACGATTCGATGATTGGTCGCGGTCTTCGGACCCGACCAATCACTGATCTTAGCGCAAAACTTAAACACCGCTGTGCTGATTGGTCGCCGACGCTGGCCGCGACCAATCACCGATTTGGGCGCCAAATTTAAATATCGGCCGCGACCAATCACCACAGCGGTGTTTAAATGTGGAGCCAAGATCGGTGATTGGTCGCGGCCGATATTTAAATTTGGCGCCCAAATCGGTGATTGGTCGCGGCCGATATTTAAATTTGGCGCCCAAATCGGTGATTGGTCGCTGTCAGCGTCCGCAACCAATCAGCACAATAGTGTTTAACTTTGGCGCCAAGATCAGTCATTGGTCGCGGGCCAAGACAGCGACCAATCACCGATTTGTGCGGCAATTTTAAATAGCGTCCGCGACCAATTGGATGTCAGCAACCACCGGCCGCGACCAATCTGCGCTTTTTGTGCCAAATTTAAACACCGCTCTGCTGATTGGTCGCAGCCGGCGACCAATCAGCAATTTTGCCACCAAATTTAAACCCCGCTCTGCATCGCTCTGCTGATTGGTCGCGGTCGCCGGCCGCGACCAATCAGCACTATTGTCGCCAAATTTAAACACCTCTTTGCTGATTGGTCGCGGTCGCGACTAATCAGCGATTTTGGTGCTAAATTTAAACACCGCACTGCTGATTGGTCGCGGCCGCCATCCGCGACCAATCAGCGAGATTGGCGCCAAATTTAAACAACACTCTCCTGATTGGTCGCGGTCGCTGGCCTCGACCAATCAGCGATTTTGGCGCCAAATTTAAACAACACTCTGCTGTTTGGTCGCGGCCGCGACCAGTCAGCAGTATTGGCGCCAAATTTAAACACCGCTCTGCTGATTGGTCGCGACTAATCAGCGATTTTGGTGCCAAATTTAAACACGCTCTCCAGTCCTCACTAACATGGTTCGCTGATTGGTCGCGGCAGCCGCCCGCGACCAATCTTCGATATTGCCGCCAAATTTAAACACCGCTTTGCTGATTGGTCGCGGTTGCCGAACGCGACCAATCAGCGATTTTAGCCCCAAATTTAAACACAGCTCTGCTGATTGCGCCCGGTCGGCCGCATACCTATTCTAGAATACCCGATGCATTAGAATCGGGCCACCATCTAGTATACACTATAATGGCCCACATCTCCTGTGTACACAGTATAATACTCCTCACACTGTATGATAGCCAACTATACTAGTACTAACATTGTGTACTGCCCACAAAGCCCCCAATTCTAGCCGCAGAAGGCTTATTACGATCTGACTTTACAGGACGCAAAGGAATACGCCAAATTAAAAACCAAAATATTGGCACGCTCAGGAGTGACTATGTCTGTCAGAGCACAAAGGGTCCACCACTGGGCGTATGCTGGCGACAGATCTCCACGCTCATAGATGTTCGACTTGTTACATCTTGTACAAAAATGGCTGCAGCCAGTGTCTTCCTCTCCTGCCCAGATGGTTGAGCGTGTAGTGATGGACAGGTTCATCCATTCCCTAACCAGGCCGATGCAGACCTGGTTTGCCCAAGGTGACCCTCGGACGCAGACAATCTCGTAGGTCTGGTAGAAAGATACCAAGTGGTCGAAAAATCCCTGGGGAAACCCGACATAGCCACCTACCCTTACTGGAGTGCCCAAAAGAGGATGGGTTCACCATGGAAGGGATTCAGAGCTACAACTGATGGCATTCCATTTCCACAGAAGAGACTGCAAGGTCTGTTGTGGAGGATGTGATTTGTTGGCGATGTCGCAGTCCGGGACACGTAGCCGCCCAGTGTCATACATCTGCTGAGCCTAGGCAGATGATGTTCATACTATGCTTACCCAACATGCAGTGTGGACTGTCGACAAGGCGAGGGGCCGCAGGGGTGTGCCATGTCCGTTAATGGAGTGATGGGCTGTTGGACTCCAGGAGTCTGGTGACCTTGATCAGGGATAGTGTTCTGGTTCTCATTTCCACTGTCGAAAGTAAGTTCCTGGCCAAGTGGCAGGGCCCATATGAGGTGGTGGAGAAACTCAGTTAAGTGAACTCCGAGTCCACCAGCATGGCTGAAGAAAGCCGCACCAAGTATATCATGTGAACTTGCTCAAGCTGTGGCAGAACCGGGAGCCTGTGGAAACTCCTTGCCTGGGAGCCGCTCCCGAAGGCAAGGTGGAAGAGGTCACTATTTCAGAGACTCTATTGCCAGCCCAGAAGCAAGAGTGTCGAGAACTACTACAGTGGAATCGGGAGCTGTTCTCAGAGTTGCCGGAGCATACTCAGGTGGTAGAGCATGACGAGTTAACAGAACCACATGTAAGAGTGAATTTGAAGCCGTATCGGGTTCCGGAAGCACGCCGGGAAATGATCTCGGCCGAGGTGAAAAGGAGGTTAGACCTCGATGTGATAGAGGAGTCAAAGAGTGGGTGGTCGAGCCCAATCGTCCTCGTACCAAAACCCAACGGAGAGTGGAGGTTTTGTAATGACTACCGCCGGCTGAATGAGGTGTCCAAGTGTGATGCGTACCCGATGCCCCGCGTTGACGAACTCATCGAAAGGCTTGGACCGGCGAGATACATCACCACTCTCGACCTGACGAAGGGCTATCGGCAGATCCCCATGTCCCAGGTGGCCAAGGAGAAGACGGTTTTCTCTACACCCAGATGGGTGCTTTCAATACATTTCGATGCCATTCGGGTTACAGGGGGCCTCAGCCACCTTCCAGAGGGCTATGGATCGGATCATAGCCCCACATAACAAGTATGCCGCAGCCTACCTTGACGATATTGTAGTTTTTAGCCCAGACTTTAGACCTAAACTACAGCCCATTCTGGATGCTCTAAGGAAGGCGGGATTTGCAATAAATCTGAAAAAATGCACCTTTGGAAAAGAGGAGGCCAAGTACTTGGGCTATGTCGTCGGGAGAGGCGAAATAAAGCCGCAAGTTAATAAAGTGGAGGCAATCCAGACCTGCCCGCAACTGCTCTCCAAGAAGCAAGTGAGAGCATTCCTGGGAATGGTGGGATATTACCGGCAGTTTAACCCAAATTTTGCCATGATGGCTGCACCACTGACGGATCTCCTAAAAGGCACCAGGTCAACCATGGGGAAGTGGACGGAGAAAACAGAGACCACGTTCCAACTGTTGAAGTCAGCACTGTGTAAACAACCGGTCCTGGTCGCACCAGACTTTAACCCCTTTACGACATAGGGCGTATTAGTACGTATCTGTGCCCTTGGCCTTATGGACCAGATACGTATTAATACGCCCTATCTTTAATGCGGCACCGCGACCGAAGTCGCGGTGATAGCATTAAAATTCCGGTGCCATCTTACCTTAGGGTAGATGGTGCCAGCATCTTGGGGGTGTCGCCGCCCCTTCACACCCACGATCGCTGTGATTGGCTGTTCAATTCTGAACAGCCAATCACAGCATTTCTCACTGTTTCCGGCAATCAGATTGCCGGAAACAGTGATGTGCAGCATAGGATCGGTGCTCCTAAGAGCACTGATCCTAGGCTGTTGCCTAGTAACCCTGCTTGTCACCTCCCCATGACCCCCTGTGATGTCAAATAAGCCCTAGCCAGGTCTGATTGGAGAGATCGATGATGACATCGATCGCTCCAATCAGAGTACCTGAACACAGGTGACAGGGCGGTCACAGGGCGATGACCGGCTTGTGACCTGCCTGTCACCTCTTTGTGACCCCCTGTGATGCTGCCCAGGCCCCTGCCATCTCTGATTGGTGTGATCGATGTCATCATCGATCGCACCAATCAGAGAACCTGACCGGGAGGTGACCGGGTGGTGACCAGCCGGTGACCTGCCTGTCACCACCCTGTCACCCCCTGTGACCTCCCTGCAGATCCTCACACTTGGTGAGGATTTCTACAGAGAGGTCACGTCTGATCTGCGCTGTGCTGGGCCTTGTAGTGCCACAGAATCTTCTGTTACACTACAAGACCTTTCTCCTACCTGCTCCAGTCGCTGCTGCTGCTCCGGCATCCTTCTGCGGTCTCCAGGGTCCTGGATCTCCTGCTCCGGCATCCTGCTGCTGTCTCCAGGTTGCTGGGTCTCCAGCTTCGGCGTCCTGCTGCTGTCTCCAGGGTCCTGGGTCTCCAGCTCCTTATCCAGCTGCTGCGGATCCTGCTCCAGAGCCTCTTCCAGAACCTGCTGCTGATCCTGCTGAAAGAAGAACAGAGAAGACTTTGGTAAGTCCATCTCTGTTCTCCCCTCATCCACCCCTCTCCCCCCCTCCTCCTCTCCCCCCCTCCCTTTACCCCCAATCCTCCTCCCCCCCAGTTTTTTTTTTTACGTGCGTCCTGCAGCGGCCGAGCGCTGAGCAGTGTCTACGTCACTGATCAACGTCCGTGCTCGCTGCTTTTCAGGACTTTTTCTTGCCCCTGTCAATTCTCCCCCCCACCTTTGCACCACATCCGCGCACACACCCAGCAGCTGCCGAAAGTTGATAGGTGACATAGTTCACCGATCCGCACTCGTGCTCGCTATTTGCACCACCTACGGTAGTTTATTTTTTTCTCTTTTTTTTTTCAGAAAAAAAAAATTCACCCCAAGCACACTGACACACACACACTCTAAATAAAGTACTGACACACACGCACCACATACACGAGAAAAAAAAAATGTCCGGCTCATCCCAAACTTGCTATTCAGCGGAGGAGGCATATGCTATTGTTGCCTCCGACACTGAGACTGACAGCGAGGGTGAGGATCCCACATTTCTTTACTTTTCCGACGCCTCATCGTCCTCCTCTTCCTCCTCTTCTTCCTCCTCTTCCTCCTCAGGTGCTGCTGGACCGCCCCGCAGTCGTTGCAGGAGAGAAGATGTTCCAGCGCCCCCCACTACTGACCCCATATGGACCTCGCTCCCCGAAAATGTTGAGCCACTGATTCCTGATTTCGTGGCGGAATCAGGAATCAAGTTTGACACCACCGGCCTCACAGAAATAGACTTTTTCTAAGTCTTTTTCTCTGAGGATTTTATAAACCTCATGGTGGGCCAAACTAATTTGTATGCTCATCAATTTTTGGAACAAAACCCTCTTCATCATTTTCTAACTGGTCTCCTGTAGACGCAGAAGAAATGATGACGTTTTGGAGCCTGGTCCTTCATATGGGGATCCTGAAAAAAACAGAGGTTCGGCAATACTGGAGTGTTGACGTTTTGTATAACACTCCAGTGTTCCGAATGGTCATGACCCAGACACGTTTTGAGGCCATCCGCAAGTTCTTGCATTACCAAGATAATGCAATGTGTCCTGCATGCGATGACCCAAACTTTGATCGTCTTTTCAAAGCTCGGCCGGTCATCGAGCACTTCAACAAGTTTGGTGAAGTGCACGTGCCCCAAAGGGACATCTGCGTGGATGAGTCCTTAATTTCTTTTAAGGGGCGGCTTGGATTCCGGCAGTACCTGCCCAGTAAAAGGTCCAGGTACGGGATCAAGCTGTATAAACTTTGGGGGAGTACCTCAGGGTACACTCACAAGGTTAGAGTTTATGAAGGGAAGGACTCCTGGATTGATTAAACCCCCTGAATGCCCCCCTGTTCTGGGAGTGAGTGGGAAAATTGTGTGGGACTTGGTGCACCCACTGCTGGATAAAGGTTATCACCTGTATGTGGATAACTTTTATACAAGTAACCCGCTCTTCAAGTCCCTCTCTGCGCGACATACCGCAGCTTGCGGTACTGTCCGCAAAAATCAGAAAGGCCTCCCAAAGGCGCTAATTGGGCAGCTGCTCAGAAGGGGTGAGAGTAGAGCCCAATGTAGCGACCACCTGTTGGTGGTCAAGTACAAGGACAAGAGGGATGTCCTTCTCTTGACCACCATACATGGTGATGGCAGCACCCTCAGCACTGTAAGAGGTTCCACTACACAGGTCGCCAAACCAGACTGTGTAGTGGGGTACAACAAGTACATGGGGGGAGTTGATCTCTCCGATCAAGTCCTCCAGCCGTACAGTGCTTTGAGAAAGGCCAAGGTATGGTATAAGAAGCCGGCCGTGCACATTGTTCAGATGGCAATGCACAACGCTTTCCTTCTGTCAAAATGTGCAGGCCAGACTTCTACGTCGTACCTTCACTTCCAGGAGACAGTTATCAAGGCCCTGATATTTGGCAGTGGTGGTGGAGCGGGCCCCTCTACTTCTGGAACTGAAGGACCTAGAATTGTACCTGGCCAGCATTTCCTGGGGCAGATCGCTCACAGCGGAAAAAAAGGTAAGTCACAAAAGAAGTGCCGAGTGTGTTACCGAAGGGGAATACGCAAGGACACCATTTACCAATGTGACACCTGCCCCGACAAACCTGGCCTCTGCATGAAAGACTGCTTCAAAAGGTACCATACTTCCATGGACTATTGAATTAATTTCTGATGTATGACAACCTGACGAACACTACACAGCTGACGTAATGTTCGTCAGGTTGTCATACTTCAGTTGTGTAGTGTTTGTCAGGTTGTCCTACACAACTGGCGTATAACACTACATTATAAAATTGACAAATCAGGTATCTGTTCCAAAAAGGGGGCACTTGTTGGGCATTTCCACTGTTTAGGCACATCAGGGGCTCTGAGAACGTGACATGACGCCCGCAGACCATTCCATCAAAGTCTGCATTCCAAAGCGTCACTCCTTCCCTTCCGTGCCCTGACATGCGCCCAAACAGTAGTTTTCTCCAACACATGGGGTATCAGCGTACTCAGAAGAAGTTGCACAACAACTTTTGGGATCCAATCTCTCCTAGTACCCTTGTGAAAATAAAAATATTGCGGCTAAAAGAGCATTTTTGTGGAAAAAAAAATATTTTTTTTCACGGCTCTACGTCATAAACCTTTGCAAAACACTTGGGGGTTAAAAGTGCTCACCACACATCTAGATAAGTTCCCTGAGGGGTCTAGTTTCCAAAATGGGGTCACTTGTGGGGGAGATCCAATGTTTAGGCACACAGGGGCTCTCCAAACGCAACATGGTGTCCGCTAACAAGTTGAAACCATGTCGCGTTTGGAGATCCCCTGTGTGCCTAAACATTGGAGTTCCCCCACAAGTGACCCCATTTTGGAAACTAGACCCCCAAGGCACCTATCTAGATGCATATTGAGCACTTGGAACCCCCAGGTGCTTCACAAATTAATCCATAAAAATAAAAGTGTTTTTTTTTCCACTTTTTCATTTTTACGAATCAATTTGTGAAGCACCTGGGGGTTCCAAGTGCTCACTATGAATCTAGATAGGTGCCTTGTGGGGTCTAGTTTCCAAATAGGGTTCACTTATGGGGGAGCCCCAATGTTTAGGCACACAGGGGCTCTCCAAACGCGACATGGCGTCCGCTAATTATTTAAGCAAATATTCCAATCAAAAAGTCAAATGGCGCTCCTTCCCTTCCAAGCCCTGCCGTGCGCCCAAACAGTGTTTTTTCCCCACATATGGGGTATCTGCGTGCCCAGGGGAAATTGCACAACAAGTTTTGGGGTCCATTTTTTCTTGTTACCCCTGCAAAAATAAAAAAAATTGGGTCTAAACTAACATTTTTGTGAAAAAAATTAAATGTTCATTTTTTTCTTCCACATTCCAAAAATTCCTGTGAAGCACCTGAAGGGTTAATAAAGTTCTTGAATGTGGTATTGAGCACCTTGAGGGGTGCAGTTTTTAGAATGGTGTCACTTTTGGGTATTTTCTGTCATAAAGACCTCTCAAAGTGACTTCAAATGTGATGTGGTCCCTAAAAAAATGGTTTTGTAAATTTTGTTGGAAAAATGAGAAATCGCTGGTCAACTTTTAACCCTTATAGCTCCCTAACAAAAAAAAAAATTTGGTTCCAAAATTGTGCTGATGTAAAGTAGACATGTGGGAAATGTTACTTATTAACTATTTTGTGTGACACATCTCTCTGTTTTAAGGGCATAAAAATTCAAATTTTGAAAATTGCTAAATTTTCAAAATTTTCGCCAAATTTCCATTTTTTTCACAAATAAACGCAAGTGATATCGAAGAAATTTTACCACAGTCATGAAGTACAATATGTCATGAAAAAAGAATCTCAGAATCAGGGGGATCCATTTAAGTTTTCCAGAGTAATTTCCTCATAAAGTGACAGTGGTCAGAATTGTAAAAATTGGTCTGGTCATTAACGTGCAAATCACCCTCGGGGGTAAAGGGGTTAAGAAAGAGTTTGTGGTCCAGACAGACGCTTAAGAGCTTGGTCTAGGAGCTGTACTCTCTCAAGAGATAAATGGATAAATGGGGAAGAACATCCCATTCTCTATCTGAGCCGGAAGCTGTCCTCCTGCGAGAAAAACTACGCAATAGTAGAAAAGGAGTGTTTAGCCATAAAGTGGGCCGTAGATACATTAAGATACTACCTACTAGGCCGGAAGTTTAAGTTGGTGTCAGACCATGCCCCGTTGAGATGGTTGAGGGAAAAGAGGGGTAACAATGCCAGGGTAACTAGATGGTTCCTAGCTCTTCAGGACTTCAACTTTCACGTAGAGCATAGGCCTGGGAAGTTACATGGGAACGCTGATGCCCTTTCCCGTTTTAGGTCAATTAGGATTACCATAATTTTTAATATTTGCCAAATGCCAGAATAAGGAGAGAGAGAATGTATTAAGGCATTTTAAAAAACGGGAAAGGTTTATTCTGATTTCATGTCAGATATTGAGAGAAACATGCATATGTGTCTTTTTATATAGTGTATGTAAACTTCTGGTTTCAACTGTACATCTTGGGCCTCTTCCTTGTATAATGTGCTCTATTCTGCGCCCTTTCCTGGTATAATGTTCCCCATCCTGAGCACCTTCCTGGTATAATGCACTACATCATGAGCACCTTCCTGGTATAATGCACTACATCCTTGGCACCTTCCTGGTATAATGTTACCCTTCCTGAGCACCTTCCTGGTATAATGCACTCCATCCTGGGCATCTTCCTGGAATAATGTACCCAATTCTCAGCACATTCCTGGTATAATGTACCCCATTCTGAGCACATTCCTGGTATAATGTCCCCCATCATGAGCACATTCCTGGTATAATGTCCCCCATCCTGAGCCCTTTCCTGGTATAATGTTCCCCATCCTGGGACCCTTCCTGGTATAATGCACTCCATCCTGGGACCCTTCCTGGTATAAGCACCCATCAGCCCACGGGTGCTTTTAATTAGTGTTGGTTTCTACCTGCCCACTTAAATTTGTAGGCTTTTCTCCTAAGAGAGGCATGTTTGCCCATTTATATTGTAGGCTTATAGCCCAAGAGAGGCATGTTTAAGAGGTTAGTTACCCATCATGCGGAGGCTACCTTGTTGTGGTTGATGGGCATACATGAATTGGCCAATTTGTGCGCTAAGAGCCTTCATTTTTTGTAAGTACATTTTATTTAGCAATAATGCAGTTTAGCTCTTATGTTCTCAGTGTCAGCATATGTATTGTCCCTTGCAGTGTGTTGCTGTGCTTTCTTATTGTACCCTTCCTGGTATAATGTCCCCCATCCTGTGCCCCTTCCATTAATAATGTTTGCTGTTCTTCTCCAATACATTTAAAAATAAATAAATTACTCTTCTTCCCTTCCTCCACTCCCACAACTCGCAGCGTATTCTTTTATAGCACTTGAAGGAACTGGCATCTAACTTCGTCTTGCTGGCATGGTGCATGACGTCATGGTCATGTGCGACCTGTGACTGGCACACCAACGTCAACAGCCGGCCTCTGATTGGGTGGCAGGGTGTATTGCGGTGCAGGGACACAGATGGTCTCTGCGTCTCAATACATTTCAGCTGAATGTGTGTCCTTGCATGCACCTCTAACTGAAATAGGTGCTGGTGGCGGCCGACCCCCCTCCTGCACGGGCCCGGTCGCACCCTCTGTGACCGATGTCGTTCCGCTCCTGGAAGGGATATGCTGATGTTTACTATTGGATTCTATCATGTATGTGAGAATAAAAGGCTTCTTGAGATTGATGACACTGCCATATCTAGCAGCCAAGACTTCTCAATAATAGCGGACAATTGAGGCTGCTGGGATCTAGATCAATCACACAACGACACGTGTACAATGCAATAGTGATTTTATTAGCAAAATCATAAGAATCATTAACCTGAATTACATCGTGATTTACCAATAAAGAAGGTCAGCTCCTGATTTTACATAATGGAACATAATAGCCAAATTGTAAAATCCAGGATCTGGAGCATTTATTCAAGATTAATAGATTATTATTAAGTAAGTAAAATTGTGAAGGTTCCGGCTTATTTACGGATAATAACGGACTATGAAGTGAAAAAACAAGATATATATGATGTGTTTAAGTCCTGGAATTCGGAGATGTCCACATGTGTAATGGAGGCCTCCACCATCCAGGTGCCTAAACTGTAAACAGGAAAATTATGTGCAAATTAATCAATATGGCAAAAGTCTGAAATATTCTATCTGCTGACAAGAGCGGTTTATCTCCAGTTTACCCAGTACAGAGAAAATGCCGCCAGTGATCAGTAATGGAGCCATCATCCCATTCTCTCACACATTTACACTGCTGCACTGCCATCTAGTGATGAAAAATAAAAAGTACAATACCAACACAGTTTATTGTCAAATTGGCCATACAGAGTCACTATTGGTGGGATCATATTATTAACACGGCTCATTATAGACTGCAGGTTATTTACAAGTTAATGAACATTACAGAATATAATAACTAAATTATTGTACATGGCTTTATCAGTGAAGTAAAGGTCCTTGTACATACCTCACAAATAAGAAAGAGAGCCAGTGTATAGTGCTGGGACACTAATCTCACCTGCTCCTTTATATGTGCTCACACAGAAATATTCTCCTAATGAAGCCATGCTGGTTCAGTATGCCTTCAATTTTGAATAAATCCCCAACAGTGTAACCAGCAAAGCACCCCCACACCATCACACCTCCTCCTCCATGCTTCACGGTGGCAACCAGGCATGTAGAGTCCATCCGTTCACCTTTTCTGCGTCGCACAAAGACACGGTGGTTGGAACCAAAGATCTCAAATTTGGACTCATCAGACCAAAGCACAGATTTCCCTGGTCTAATGTCCATTCTTTGTGTTCTTTAGCCCAAACAAGTCTTGTCTGCTTGTTGCCTGTCCTTAGCAGTGGTTTCCTAGCAGCTATTTTACCATGAAGGCCTGCTGCACAAAGTCTCCTCTTAACAGTTGTTGTAGAGATGTGTCTGCTGCTAGAACTCTATGTGGCATTGACCTGGTCTCTAATCTGAGCTGATGTTAACCTGCGATTTCTGAGGCTGGTGACTCGGATAAACTTATCCTCAGAAGCAGAGTTGACTCTTGGTCTTCCTTTCCTGGGGCGGTCCTCATGTGAGCCAGTTTACTTCTAGCACTTGATGGTTTTTGCAACTGCACTTGGGGACACTTTCAAAGTTTTCCCAATTTTTCGCATTGACTGACCTTCATTTCTTAAAGTAATGATGGCCACTCATTTTTCTTTACTTAGCTGCTTTTTTCTTGCCATAATACAAATTCTAACAGTCTATTCAGTAGGACTATCAGCTATGTATCCACCAGACTTCTGCACAACCCAACTGATGGTCCCAACCCCATTTATAAGGCAAGAAATCCCACTTATTAAACCTGACAGGGCACACCTGTGAAGTGAAAACCATTTCCGGTGACTACCTCTTGAACCTCATCAAGAGAATGCCAAGAGTGTGCAAAGCAGTCATCAAAGCAAAAGGTGGCTACTTTGAAGAACCTAGAATATAAGACATATTTTCAGTTGTTTCACACTTTTTTGTTAAGTATATAATTCCACATGTGTTAATTCATAGTTTTGATGCCTTCAGTGTGAATTTACAATTTTCATAGTCATGAAAATACAGAAAAATCTTTAAATGAGAAGGTGTGTCCAAACCTTTGGTCTGTACTGTACATACACACACACACACACACACAAACATATATATATATTACATATATATACACTGCTCAAAAAAATAAAGGGAACACTTAAACAACAGAATATAACTCCAAGTAAATCAACCGTCTGTTAAATCAAACTGTCCACTTAGGAAGCAACACTGATTGACAATCAATTTCACATGCTGTTGTGCAAATGGAAGACAATAGATGGAAATTATTGGCAATTATCAAGACACCCTCAGTAAAGGAGTGGTTCTGCAGGTGGGGACCACAGACCACATCTCAGTACCAATGCTTTCTGGCTGATGTTTTGGTCACTTTTAAATGTTGGTTGTGCCTCCAGGAGGAGCACTGCCAGAGCCCTGCAAAATGACCTCCAGCAGGCCACAAATGTGCATGTGTCTGCACAAACGGTTAGAAACCGACTCCATGAGGGTGGTATGAGGGCCCGATGTCCACAGATGGGGGTTGTGCTCACAGCCCAACACCATGCAGGACGCTTGGCATTTGCCACAGAACACCAGGATTGGCAAAGTCGCCCTGTGCTCTTCACAGATGAAAGCAGGTTCACACTGAGCACATGTGACCGACGTGACAGAGTCTGGAGACGCCGTGGAGAGCGATCTGCTGCCTGTAACATCCTTCAGCATGACCGGTTTGGCAGTGGGTCAGTAATGGTGTGGGGTGGCATTTCTTTGGAGGGCCGCACAGCCCTCCATGTGCTCGCCAGAGGTAGCCTGAATGCCATTAGGTACCGCGATGAGATCCTCAGACCCCTTGTGAGACCATATGCTGGTGCGGTTGGCCCTGGGTTCCTCCTAATGCAGGACAATGCCAGACCTCATGTGGCTGGAGTGTGTCAGCAGTTCCTGCAAGATGAAGGCATTTAAGCTATGGACTGGCCCGCCCGTTCCCCAGACCTGAATCCGTTTGAGCACATCTGGGACATCATGTCTCGCTCCATCCACCAACATCACGTTGCACCACAGACTGTCCAGGAGTTGGCGGATGCTTTAGTCCAGGTCTGGGAGGAGATCCCACAGGAGACCATCCGCAACCTCATCTGGAGCATGCCCAGGCGTTGTAGGGAGGTCATACAGGCACGTGGAGGCCACACACAATACTGAGCCTCATTTTGACTTGTTTTAAGGACATTACATCAAAGTTGGATCAGCCTGTAGTGTGTTTTTCCACTTTAATTTTGGGGGTGACTCCAAATCCAGGCCTCCATTGGTTAATAAATTTGATTTCCATTTATGATTTTTGTGTGATTTTGTTGTCAGCACATTCAACTTTGTACAGAACAAAGTATTCAATGAGAATATTTCATACACTCAGATCTAGGATGTGTTATTTGAGTGTTCCCTTTATTTTTTTGAGCAGTGTATATACAGTAAATATATATATAATATATACATGGCTGCTGATGTTCTCGGCTGTCCCCATCAGTCCCATAGACACTGAATGGAGTGTGGCAGTGCGCATGCCTGGCAACGGCTCCATACTATTTCCTCCATAAGAGAGGATAGGGATCCCCACTCTAGTGAATGGTGGGGTTCCCAGTAACTACCATCACCGATCCTGCTGATCTTTTCTTCTGTCATTAGGTTTTTTATGTTTTACATGGTCCAATAGAGAGATCAGAGGTGCGACATAGTGAACTAACACATGCAAAGCCTAAATCATATAAAATGTGAAACCACCAGACTGTGACCGTAGCCAAACATCTTCTAACCTTCCTTACAATTCCTAAAATTGTTGACCAATGTTTTTCTTTAAAGGGGTTCTCCAACCATAGACACTTATGACATATATACTTCGAAAACTCTTACAAACACTTATCAACCGTTTGCAGTCCAAAAAGACCCACAGTGGCCAAGAAAGTAAGGAGAAAGTTTGGCCTGTTTTAATGGCCTGTCTCCAATAGGTGGATGTCCCCAGGTAAATATCATTACTGGCAGATAAACCCTTTTACCACTTTGAAAATCTAACACTCAGAGCAGCGATTCATCCGCAAAACAATTTTATATTACATCCATTTATAATCTACATAATAAATTGAGCAACTTTGTTACTAGATAGAATTGCTTGTCTTGCACTGGCCCTGAGTTATACCTTATTCTCTTCCATATCTCCATTGATCATTCTTAATTTTACTGCATAGCCTGCTTGTTCAGTGTCTGGACAGCAATTATGCTCTTTACTTTATTTGTATTCTTGGCATCATGGGAGGAAGCGAAAGAGTATACAGACAGGACACCACAGGATGGCAGCTGATTCTGTGAGGTAAAACATTTCCCTGCCTGTTTAAAAACTTGTTTTACCTCACATAAAGAATCGGCTGTGATCCCCGGCTGTAATGTCTGTATACTCTCTTGCATCCTCCCCGTCCAGGAGATGTGGTATGTTCAGACCATGTTCCTGTATGGTCAGACATTACACAGTACACAGCAAGGGCATATTTCTAAGATTATCTCAGCACAGGAACATTTTATTTAAACACATCCAATTGTGGAACTTATTATTATTCCAAGATCTATTGATTAAAATGAATTTTGTTTGTGGGAAAATGCCTTTAAATAATTGAAAGAGGGTTACAATTGCTCCTTTGAAACTTGATGCAGGTAATCTTATATGAGAGTAATGGCGTATTCACACATCTGTGTGTCATAGATCGTGATGCACAAGCTGTTTGCGAGTCTCCTGCCCCGATCTTTGACAGCCTCATATACGTCTATTAGGCCACATTGGCAGAAATGGAAGCTGGCACGTTTAGGTGGGCTGCACTGTGGGAATGAAGAGCCTTGGGATTCCCAAACGTTTTTTATTAATATCAATGCGTTTCTGCAATGGACCAGGGCCTTTCTCAAGGTATAAAAAAAAACAAGCTCTTCACTCCCGCAGCACAGCCCACCTAAATGTGCCAGCTTCCATTTTTGCCATTCCATCTCTTGAAGAACCTTTCCTCCAGCCACAGGGCAGCAGCGGCTTTCTACACCATTATAGCTGTGGTGACTGCACACAACACCTCTAGGTGAGCGCTGCCATCAATTATCCCGACCCCTTATCAGACGCTATTGCCCTATTTTGTGTGCGCTCCTGTCCTTCTCCACAGCGTCTCTATTAGGCACCTTCACACGTTCAGTAAGTTTCATCAGTGACATGTTTCTATTATACTTTTCCTCTAATTGTTCCACTCCTGGTTTTGGCTTCCTAATACTGAGGTAAAATACTGACCAAATTACTGAATGTATGAACATGGCCTTAAGCTCTTAAGTTCGGGTCAAGAGGCCAGCAACTAATCTTAGAATCATTTTGTGCTCAGACCATGACACGCCTTAATGTGTAGAGTCACTTTCATCTTACAACTAAATAAAAACTACGTATTGTTTTAAAGGGGTATGCTACCACTTATCAATTAGGAGAAGGCATCAATATAAGTCAGTAGTATCAGATTGATAGGTGTCCAAATCCTAACACCACCAATCAGCTGTTACCAGCTCCAGCATGAAATCAATGGGGTGGCAGAGTGTTGGAACTCTACCAATCTGATCATGGTGGTCCATCCTAAGTATAAGTGATCAATATCATAACAGTGAACACCCCTTTTAACTTTTTTTTGCAAATACTTGCTTCTCTCATCCTGAAATGCAGCATGTTTTTGGATCAAATCACATGTGGCATTTTTGTTGCATACATTTTTTCGACTAAAATTCAATTCTTACATTTAAAGGGGTTGTCTTATCCTAAAGAGGACCTGTCACCAAATTTTTCATGTTTTTTTTTCTATTTTATCTTTCATTTGCGGAGATATTAGCAATGAAAGTATTTGGCGCCTAATGAGTTAAAAAAATTAAGTCCAAGTAGATGTTATCAGAGTTTTCACTGGGGGTGCGAAATTCTTCTCCCTGCATGATGCTGACCAATTATAAGCAGACGACAGCACTGAAAAGAAAGATGATCACATCCCCACCATAGCTTAGAGCAGATTTCTCAGTGTCTAAGATGTAAGGATACAGACCTGGTCTCCTGGGCTAACCTCCTTCATGATTAGAGCACACAACTGACTAATACCTTCCAGTTAAGGTCTCTGTGGGTGAAGGGGCAGCACAAGAGAGTTTAGTTGTGCAACATTACAAACCTTTCTACCAGCTCTCCTCCTCTTATGGTACTCTCACCTCTGCTGTACTGCGCCTATCCCACACCGCCTGTCCAGAAATGAGAGCACAGCGTCAGTATCACACTTAGATCCGTTGTGCTCAACTTGTACTGATTCTGCAGTGAGATTAGAGGAGACTGTCATTACATTTCACCATGGAAGTAACCCAGAACACACTGCTCCTGTGTGAGGTGTAATAACAGCCTAATATCACTGCAGAGAGAATATAAGTTGCTTTAGCACAGAAGACATAAGTGTGATACTGGCACACTCCATAATCAGGAGAGTCAATAAAAGGGTTTGTAATGTGACACAGAGAAACTCAGCTGTGCGGCTCCTTCCTTGTCTTAGAGCTGTTACCTCTGCTTTCTAATCATGCAGAAGGTTAGACCAGGAGATCATGACTCTCCATCATTATACATCTTAGGCTAGGTTCCCACGATGAGCTTTTGGTGAGTTTTTGATGTTGCAGAATTTCTGCACCCATTAAGATAGGTTACTTACATTATTTCTAAAATATGCAGCGTAAAAACTCACTAAAAACTCATTGTGAGAACGTAGCTTTATACCCTAAGAAACCCGCTTTGAGCTATGGTGGGGGCGTGTTCTTCTTTTCTTTGAGTGTTGCTGCTTGCTTATGATTGGTCAGCATCATACAGGAGAAATCTGCTGCATATTTAAGGATTTCTCACAAGCCTCATTCGGGTAAATGCAAAAAGGTAAATAAAATGACCAAAATTTCCACAACAAAAGTGTAGCTCTACCTACAGCGTATTCACACCCAGACTATAAGATTATGGCCGGTCTCTGGGTGGGTGTTATTTTACACAGTAGTCAGAACCTACAACATTGTGGTGCCGTGCATTACATGGGCTATACTAAGGGAGCGCCTGTCAGCATAGAGCGAATACGTCCATATACCGACCAGCTGAAAGTGTAAGAGAAGAACTATAGAAGGATGGACCATAGTGGAGCATTCCGGACTGGAGCAACATAAGGAGCCAGAAGGCTTCCCCCCGGTATTCCATGCTATGTGCTTCTTATAAAGAGACATCTCTCCATAGACCCCTCTGTGAAGACCACCCCCTTATCCAGATGATACATTCTCACTTCCACCATATATAATGCATACTGGCCTTTTTTTTTTTTTTTTTCAGAAAATCACCAATTTTGGGTCGTCAGCTGTAAAAGAAGAAAAGCTTTACACCAGTGCTGGGAACCTATGGCAGCGTGCAGAGGGGGCAGCAGAGCCCTCCTGGGGGGCACCATGGCCGCAGCACTAGCGCTACTGGATCGGGCCGGCGGGGAGAACTCTGAGCCGCCGAGTGCCGGCACCAGCTCCGCTACTGCAGCTAGATGTGCGATCTCTCTCGGACGGAAACACATCGAGCTGAAGTGTATTGAAGCGCACGAACTAGCCAGGCCCGTGCGCGGCAATACACGCTGCCGGCCAATCAGAGGCCAGCATGACTTCGGCCGGCCAATCAGCGGCTGCCGGCCAATCACAGGCCAGCATGACTTCGGCCGGCCAATTAGAGGATCGACTGGGCATATGATGTTGGCCGGCAGCGTGTATTGCAGAGCACGGGCCTGGCTAGTACGTGCGCTGCAATACACTTCAGCTAGATGTGCCGACCACAGGAGAGGACGCTGCGCGGGAGAAGAAGGAAGGTGAGGAGGAGGGTTTATTATGTGTCTTTTTTTTTTTTTTAATATGTGATGCACAGTGACTGGGGGGGGAGAGGGAGCATATATACCAGGATTGAGGGGAGGGCCAGCATATATACCAGGATTGAGGGGAGGGCCAGCATATATACCAGGATTGAGGAGAGGGCCAGCATATATACCAGGATTGAGGGGAGGGCCAGCATATATATCAGGATTGAGGGGAAGGCCAGCATATATACCAGGATTGAGGGGAGGGCCAGCATATATACCAGGATTGAGGGAAGGGCCAGCATATATACCAGGATTGAGGGGAGGGCCAGCATATATACCAGGATTGAGTGGAGGGCCAGCATATATACCAGGATTGAGGGGAGGACCAGCATATATACCAGGATTGAGGGGAGGGCCAGCATATACACCAGGATTGAGGGGAAGGCCACCATATATACCAAGATTGAGGGGAGGGCCAGCATATATACCAGGATTGAGGGGAAGGCCAGCATATATACCAGGATTGAGGGGAGGGCCACCATATATACCAGGATTGAAGGGAGGGCCAGCATATATACCAGGATTGAGGGGAGGGCCAGCATATATACCAGGATTGAGGGGAGGGCCAGCATATATATCAGGATTGAGGGGAAGGCCAGCATATATACCAGGATTGAGGGGAGGGCCAGCATATATACCAGGATTGAGGGGAGGGCCAGCATATATACCAGGATTGAGGGGAGGGCCAGCATATATACCAGGATTGAGTGGAGGGCCAGCATATATACCAGGATTGAGGGGAGGACCAGCATATATACCAGGATTGAGGGGAGGGCCAGCATATACACCAGGATTGAGGGGAAGGCCACCATATATACCAGAATTGAGGGGAGGGCCAGCATATATACCAGGATTGAGTGGAAGGCCATCATATATACCAGGATTGAGGGGAGGGCCACCATATATACCAGGATTGAAGGGAGGGCCAGCATATATACCAGGATTGAGGGGAGGGCCAGCATATATACCAGGATTGAGGGGAGGGCCAGGATATATGTAGCACCCTGAGGATTCGGCTGCTACAGGGGTATTACACCTCAAGCCAGAGGTGTGGTATTCCACTCCCGGGTAAGGATGGAGTGTGGAACTGGGCTCAGTAGGCTGCATGCACTACACACATCCCATTTCCGGGGGACAGATCAATGGTACTCCCACTAGAGAAATGTGCAGGTACGACAGTGTCTGTCCCTGGCTGGAGTGGGAGGGGGTTGGAACATCCCAGTAGTGTAGGGGCAGATAGGGGGAGCAGTCTGGGTAATGCTAGGAGCTCATTGGGTGCTGGTCACCTGAGCTCACACATAGAGGGAGTATATAAGGTGGGAACCATCTTAGATCAGGGTCAGTCTGTCAGAGTTGAGTCAGAGAAGCAGAGCAGCTCAGCCAGCTCCAAGGCCAAGAGAGAGAGAGAGGAGAAAGAAGGACCCAGAGGGGGAGAAGAGGGAACTCCAAGAACCCAAAATTAGACCAGAGGGTGAAGAGTTGGCACAAGGGTACCGGATCCCAAGCTGGTGGAGGGCCCTAATCCTTAGCCAGAGACCGGAGGTCGTGGGCAGGATCTGCCGCGACCACCCACTAAATCCACCCGGAAGGCAAACCAAGAATAGGGTCAGGGAACCCAGAGACAAGGGTTTTACCAACAAGAGGCCCGAGGGAGCCGGACTTAGGTGGATCCCTGGTGGGGAAGGCCAGAGAGAAGGACAAGTCAGAAAGGGAGCTCAGGACCACGCTCCAGAATCACCTGGGGGTTGGCCGAGTCCAGGACCTGGTGGACGCAGCACGGCTCGGGTGGTCACTCAAGGCCGGAGTGACCAACACAAAAGCAGTAAGTAAAACCCTGAACTGCACAGCCCGACTCGGAGTCTTATTACCACTCTCACTGCACCACCACAACCACCACCCTCTACAACTGACCCCCTGAGGCTATACCCCTCCCGTTGGGGGTTATACTACCTGAGCTGCACACACACCACCAGCCTCAGCGGACCCTGCTGCAGCGGCGGCCGTAGTGACCGCAAATCAACGGGTGGCGTAGTCGACACTAAGGAACATCCAGCAACATCTGTAGGACTGCCACACACTGAGCTTGACACCCTGGGCACGGACCGGGTCACCGCCACTCGGAGACTACAACCCCCATCTGATCCGGCTCCGGGTATCCCCCAAACAACACTGGCCCAGGGGGCGCGTCAACTTTGGCGTAGTCGGCAGGATTACGTGCCCGCAACAACCGGGTACTGCGTGCCTGAAGAAAAGTTCACCGTTACCTTAAAAAGAAGTCTCCCGCCGGTTCCGGAGGGTCCCCGCCAACGGACCCCATCACAGGTCGTTTCCCGCCGGTTGTCCGCCATTTGCAGCTTTTTCCCGCCATTTCCAAAGATTTCCCGCCTTGGAAGAGGGGACGCCATTATGGGCGTGCCAGAGGGTGGCAAAAGGCCACCTCCCATCGTGGGCCAGGTCGAAGAATGGCGCCAAAAGCGGAAACCGCGCCCACCAACAGAGACTGTGATGCTGGAAGTGTCCATCAGCGTGAGAGAACTGCCCCTGGAACTGACAATCACTAAGTTGCCCCGGGACCACCCTCAATGTGGGCGGAGACAGAACAAGAGAGCAAAGATGGGTGTCGCCTGGAGCAGTCTGGAGAGAGCGCACCCGGAGACAAGAAGTCTGGAGGGGAGTCCAGAGAAAGCCTACCCGGAGATGGAGGGAGAATCAGGCAGCACCGACCCAGTGGTCAGGAGACTGCTGCAAGCAACAACCCCACTAGGCCTAGTGGAGGTCCTGGCACAGCTCCCCCGAGACCGGGAGTGTGCACAGACTGCGTTGGAGAGCCTCGCACGGAGGATGGCCCGGGTACAGCGAGAGACGTTGGCGGAGTGGAGCCGAGAGATGGCCCAGCAGACCGAAACCCGACAGCGGAGCACGCCACCCGAGACGAGGAGACAGACCGCCTCTGAGGATGGTGCAGGAGGACTGATGGCCGGAGACGGCGCCGAGAAGGGAGCTGAACGGACGGAGGCAGGTAAAGGGGACGTCTCTACCCCGAGCCGGGAATCCGCGTGCCTGCCCCAGCTCCCCGTCGCAGAGCCCGAAGTTCCCCCTGCCGTGCCCGTCGCTGCATCGTCACCGCCGCCGACTAGGCCTCAACCGGAAACCGGGGCCGCGACCCCTGTGACGTCACACGCCTCGACCTCGAGCGTGGCCAAGCAGGAAATACCATCAGCCTGGTCGCAAGGCCCAGTACCCCTGGGCGCCGCAATTCCAACAGCGCCCCCTACCTCCGCGGAGCCACCGGCCTGGTCGCAGGGCCGAGTAACCCAGGGCGCCGCCGTTCTTACGGTGCCCTTTGCCTTTAGGGTGCCCCAAGCCTGGTCGCAAGGCCTGGTCAACCCGGGCGCCGCTACCATCAACGCGCCCTCAACATCTAGAGTGCCGCACCTGGGTGAAAATCTATTTGCCCAGCATACGTGCCCGGATGGGCAGCCCTTTGTATGGCCCCAGGAGTACATTCAGCTGGAACTCCAGAGAGCAAGGCCCATGTGCGAGCCCCTGATTCCGGCTCCGAAGCCTGTAAAGAGGACCTCACCCCCGCTGGAGGAGGCACAGTTTGAGTGGGACCCCACCGGAGAAGACCTCATGGGGTTCACTCAGGAGACTCGGGCGGCCGCAGCGGAGCGTGCAGAGTGCTGCCGGCAGCAGCTCGAAGTCTTCGAGAGGGAGCGGAGAGAGAGGCGGGTCCGGGAACAGCAAGCACAGATAAGGAGCGCGGAGCAGAAGAGCCGGACCAGGAGGAATCCCCGTGCAGCTCATGGTCCCCCTTCCACCGGGACTGTGATAAAATTCAACATGCAGCATGGGTGGGGCTTCATTAGAGACCATCATACCCCCGGCGACGTCTTTGTGACCCGCAGAGACGTAGAAAGCCATCTGCCGGAGGGACACAGAGGTCGTGACCTGCACGTAGGGGACGAGGTCACCTTCACCCGGCACAAGTGTGCCAAAGGACCCTACGCCCTCCATGTACATCGCCTGACGGAGGAGGAGCTGCGGTGTGAGGAGGAGCAGGAGGACCCGGACGGGTCTAAATCCAAAGAAGGAGCAGGAGGACGCCGTCGTTAAAGTACGGTAAAGAGACTGTAAATAGTTACCCATCGGGGTACCAAGAACTGTTACTTATTTAAAATATGTTCCCCGTTGGGACAAAGTGTGAACTGATGCCCGTGTGTCCCTAGTTCCTAATAGCTGGCCGAGGACTGAGAGCGGCCATATCCCCTTTGTATATAGTTGCGCTTCCTAAAGCGCCCCCTACTGGTTTTATGGGAAAACCATTTTTCTTCAAGAGACTGTCGCACTTTACCCGGTCACAAGTTGCACCGTGACCGGAGGAACCAGCGACAGGAATGTTTACAAGAATGTTATTTATGAAAACGTTTTATTGCTGATATATATATGATGTTTTATATGTTTATATGTTGATGTTTATGAAAAATAATTGTATGTTTTGGATGTTTTTATCTTTAACAGCCCGAGGACGTGCTGTGATTTACTAGGGGGGAATGTAGCACCCTGAGGATTCGGCTGCTACAGGGGTATTACACCTCAAGCCAGAGGTGTGGTATTCCACTCCCGGGTAAGGATGGAGTGTGGAACTGGGCTCAGTAGGCTGCATGCACTACACACATCCCATTTCCGGGGGACAGATCAATGGTACTCCCACTAGAGAAATGTGCAGGTACGACAGTGTCTGTCCCTGGCTGGAGTGGGAGGGGGTTGGAACATCCCAGTAGTGTAGGGGCAGATAGGGGGAGCAGTCTGGGTAATGCTAGGAGCTCATTGGGTGCTGGTCACCTGAGCTCACACATAGAGGGAGTATATAAGGTGGGAACCATCTTAGATCAGGGTCAGTCTGTCAGAGTTGAGTCAGAGAAGCAGAGCAGCTCAGCCAGCTCCAAGGCCAAGAGAGAGAGAGAGGAGAAAGAAGGACCCAGAGGGGGAGAAGAGGGAACTCCAAGAACCCAAAATTAGACCAGAGGGTGAAGAGTTGGCACAAGGGTACCGGATCCCAAGCTGGTGGAGGGCCCTAATCCTTAGCCAGAGACCGGAGGTCGTGGGCAGGATCTGCCACGACCACCCACTAAATCCACCCGGAAGGCAAACCAAGAATAGGGTCAGGGAACCCAGAGACAAGGGTTTTACCAACAAGAGGCCCGAGGGAGCCGGACTTAGGTGGATCCCTGGTGGGGAAGGCCAGAGAGAAGGACAAGTCAGAAAGGGAGCTCAGGACCACGCTCCAGAATCACCTGGGGGTTGGCCGAGTCCAGGACCTGGTGGACGCAGCACGGCTCAGGTGGTCACTCAAGGCCGGAGTGACCAACACAAAAGCAGTAAGTAAAACCCTGAACTGCACAGCCCGACTCGGAGTCTTATTACCACTCTCACTGCACCACCACAACCACCACCCTCTACAACTGACCCCCTGAGGCTATACCCCTCCCGTTGGGGGTTATACTACCTGAGCTGCACACACACCACCAGCCTCAGCGGACCCTGCTGCAGCGGCGGCCGTAGTGACCGCAAATCAACGGGTGGCGTAGTCGACACTAAGGAACATCCAGCAACATCTGTAGGACTGCCACACACTGAGCTTGACACCCTGGGCACGGACCGGGTCACCGCCACTCGGAGACTACAACCCCCATCTGATCCGGCTCCGGGTATCCCCCAAACAACACTGGCCCAGGAGGCGCGTCATATATACCAAGATTGAGGGGAGGGCCAGCAAATATACCAGGATTGAAGGGAGGGCCAGCATATATACTAGGATTGAGGGGAGGGCCAGCATATATACCAGGATTGAGGGGAGGGCCAGCATATATACCAGGATTGAGGGGAGGGCCAGCATATATACCAGGATTGAGGGGAGGGCCAGCATATTTACCAGGATTGAGGGGAGGGCCAGCATATATACCAGGATTGAGGAGAGGGCCAGCATATATACCAGGATTGAGGAGAGGGCCAGCATATATACCAGGATTGAGGGGAGGGCCAGCATATATACCAGGATTGAGGGGAGGGCCAGCATATATACCAGGATTGAGGAGAGGGCCAGCATATATACCAGGATTGACGGGAGGACCAGCATATATACCAGGATTGAGGGGAGGGCCAGCATATATACCAGGATTGAGGGGAGGGCCAACATATATACCAGGATTGAGGGGAGGGCCAGCATATATACCAGGATTGAGGGGAGGGCCAGCATATATACCAGGATTGAGGAGAGGGCCAGCATATATACCAGGATTGAGGGGAGGGCCAGCATATATACCAGGATTGACGGGAGGACCAGCATATATACCAGGATTGAGGAGAGGGTTATTGTGTGTGGCCACCTTAACTTGTGTGTGCAAGTCACAGATGACCACAGGTATTTAGACTCTTTGCAGTGTATGAGCAGCACTGTAGAATTGGTGTCTGGATGCACCATTATGTATTTTACACTTTTTCAGAGAGTGAGAAATATTTTGTATGTAGTATGTGGTAATTGTCTGTATATCCTGTACTCCATGTGTGTATGTGTAAGTAGTAGCTGTGCATAATATAAATATATATGGTTTTATCTTTATTAAAGGCTATGGAGTCCCACATTTCTTCTATGGTATGCATCGCCTTCTCCAGGGAAAACTCCTAATAAGAAAACACAGAAACATTTCACTAGTAGCAGATTCCTCTTTGTTCCGACAAAGATGGGGGAGCAGCATATATACAAGGATGGGGAAGCAGGATATATACAAGGATGGGGGGCAGCATATATACAAGGATGGGGAAGCAGGATATATACAAGGATGGGGGAGCAGCATATAAACAAGGATGGGGAGCAGGATATATACAAGGATGGGGGGTAGCACATACAAGGATGGGGGAGAAGCATATATACAAGGATGGGCAAACATATACCAGGATGGAAGGGGGAGCATATTTTTTCTATCTGCAGTCTCATACCCCTGCTGCTGTTTGTGGCTGCTTTTGGTTCCCCTCGTCTGCTCTATGTATGAGTTGTTTTTCTAAACTAAAACCTCAGCATTCTGGTTAAAAGACCGTGTTGGCACTATGGGATAAATCAGTGGGTTTTTGGTTGCAGTTTGGGCTCTCGGTCTGTAAAAGGTTCGCCATCACCGACCTAGGATATTTTGGAGATATTGTCACTGCAGTATTCAGGTGTCACCATCTAGAGGTCGAAATGCAAATTACTACATGGATTCTTAAATTAAGAAATAGGGAGTCACATAGCAAGAGTGATTTGTATCATACTATCAAAAAATACTGCATCTTTTTGTAAAAGCATCTCATATACAGAACTGTTCAAAAGTTTTAGGCAGGTGTGGAAAATATGCCGCAGAGTAAAAAGCTTTAAAAATAGAAGTGATAATAGTTTATTTTTAAGAACAGTTATTAGGCTATGTTCACATGCTGCGTTTTTTCAACCCTTTGCATAACTAATAATCTTTATAATAATAATAATCTTTTTATTTATATAGCGCCAACATATTCTGCAGCTCTTTACAATTCAGACAATTTACAGACATTCTGGGCGCTGTCCCCATTGGGGCTCACAATCTACATTCCCTATCAGTATGTCTGATACAAATGGAAGCAAGGGGACCCTCTGGGTTCTGTTATAGGACGGAAAATAATACTCCAATATTTGCAGTGGGTTTTTCTGCTGCAATTACTGAACATGTGCACATACCCTTATGACGTTTCTTTATATTTTAGTGGTTAAAAAAAAATTCAGACCCTTAAATTGTTTGTTCCTCCATATTCTGAGACCTGCATCTTTTCGCTCATGGAGCTGAGTGAGGTCTTGGTTATTTTTCGCTGGGAGCTGATGCTTTTAACCCCTTCACCACCTTGGGTTTTTCCATTTTTGCGTTTTCGTTTTTTGCTCCCCTTCTTCCCAGAGCCATAACTTTTTTTTTCCTTCTTCATGTTTAACATATTGTCTGAATAATTTAATATTTCGATAGATCGGACTTTTTAGTCATGACTAGTGTTGAGCATTCCGATACTGAAATATCGGGTATCGGCCGATATTCGCGGTATCGGAATTCCGATACTTAATTCCGATACTTTTACAATATCGAATACCGGAATCGGAAGTTCCCATAATGCCTGAGCTCTGCAGTGTCTGTGAAGGATGACAAGTTGGATGGCAGCGCGATCCAGCCTGTCATCAGAATGCCATCCCAGCGGGGGAGAATTCTCCTGATTGTTTAAAGCCGGCGCGCGGTAAAAAGCCGCCGGCTTTTAAACAATCACACAGCCCCATACTGCTTCCCCGCAGCCTCCCACCCCGAACCTCCGCTCCCCTCGCCACCTCCCATCCCGATCGTAAGTTAGGACTGGGCGGGGAGCGCAGCACCAAGGAGCGGGGAGTGAAGGACCCGGGCGGGGAAGCCGGCAGTGAAAAGACTTCACCGCCGGCTTTCCCGTTCTGTGCTGCGCTTTCCCGCCGGTTATTTCAAATGAACAGCTGAGGTATCAGGTGATGCTGATCAGCTGTTCATTTGAAGTCGCCGCGGTGCCCTCAGAGGGTTCATGTGAGTTCATGCTTGACTGCATTGCATGAACTCACATGAACTTTCCCACGGCCGCACAGGTCAGCCTCACCTCCCAGACCATCAGACCGGTCATGATTAGTGTGTGTGCGGGTGTCTGTGCGTGTGTGTGCGGGGTGTGTGTGCGATGTCTGCGTGTGTGTGCGGGGTGTCTGTGCGATGTTTGTGCGGGTGTGCGCGGTGTCTGTGCGTGCAGGCAGACATAGGCCAATGTGACACTACTACTCCCATCGGCCTATGTCTGTCCCCGGTCCACTCGTGCTAGCAGGATCAGCTCGATGGGAGCAGTAGTTCCCATCAGCCTGATCCTGCTATTTAAATTGCCCTACTGTGTCCCCAATAAATTTTAAATACATGTCATTGGTGGCCAGTGGTTACCTACAATAAATTAGTTCATACATTACCTGTCCCCGCCGATCGCCACCTAAAATAAAGTAAAAAATAAAAAACTACACCTATACTCACCTAGACACCTAATTCCCCGAAGCCATCGATCTCCTGTAATAAAATATAAAATAATAAACCACAACCTTATCCTTACCCCTCCGTAGTAGTCCACGAGTGTCCCACGAAGATCTCCAGTTTAGAGCAGCCACATAGAATGTGACCGCTCTGAACCGCCGCCGCCGCTAGAATGACGGGGCCGTAAGGGTTCACCGGAGTTCAGGCAGCGCTGCTCCGGTTAGCTCCTTTACGGCCCTGCTGTATAGTGAGAAATTCCCATGGTACAGCACTGCCGTAAAGGAGGTCTCCGGAGCAGCGCTGACTGAATGCACTCCGGTGACCTCAGTCAGGGGCTCCCGCTGCAGGGAGCGGACGTGTTCCCGGCAGCGTGAGCTTACAGCAGCCATGCACAGCTGTCACCATCTCCAGATGTGACAGCTGTGCATGGGAGATCAGCGCAGGAACGTGGACAGGTAACTATTATTTTTAGTAAACTAAGAATTAAATAAAATGGTCTGTTTTATTTCAAATAAATTATTTTTTTCTGGGTGTAGTGTGTGTTTTCTTTTTAACACTTTGTAGGTTAGTAATGGGGGTGTCTTATAGACGCCCATCATTACTAACCTGGGCTTCATGGCAGCTGGCGCTGACATGAACCCCAACCCTATTACCCCCTGCCACCGCACCAGGGCAGCGTGGAAGAGCGAGGCTAAGTGCCAGAATTGGCGCATCATATGGATGCGCCATTTCTGGGGCGGCTGACGGCTGGTGTTTCTAGCCTGGGAGGGGGCCAATATTCATGGCACCCTTCCTGGGCTATTAATATCAGCCCCCAGCTGTCTGCCTAGCCTTTGCTAGCTATTAAAATAGGGGGAACCCCACGTCATTTTTTTGGGGGGGGTCCCCCAGTTTAATAGCTAGTAAAGGCTAGGTATTCAGCTGGGGGCTGATATTAGTAGCCTGGGAAGCTCCGTGGGTTTTACCCCCTTCCCAGGCTTCAAACATCTGCCCCAGCCGTCTGCTTAACCTCCGCTAGAGACTAAAATTATGGGGGATCCCACGCCATTTTTTTTTTAAATAAATCCTTTATTTTAACACTAAATGACATTTGAGGAGTTAATAAAGATGCAGTCCCTAAATTATTATTTATTTTTTAATTAATTTTTCCCAAAACTTTTGACGTGGGCTTCGCCATATTTTTGTATGCCAGCCAGGTACAGCATCCAGCTTCTATGAACGCGCCATTTTCCGGGGCGGCTGCAGACTGCAATTTTCAGCAGGGGGGGGGGGCAGAAAGCTTGGGCCTCCCTGCGCTGCAGATTCCATCCCCCAGCTGCCTAGTTGTACCTGGCTGGACACAAAAATAGGGAGAAGCTCCACGGTTTTTTTTTTTTTATTATTTCATGAAATTCATGGAATAATTAAGAAAAAAAGGGCTTCCCTATATTGTTGTGTCCAACCAGGTACAAATAGGCAGCTGGTGGTTGGGGGCAGCCCGTTCCTGCCTGCTGTACCTGGCTGGACACAAATATAGTGCAAAGCCCCACGTCAATTTTTTTTTAATTATTTCAGGAAATTCATGAAATAATTAAAAAAAATTTATGTGGGGCTTCGCACTATATTTGTGTCCAGCCAGGTACAGCAGGCAGGAACGGGCTGCCCCCAACCACCAGCTGCCTATTTGTACCTGGCCGGACACAACAATATAGGGAAGCCCTTATTTTCTTAATTATTCCATGAATTTCATGAAATAATTTAAAAAAAAAATACATGGGGCTTCGCCATATTTTTGTGTCCAGCCAGGTACAACTAGGCAGCTGGGGGCTGGAATCTGCAGCGCAGGGAGGCCCAAGCTTTCTGGGCCCTACCCGCTGCAAATTGCAGTCCGCAGCCGCCCCGGAAAATGGCGCGTTCATAGAAGCGCCATCTTCTGGCGCTGTACCCAACTCATCCAGGGCCCTGGTGCGGTGGCTCACTGGGTAATAAAGGGGTTAAGGCCAGCTTGGCATTATCAGCTGGCCCTAAGCCCGAAATTCATGGGGTCACGCCAATATTAGACATGACCGCCATGAATTTCTAGTAAAGTATTTAAAAAAAACACAAACACCCAGAAAAAAGTCCTTTAATTGAAATAAAGACACAATTCTTTATTGTTCTAAATTAAACCATACTTACCGTCACGCCCATTCCAGCTGAAGCCAACGATCTCCTGCAATAAAAGAAAAATAATAAAGCAACATCATCCTTACCTTTCCATGGTTCCCAGGACAGCTTCAGCTCTGCTACATCGAGATGACAGGCTGGACCTGCAGAACGCTGCCATCCAGCCTGTCATCCCGCAGACACTGAGAAGCGCAGGCATGCTTGCGCTCCTCAGTGTCAGGCTGTGACGGCATAAAGATGAGCCGAGGTCATGTCCAATGAACTCAGCTCACCTCATGCACGTCACTGACACCGTGGGAAAATTCTCCTGCACTCAGCGCTTCAGCGTGAGAATTCTCCCACGCTGTCAGTGACATACATGAGGTGAGGTCATGTCCAATGAACTCAGCTCACCTCATGCACGTCACTGACAGCGTGGGAAAATTCTCCTGCACTCAGCGCTTCAGCGTGAGAATTCTCCCACGCTGTCAGTGACGTACATGAAGTGAGCTGAGTTCATTGGACATGACCTCGGCTCATCTGGATGCCGTCACAGCCAGACACTGAGGAGCGCAAGCATGCCTGCGCTTCTCAGTGTCTGCGGGATGACAGGCTGGATGGCAGCGTTCTGCTGCGGTCCAGCCTGTCATCTCGATGTAGCAGAGCTGAAGCTGTCGTGGGAGCCATGGAAAGGTAAGGATGATGTTGCTTTATTATTTTACTTTTATTGCAGGAGATCGTTGGCTTCAGCTGGAATGGGCGTGACTGTAAGTATGGTTTAATTTAGAACAATAAAGAATTGTGTGTTTATTTCAATTAAAGGACTTTTTTCTGGGTGTTTGTGTTTTTTTAAATACTTTACTAGAAATTCATGGTGGTCATGTCTAATATTGGCGTGACCCCATGAATTTCGGGCTTAAGGCCAGCTGATAATGCCAAGCTGGCCTTAACCCCTTTATTACCCAGTGAGCCACCGCACCAGGGCCCTGGATGAGTTGGGTACAGCGCCAGAAGATGGCGCTTCTATGAACGCGCCATTTTCCGGGGCGGCTGCGGACTGCAATTTGCAGCGGGTGGGGCCCAGAAAGCTTGGGCCTCCCTGCGCTGCAGATTCCAGCCCCCAGCTGCCTAGTTGTACCTGGCTGGACACAAAAATAGGGCGAAGCTCCACGTATTTTTTTTTTAAATTCATGAAATTCATGGTATAATTAAGAAAAAAAGGGCTTCCCTATATTGTTGTGTCCGGCTAGGTACAAATAGGCTGCTGGTGGTTGGGGGCAGCCCGTTCCTGCCTGCTGTACCTGACTGGACACAAATATAGGGCGAAGCCCCACATCAATTTTTTTTAATTATTTCATGAATTTCCTGAAATAATTAAAAAAAAATTGACGTGGGGCTTTGCACTATATTTGAGTCCAGCCAGGTACAGCAGGCAGGAACGGGCTGCCCCCAACCACCAGCTGCCTATTTGTACCTGGTTGGACACAACAATATAGGGAAGCCCTTTTTTTCTTAATTATTCCATGAATTTCATGAAATAATTAAAAAAAAAAATGCGTAGGGCTTCGCCCTATTTTTGTGCCCAGCCAGGTACAACTAGGCAGCTGGGGGCTGGAATCCGCAGCGCAGGGAGACCCAAGCTTTCTGGGCCACCCCCGCTGCAAATTGCAGTCCGCAGCCGCCCCAGAAAATGGCTCGTTCATAGAAGCGCCATCTTCTGGCGCTGTACCCAACTCATCCAGGGCCCTGGTGCGGTGGCTCACTGGGTAATAAAGGGGTTAAGGCCAGCTTGGCATTATCAGCTGGCCCTAAGCCCGAAATTCATGGGGTCACGCCAATATTAGACATGACCACCATGAATTTCTAGTAAAGTATTTAAAAAAACACAACACCCAGAATAAAGTCCTTTAATTGAAATAAACACACAATTCTTTATTGTTCTAAATTAAACCATACTTACCGTCACGCCCATTCCAGCTGAAGCCAACGATCTCCTGCAATAAAAGAAAAATAATAAAGCAACCTCATCCTTACCTTTCCATGGTTCCCACGACGGCTCCAGCTCTGCTACATCGAGATGACAGGCTGGACCGCAGCAGAACGCTGTCATCCAGCCTGTCATCCCGCAGACACTGAGAAGCGCAGGCATGCTTGCGCTCCTCAGTGTCTCTCTGTGACGGCATAAAGATGAGCCGAGTTCATGTCCAATGAACTCAGCTCACTTCATGTACGTCACTGACAGCGTGGGAGAATTCTCACGCTGAAGCGCTGAGTGCAGGAGAATTTTCCCACGCTGTCAGTGACGTGCATGAGGTGAGCTGAGTTCATTGGACATGACCTCGGCTCATCTTTATGCCGTCACAGCCAGACACTGAGGAGCGCAAGCATGCCTGCGCTTCTCAGTGTCTGCGGGATGACAGGCTGGTTGGCAGCGTTCTGCTGCGGTCCAGCCTGTCATCTCGATGTAGCAGAACTGAAGCTGTCGTGGGAACCATGGAAAGGTAAGGATGAGGTTGCTTTATTATTTTTCTTTTATTGCAGGAGATCGTTGGCTTCAGCTGGAATGGGCGTGACTGTAAGTATGGTTTAATTTAGAACAATAAAGAATTGTGTGTTTATTTCAATTAAAGGACTTTATTCTGGGTGTTTGTGTTTTTCTTTAACTTTGACTATGGGGTTAGTAATGAGGGTGTCTTATAGACGCCTCTCCATTACTAATCTGGGCTTGATGTCAGCTGGCATTATAAGCTGATATCAACCCCAGCCCTATTACCCCACTGCCACCGCTACAGGGCAGTGGGAAGAGCGAGGCTAAGTGCCAGAATTGGCGCATCCTATGGATGCGCCATTTCTGGGGCGGCTGACGGCTGGTGTTTCTAGCCTGGGAGGGGGCCAATATTCATGGCACCCTTCCTGGGCTATTAAAATCAGCCCCCAGCTGTCTGCCGAGCCTTTGCTAGCTATTAAATTAGGGGGGACCCCACGTTATTTTTTTGGGGGGGTTCCCCCATTTTAATAGCTAGTAAAGGCTAGGTATTCAGCTGGGGGCTGATATTAGTAGCCTGGGAAGCTCCGTGGGTATTACCCCTTTCCCAGGCTTCAAACATCTGCCCCAGCCGTCTGCTTAACCTCCGCTAGAGTCTAAAATTAAGGGGAACCCCACGCCAATTTTTTTTTAAATAAATCCTTTATTTTAACACTAAATGACAAGTACAGTAATCAACACTGTCACTGTACTTCATATATATGTGACTGACATGTTTCTATCTATCTAATCTATGTGTGATTCTCTATTCCTTCTATTCTAAATTGTCGGGTACCGCTGCTGAATTGCCGGCCGGCTTTCTTAAAGAGACGGTGCATGAAAACACTAATATTTTTTTAAATAAATCCTTTACACTAAATGACAAGTACAGTAAGCAACACTGTCACTGTACTTCATATATATGTGACTGACATGTTTCTATCTATCTAATCTATGTGTGAAGCTCTATTCTGTTATAAATTGTCGGGTACAGATGCTGAATTGCCGGCCGGCTTTTTTAAAGAGACGGTGCACGAAAACACTAATATTTTTTTAAATAAATCATTTACACTAAATGACAAGTACAGTAAGCAACACTGTCACTGTACTTCATATATATGTGACTGACATGGTTCTATCTATCTAATCTATGTGTGATGCTCTATTCTTTCTGTTGTAAATTGTCGGGTACCGGTGAATGCCGCTGATGAATTGCCGGCTTTTCGCATAATACATTCTACATTATTCTTAGTTGTTTTACTTCATGTAGAATTAACCTACAAGGAAAGAAAGGGTTTATTTTCATTCCGATATTTGTGTCCCATTGACTTGCATTGGTTTCCGGTATCGGAATCGGCGATATCCGATACTTTTTGGGTATCGGCCGATCCAATCCGATACGATATTTCTTGATATCGGAAGGTATCGCTCAACACTAGTCATGACAATATCAATTTTTTTTTCCATTTTTCCATTTTTGAATGGGGACAAAGGAGGTGCAGTTTTTTATACAGTTTTATTTTTTAAATGGAACCTATCATGTGAAAAAACGCTATCAACCTGCAGATGTGGGGTTACTCTGAACTTGCTCGGCGCCCGCACTTTGAGCCCCGCTGCCAGGAGGAAGCTTTATTCCTCCCGGCATTGGTGTAACCGCACCCCCCGGCATTGATTGACAGCAGCTCAGCAGTACGACCGGACGACAGTCAGTGCTGGAGGCGCCACTCTCTATGTACAGAGCAGTGACTGAACCCGCGCTACCGCACCTATGACTGGAAGCTGACCGCTGCCAGGAGGAATACACATAATTTCCTCCCGGCAGCGGGGCTCTAAGTGCCAGGGCCAGACAGGTTCAGAACGCTATTAACCTGCAGATTAACCCTGTTTTTTCACGTGACAGGTTCCCATTTTTTTATTTCTACTTTTTTGTACCACTAGGGGATCTCAACCTGCAATTGTTCGATTGCTTACACTATACTTACCGGCTGCCATGGTAATGTGGCGCCCCTGCGGGTCCAGTTGCCACAGAGGTACTGCATCTCACCCAGAGGTGTGGTACTCCACACTCAAGTAAGGACGGAGTACTACCCGGGACCCACACACCCACATCCAATATTCTTCACTACAGTAGGGAAGGGCGAGATTGATCCTAAGGGAGAGCAGTCCCTGGTCCCTAGCTGGAGGTGGAACTAGGTACAGGAGGTGGGTGGAGGAAGAAGTTCAGGGGAGCACAGACAGAAAGAGTATAAAAGACAAGGGAAACCATCTAGAAGCGGACAGTACAGTGAGGAGCTCAGTTGGGAGTGGGAGCTCAGGAGAGCAAGGAAGGAGAGAGAGGAGTCGGACCTAGTAAGAGAAGCCCAGGAGGAGAGTGAGAGAAGACGGGAGCAGCGAGAGAAAGGCTCCAGAGACAGAGGGGATCCCAGGGGCACGGTGAGCGCAGGAAGCCACCCGTGCGCCCGAATTCATGCTGACGTGGAGGGATCAGGCCGCAGAGGGGTACCGGCCCCAGACTAGTGGAGAACAACCAGGCTCAGCTAGCCAACCGGAGGCTGCAGCATTTGCAAGGTGTTGCAGCCAATATTCACAATTATATCGCTGAAAAGGTGGCCACATAGGGTACAGGAGATTGCAAGTCGCCCGACAAGGCCCGAGGCCACTGGCTTGGGACACTGATTGTGAGGCGCAGGGTAGGAGGGTGAGAACCAGCGCTGTGAGACGACCAGGAAAGGTACATTGAACGGGGTCCCGTCCAAGTGCTCCTGAGGTACCTTAGAGTTTGCTGGATCACTACCCCGGAGGACACAGGGCGACATGGGAAGTTGCACACTGGTGACTGTAACCTGAGGAACTTAACAACTGTGAGTAAAACCTGAAGACTGCACCCCACTGCGTCCTTGAATAATTGCTACGTCATCACCTGCATTACACCGCACCAACAACATCTACCTTCAAAATTAATCTTATTCTGCCCTGGGGCTAAGCTCTGCCTGTGGAGAGCTGAACCAACTCTGCTGCGTCACCTTCAGCTCCAGTGGATCTGCACCACAGCGGCGGCCCCATATAGCCGCATACCACAGGTGGCGTCACAAACATTATCTCTAAAAAACTTTATTCCCCTTTTACTTTTCCTTTAATTTGACCACCCGGGGCCACGGACCGGGTCACTGCCACCGTGACATCCCCAGCACCAACCGGCCCAGCTACCGAGTACCCCACAGCCCCAGGGGGCGCGTCAGTAACCCATCAGCTCCCTGCAATCGCCATTCAGTGATTGACAAAGGCATTTAGATGGATAAACCTCAGCGATCGGAGCGAGCTCCGGTTGCTGCAGTTACAGGCAGTTTTTGACTGTGTAGCACAGCCGGCATCTGCTACATATGATGTGAGCTCTACTACTGAGTTGGTTTCATAGAGGCCTTAGAGACCTGGGACAAAACTACATCATGGGTTAAAGGGAACCTGTCATGTAAAATAACACTATTAACCTGCAGATATGGGATATGGGGTAAATCTGCAAGTAATAGCATTGTGACACTGTGCGGTGCCTGCACTGAGAGCCCCGCTGCCAGGAGGAAATTAACTTTATGTCACCCAGCAGCCTCTCTCTGTCAGTCACAGGGGCGGCGCCTGCGCGGTTTCAATCACCGCTCTGTGTATAGTGAGCGGCAGCTGTAGAAAACCCAATATCCAAATGCCATTTTATGGGAATCTGAAGTTCTGTATTCTCATCCATTAGTCAGAATGAAAACGACCACCAAACAGCGTCTCCTGCCCTGGAGGACCCAACACTTCCATGATGTCCAGGTACAGCCCAGTGATTACAGAGAATCATGTGTAATACTTCATTTCTCCTTTGGAGGCACTGTAGGGAAATTCAGCACCTGCTGCCGGGTACTCGCTTACTGCAGAAGGGATCAGTTTGGTCTTTATCCGCAGCACATTGGGGTTTCACCTCTGACCCATATGGAGAAACCTTACATGAGACCGTACGACCCCATCAAGACTCAGGGGCGAAACCCACATTCACTACATGGACGACCGATGGAATAAAGACAAGAACAACGATGTAGGGGGTAAACGAAATATTTTATTTATAGATGGGGTTATTATATGTTATAGTATCATGTATATGTGTAAATTATTCTTCTAGCAGAATAATCCTATTTATGGGCCGCGTTGATCCAGAGGAAGGCGAAAACCCACTGTTAGGAATAAGCCAATTGTCCTCATATCAGGGGGAAAAATTCCTTCCTGACCCCAAATATGGCGATCAGAATAAATCCCAGGATCAAGGGCTGAGACCGAAAATAAATTAATTTCTAAAAAATGTATTAAACTATTTATCTTTTCCTTATTTAAGTTCAGAGCTACGGTATATATTATACATTATCTGAAAATCTGCCTATACTTTAAAATGTTTTTATGTATTTATAATAAGCCATTAATCTGGGAATTACTTATATAACGGTCAGTTTATATCTATTTAAGGCCGTGTTGATCCAGAAGAAGGTGAAAAATTCCTTCCTGATCCCAAATATGACGATCAGGATGAATCCCAGGATCAAGGGCTCATAGCTAATGTGTGATACGTAAGTGTACATTTTTTATTTAAATATTTAATTATTTTCAATTTTTGGACTAATTTATTTTTATATTTATATTAAATAATTTTTCTTAAACCAAAAAATAAATTATTTTTTTAGATATTTTTTCATTATAAATATAAGAACCTACTTATTTCTTCTATTTTATTAAACCTATCTATGGGCCGTGTTGATCCAGAGGAAGGCGAAAACCACAGGTGAGAAATGGGCCAATTATTCTCATGACGGGGGAAAAATTCCTTCCTGACCCCAAATATGGCGATCAGATTAAATCCCAGGATCAAAGGCTCGTACCTCCCTGTGTGTAGTGGAAGTGAGATTTTTAAAATATATATTTACATTTTTTAATTTAGACTAAAAATGTTTTTGGTTTGTGTAAAATAAACTATTTTTGAATTTTATTTTTTTAAACTTATTTTTTTGCACTACTTATGTGTGAATCTACTTATTGATATATTACTAAACCTATTTAAGGCCGTGTAGATCCAGAGGAAGGCAAAAACCCCCTATGAGGAATGGGCCAATTATCCTCATATTAGGGGGGAAAATTCCTTCCTGACCCCAAATATGGCGATCAGATTAAATCCCAGGATCAAAAGCCGAAATCTCTATCTACGTCCTATGTGTCTATGTGTGTGTGCCTATACCTGTAGTGTAGTGTAGGGTCTACACCTATCATGTACTGTGGATGTGACGGATGATGGGTGCAGTACTTACCCGGCCTGCACTGAGGTAAGTTCAGGGATAATGGCCTATATTATACTATTGTTCCTGAACTCACCAGATGGAAACTTAGCACAGGCCGCTCCTGGGGCGCAGAAGACCTTCGGGCTGGAGGGATCTCAGATGCCAGCCATGGATTGGAGGAGGCCAAGTCAAGGGCCTGGTGCAGCGACACGATGGCAGTGGTCCGACATGAAGGTGTTAATGAGAGACATGATGTTCTAGGGCAGCCGAGGTGACAAACAGCAGCAGAGATGTGAGGTACGGGTCAGGAGGCAAGAAGTTCTGGGCAGTTGGCACGGGTTCATCCTGCAAGACATAAGGAGGAAGACATTTCAATAACTTCTATCTTCAGGATCTTCTGTTATCTTAGAGGAATGGTCATTATAATGAACCATTCCCCTATGTAACATCAGATATAATGTACACATCTAATGATCGGTGTCCTGTGTGTACAGCGGTCACTCACCAGATGGTCGTGGATTCTTTCACAGCCCAGATATTCTCATCCACCTAAGAATGACAGAGACATAGTCATTGACAGAAACAGTGGGAGAAGACAAAGATGGTCATAATGGCCACAAGGTGAGAAGAACATTTGATGGGATTTATCCTCACAGAGGATGATCTTACCGGGCCCAGCTTGATGACACATAATTGAATCCGGCCACGGGGTTAAAGGCTTTCTTATCCTCCGGCCACTGCAGATGATGGTTCTCCAGAACTGGCCTGAATGGTATAAATGGCGGCTTTGCTCTCCTTTTCTCTAGATCCTCCCAGCCAATGTTGGTAAAGAATGGATGCTCTCTGATGTTACCGCACACATCCAAGCGCTTCTCAGGATTTTTGCACAGCAGCTTCTTGATAAGATCTTTCAAGTCAGCATCAAGCCAAGATGGAATTTCAGGCTCTCCTCTGGTTATCGCTGTGTAAGCCATTTTGCTGACGGAGCCAGTGTAAAATGGGGAGCGTCCTGTTGCCATCTTGGACACCACAATCCCCAGGCTCCACCAATCCACTGCTGTGCCATATCCTTTTTTGAGAAGCACCTCAGGGGCCATGAAGTGGAAAGTGCCCGTCACTCCAGAGATGTTATTGGAGGAGGTGACCCCATCTTGGGCGAGCCCCAGGTCAACTACACGGATGTGGCCATCGGCAT